>NC_139226.1:65799770-66422002 GCF_055691185.1 Crinia signifera
ACAGCCCACAAATGGCTTGATACCGATATAATTGGTCAATGATTTATTGTTATGTCCTGACTCATCCATAACACCAGTAGATGGCGATAAGACAACTTCTGGTGTATTCCCCTGAGGCAGGACATAAGGTATCGCAGGACAGATTGCAGTTGTGTCTGAGTGGGGGGGGAGGGGGAGGATCTGGGACACTGTAGTAATCTTAACCCCACAAATTATAGAATAAGTAGTTCAAAACTCTGTCGCACACCCAGCAGAGAAATACCTTTTATGAATGTGCAGTACCCCATAAACCAGCACAAGTGGACAAGAGAGTAGTCACACTATTTTTCAGTAAACTTTGAACAAAGTCCCAGTAACCTTAAGCATTGCTTCCTACGTTACCCAGGGCAACCACAGCCACCATCTTGTGAAAAGCAGTCCAAGAAGTGCACAAAGCATTCCCATTCAACAGAGAATGAAAAGGGTTGTAAAATGCATTTACATATGAATAGCTGCAATCACAAAACCCATGTCCTCACAGACAAATGTGGCTAATAGTAAAAAGGAACCTGCCACTATGGCTGGTGGTTGTTGTGCCGAAAACAGGCCTGATTACAGCCCCTGCACTGGGTATGACTGACACAGGAGATCATGTGATTTGGAATACTAGGCATCTGCTGAGAGTGCGACAAATATAGTGACTTAAGAAACCTGGTGATGCCAGCCTGACCAATGTCGTACTGCAGTGTACAATTAAACCCAGTTACTCGAGCACTTCCTACTTGTCTACACAGTGTAGTTGCCATAGCACTACTGGTAAACAAGACAGAGAATATGGTGTTGGGGTGTATTTTAACTAGTTATGCTCCTCATGTAGTCTGGACACTCCTAAAAAATTCTGCCTAAACATGAGAAAAATATTCATCAGCCAAGTTCACTAAATGGGAACTTGCATTGATGAATTTTATAAATGTTACCAGTAACATGGGTAATATTGTAAACCCAGCAACACTCTTACCAGGTGTGCCCTCCAGGGCACAAAGGGTGGGAGTTGATGATGAGGTTGCTGGAATGGTCGAAGTTAGTGGGAGCCTAGACGAACATGATTGCATGACATGTTTGAATCAGACCTTTGCAGCATGTCCCCAAAGGGTGGTAACAACCCATTGGAAGAGGTTATTCATTTTTTTTTCTCTCTTTCTTTTCACTGATGGCAGCTGCCACAGAGACACTGAGATGGGAAAATTGTGCACTGACTATACCGTGATAGATGGAGAAGGTATAGTAGAGGCTGGACCCCTAGGACCACCTCACTCGGCACAGGTAGCGGAACTGGTGGCATTGACCAGAGCATGTGAACTGGCCAAGGGGAAATCAGTCAACATTTATACCGACTCTAAGTATGTTTGTTGGGGTAATGCAAAAGATTTGGGGCCCTATGGCGCCTCAGAAATTTTGTGACAGTAACTGGCACTCCAGTGGCGCAAGCGTTGTAAGTTCAAAGATTCCTGACAGCCGCACAGCTGCCAGACAGAGTGGCTGTTATCAAGTGTAAAGCCCACACCCTCGATAAGGATTCAGTGTCACTTGGTAATGGCCATGCTAGCGAGGAAGCTGGGTGAGCCACGCGCTCTGCGAATAATGGTTTTGTTACCCTGTAAATGTCAGTGTGTTCACATAAAAATGCAAGATTTGTGTCCCCTGCAGGAGAAAGCAGTCTGGAAGCCGAAGGAATGTGGACAGGAATAGAAAGATGGACAAGGAAAACCAGTGACTCAGAGAGCATGCCAAATTGTCAGGGCAGAGATAGCCTATGGCCTGACTTGCCTTGGCAGGGAAGGTATGTGGAAATTGGTCAAAAATTACTGGTGTGCCCACAGACAGGTAAGACGACAAGGTCATGCCTTACTTGTCTGGGGAATAGATACTGGAAAAGCTGTTCCCACAGAGCCATCTCCACATCCCTCCTCCAGCAGGATCCTCTGCAGGTAATACAAATTGACTTTGTACAGTCCACTCTAGAAGCGCTTAGTTATTCCTGTCCTATGTGTCGATGTTTTATGTATAGATATGGTAGCCCAGAAGCACCCCTGAGTACACAAATGTATATGAAAAGTTTAAGTCATGTGTAAACTCCTAGGGACTGATGGTACACCCCACTCTCTCTGCTGACCCCCAAAATAACCACTATGGTGCAGATGGTGAAGGGTACTATCAAGAACCAACTGGGTAAAGTTACAGCTGAAAGAGAATTGCTATGGCCAGGGGCACTGCCCATTGTGCTGCATAGTAGTAGAATCACTCTCAGAACTCCACCTCATCGAAACATTACTTGGCCGGCAGCCACACGTTATGATAACCCCACTAGAAGATCCTAGACTCAACCACGAACTGACCCTTGTTTCAAATATAACACAAATGATGTATCCACACCTGGGAAACTGCAGCAAAAGGATTTGTTGACACCTGTTGTGAACTGTCATAACCCTGAACCAGGAGATTTTGTTGTTTCCCATGATTTGCCATATACAGGTTGCTTGATAGACCATTGAAAAGAACCACCCCAAGTCTTGTTGATAACAAAGTCGCAGAGAGAGAGATTCGGGTACTTTCGTCCTACTGCCAAAAGACCAAAAACCCAGAAGCACCTTACATTAAGAGCGAAAGAAAGAAATCACTAGAGGCATCGTTTCGGGAGGACTGGAGAGCAGTCAAGCAACCTGTACAAGCTACAAAAAGGACTGTGACAAACCTCACTGGTAACAGGTTGGAAGGATCACTAACACGTTTTTCGTTTTTCTCCTTCATTATTATGGGTCCTATTTTTGTTCCACCCCCCACTATCCTTTCTTGTCCCCAAAGTCAAGGATACTGCTTTTGCACTGCTGCCAGGTATTGGGCAGATCACACTGAGTTCTGAGAGTGTGTTACTCGACCCAGTTTAGGTCAAGATAGAATCTCTAAGCTTGATACATTACCCAGGACCGGAGGTTGGTAAGGAGGTTTGATAGTGATAATACCAGCATACTCAAAGCATACCAGAATGTGAGACAACAAAGAACTCAAGGGTCTGGTGTGTGTGTGTGTGTGTGACCCTAGAATCACAACCAATGCCTACCAAAGGATGCCATATCTGTAAAATGTATATAGTGTAACTACTCCTGTTTTTATTTTTATCCCAAATCTGTATATTATCCTTCGTCACCCTGAGTAAATTGTTAGATAAATGTGGCCCCTCGTTTATCCATAATCCAGGATTGGCCAAGAACAGATGGTTTACTCCCCTTTTATGATAAATTCAAAGATCCCAAAACAAATTAAAAAATAAATTGTTTTATTAGGATTATGAATTTCTGTTGTGTTTTAGGAATAGTTTTTGAACTGTGACAGTTTTATATTTACTGTCAAAGTGTGGACTGTTAAAGTAGAATTACATTCACGCCATTTTAGAAGAGTATGGCCGCCATTTTGGTTCGCAGAGTTGCGCAAATAAAGTATTATACACAGGTTCTGTGTAGCGAAGCAAACCTTAAGAGCCGCCATACTAATGTACATAAATTCATATCCCACAGTAACACGGAATAAAATATATTTAATTAAAGGTTTAGTGCACTACACATAGTTTAACCAATAATACACAATTGTTCCTGTACATGTTTGGTATCTTTATGTTCCGTGTCCCGTGCGCAGCATTCCGATCGCAGCTAAATATTCGCAAGTCCTATGGTCTGATAATTACGGACAAAATCCTTATTATATGTACTTTTGCCATGTGTCCTGGGAAAGACAAAAGATCAGGATGTAGCCAGTTCTTTCTGTTGATTTACGACCCCCTATGACGATGCCAGCTGACAAAGGACTCAGGAACACATTCCTTCTCCACCAATCCATGTAAAGTGCTGTACTTTGCCCCAATCCCTGAGGACTTGACATTTGAACCCTTAACCAATGGAAACAGCCTTTGACCCCCCTTTGTCTGAAAACTATAAAGATAGCTATCCCTGAGCTGGCTCAGTCTCTTTGGCACTGCATCTCTCCCTTCATCCTGACCGGGCTAAGTTCAATTTAAACATAGTGAGCTCCGACCGGACTGCGCTGCGACATTCGATATGACGGTAACATTTTTATTCCTGTGTGTGTAATGTGGCTGATTATATTCTGTATCTGTTTCTGTTCCCCTGTTCTGTTCCCCCTTAGTATTGTTAATTTAACTGTATCACGTGTTATACTGTGTCCTTTCTTTCTGTAACCCCCTGTTGTCCGCTAGGGACTAAAATACACTATTTGGAGAATCTATCTCCTCACTTTGAGTTATATCCTTGTCTTGACTATTATTCGCATCTAGCGATAAAGGTGTGTTACGGACATTGTCCTTAAAGGTATTCGCAGTTTAGGTACTAAGTACTGAAAAGGGATACTCAATTACTGGTGTCGATCCAGTGTGTACAATACACGGAAAAGGTCCGCTACGCTTTGTTCGCACGTAGCTAGGTTAAAAGGGTAAGCAGATTACGGATAGAGTACGTAAGCTGCGCATTTCACTTATTGTCCTTTTGGTAATATTTATATCGGTATTGATAACACCATCGTACCCCCTCCGTTGGTTCCGGGCAGGGGGAAAGACACTCAGTGTGTATGCACTGAGTGGCTTTTCCCACAGCGATGAACGCTACTGTCGCTCTCCATACACGCTGGGCATAGTCTCCCAGTGTGAATGGACCTTAAGATGTCAGCATAGCTCACCCCCAGCATGCCGCACACCCCTGGTTCAGCCCGAAGACATAAGGGGGTTCCCTCAGTGGGCACCCTGGTATGTGATGCAGCAAGATGGCGGTGGCGATTGCGGCGTCCATGCACAGGGACTGCGCAGCCCTGTCACTGGAAATAGGTGCTGCCACTATACCCCAGGGCAGTTTTACCACTTACAGGGCATATATATGCCATATTCCAGTATAAATATATGTTGTATCCCCCTGTGCTATACAATGGGAGGGGCTTCCTCAGAGCAGGACCTGACCTCTGAGGGCACCAAACCAACAGCTTCCTACTTCTCCCTGGGCTCTGTAATTGACATTAATCACCTCTTGGGACACTCCTCAGTGGTGGGGAACATGCAGCAGTGCTTTTAACCCATGTGAAGGGTTAATAAATGTATATATATATATTCCTATGTGGTTTATGTATAATTTACCAGCTCTCCCCAATCTGGGAGCTAGCTGATTGATGTACAGGTCCCCCTCAGTGCCTCTGAGTCTTACCCACAGGCTTGTTAAGCTGTTCCACACTTAAGGCCCATACACACTGGGCGACTTTGAACTGAAAGCTGCTCAAAACAGCCTGTTTTGCCCCAGTGTGTATGCCCCAGAGATGAGCGCTGCTGCATGCTCCCGCATCATCGCTGGGAGAGCCGTTCATCTGCTGGTTATACCAGCAGATGAGCGGCATTGAGGACGGCTTTGCATAGCTCTGTGCTATGCAAGCCGTCCTCCCCCCTCTGTCGGCACCGGGCAGGGGGGAAGCCGCTCAGTTTGTATGCACTGAGCGGCATTCCCTGCAGAGGTGATTGACATCATCGCTGTCCATACACACTGGGCATAGTCGCCCAGTGTGTATGGACCTTTAGGTTGTGCTACACATAGAGCATTACCTGTTCACATATTGGGGCAGATGTATTATAGCGGCACATATCGTGCCGCTATAATACTTCCTGCTTCGCCTCATTAGCGAGGCGAAGTAGGAGGGGAGACCAACAAGATGTATTAACATCTTGTCCGCCGAAGCGGGGAGAGCTAACTCCGGCGATGTCCCCTTCTGGACATAGCGCATCAGTTTACACTGATGCGCTGTCCCCCCGGCGGGCTGCACTGGGCATGTGCAGGATTTCACTGCTCACAGATGATCCCCAGAGCATCCCAGACCTAACAGCAGGTACAACGCTGTTTAGATAGGGCTTCGCCAGCCTGATGCTGGCGAAACCAAAGCAGCAAGCGATGCTTACCATTCATACATTCGGCCTGCTTTCATTTAGATAGCAGCGCTGATATGGACAGGGGCGTATCCCGGCTCCTTCATACATGGGGGAGAAGTGGTATAGTGCACATAACGTGCGCTGATACCCCTTCTCCCCCATAACGATCCTCATACATCTGCCCCATTGTTATATACAGTACATTATATACAATCACTGTGAGTGTGTGTGGGTGTGTGGGTGAAGGTTGTTGTTCCCCATCATGGTCAGGAAAATAACCTGTATGTTATGCAGGGTTGCCAACCCTCCAGCATTTACTGAAGGTCCCCTGGGAATATGTTGGATCTACCCGGCTTTCTAGCCTGCCTGGCAAAAAAACAGTGACTGCGCATGCGCAAGTCAATAAGTGCCGGGGCTGACTTCACGACTGTTCGGCTGCCGGCTAGGGTTCTGTTGGACATGGTCATAGCTCTGACAGCACAGCATGGGGCGGCCATGGGAGCGGGAGTAGCAAAGGGAGCGGAACGTGCAGCAGAGGGGCGGCACAAGCAGCAGAAGGCAGCACTGCAGATTACCCTGGTATGTGATGCAGCAAGATGGCGGTGGCGATCGCGGCGTCCATGCACAGGGACTGCGCAGCCCTGTCACTGGAAATAGGTGCTGCCACTATACCCCAGGGCAGTTTTACCACTTACAGGGCATATATATGCCATATTCCAGTATAAATATATGTTGTATCCCCCTGTGCTATACAATGGGAGGGGCTTCCTCAGAGCAGGACCTGACCTCTGAGGGCACCAAACCAACAGCTTCCTACTTCTCCCTGGGCTCTGTAATTGACATTAATCACCTCTTGGGACACTCCTCAGTGGTGGGGAACATGCAGCAGTGCTTTTAACCCATGTGAAGGGTTAATAAATGTATATATATTCCTATGTGGTTTATGTATAATTTACCAGCTCTCCCCAATCTGGGAGCTAGCTGATTGATGTGCCTCTGAGTCTTACCCACAGGCTTGTTAAGCTGTTCCACACTTAAGGCCCATACACACTGGGCGACTTTGAACTGAAAGCTGCTCAAAACAGCCTGTTTTGCCCCAGTGTGTATGCCCCAGAGATGAGCGCTGCTGCATGCTCCCGCATCATCGCTGGGAGAGCCGTTCATCTGCTGGTTATACCAGCAGATGAGCGGCATTGAGGACGGCTTTGCATAGCTCTGTGCTATGCAAGCCGTCCTCCCCCCTCTGTCGGCACCGGGCAGGGGGGAAGCCGCTCAGTTTGTATGCACTGAGCGGCATTCCCCGCAGAGGTGATTGACATCATCGGCATAGTCGCCCAGTGTGTATGGACCTTTAGGTTGTGCTACACATAGAGCATTACCTGTTCACATATTGGGGCAGATGTATTATAGCGGCACATATCGCGCCGCTATAATACTTCCTGCTTCGCCTCATTAGCGAGGCGAAGTAGGAGGGGAGACCAACAAGATGTATTAACATCTTGTCCGCCGAAGCGGGGAGAGCTAACTCCGGCGATGTCCCCTTCTGGACATAGCGCATCAGTTTACACTGATGCGCTGTCCCCCCGGCCGGCTGCACTGGGCATGCGCAGGATTTCGCTGCTCACAGAAGATCCCCAGAGCATCCCAGACCTAACAGCAGGTACAACGCTGTTTAGATAGGGCTGGGGGAGTACATGGAAGATTATCTGCTGCTGCAGGGGAAGGGGCTGGGGAGAGCACATGGGTAATGCAGTGATGCTGCACTTTTATACCGGTATATGTGCTTGAGCACTGAATAAAACTTTTTGAAAAATATTTTACAAAATAAACCAAAGATTTTCAATGCTAACTAGTCATGTCTTTTAATTTTTATTTTAAATCATTGAGGGAGGGACTTCCGGTTCCGGTGCTATGGAGTGAGGAGCTCCAGCTTTCAGCTCCATCTCCCGCCCCGCCTATTGCTGCAGTTACTCGGCTCCCAGAGCCTCTACTCACCCCCAAACTCCTGCAGCACTCGCCGACCACGCCGCCTAGATGGAAAAATTCCTGCAGCAGCCAGGCCAGCTGGCGCACTACATGTCCCAGCCATTCCAGTACACGCAGCAGCAGCCACAGCCTCAGCATACAAGAGCTGAATGCCGGAGGACGGCAGGAGATATGGACCCTGCAGACAAAGGGGACAGAGATCTTCCTTCCCAGAAGAAGTCCGCAGCAGGGGACACAGAACCCAGGAGACATGTGAGTCAAGGCCCAGAGGCCCCAGTGTCCTATAGGAAAGTGGTCGAGGCAATCAATGCAGCCATGACCCCCCCTGCTTAATAAGGCAGTATCTGACATTACACAACAACTGCAGCAACTTTCACATAGGGTCACTGTGAATGAGAAGCAAATCAGTGTTGTCACCCATGATATATCTGACAAACAAGGGGACTTAAAGAGGCTCAATACAGAGAATTACCAGCTCTGGAACAAAGTGGAAGATCTGGAAAACAGATCCCGCAGGAATAACATCAGGCTGGTGGGTCTCCCTGAATCAATTTAGGGGCCAGCTTTGACCCATTTTGTAAAACACCCTACCCTCATTATTTCAAATTTAATCGACCTGCAATGATTACCTCCACAAAGCAGAGATATGGTCGGTCTCTAGAAAAATCAAAGACCTGGCTTGGGAAGGACACAAACTGCATATCTTTCAGGACTACTCTGCAGAGTTGTCCAAAGCACAAAAGGCCTTCTCACCAATATGCGCACAGCTGGCAACAGAAGGATGCAAATTTGGTCTTTTATACCTGACTAAACTTCGTGTATATGATGGGACATCTTTCAAAGAATTCACAAACCCTAAAAACGCTGCAGCATACCTAAGAGAATTGGCACAGTCCGCTGCAGCGGATATTTCAGACTCGGCCACCTGAACCTTGTAGCTGATCACACCACTTCACTCCCACTTTATTCATGTTGAGAAGTCTTCACTATCATCCTACTATTTAATGCGTCATGGATAAAGGATCCTGCAGTTTTTTTTTCTTTATACACATGGACATACGATCATTGCTTTTTGTTCTGTTTCGCTTTCTTGTTTTAATAATAATATTTCTCATAGAGAGCTCCATAGACAAGAACTATAATTACATGAGCCGACTTCGGCAGTATGGCTTAATATAGTCCAGGAAAGTTTTAGCTATATAAATAGTTACTGGGCAGCTCTTATGCCAAAGCTGGGTAGCATTACCACCCCCTCCCCACCCCCTCCCATGTCCTTCCTTGCCTCGATTACATGATATGGCGGGGCCTGGAGTCCGAGGGAGAAACCGGTTGTTGATTGTATTACCTATGCATAGTTGGAAATTTTACAGAGGTCTCGCCCTGGGAAATATCTCCGCAGGGCAAATAGATTACGTGCACAAGTTCTTAAAACTTGTTCTAATCTTATGTCTCTTCTTACTTTTCTCTTTCTATTCCTTTCCTATCCCTGGCTCCCGCACCCCATCCTTCACCTTACCCCGGCCGATTGAGTTTATAAATACTTTTTTCAGATTTGAATTGTCCAACCTGTTTGATGTTATGGTAGAAAGGAGATATGTATTACAGTTGTCACGGTGGAGAGCCACTGTCCAATTTATTTGTATTATAGTGGACCATGCCTGACTTAAAAATTTGCTCGTGGGACGCATAAACTCACCTGCGAAACGCAGAAAAAATTGACTTTATTTAAACAAAAGTAACATAGATGTGGCCTTTTTACAGGAGACCCACCTGACTACACCTGAAACCCTAAAGTTGCAGATGTTGGGATGGACTGTGGTGGCTTCCGCGTCTTTCTCCTCCCAATCCCTTGCCAAATTTAGGTATCTCACCTATACAGGAATCATTACACATCATTAATACATGGAGAGCACATTACCCCCTAGACAGGGATTATACTTGTCTTTCCTCAGCTCACGGATCATTATCTCGCATAGACTTCATTTTTATGTCCCATGCTATCTTCCCTCTCTCCACATACTCTGATATCGCACCCATTACACTGTCAGACCACGCTATGGTAAAAACTCATCTCCACATAGCTGAAGAATCTGGCTCCGAAAAACTGGAAATTCCCTGCCAGATTTAGCAAATCTTCAAAATTTCAAAACTTTTAAACTATTGCAGGAAGTCCAGACATACTGTACTGATAATTTTGACTCATACAACTCAAACCCAGCCTTATTCTGGATGGCCTTAAAACCAGTGGTAAGAGGCTCTATAATTTCTTTTACTGCAGCAGCGAACAAAAACTATTTAAAAAAAAATCTCAAATTGCAAGCGGAGTTTGCAAACCAGTACATCCACTTCGAAAACAAGATGGAACTATGACTAAATCTAATGCCCAGATTGCCCAGACGATGCAACATTTTTACAAATCCCTGTACTCCTCCTCTCTCCCCTCAGAAGTAGATCCTGCATCTCAAACACCGACTAACTCTCAACCCATCCCACAAGATTGGAATTCTATTACATATCCCACCCTAAGGGCCTTATGCTGATCGGATCGGTGAAATGTGCATACGGACGTGCACACAGAGCGTTTTCCGCACTCTCACGGTTAGCGTGAGTCCGCCCACAGAACAGCCGAAAAAGTTGACACATGTCGACTCCTATAATTTGTGGGTCCTGTTTTCAAAATATGGGAAACACTCTTACATTAAGGGTGTAGATGTATACAAAATAAATACATTAACCCCTTACCGCCGCAGCCTGTTTTTGCCTTCCTGACAGAGCCCTTTTTTTCAAATCTGACATGTATCACTTAAGTGGGGATAACTTTTTTTTGCTTTTACTTATCCCAGTGATTTTGAGATTGTTTTCTCGTGACACATTGTACTTCAAGTTAGTGTTAAATTTTGGTCGATACAGTCTGTGTTTTTTTGTGAAAAATACCAAAATGTCGTAAAAAAAATTGAAAATTTTGCAATTTGCAAAATGTTAAATTTTCTGCTTGTGAGACAAATAATCATACCACTCAAAATAGTTAATAACTAACATAGACCATATGTATACTTTATGTTTCCATCATTATTTCAACCTCCTTTTAATTTTTTTGGACACTAGGAGGCTTAAAATATGAATAGCAAATTCTCAAATTTTCAAGAAAATTTCAAACACTGATTTTTTTAGGGACCAGTTCAGTTCTGATGTGACTTTGAGGGACTTGTATGTGAGACACCCCCATAAATGATGCCATTTCAAAAACTGCACCCCTCACAGTATTCAAAACAGCATTTTGGAAGTTTGTTAACCCTTTAGGTGTTTCACAGGAATTAAAACAAAGTGTAGGTGAAATTTCAAAATTTCATTTTTTTTGCTGATTTGCAATTTTAATCCATTTTTCTAAGGAACACAGTAGATTTTCATAAATATCCTATATGTGGCCCTAGTGTGCACGTTGACCAAACCACAGGCTTCATAATAGAAGGAGCACCTACTTGATTTTGGAGCCTCCTTTTTATGAGATTATTTTTTAGGCACCATGTAGGTTTCTAGGTACCATAAGATGCTAAAAGTTAGGAACCCCCCCACAAGTGACCCCATTTTGCAAACTACACCCCTCAGGGAATTCATCTAGGGGTATAGTGTACATTTCAAACCCCCAGGGGTTTCACCAATTTTGGTACAACTGGGCTGTGAAAATGAAAAATTACATTTTTTTACACAAAAATGCAGTTCTGGCTCAAAATTTTTCATTTTCACAAGGAATGAAGGAGACAAAGCACCCCAAAATCTGTGCCGCAATTTCTCCCGAGTATGGAAATGCCTCATATGTGACCAAAAAATACCATTTGGGTGCATGGCAGGACTCAGAAGTGAAGGAGTGATATTTGGATTTTGCAGCACACATTCTGGTGGAATGAATGGTGGGTGCTATGTCGCATTAGCAAGACCCCCGAAGCACCAATACAGTGGAACCACCCCACAAGTGACCCCATTTTGCAAACTACACCCCTCAGGGAATTCATCTAGGGGTATAGTGTACATTTCAAACCCCCAGGGGTTTCACCAATTGTGGTACAACTGGGCTGTGAAAATGAAAAATTTCATTTTTTTACACAAAAATGCAGTTCTGGCTCAAAATTTTTCATTTTCACAAGGAATGAAGGAGACAAAGCACCCCAAAATCTGTGCCGCAATTTCTCCCGAGTACGGCAATGCCTCATATGTGACCAAAAAATGGCAGGACTCAGAAGGGAAGGAGTGATATTTGGATTTTGCAGCACAGATTCTGGTGGAATGAATGGTGGGTGCTATGTCGCATTAGCAAGACCCCCGAAGCACCAATACAGTGGAACCCCCCCACAAGTGACCCCATTTTGCAAACTACACCCCTCAGGGAATTCATCTAGGGGTATAGTGTACATTTCAAACCCCCAGGGGTTTCACCAATTGTGGTACAACTGGGCTGTGAAAATGAAAAATTACATTTTTTACACAAAAATGCAGTTCTGGCTCAAAATTTTTCATTTTCACAAGGAAAGAAGGAGACAAAGCACCCCAAAATCTGTGCCCCAATTTCTCCCGAGTACGGCAATGCCTCATATGTGACCAAAAAATACCATTTGGGTGCATGGCAGGACTCAGAAGGGAAGGAGTGATATTTGGATTTTGCAGCACAGATTCTGGTGGAATGAATGGTGGGTGCTATGTCGCATTAGCAAGACCCCCGAAGCACGGTGAAATGATGAACCTAATAATCCATAGATGTATGGTATATTTTAAAGCACTCCTTCATACATAGGCCGGGTTTGTCGGGGCAAGTTTCACAATGGAAAATAGTTTGCTTTCGTATTCCCTTTTTATAGCAAACTTTGCACCTTTTTTGTGTCCTGCCCTTTTTTCCAGTGGAGGGGATTTCGTTAGGAAAATGCTGCCCTGATACAATACGGGGGCCAGTACTAGAAGTACTGAGGCCAGTACTAGAAGTACTGGGGCCCTCTGCCTGCTGGTTCCCAAATATTAGGCCCTTTATGACTTCCTCTTGAAAGTGCATAAATGTCCCCGTCTGGCTGGTAGAACGGAATAGTACGTAAGCGTTATACAGTGTCATCTGGATGATATACACGGCCAGCTTCTTATACCATATTTTTGTTTTCCGCAGGGCACTGTACGGCTTCAGTACCTGATCTGAAAGATCCACTCCGCCCATGTACTTATTGTAATCTAGGATACAAATAGGTTTTGAGGTGTGGGTACTGGTACCTCGTACAGGGACGGAGGTGGTACTGTCTCCGTGAATTGTTGTCAGTATAAGGACATCCCTCTTGTCCTTATATTTGACCAACAACATATTTTCGGTGCATATTGCCCTGCTTTCACCCTTTCTCAGTAATTGGGCAACGTGCGTTTTTGAGAGGCCTCTTTGGTTCTTGCGCACAGTACCGCAAGCTGCTGTACCTCTTGAACCAAGGGCCTTAAACAGGGGGATGCTGGTCTAAAAGTTATCCACATAGAGGTGATAACCCTTATCCAGGAAGGGGTGCACTAAATCCCAGACAATCTTTCCTGTCCCTGTCATGCTTGTCCAAAAAGGTGGTACTACTGGTACCAGGGTCCTCGTCTCTAAAGGACAGCTCTGATAAAAAGGTATAAACTATCCTTAAGGCTATTTATACTGCTAGTGGGGCATGTCAACGCCCGGTACTAGCGAGTTGCTGGATTGCAAAGGCCGTCCATATTCGGGCCTCCCAGATACTGGAAGGGTTACAAGGGGACATGATAGTGGCACAGGTTTCGGAGAAACTGGACCACATTCAAGACACGGCCAAGATGCTGTGCGATGCACAAAAAGAATTAGGTGGCACTAATGCACGCAATTCTGCCATGGCGGCCTCCGGACACAGGACCCTCTGGCTACGCCAGTGGCGGCAGATGCTGATTCTAAGTGTAGCATAGAGAATCTCCCTTATATAGGGGACAGATTGTTTGGGAGTCAGTTAGATGATCTGATTTCCAAGGCTACTGCTGGTAAATCAACAGTCCTCCCATCTACTCCTAATACGCAGTGGCGGCCCTTTTCAGGTCCCATGCAGTATTCCTTTCGGGCCACTAGATTCCGCCAGAAGGCTAGAGGTGACTCGAATGCGCAGAGGGGTTTTCAGGCAAAGGGGGTTATTCTGATTCACTTGGAAAGGCACAATCACTCACTAATGGACAAAACCATATGCACTGCAGGTGGGGCTGATGTAACATGTGCAGAGAGAGTTAGATTTGGTTTTGTTATTGTTTCTGTGCAGGGTAAATACTGGCTGCTTTATTTTTATACTGCAATATAGATATCAGTTTGAAGTACATCCCAACCCAAATCTAACTCTCTCTGCACATGTTACATCAGCCCCACCTGCAGTGCATATGGTTTTGTCCATTAGAGAGTGATTGTGCCTTTCCAAGTGAATCAGAATAACCCCCAAAGTTCCGTATGGCCTCAGCCTCTAAAGCCCAGGATCGTAGCTCCGGAGCTACCGCATCCAAGCCCTCTGCATGACTGCCCAAACCCACCATGAGTCTTACTCGAGGTGGGAGCTCATCTACTACACTACGCTCAGGTGTGGGAGGCATCCTGTACCAATCCTTGGGTACAGACTCATTTCTCAAGGCTACAAGCTGGAGTTTGCAAAGCAACCCCCACACAGGTTCTTCAAATCAGGCCCACCGGCCTTGATAGAGAATCAGACCACCCTGTTATAGGCTATACAGAAGTTACTTCTGTACCAGGTAATTATCCCTGTCCCCCCTTAGGAAAGGGGCAAGGGTTATTACTCCAACATATTTGTAGTACCAAAACCGGCCGGTTCGGTACGTCCAATTCTAAACTTAAAGTCCCTCAACCCATTCCTAACAGTCACTACGTTCCGTATGGGTATCCCTTTTTGGTTGTCATAGCGGGACTAGAGGAGGGAGAATTCCTAGCATCCCTCGATGTGAAGGACGCCTACCTACACATCCCAATATTGGCCCCACATCTGGCGTACATGCGGTTTGCCATTCTTGTGGAGCATTATCAGTTTCTGACCCTCCCTTTGGTCTGTACACTGCCCCCGTATATTCACAAAGGTGATGGAGGAGATGATGGCTTTACTCAGAAAGAGGGGGATAAACATCATACCCGATCTGGACGACCTGCTTATAAAAGCCAGGTCAGAGGAGACTGGCCATTCAGGTGTCTACACAGGTCCTCATTGCACATGGTTGGTTACTGAACCTTCCCAAGTCCTCGCTGAGCCCATCGCAGTGGCTGCTGTTTCTCGGCATGATCCTAAATACAAGGGAGCAGAAAGTCTTTCTGTCGGGGGACAAGGATCAAGCGCTCCAGTTACTGGTGAGCGAACTCTTGGCTGTAGTCTAAGTCTCATTCCACCAATGCATCCGAATTCTGGGAAAGATGGTTGCCTCTTTCGAGGTGGTCCAATATGGGAGGTTCCACTCCTGTGTTTTCCAGTTAAACCTCCTGAGCAAGTGGTCAGGGTCTCATCTGCATATGCACAGGAAGATTTTCCTCTATACGACATCCGGGGAGTCACTGCAATGGTGGCTCCTTGCTCCAAACCTGCTTGCAGGCAGGAGATTTGGGATTCAGAATTGGATTCTACTGACTACGGACTCCAGCCTCCAAGGATGTGGCGCCGTGATGCTGGGAGTGACCTTCCAACGCAGATGGTCTCTTTGGGAGTCCAAACTCCACATAAACAACCTGGAGTTGAGAGCTGTATTTTATGCTCTCCCGCAAGCTGCACCTCTGCTGAAAGATCAGGCTGTAAAGGTCCAGTCAGACAATGCAACGACAGTGGCTTTTATAAATTGCCAGGGAGGCACGAGGAGCAAATCCTGCATGAGAGAGGTCACCAAGATCCTCAGTTGGGCAGAGGCTCATCTGACTGCACTGTCTGACATTTTTATTCCCACTGTGGACAATTGGGAGGCGGACTTCCGGAGTCATCACAACCTTCACCAGGGGGAATGGAGCCTGAAAGAATGAGTCTTTGCATGCATTGTGGATCGATGGGGAAGCCCACAGATAGATCTGATGGCATCCATACTCAACAAGAAGTTGGCCCAGTATTGCTCCAGGACCAGGGATCCTCAAGTGAAGCCGGTGGATGCACTGGCAACACCCTGGTGCTACGAACTGGTGTATGTATTCCCACCAATTTTCATTACTGGCGATGGTCCTAAAAAAGCTAAGAAACAACGGAGTGGAAGCTATTCTGAAGCTCCGGACTGGCCTCGCAGAGCATGGTACGCTGACCTTCAGGCCATGCTAGCGGACGACCCGTGGTGCCTTCCTCAAGAAAGAGACTTGCTCACTCAAGGTCCCTGAGTCTGCCGGACCTTAGAGCAACTACGTTTAATGTCCTGGAGGTTGAGCAGCAGATTTTAGCTCACAAGGGACTGCATGCATCAGTCATCTCTACGATGACTCAGGCCGGTGCAATTGGATTCCTTAAAGGTACAGGTTCTGTCCCTCTCCATTTTCTTCCAGAAGAAATTGGCTTCCTTGCCAGAGGTCCAGATGTTCCTGCAAGGGATGTTGCGTATTCAGCCCCCCTTTGTGCCGCCTATGCCTCCATGGGAGTTGGAGGTGGTCTTAGACTTCCTACAGTCATCATGGTTTGAACCCTTAAACTCAGTGGAGTTCCTAACATGGAAGACAGCTGTTCTGTTAGCTTTGGCTTCAGCACAACACGTTTTAGAGCTGGACGCTCTGTCTTGTAAGAGCCCATACCTTATATTCCATGAGGATAGGGTGGAGCTGAGAATGAACCCACGGTTTCTTTCAAAGGTTGTTTTGACCTTTCATTTGAACCAACCCATTGTGGTTCCAGCAGGTGGGCCTCTCTCGGACATTCCTGCGACATTGGATGTGGCCCAGGCTCTCAGGTTGTACATCCAGAGGATGGCTAAGACAGAGTCCCTCTTTGTTCTGTAAGATGCCCAGAAAAAAGGTAATCCGGCATCAAAGCAATCTATTGCTCAGTGGCTTTGTACTACTATCAAACAGGCCTATGCCATGGCTGGTCTGCCGGGCCCTGCAACAGTTAGGGCTCATTCTAGCAGGGCAGTGGGATCATCCTGGGAGGCTACCCAGGGTGTTTCGGCTCTGCAGCTATGTAGGGCAGCTACATGGTCAAGCCAACATACCTTAATCAAGTTTTATAAATTAGACACTATTGCCACGGAGAACATTCAGTTTGGGAATGCAGTGCTGCAGCAATCTCCGCACATTCCCGCCCGTCCTTGAATCTTGGGTATAATTCCCATATGTTCAGACAAATCCCCAATATCCCATATGGATGATAGAGAAAAAAGGATTTTACTACCTAACGGTAAATCCTTTTCTCTGAGTCCATATGGGATATTGGGCGCCCCCCACAGTGCGGTAACTTGCTGCCTTGTTGATCCTGAATAATGAATCCTGTTACTGTTCACTTGAGTACAGTTTATATTGCCAAAAGCGTTCTTGGCCATATGTTTGTGTTATGGGTGTGCTGTTGCATGTCACCATTTTAATACATTATATATGTTAACACATACAGTAGTTATATACTTTTCTCATATACTTTCCATTCCTTCGGGCAGGTTTCATGTTAACTGGCTTGTGAGAAGGAAGTAGAGGGGAGGAGCCAGTACACCCAGTGAAAGAGCTTCTATGTGCCTGTCTCCTGCAGATACCTCTCTTCTACCATATGTTCTGAAGAATCCCCAATATCCCATATGGACTCAGAGAAAAGAATTGACCAGTAGGTATTAAAATCCTATTTTTATTTTTTAAAGAACAGCACTGTCAGTATCCTATATTGGGAGAGAAGCTTATAGACCCATCATTCTAAAGATGCCACCTACTGTAGTGCCTGGCATTAATCTTTTATTATCCACATTGAGTGGATTATTTGCAGTGTAATTGTACTGTGAAGGGCACTGTGTTTGTTTAATTACTGCAGGGGCCACTGTGTGTGTTTTTCCCCTGTGGGCCTCTGATGGTGTGCCTTGACAATTTTAAAGTCTTATAGGTGTACTGCAAGTTGGAAACGGTTGAAAATCACTGGTCTGAGGTATAACACAAACATGCCTCTATCTATCTATCTATCTATCTATCTATCTATCTATCTATCTATTTATCTATCTATCTATCTATCTATCTATCATCTAACTTTCTTGATTCACCAACGTCTCATTTGTTGCTCAGAGTATGGGGTTTTGTAGGGACTGGCAAATGGGGACGGGGATTGGGTGGAGGAAGTTTGGTGGTTGAATGTACTGCCTTCTCATAAACCAGGATAGAGGATGAACGAGGAGAACTTGAATAAGATTGAAGCATTTAATGATAAGGTCTTAAAATACAATCAATGAATAATAGCACACAGCAGGTAATGCAGTGAATGAATGATAACAGCAACAACAGTAACAGTTTGTATGATGATGAAACTATGATGAGAAACTTGCACACACAACGGTAAAGAAGTTGAAGATGATGAAGGAGTTTGGAGACCACTGTAAAAGTTTGTAGTAAACTATAAAGACCTTGTAGATAACTGTAGTAACTGGAAGATGGGAAATACTAGGTACTGTGAAAACTTGGCACTGTGAAGACTTAATACGGTAAAGACTTGATACTGTGGAATACTGTGAAGTCTCGATACTGTGAAGACTTGGTGCTGTGGAATACTGTGAAGACTTGATACTGTGGAATACTGTGAAGATTTGATACTGTGGAAACTTGGTACTGGAAAGACACGACTGTGGAAGATTCTAGCACTCAACCACAAAACTTTAGTACTTTGAACACACTGTAGATACTTTAGCACTTAGAAGACACTGAGGATACTTTAGCACTTAGAAGACACTGAGGATACTTTGGCACTCTGTAGATACTTTGGCACACTGTGAATACTTTGGCACACTGTAGACTTTAGCAAACTGTAGACTTTAGCATACTGCAATGGTGGCAGCTGTTTCATTTGCTGGAACTTAGCTCTGTCTAATTGACGGAGCAGAGATCACCTGATCATTTCATCCATCAGTTTTGGGTGCCAGAAAGTGCATTAGCCAGTTGTTCTGAATATCAGAATGGAGCTCTGAGTACATTAGCCAGCTGTTTCAAATGCTAGATTGGGGCTCTGATCACCTTTACCATTATTTCAGATGTGAGATCAAGGCTCTATAAAGTTCTAGCCATTCCAGGGTCCAAAAAAAGAGCGCTGACCATTTAGACAGCAATTCCCCATGCCAATACTAAACTCTGACCACTAGGTGCCAGAATGGAGCTCTAACCACATTAGCCAGCTGTTTTTTATGCAGGCACATAGCACTGACCATGTTTCTGGGTTCTGACCCAGAGCACTGACTACTTTAGCAGGCCTTTCTGTGTGCTAGAATGGAAGTCAGATCATCTCATCCATCCATTATGGATGTAAAAACAGAGCACTGACCAACTTAGCCAATCATTCCACGTTTCAGAAAAGTAGTAGTACTGTAGTAGTAGTACGTTTATGTATAAGGCGCCGCAAAGTGTCCGCAGCGCTGTACATAGAAAAGAGCTCTGGTCACCCAAATCTCTGTGCACATGTTACATTTGCCCCTCCTGCGGTGTTCATGGTTTTGTCCATTTGAGAAAGATTTGGCTTTTGTGATCAACTGCAAATCAGGACCAATGTCCTGTGGATCCAGTTACACAAAAGAATCCTTGCAGCATAGTGGGGATATCGGGCATTCCTTTGCCACCTTTGAGGGGCTCCTTATACATAACTGGGGCAAAACGGATGGTGTAATGGTTAGCATTACTGCCTCACAGCGCTGAGATCACGAGTTCGATTCCCACCATGGCTCTAACTGTGCAGAGTTTGTATATTCTCCCCGTACTTGCGTGGGTTTACTCCGGGTACTCCAGTTTCCTCCCACAATCCAAAAATATACTGGTAGGTAAAATTAACCCTAGAATATCTGTGTGCACATGTACATGTGGTAGGGAATAAAGATTGTAAGCTCCACTGGGGCAGGGACTGATGTGAATGTTCAAATATTCTCTGTAAAGCGCTGCGGAATATGTATGCGCTATATAAGAAGCTGTTAATAAATAATAAATAAATAACTGCCCAGGCATACTGTATCTCCATGTAGTACTCTGCTTATCCACTTCTCCAGGCTCCTAGTGTACCAAACAGAATTCTCACCAAAGCTCAAACATGGGCACAGCCATCTCTGATTCAGTCACCTGATCGCTTCATAACCAATCCTGTGTGTGCTTGTCTGTCAGATGATCGCTAGAGCTAATCATCTAGCACCTATAAAAGGATCCAGCAGACAATGCCCAAAATGCCAGATTAATCTTGTCTTTAGCCTAATTCAGATGCAGATTGTGTTTTGGCTTAATGTTGCCTGATGATTTTGTAAAGAGATTGATGGACTTTCAGTACTATTTTTCTCAAAAAATAGGTTCAAGAACTCTAAATCTGGGGGTAGAACTGTTGATATATAGTTGTGCTCATAAGTTTACATACCCTAGTAGAATTTGTGATTTTTGTCAGAGATATGAATGCTAACTCACAAACTTTTCTTTCACTCATGGTTAGTGGTTGGATGAAGCAATTTATTGTCAAACAACTGTCAAACTATTGTCAAACAACAATCTTTTTAAATCATAATGACAACAAAAACTACCCAAATGACCCTGATCAAAAGTTTACATACCCCAGGTTTACTTAATACTGTGTATTGCCCATTCTTCTGGGCAAAAAGGCTCCAGTTTCTGTAAATTCTAGGGTGGTCTTGCATGAACTGCACGTTTGAGATCTCCAGAGTGGCTCAATGATATTGAGGTCTGGAGACTGAGATGGACACTTCAGAAACTTCACTTTTTTTCTGCTGTAGCCAATGACCGGTCGACTTGGCCTTGTGTTTTGTATCATTGTCATGTTGGAACGTCCAAGTACATTTCATGCGCAGCTCCCGGGCTGATGAGTGCAAATTTTCCTCCAGTATTTTCTGATAACATGCTGCATTCATCTTACCATCAATTTTGACCAAATTTCCAGTGGCAGTGTACAGTAGCTCACACATCCCCAAAACATCAGCGATCCACCTCTGTGTTTCACAATAGGAATGGTGTACCTTTCATCATAGGCCTTGTTGACCCCTCTCCGAATTTGAGATAGTGTAGGAGATGGGAGCTTTTCCTCTATGCCGGCTGCTTGGTCGAGTTTGTCCAGACTCAGGGTAATTGTGATAAAAAAGGGGAAGTTTGACCAGCGCTCTGGCTCTATGGTGTTGACCAGCAGGTTGCTGGTGAACAATGGGTGGCTACTTGTTTAGAATACAGGTTAGGTGTAGTGGGTGCCCCTGGATATATGACTGCACTGAGTTGGTTAATAAAACAGAATTTATTAAACATAAAACATGAATGTATTAGTGCATACAAGCATGTGGGGTGAGTGGGGTAAGTGGGGGAGATGAATTCCCTGGTGGAGGGATGCAGGGATGGTGAGGTCTGGCTGCGGGTGAGCCGTATCGTCCTGCAAATGTCACAGGGGAGTGTGTGCAGGGCAGACACCACTTCACCTCCTGCGGTGAACGTGGTCCGTGTGCCCTGGATGGAGATTAGCTGTGGTGGAAACAAGTCACCGGATTGAACGTGACACTGGAGTGACGCGGGCTCAACTCCCAATGGGGAGGAGATTGCTGTGTTGTGTGGATAGTGTGGATAATGTCCAATGGTTGTTCACCAGCAACCTGCTGGTCAACGCCATAGAGCCAGAGCGCTGGTCAAACTTCCCCTTTTTATCACATTTACCCTGAGTCTGGACAAACTTGACCAAGCAGCCGGAATAGAGGTAGAGCGCCCATCTCCTACACTATCTCACTATTGCCTGTTGTCCTAGGAGTGTGGCAGCTAACCGCATTAGACATCACAGACAACATATATGGGGATCACTGACATAAGGCTAGACAGGGATAAAAGGGCTACTAATGAAATCCAAAACATTCTAACATCACAAGAGGCCAACCACCCTGCTGAATTCTATACACAATTCCGACAATTGGAAGCCTCAATACAGAAAGAAACCAAAATATGGTGGGACAATAGGATTCTAGGGTGGTACTTAGACAACAACATAATCCCTAAGGGACTCAGAATCAAAAAAATACCAGCACACCATTTAGACGACCAACAATTCATGACGGATTGGAGGAATGTC
The DNA here is from genome assembly GCF_055691185.1 of Crinia signifera. NCBI lineage: Eukaryota > Metazoa > Chordata > Amphibia > Anura > Myobatrachidae > Crinia > Crinia signifera. Next base: position 65,821,938 of record NC_139226.1, read on the forward strand.
CTACACAATTGTTCAAAAGAACTGATCAGAATAGTCACTCAGAAGCATGATTCAGAGCTAAAGACCATTGAGAAAGATATAGAGACCAAGAACAAACTCCTTCTGCTACTCACGTCAGAGAAGGGTTTCGCACAAATTGAGGCAATCACAAAATCCAGACTGACTAGGACCGAGGACGAACTCATTAAAAACTAATTTAAGAAAATCCTCAGAGACATTAAACCTAACACTAGCAAAACCCCCCGACCAAAGGCCCCTAAAAAACCTCATGGCCTACTTAAAACACCAAACCAAACTAAGAACAAAGTGAAAGCGAGTACACACAAAGACCAATCTAATTATAAAAACAAGGGCCTGACGTACCAACAGTACCAGACGACAATACACAAAATGAATGCCATTATACACACAAAAACCGCAACTGCAAAATCCCAACAACTAGACAGAGACATAAACACCAGCGATTTATCAGAAGACTCCACTGACAGCCTTTCTAGTACATCATTTTCCATACAGGAAATAGAAGAAGACACTGATTATGACAATCTAGTAATCTAACAATCTCTCCTTTGATGAAGGTTGGGTGACCACACTAAGGGATTATCAAGAGCACAATAGAGAAACAATAGAAACACAAACACATACCTCTGACCCACCAGGAACGAATCACAAGCAATACAATAATCTACAACCTAAGTGACACCACATTGACCCAAGAGCAGGAGACTGTATTGACCAAAGGACTTAAATTTGCAACAAACAAGAAACCTAACAAATTTGACGTATTCTGTGACCTACATTCATTCACCAGGAAATTATGCATAAAAAAGTACTTTAACTCCAACCCCATAGTCAGGAACCACCAAGACACCATTGAAAAATACCAACACACAACCTTAAAACCCAAATCAAACTTCAACCCAACATATCTATAGAGTCATCACATAAAAACCTTTGAATCAATGGTGACAAGGGACTTAGAAACCATCGATCAAAAGAAATCACACATCACGACACCCAATCTCACCAAACAAGAAACCCAGGCCATTAGAGAACTTGAGAAAAACAATGAAATCACCATCAAACCCGCAGACAAGGCGGGAGGCATTGTTATTTTGAACACTACTGACTACATACAAGAATCCCAGTTGGACATTATCCACACTATCCACACAACACAGCAATCTCCTCCCCACCGGGAGTTGAGCCCGCGTCACTCCAGTTTCACGTTCAACCCGGCGAACGTCTAGAAGCAGGACCCGGAAGTAATCAGGACACTGTGGAAGCGACGCGGCTTCTACACTGGTGCGTCTGCACAGCCGTGCAGACACCAGCAGGAGAAAGACACAGACAGCGCGACGTGGGACAGTCGGAGAGGAGACCCCACCCGGGTATCAGGTAAGTGGTAGGTGCACCGCTGGGACCAGAGGACGGACTTGCTGGCTCCGGGCGACACTTATGCACTTTCCATGACCCCTTATGACTTGCTCTCCATCACCAGCAACCCGAGCTGCACATTGTGACTTGTTTCCACCACAGCTAATCTCCATCCAGGGCACACGGACCACGTTCACCGCAGGAGGTGAAGTGGTGTCTGCTCTGCACACACCCCCCTGTGACATTTGCAGGACGATAAGGCTCACCCTTTGCCAAACCTCACTATCCCCGCATCCCTCCACCAGGGAATTCATCTCCCCCACTTACCCCACTCACCCCACATGCTTGTATGCACTAATACATTCATGTTTTATGTTTAATAAATTCTGTTTTATTAACCAACTCAGTGCAGTCATATATCCAGGGGCACCCACTACACCTAACCTGTATTCTAAACAAGTAGCCACCCATTGTTCACCAGCAACCTGCTGGTCAACGCCATAGAGCCAGAGCGCTGGTCAAACTTCCCCTTTTCTCCTCTCCAAATGTAACGTTCATAGCTGTGGCCAAAAAGTTAAATTTTGGTCTCATCACTCCAAATGACTTTGTTCCAGATGTTTAAAGCTTGTCTCTGTGCTGTTTGGAGTATTGTAAGCGAATGCTTTGTGGCAATTGCTTAGTAATGGCTTTCTTCTGGCGACTCAACCATGCAGCCCATTTTTCTTGAAATGCCTCATTATTGTGCATCTTGAAACAACCATACAACTTTTTTTCAGAGAGTCCTGTATTTCAGCTGAAGTTATTTTTGGATTTTTCTTTGCGTCCCGAACAATTTCCTGGCAGTTGTGGCTTACATTGTTGTTGGTCTATCTGACTTTTTGATTTGGTTTCCACAGAATCTGTCATTTTCCACTTCTTTGCTTGGATATCTTTTTATATCTATTTCCTGTTTTATACAGTTCAATTACCTTTTCCAGCAGATCCTTTGACAATTCTTTTGCTTTCCCCATGACTCCAGACACGTCAGTGCAGCACTGGATGAAAGATGCAAGGGCCAATCAGGAGTCCAGAAACTCACTAACCTTTTATATACACACACACACACGCACAGACTGATTACAAGCAAACAAGTTACAGGTGTGGATGGTTACCTTTAGGAGCCATTCAAACCCGTTTGTGTCAACTTGTGTGCATGTTATCAGGCCAAAATCTCCAGGGTATGTAAACTTTTGATCAGGGTCATTTGGGCAGTTTCTGTTGTAATTATGATTTAAAAAGAGTAAACACAGTTGTTTGACAATAAATGGCTCCCACCCAACTAACCATGAATGAAAGAAAAGTTATCATTCATACTGTATTCTCTGACAAATGGCCCGAAAATCACAAATTCTGCTAGGGTATGTAAACTTATGAGCACAACTGTAGCACAAAATATATTATTTTGAAAATTAGGCATTCAAAAAAGGACTTTTAAATAAAATTTTATGGGAAGTACATTTTGGCCCAGGACAGATTCAGGAACCTGATTACATATCTAACGCTTTGCCAATTTGTCAAATTTGGTGTGAACATTGGCAAGCAAATATTTGTATTCATCATAATAACCTGTAATGTTTACCTTATATAGGAAATATGATCTTTTTTTCACAACACTTTTTTTATTTGAATTTGTATAACAAATCTGTTATATACACACATGATCTGTGTGTTGCATAGCAATTTCTTGGCTTTTTCTATTTTGAATGTTACTAGGATGATTTAATTATTGGGTTCACAACCTATAGCTGGTTTTGTCCCACCTACATGAGGCCTCTTTCATATTTTTACCATAGTTACTTTAAGTTCACATACTATCCCTCTTTGAAAGTTTACCGAAAGGTCTGAAATGAAACTAGGCTCTAGGTCAGTTCCAGTCTGTGCCCTCCCTACTTCAATTTGCATATTCTCACTCCCTGTCTGGCCCTTCCCCCTGCACCATCCATCACAACTCCTCTGCTCTATCCCGCCACATTTTTACACTTCTTCCTGTTCTCCCCCACCTCTGCACTCCTTTCCATCAGTTCTGGCACCCATAAGTCCTCATCTCCTTGGTCTGTCCCATTGATGGAGGAACACTGCACAACTTCGGGAAAATTTACTAAGATTGAAGTTCTATTTCACATGGGATGTTGCTATAAATCAGATACTATCTATTATCTACTAGAAGTTGCTAAAAAAAGTAGTGGATTCTGATTGTTTGCCCATAGCAACATCCCATGGAAAATAGAACTGTCATCTTAGTAAATTTTGCACATGCTTGTTCGAGACACTACATACCTTAACTATGATATAGCTTAATTTTTGGATTCACTATTGGTCTGTGATAAAACTAAATAATAATAAGAACAGGTTCAGTATTTTGCCAATGGCAGTAGACACAGCAATTTTTAATGAACACATTGCAAAGAACAATGGAGTCTATGCATGAGGTGTTGCATGCTGAAATGAGAACAACATAAGTATGTAACAGTCTGAAATGTACACTTTGGGCAGCACCCAAATAAAAAATTAAATGCAAATATTTGATTTTGTTTATAATATAATCCACCCCTAGCAGTTGTTGGCATGGATCATACGGCATCGGAGGATCTTTAAGTAATTGTCAATCTTGTGGGAATCCCTACGGAAACAGTGTAGCAAGTGGTATGTAGAGAGCAGATGAGACTCTCCCTGTGGCATCATGACAGGACCAAGCATCTGCGGTTGAAAATCATCTAAATTGATCAGCATCTGAAAGGAAAGATTGTATCACTCTGAGTACTTGCCACTATAAAACCTGTGAATGAACAAGTGCGTGGTAAAAGTTGAAATTCTTGTCAAAAATTGAATCTGAATGTAATTTGATTTTATACACAGTTACATTTTTATTATTTTACTAGTCTTAAGGGAAAGTTTATGCTTATGCTATTCTTGTTCCACCTACCCTTCCAACCTCAGCAGGTAAAAAGCTGCTGCAGCTGCTACGGTACGCAGTTACAGTACACAGCCACTGCCACCCACTACTACTGAGTGACAGCAAACTGTGTATTCGTTCAGGACAGCAGGTATTTTTCAGTGTGCCCCGAGACTGCAGGCTCCCCCAAGCCACAGCTGGGGCTGCCACACCATAGTTACGCCACTGATGCTACTGACTTTCTTTGCAGCTGCCGAGGCTGCTGGGAATTATTCACCACTGTAAACAAATTCACTATAGCATGCTTCATCATAACACACAATACATTGTATAGCAGGTTATTACACAGAGACAAGCTGATACACCCCTGCCGCTGGTAATCTATCTGCATTCACTACACGCCAGATCAGCCTCTACTTCTACAGCGCCGCTTTCCCTGGAATAAGCACCAGGGACACAGACAATACACCGGCCTGTGAACGCTCCCATGATACAATTGAGCTCCGGTTCCCCCACCGAAAAGGAGACCCGTCACAACAGGACATTCTGGGTATCGTGAGTACCACTAATTGAATTTATCTATTTGTCCACACTGCATTAACAGGACAGCCCATTACACCTCTATGGGCTCTAATCTCCCTGGATAGCCGGGACACCAGCAACTTCAACTGCAGGAAATTATAAATATATCTTTATTCCCAGTGGAGGCCTGAATTGCCTTATTTTATGGTGTTCAGAGACATAGGAAAGATATTTGCTGGACATACCCGATAAATCTATCTTATTCAAACATATTATTTTAATCATCATATTATTGTTTATTAGAATACATTTTTTCAGTACTGTTAAAGATTTATACATTTATGTATGTGTATTTGTCTTTTTTTATGTTACGCTAAACGTAATACAAGGATCACGTTTAGTTTTGCATGAAAGCAAGCACTATCCTCTTTATTAAGAATAAAAATAAAAAAATATATTTTTATATTTATCTATTCTCTATCCGCATTAATAACCATTTATATTTATTTACTACACTATTATTTATGTGACTTAATTCTAGCTCCAGGAGGATAAGTGTCTATTGACAGAGCTGCAAATATTATGTGATAAATAGGCCACAGGCAGGGCGGGAGGGGGGGGGCTGTTGTGGAGAGCCGGGCATGTAGTGGGCGGGGGAACTCGCCAAGCGGACCACAGTGCCGGGTACTGGGAAGGCAAGACGGGTGGAGGGAGCAATGGGGGCTGCGCAGGGAGCTGCTGCTTTCAGCGGGAGCAGGGGGCTGCACAGGAAGCCAGGCAGGAGAAGACGCTGCTGGGCAGGGTGGGAGGAGAGCACTTTAAAAAAAGCCCATACAAATGAATGGGCAGCCACTGATTGGCTGAGACCTTTCAGCCAATCAATGGCTTCCTATTCTTTGTATGGGCTTTTTGTTTAAAGTGCTCTCCTCCCGCCCTGCCCGGCAGCCGGGCAGCGTCTTCTCTTGCCCGGCTCCCTGCACAGCCCCCTGCTCCCGCTGAAGGCAGCGGCTCCCTGCGCAGCCCCCGTTGCTCCCTGCACCCGGCTTGCGTTCCCAGTACTTGACGGGAGAAGCTTCCTCCTCTGTCCGACATCCCCTGCCCGCTGCCATCAACCGCCCGCATGGCTCTGGTCATCACATAAGATTTAGCAAATCTTATGTGCAGCCCTTCAGACTCCGATTGTGAAATCGGCCAAAATCGCACATGTAGATATCACGTCTGACCCGATGCGCGGTCCCGTGCGCATCGGGTCAGACGTGATATCTACATGTGCGATTTGGCCCGATTTCACGGCCCAATTCCTCCAAATCGGGTGAAATCGTGCCCAAATCGCCTAGTGTATGAGGACCTTTAGTCTGATGTGTTACCTGCATAACTCTCAGTTTCGCTAACCCTAACCCTATATCCTTCCTTGCTGCTCTGCATACCCACTCTCCCTGCTCCCAACTGCAAATCTATACTCCAATCCTAGGATCTCGGGAATCCCTAGATTGATAGTTTTCCAATCCTGGGGTCTAAAGCATTAAGTAAAATGATTGCAGTATGTCTACAGCATTACTTTAGTAAAACACTGCAGGTCCTGAATAGCAGCAATAACAACTCTATATTTCCAGTCTAAAACTCCATAAAAAGTAAATGGGCTCCTTGTTGCTGTATTTTTCTTCTAATATTCTCTGCATTACCCATAGTGTCATCTATGCTGGTTTTTATACAAATGTGTGCTAATGTAGATTAGCAGCTAACTGGATGCACACGGACATGTCCTGCAATTTACATGGCAACATGCTGTGGGATCAGGGCCGGCGCTACCCGCTCAGCAAAGGATGCAAAGCAGGTAGGCGCCGGGCAGGAGAGGCGCCCTCCCTGCTGTACATCCTCTGCTGACAGAGGCGCATTGGTCGGCCGGCTCATAGGACACCAGAACCGGCCGCTATCCCTCCTGGCAGGTCCGCACGCACAACCTTCCCTCAGCCCGGCAGCAAATACTAAAACTACAACTCCCACAAACCCTTGCCAGGCACAGCACGGGGTGCATTTAGGAGTTAGCAGCTTACCTATAGGCTGTTTGTGTAAGAGAGTAGGCGGGTACTGAACTCAGCAGCAGTGGGAACTTCAAAGCAGCTGCCGGGCTGTGACTCGAGTACAGTGGTAGTGCTGAAAATGTAAGTGCAGTGGTAGCGTCAGGGGTTAATCCCCGGGTCAGACATTCCCTCTGCCCGTGAGTGGATGTCACATATGCATATCATCGTAGTCTTACAGGTGACTGAGGACGGATGGTGGTGGCAGCAGCAGCAAGTATGTTTGTGTATGTGCTATGCTGCTGCTACTCAGGAGGTGACCACCCAGTCTTCTCTGCCCTGCAGGGAAGGGGTTACAGGGAAGCTAACTTTCTGAGCAGAGTATTATAGCTTCCCTCTGGCCACGGAGGGATCAGGTGCTCAGGACAGGACAAGAGGGTCGCTAGTGTGGAGCATCGAGTGAGGGGGATAATGATGGATGGAGGGAGGCTTTATTTACACACTGACCTTGCAAGGGTCACACAGTCCCCACTCTGCAATAACTGTTGTTTTGGAAATCACATTGTTCTAGCCCTCATTTTATAGTGCAATATATCAGCTGCTTATCTCCAGTCTAAATAAGTTGGTATCATTGCAGTGACTTTACCTGTTATTTTACTAATACTAGAGTCTAGGAATAGTAACCCATGCATTACCAGATCCTGGCTCATTTCCTAATAGTCACTACATAGCCCCTGTACTATACATACCCCCTGCACATAGCCCTGTACTATACATACCCCTTGTACATAGCCCCTGTACTATACATACACCCTGCACATAGCCCCTGTACTATACATAGCCCCTGTACTATACATAGCCCCTGTACTATACATACCCCCTGTACATAGCCCCTGTACTATACATAGCCCCTGTACATAGCCACTGTACTATACATAGCCCCTGTACTATACATAGCCCCTGTACTATACATAGCCCCTGTACTATACATAGCCCCTGTACTATACATAGCCCCTGTACTATACATAGCCCCTGTACTATACATAGCCCTTGTACTATACATAGCCCCTGTACTATACATAGCCCCTGTACATAGCCACTGTACTATACATAGCCCCTGTACATAGCCACTGTACTATATGCTAATGTCGGCAACTGGTGTGGGCACGCATATAGGAAATGCTACTAATGTCGGCAGCTGATGTGGGCACATGTATAGGCAGCGCTACTAACGTCGGCAACTGGTGTGGGCACGTGTATAGGCAGCGCTACTAATGTCGGCAACTGGTGTGGGCACGTGTATAGGCAGCGCTACTAAGGTCGGCAACTGGTGTGGGCACGTCTATATGCATCGCTACTAATGTCGGCAACTGGTGTGGGCACGTGTGTAGGCAGCGGTACTACTGTCGGCAACTGGTGTGGGCACTACTTGTGAGCAGAGCAACTACTTTTCGCAACTGGTGTGGGTGTTATGAATAAGCAATGCTACAAATGTGGGCATATGCAGGAGTACTCGGGGCATTATGTGTAGCATAATGTGTGTCAATCATATGGGCATTATAGTGCATGGCATATTATTTAAGGGGAATTACAGTATGTGGCATAATGTGTAATGGGCATTATGGTGTTCTGCCCATTGATGTGTGGCATTATGAATAATGTGAATTACTGTGTGTGGTTACTATAATATGTTATGGGCTTTGAGGTGTGAAGCATAATGTGTTATGGGGATTATGGTGTTATTGGTACTTTTATGTGACCACGCCAATTCCCCATGAAGCCACGCTTCTACAATTTTGCGCGCGCCTTCGGCGCGCACTGTCCCTGTTTTTTTACACATGGCACCAAAATGGCTAGTTACGGCACTGGTGCTGTGTTAGGTGAATAAGATTGTGATACAGTGTGGTGTAATTTGGAGTGGGAGCATTATTGTGTGGCCACACCCTCCCTTTGTAAAGTTTGGGTGGGCGCAAATTTATAGTTTGCAGGAGGGCGCCGAACCCCCTAGCACCGGCCCTGTGTGGGATGGATGCTTCCAGGGCCGGATTATAATGGAGGCACAAGGGGTCAGTACCCCTGGGCCCCCCTATAGCTAGGGGCCCCCTGTGGTTGGCATGTATATATTTTTTTTTTAGCTAAAGATTTTCTGCATGGGAGTGGGGTAGTGCTGCAGCGTCACCTATCTGCCAATGTGACAATGATTAATGGTGCTGAGCATCAGGAGTCCAGGCACACTGACTGCACAAGTGTGCTGTGCATTACTGGGAGTTGACTAAGTCCCATGACACTTTGCACCAGAGCGCAGAGGCTGAGAGGTTTGTGCTTAGCTCATTACATGCTTCTCAGGCCCATAGAGAACAGCAGCAGCAGCTTAGTCATGGGAGGGTTTTTAATTAGAGGCAGCACTAGGACTGTGAGGTCTCCTACAGAGTAAGGTGCAAAGAGTATGTATGTATGTATTTTTGAGTGTATGTGTGTGTGTGTGTGTATATATATATATATATATATATATATATATATATATATATATATATATATATATATATATAAGGAGCTTCAGTCCGGCACACACAAATAAGCGCAACTGCGCTATACTAAACAATTCTTCGCCCGGTGCCCTCAATTGGTTGGTAGATAGTAGTCTCGGGATGCGGCACTCTAGGCTGGAAAGAACGAAGCAGTACACAGATCTTGTAGCAACGTTTCAATGACCTTTATTTGGTCATTTTCGTCAGGCATAAAGAACAGACATTGCTTACATGCTTTTATACACCAGCGTGCTAATCAAAACCCGGTGTGATACAAGGCACCGGAAAATGACGTCAACTCCGTGGAGCTGCGTGCTCCCATCACCATAGATACAACAAACAATACAAACGTACAGATACAACACAAAACTGATACATGCACAATTAACAATACTATACTAAGTAGCAATAGGAAATAGTATTCACCCTGTTAGGGATATAAACATTTGCAGCGATGTCAATTTTCATAAAACCAATTTAGCAGCATATTGGCATCACTATGACAACCACCTAAGGAATATATTTCATTCACGGATATCAGTTAGCAGCAAATCAGACTTCAAACAGCTCATCATATAGCAAGAATATATAGAAAAAGATTTCATGGACATTGCATATAAATAGATAAATCAATTCATATAACCGGAAAGATCAACTTATTTTCTACTTAAACATGAAATCCCCAAGTGCTCATTTAAGCCACGGGGTGAAATTGTATCTAATCTATGAATCCAGCGGGTTTCACACTTTAACAATAACAATCCCCTATTACCACCACGCACATTTAAAGGAATGTGATCTATCATGCGATATTTTAAGGATGATAAAGGATGTTTTTTAGCCAAAAAATGTTTAGGAACGGGAAGTTCACATTTACCCCCGGCCAAGGCAGCACGAATGGTGGATCTATGAGTGGTGATCCTTTCCTTGAATGTCCTCTCGGTCTTACCGATATACGATAAGCCGCAAGGACAAACAAGTTGGTATACAACGTACCGTGACTCGCAACTGAGCGTGTGACGAATGGAATACTTAGTGCCACGGTGAGGGTGGTAGAAGATAGATCCTGGAAGCATTCCACTGCACACCGTGCAGGTACACCTAATGCAACCACGGGGCGGAGGTTTTTCTTTTTGGTTAAAAGATGAAATATCCGTTTTAACCAAGATGTCCCTAAAATTCGGAGCTCTTTGGTAGCATGACATAAGGCGTGAGTCTTTGATGTTAATGTCGCTATCAGTGGCTACAATCGGCCACAATTTTTTAGAGACCTTATTTATGATAGGACTGGCGCTTGAAAATTTTGTGACCCATGGGATTATTTCTTGGGACGACTGAACTGGAACTTTAGTTTTTAATAACTCATCCCGGGATATTGAATCAACACGTTGTTTTGCATTTTTCAGATCGCTAGGTCTGTAGCCCCTCTCCAGAAATTTATCAATCAATACAACAATCTGATTTTCATATTCAACTGGGTCTGAGATGATACGTTTCAAACGAATCATCTGGGAGTAAGGCAATCCCTTAATAAGGTTTTTAGGGTGGGCGCTGGAACCGTGTAACAGATTGTTTCTATCTGTTGCTTTCTTAAACAATGTAGTTGATAACTGCCCCTCATTAAGATGTATAGCAACATCCAAGAAGTGTATCACATTGCGATCATATGACATAGTAAATTTAACAGGGCTGTCCCCAGCATTATGAGCATCGATAAGACCTGTTAAATCAGCAATTGGGCCTGCCCAAAATATGAGCAGGTCATCAATAAAACGACGGTACAGTAGGATTCTGGCCGCAATCAAAGGATCATCAAAGAAAATATTCTGCTCAACTAGGAACATAAAAATGTTCGCATATGCAGGTGCTGCATTCGATCCCATTGAGCAGCCGTTGACCTGAAGCCAGAATCCCCCATCATGAATAAAGTAATTTTTGGTCAATATATAATCAAGCAATTTAAGCAGAAATGGAATATCAGGACCACTGTAATCAGATTGCGAACGTAGGAATACATTTACCGCCTCCATGCCAGCGGCATGTGGAATCACAGTATATAAACTCTTGACGTCTAATGTAACCAGCCATACCTCATCCCCAAGAGTTGGAAGTGTCCGTAGAACCTGCAATAGTGTCGTTGTGTCCAAGAGGTATCTCGGATGACGAACAATATATGGTTGTAGAATAGCATCGACATACACAGAGCTAAATTGGGATAATGATTGCCTTGCGGCAATAATCGGACGTCCCGGGGGATTGTCCAAGCATTTGTGTATTTTTGGGATACTATATATCACAGGTACAACCGGGAATTGTGGTACAAGCGCGTCCATCAAGGGCTGTTGTATGGATCCATCAACTACCGCTCTCTTCAAAAGTCGACACAGGATATCCTTATATTCCATTGTGGGGTCACGTGGTAATTTGCGGTACGTCAGTGGGTCAGATAGTTGTAAATCCAGATCATATTTATACTTGGTGTAGTCCATAACCACCAAAGCACCACCTTTGTCCGCAGGTCTAAATATCAATTTTTGATTAGAAGCCAAAGACTTTAAAGTTTCACGTTCCGTAACAGAGAGATTAGAGTGTCTGGATGTAGACTGGATCAGGGATTCATCCACTTGTATATCTAACAGTCTCATATACGTTTTTATAGAAGGATTAGACGACTGCGGGTCAAAACTCGAGTGGGGTTGTAGCTTTTTAAGTTGAGGAGGAATGTTTGTGTTGGGAGAAGCTGCATCCACACCAGGAGTTTTGGGCGATCTAGCGAAAAATTCTTTTAATTCTTTTAATTTCAATTGACGGTGGAGTGCGTGCTTTTCAGCTTTCCATGCCAACGTGTCGATGTGTGTAGTCGGCACGAATGACAAGCCTTTTGATAGAAGTTTCAATTCGGGCTCCGTCAGTGGATGTGATGATAAATTCACTACTAGATTCTCCCCATTGCTGGTGGTTTTCCTCCAGCTTGCCTGCCTCTCCCATTGATGCCCCCTTCTGTTAAACCGCCGGCGCCTTCTCGGAGGCGTGTAGTCACCCCTAAAGGGCCCGTTGGTTGTCGTCTCCCTCTCGCTTTGCCACCTCTAGCCCCAATCTCAGTCTCACTATTAGAGGATTGGTTGTCCGTGGACTGATCAGAGGTAACATATCCTCTATATCTCTGTCGGCGTAAAAACGGTCGACGGTCACCTTTGGGGGCGGATGTCCACTGGTAGACAGTGTTACCATCATAATCAGCGTCCACTTTTTCACGTTTTTCTTTTTTGAATCTCGTTAATTCGCGTTTATAATTAACCAATTGAGCTGATAACTTTTCATACCAGTTGGTTGAAGCATCTTCCAATAAAGTTGTTTTATGGATGGATTCAAATTGGTCAATTTTGCTCTTTAATGCTGTACATTCTTTTGTAGTGAACTCGATGATAAGCAGCATTAGATCAAACGAGCATTTATTAAGGGTTGCCACCCATCTCCTGCAAAACGTAGGATCTTTTTTGCCGAGAGTTGGAGTATTTTTAACTCTTAATCCGCGTGGAATTTTCTTAGCGCGGTAATACTCGCTAAGAGTGAGTCCATGAAACATGAGGTCAATTTCTTTCTTTTTATGTTTTAGAAGGTCCCGGAATAAAGTCTCAGTTGATGGAGGTTCAAACAAGTTGATCATCTCAGGGTTATATAAAATGGCTTGCGCGTCTGCATCTGAAAAGTTGTTAATATCCCCAATAGGATATGCTTGATGGACATAGCCACCGGCAGCTGATTCCAATTCCGGCTCCATGAGAGCAAGGTGAGCAGTCAAATTTTAACAGGTAATAGTTTCACGTTATGTGAACAACGGTGTGCAGAGCACAGTTAGGTGTGTATCATGAACACCAATAAGACAATACCTCAGTATTTCTTAGCACAATTCTGGTATATAACCAATGTAGTAGACTTTGGGTGCCTTGACAGGAGAACAGTTGATAAGGCTGCAATCCAATAGTACAAGGAGCTTCAGTCCGGCACACACAAATAAGCGCAACTGCGCTATACTAAACAATTCTTCGCCCGGTGCCCTCAATTGGTTGGTAGATAGTAGTCTCGGGATGCGGCACTCTAGGCTGGAAAGAACGAAGCAGTACACAGATCTTGTAGCAACGTTTCAATGACCTTTATTTGGTCATTTTCGTCAGGCATAAAGAACAGACATTGCTTACATGCTTTTATACACCAGCGTGCTAATCAAAACCCGGTGTGATACAAGGCACCGGAAAATGACGTCAACTCCGTGGAGCTGCGTGCTCCCATCACCATAGATACAACAAACAATACAAACGTACAGATACAACACAAAACTGATACATGCACAATTAACAATACTATACTAAGTAGCAATAGGAAATAGTATTCACCCTGTTAGGGATATAAACATTTGCAGCGATGTCAATTTTCATAAAACCAATTTAGCAGCATATTGGCATCACTATGACAACCACCTAAGGAATATATTTCATTCACGGATATCAGTTAGCAGCAAATCAGACTTCAAACAGCTCATCATATAGCAAGAATATATAGAAAAAGATTTCATGGACATTGCATATAAATAGATAAATCAATTCATATAACCGGAAAGATCAACTTATTTTCTACTTAAACATGAAATCCCCAAGTGCTCATTTAAGCCACGGGGTGAAATTGTATCTAATCTATGAATCCAGCGGGTTTCACACTTTAACAATAACAATCCCCTATTACCACCACGCACATTTAAAGGAATGTGATCTATCATGCGATATTTTAAGGATGATAAAGGATGTTTTTTAGCCAAAAAATGTTTAGGAACGGGAAGTTCACATTTACCCCCGGCCAAGGCAGCACGAATGGTGGATCTATGAGTGGTGATCCTTTCCTTGAATGTCCTCTCGGTCTTACCGATATACGATAAGCCGCAAGGACAAACAAGTTGGTATACAACGTACCGTGACTCGCAACTGAGCGTGTGACGAATGGAATACTTAGTGCCACGGTGAGGGTGGTAGAAGATAGATCCTGGAAGCATTCCACTGCACACCGTGCAGGTACACCTAATGCAACCACGGGGCGGAGGTTTTTCTTTTTGGTTAAAAGATGAAATATCCGTTTTAACCAAGATGTCCCTAAAATTCGGAGCTCTTTGGTAGCATGACATAAGGCGTGAGTCTTTGATGTTAATGTCGCTATCAGTGGCTACAATCGGCCACAATTTTTTAGAGACCTTATTTATGATAGGACTGGCGCTTGAAAATTTTGTGACCCATGGGATTATTTCTTGGGACGACTGAACTGGAACTTTAGTTTTTAATAACTCATCCCGGGATATTGAATCAACACGTTGTTTTGCATTTTTCAGATCGCTAGGTCTGTAGCCCCTCTCCAGAAATTTATCAATCAATACAACAATCTGATTTTCATATTCAACTGGGTCTGAGATGATACGTTTCAAACGAATCATCTGGGAGTAAGGCAATCCCTTATTTTGGGCAGGCCCAATTGCTGATTTAACAGGTCTTATCGATGCTCATAATGCTGGGGACAGCCCTGTTAAATTTACTATGTCATATGATCGCAATGTGATACACTTCTTGGATGTTGCTATACATCTTAATGAGGGGCAGTTATCAACTACATTGTTTAAGAAAGCAACAGATAGAAACAATCTGTTACACGGTTCCAGCGCCCACCCTAAAAACCTTATTAAGGGATTGCCTTACTCCCAGATGATTCGTTTGAAACGTATCATCTCAGACCCAGTTGAATATGAAAATCAGATTGTTGTATTGATTGATAAATTTCTGGAGAGGGGCTACAGACCTAGCGATCTGAAAAATGCAAAACAACGTGTTGATTCAATATCCCGGGATGAGTTATTAAAAACTAAAGTTCCAGTTCAGTCGTCCCAAGAAATAATCCCATGGGTCACAAAATTTTCAAGCGCCAGTCCTATCATAAATAAGGTCTCTAAAAAATTGTGGCCGATTGTAGCCACTGATAGCGACATTAACATCAAAGACTCACGCCTTATGTCATGCTACCAAAGAGCTCCGAATTTTAGGGACATCTTGGTTAAAACGGATATTTCATCTTTTAACCAAAAAGAAAAACCTCCGCCCCGTGGTTGCATTAGGTGTACCTGCACGGTGTGCAGTGGAATGCTTCCAGGATCTATCTTCTACCACCCTCACCGTGGCACTAAGTATTCCATTCGTCACACGCTCAGTTGCGAGTCACGGTACGTTGTATACCAACTTGTTTGTCCTTGCGGCTTATCGTATATCGGTAAGACCGAGAGGACATTCAAGGAAAGGATCACCACTCATAGATCCACCATTCGTGCTGCCTTGGCCGGGGGTAAATGTGAACTTCCCGTTCCTAAACATTTTTTGGCTAAAAAACATCCTTTATCATCCTTAAAATATCGCATGATAGATCACATTCCTTTAAATGTGCGTGGTGGTAATAGGGGATTGTTATTGTTAAAGTGTGAAACCCGCTGGATTCATAGATTAGATACAATTTCACCCCGTGGCTTAAATGAGCACTTGGGGATTTCATGTTTAAGTAGAAAATAAGTTGATCTTTCCGGTTATATGAATTGATTTATCTATTTATATGCAATGTCCATGAAATCTTTTTCTATATATTCTTGCTATATGATGAGCTGTTTGAAGTCTGATTTGCTGCTAACTGATATCCGTGAATGAAATATATTCCTTAGGTGGTTGTCATAGTGATGCCAATATGCTGCTAAATTGGTTTTATGAAAATTGACATCGCTGCAAATGTTTATATCCCTAACAGGGTGAATACTATTTCCTATTGCTACTTAGTATAGTATTGTTAATTGTGCATGTATCAGTTTTGTGTTGTATCTGTACGTTTGTATTGTTTGTTGTATCTATGGTGATGGGAGCACGCAGCTCCACGGAGTTGACGTCATTTTCCGGTGCCTTGTATCACACCGGGTTTTGATTAGCACGCTGGTGTATAAAAGCATGTAAGCAATGTCTGTTCTTTATGCCTGACGAAAATGACCAAATAAAGGTCATTGAAACGTTGCTACAAGATCTGTGTACTGCTTCGTTCTTTCCAGCCTAGAGTGCCGCATCCCGAGACTACTATCTACCAACCAATTGAGGGCACCGGGCGAAGAATTGTTTAGTATAGCGCAGTTGCGCTTATTTGTGTGTGCCGGACTGAAGCTCCTTGTACTATTGGATTGCAGCCTTATCAACTGTTCTCCTGTCAAGGCACCCAAAGTCTACTACATTGGTTATATACCAGAATTGTGCTAAGAAATACTGAGGTATTGTCTTATTGGTGTTCATGATACACACCTAACTGTGCTCTGCACACCGTTGTTCACATAACGTGAAACTATTACCTGTTAAAATTTGACTGCTCACCTTGCTCTCATGGAGCCGGAATTGGAATCAGCTGCCGGTGGCTATGTCCATCAAGCATATCCTATTGGGGATATTAACAACTTTTCAGATGCAGACGCGCAAGCCATTTTATATAACCCTGAGATGATCAACTTGTTTGAACCTCCATCAACTGAGACTTTATTCCGGGACCTTCTAAAACATAAAAAGAAAGAAATTGACCTCATGTTTCATGGACTCACTCTTAGCGAGTATTACCGCGCTAAGAAAATTCCACGCGGATTAAGAGTTAAAAATACTCCAACTCTCGGCAAAAAAGATCCTACGTTTTGCAGGAGATGGGTGGCAACCCTTAATAAATGCTCGTTTGATCTAATGCTGCTTATCATCGAGTTCACTACAAAAGAATGTACAGCATTAAAGAGCAAAATTGACCAATTTGAATCCATCCATAAAACAACTTTATTGGAAGATGCTTCAACCAACTGGTATGAAAAGTTATCAGCTCAATTGGTTAATTATAAACGCGAATTAACGAGATTCAAAAAAGAAAAACGTGAAAAAGTGGACGCTGATTATGATGGTAACACTGTCTACCAGTGGACATCCGCCCCCAAAGGTGACCGTCGACCGTTTTTCCGCCGACAGAGATATAGAGGATATGTTACCTCTGATCAGTCCACGGACAACCAATCCTCTAATAGTGAGACTGAGATTGGGGCTAGAGGTGGCAAAGCGAGAGGGAGACGACAACCAACGGGCCCTTTAGGGGTGACTACACGCCTCCGAGAAGGCGCCGGCGGTTTAACAGAAGGGGGCATCAATGGGAGAGGCAGGCAAGCTGGAGGAAAACCACCAGCAATGGGGAGAATCTAGTAGTGAATTTATCATCACATCCACTGACGGAGCCCGAATTGAAACTTCTATCAAAAGGCTTGTCATTCGTGCCGACTACACACATCGACACGTTGGCATGGAAAGCTGAAAAGCACGCACTCCACCGTCAATTGAAATTAAAAGAATTTTTCGCTAGATCGCCCAAAACTCCTGGTGTGGATGCAGCTTCTCCCAACACAAACATTCCTCCTCAACTTAAAAAGCTACAACCCCACTCGAGTTTTGACCCGCAGTCGTCTAATCCTTCTATAAAAACGTATATGAGACTGTTAGATATACAAGTGGATGAATCCCTGATCCAGTCTACATCCAGACACTCTAATCTCTCTGTTACGGAACGTGAAACTTTAAAGTCTTTGGCTTCTAATCAAAAATTGATATTTAGACCTGCGGACAAAGGTGGTGCTTTGGTGGTTATGGACTACACCAAGTATAAATATGATCTGGATTTACAACTATCTGACCCACTGACGTACCGCAAATTACCACGTGACCCCACAATGGAATATAAGGATATCCTGTGTCGACTTTTGAAGAGAGCGGTAGTTGATGGATCCATACAACAGCCCTTGATGGACGCGCTTGTACCACAATTCCCGGTTGTACCTGTGATATATAGTATCCCAAAAATACACAAATGCTTGGACAATCCCCCGGGACGTCCGATTATTGCCGCAAGGCAATCATTATCCCAATTTAGCTCTGTGTATGTCGATGCTATTCTACAACCATATATTGTTCGTCATCCGAGATACCTCTTGGACACAACGACACTATTGCAGGTTCTACGGACACTTCCAACTCTTGGGGATGAGGTATGGCTGGTTACATTAGACGTCAAGAGTTTATATACTGTGATTCCACATGCCGCTGGCATGGAGGCGGTAAATGTATTCCTACGTTCGCAATCTGATTACAGTGGTCCTGATATTCCATTTCTGCTTAAATTGCTTGATTATATATTGACCAAAAATTACTTTATTCATGATGGGGGATTCTGGCTTCAGGTCAACGGCTGCTCAATGGGATCGAATGCAGCACCTGCATATGCGAACATTTTTATGTTCCTAGTTGAGCAGAATATTTTCTTTGATGATCCTTTGATTGCGGCCAGAATCCTACTGTACCGTCGTTTTATTGATGACCTGCTCATATTTTGGGCAGGCCCAATTGCTGATTTAACAGGTCTTATCGATGCTCATAATGCTGGGGACAGCCCTGTTAAATTTACTATGTCATATGATCGCAATGTGATACACTTCTTGGATGTTGCTATACATCTTAATGAGGGGCAGTTATCAACTACATTGTTTAAGAAAGCAACAGATAGAAACAATCTGTTACACGGTTCCAGCGCCCACCCTAAAAACCTTATTAAGGGATTGCCTTACTCCCAGATGATTCGTTTGAAACGTATCATCTCAGACCCAGTTGAATATGAAAATCAGATTGTTGTATTGATTGATAAATTTCTGGAGAGGGGCTACAGACCTAGCGATCTGAAAAATGCAAAACAACGTGTTGATTCAATATCCCGGGATGAGTTATTAAAAACTAAAGTTCCAGTTCAGTCGTCCCAAGAAATAATCCCATGGGTCACAAAATTTTCAAGCGCCAGTCCTATCATAAATAAGGTCTCTAAAAAATTGTGGCCGATTGTAGCCACTGATAGCGACATTAACATCAAAGACTCACGCCTTATGTCATGCTACCAAAGAGCTCCGAATTTTAGGGACATCTTGGTTAAAACGGATATTTCATCTTTTAACCAAAAAGAAAAACCTCCGCCCCGTGGTTGCATTAGGTGTACCTGCACGGTGTGCAGTGGAATGCTTCCAGGATCTATCTTCTACCACCCTCACCGTGGCACTAAGTATTCCATTCGTCACACGCTCAGTTGCGAGTCACGGTACGTTGTATACCAACTTGTTTGTCCTTGCGGCTTATCGTATATCGGTAAGACCGAGAGGACATTCAAGGAAAGGATCACCACTCATAGATCCACCATTCGTGCTGCCTTGGCCGGGGGTAAATGTGAACTTCCCGTTCCTAAACATTTTTTGGCTAAAAAACATCCTTTATCATCCTTAAAATATCGCATGATAGATCACATTCCTTTAAATGTGCGTGGTGGTAATAGGGGATTGTTATTGTTAAAGTGTGAAACCCGCTGGATTCATAGATTAGATACAATTTCACCCCGTGGCTTAAATGAGCACTTGGGGATTTCATGTTTAAGTAGAAAATAAGTTGATCTTTCCGGTTATATGAATTGATTTATCTATTTATATGCAATGTCCATGAAATCTTTTTCTATATATTCTTGCTATATGATGAGCTGTTTGAAGTCTGATTTGCTGCTAACTGATATCCGTGAATGAAATATATTCCTTAGGTGGTTGTCATAGTGATGCCAATATGCTGCTAAATTGGTTTTATGAAAATTGACATCGCTGCAAATGTTTATATCCCTAACAGGGTGAATACTATTTCCTATTGCTACTTAGTATAGTATTGTTAATTGTGCATGTATCAGTTTTGTGTTGTATCTGTACGTTTGTATTGTTTGTTGTATCTATGGTGATGGGAGCACGCAGCTCCACGGAGTTGACGTCATTTTCCGGTGCCTTGTATCACACCGGGTTTTGATTAGCACGCTGGTGTATAAAAGCATGTAAGCAATGTCTGTTCTTTATGCCTGACGAAAATGACCAAATAAAGGTCATTGAAACGTTGCTACAAGATCTGTGTACTGCTTCGTTCTTTCCAGCCTAGAGTGCCGCATCCCGAGACTACTATATATATATATATATATATCCCCTGCAGTTACCCATTGACCAAGTTTATTCTGCCTTTACTTGTATTTTGACAGTGTAATATTCTCCCATGCAGTTTGCAGCCAGTAATGACAAGTGCAAGGGGGCCCCCCTATCTAAAGTACCCCTGTGCCCCCCGAAGGCTTAATCTGGCACTGGGTGCTTCGTCAGATCTTTTTTTGTTAAAAACCCAAAGAGGGCTACACAATTTATGCACAGTTTTTCATTAGAGTAACTTGTACTTTTCCCCAAATTAACCCTTTAATAACTAATATTGCCTGTATGGTTAATTATAGATTCTGTATTTGCATGTACACAAACCGTAAAGACCAATGTTAGATGCTTTCCTCAGTACTGTCAATGTCATGGTTAGTGAGATACTTACCCTTCCAGACATTATGTCTATTCCTCCTTGTAAGGTCCTTATTTGTTCCTCAGCTTCTTTTAGCTTTTGTACTAGGTGGTTTGGAGTTCCTGTGGGCAAGTCATGCAGGGGTTGGGACCATGAGCGCAGTAACTTGTTTACAAGGCTGAGCAGGTCATTGTGCTGTTGAGTTAAACATAGTTAATAAAAATGTTTGCAAATTTACATAGTTACACTGGATGTCACCTAATAGACAGGAATAACATTGTTAAAGTCGAGTTGCACACACGCCATTTTAGGATAGTATGGCCGCCATCTTGGTTCGCAGAGTTGCGCAAATAAAGTATTATACCCGAGTCTGTGTAGCAAAGTGGACCATAAGCGCAGCCATACTAATACACATAAATTCATAATACCATACTTACACAAAATAAAATATAGTTAATATAAGGTTTAGTGCACCACACATAGGTTAATCAGCAAGACACAATTATGTCTGTATAATGTTTAGTATCGTTATGTTCCGTTTCTCATGCGCAGCACTCTGGTCGTAGCGAAAACTTCGCAACCCATAAGGTCCGATAATTACGGACAAAATCCATAATCCATGTACTATTTCTGTTAGAGCTGTGTGAGACAAAGGAATCAAGTTATAACCGGTTCTTGTTGCTTTTTACGACCCCGACGACGATGCCAACACACAAAGGACACCGAAGTACACTCCCCCTGCACCAATCCAAATCAAGTGTAATACTTTGCTCCAATCACTGAGGACTGGACATTTGAACCCTTGACCAATTGCAACGGCCTTTGACCCCCCTTCTTGGACCCTATAAAATAGCTATCCCTGAGCTGGCTCGGGCACTTCGGCAATGCATCTATCCCTTCACCATTGGCCGGGCTAAAGTTCTATTTGAACATAACGAGCTCCGACCGGACTGCGCTGCGCATATTTGATGAGACGGTAAACGGTTGCGTTCCTTGTGCTTTCTTTTATTGTTTATTGGCTGATTGTGTTCTGTACCTGTTTTCTTTACCCTAGTATTATTTGACTTGTATTTAGTATTATTAAGGGAATTGTATCACGTGTTATCCTGTATTTCTTCTTTCTGTAACCCCCTTTTGTCCACTAGGGACTAAATACACTATTTGGAGAATCTATCTCCTCAGTATGGTATATCTTTGTCTCGTCTATTATTCGCATCTAGCGATAAGGTATATTACGGACATTGTCCATAAAAGGTATTTGCAGTTTAGGTATTAAGTACTGCGAAGGGATACTCAATAACTGGTGTCGATCCAGCGTGTACATTACACGGAAAAGGTCCGCTACGCTTTGTTCGCACGTAGCTAGGTTAAAGGGTACGCAAGTTACGGAAAGAGTACGAAATTGCGCATTTCACTTATTGTCCTTCTGGTTATATTAATATCAGCATTAACAACATCTTGAAATATTAAAACATCTCAAAGCAATTCATAAACCTCAAGGTCATAAGAAGACAGAAGATAACCAAATAACTGACTCAGGTAGTTTCATTCACTTCTTGGTAACTCTACGTGTACATGTACTTTGTCTACTTCGCACATTTTATATAATGTACTTAGTATAATAGTGCCAGATGATGCTCAGGGTTCATTTGTACACCTCCCTCGGGCCATAAATTGGTTGGTGGGGTTTAGTTGCTGTTTTTTGTACTTTAAAACGCACCAAACATGTTTTACAAGTTTGTGGCAGAAATGTGGACATGATGTAAATTATCGATGCCCCCCCCCCCCCCTTTGCATCCTAATTGGGTAACACACTCTTGTACCACATTTATAAGGTGCTCTAAAGTGTATGGGAGTAAATTCCATGTTTTTTTTCTCCTAAATTTAGTACACAAGGGGTGCCAGATGGAATGGTTATTTGGGGCCTCCGGTACTTGTGGAGTATCACGGCTCCCATCGCATGCCATCGAATTGCCTTATGTAGTGGCATGCGATGGCATGCGATGCAATGTATTTCTATGTATTTTTTATGCATTTGTCATAAAAATCATATGCCATCGCATCGCATGCCATGCGATGGCATGCGATGCGATGCGATGGCATGCGATTTTGATCACAAATGCATCCAATTAGTATTAAACATGTTAAATGCACCCCAAATGTCATTTTTCACACTGTACCACCCCCACTATCAACGCCAACCCGAAACGATCCCGCGAGGGGCGGCGGTACGCATCCTACGACCTTTTCATACCCCCACTATCCACGTCGGCGTGGAGTTGAGAATAGAAAGTGTGGCGAGCGCAGTGAGCCACCGAGCCCGAAGCGTGGCAAGCGCAGCAATCTCTGCTTTTGACTTTAAGAATTACTTTACATCCAAAATTGACTCCATAAATCAGGACATCACATCCCACCAGACCACCTTCAACCATTCACTTGTCCACATGTCCGTAGTTAAGAGGACAGTGGGTACAGACGCATTTTTCAGGGCACTGAGGACACATTTTCTGAAGTCCCTGTACATCGCAGGTATCGCTTGCCTAGTGAAGTGGAATCTAGACGGGATTTGGTACCGGGGACACAATACCTCCATCAACCGTCTAAATCCCACTCCACTGATGGCGGACACCGGAGTCACGTCTAACACCAACATAGCTGTCAAGGCCGCAGTTATCTGCTTTGCCATACAGATGTAGAGCCTCTCATTCAGCCTACCTATGGCGGGCCACGGCGCACGGCATCGCAACACATTTTAACCGCTTGGCGATTGCCGGATGAGTGCAATAGCAGTGATCATCCACCAGGTGTCACTTTTTTTAAATCTCACTGCGCATGCGTGAAATGTGTGCTGCAGCGTGTGCATGAAGTGACTACAGTATTAAAAAGCTCTGTAGCGCAGGAACTACTTTGCTACTACTGTACTGTCCAGTAAGCTACAGTACTGTAGATAGACAGCTCTTATCAGGTGTGTAGGCTCGTGGATAAGCACGCTGCTCTGCATGTTGTACATTAAAGTACAGTATGCCTGAGTTTGGTTATTAAAGGGAACTTATTTTTTTCCAACAAGTTTACAGTAGGTCAGTTACTGTATATTTAGCACACAAAAACTCCTGCCTCCCTATTAACCTTTCTGTGCATCTGCATGGGCACGGAAGCTAATGCATCTCATTGCTTTTGTCAAAAGGCGATAGGATGCAACTGTTGTAAAGTACTGGATAAGCATGCCACTCTGCATGTTTTACAGTATGTATGATTCATAAAGGGATCATTTTTTTTTAAAATACAGCTATAGTACAGTAGGTCAGATAGAGCAGTGGTTCTCAACCTTGGTCCTCAAGGACCCCCAACAGTACACGTTTTCCAGGTCACCCGGCAGGTGCACAGCTGCACTCATTATTCACTGGCACATTTAAAAGATCACAGGTGGAGCTAATTATTCCACCTGTGATTCTGTGCAGAGACCTGGAAAACGTGCACTGTTGGGGGTCCTTGTGGACCGAGTTAGAGAATCACTGAGATAGAGTATACAGCATTTAATACATAAAAAAATCCTGCCTCCCTATAAAGATTTCCATGCATCTGCACCGGTAGTAACAGCTTTTATTGCATTGTACTGTAACAGTTACAGCTATATGTGATATCTCTATAACTATAATGGGGAGACATAAAAGCTACTCCCTAAGTTCTTTAATGCAAAAAACACTGTCTTTAGCCTCTCTAAACAGGATCTCCTATTTGCGGTACTCAGTAGTAATGAGCTGCATTAGGTGGACAATTGGAGGGGACCCTAACTACGGATGCTTGCTGCTTCCCTTCCTGATGTCATATAAACTACTCCTTAGTCTCTTCTGTAAATACTCCTCTTTCATATGATACCAGTCTCAAGTATCTAGGACACATAGGAGAGGAGATATCAGGGTGCAAAATAGACACATTTTTCCCAATTGACTGGAATGGACCCGTTAATTCAGACACTCCATCAATAATGAGTCTTAGGGCCTTATTCTGGTTGGAGCGTCCGGGCCGTACGCGTACGTCCCGGGGTTTTTTACGATCTGCGCATGTGCAGATACGCTAATGCGCCGGCGCGAACACTCCACAACGCTTACGGCCGGTGTCTCAACGTGCGAAAAAACCTGTACGCGAGCGTACGGGTAATGGGGCGGCATAGGGGCGTGTTGATGGGAGCGGCCGAAATAATGAGGGAAAATGGGCGTAAATATGGGCGTACACGGGGGTGTGCACCAAAAATGAGCGGTGCTACTACCGCACGATCGACTAAGGCACCGTTCGTTTCGGACACAAAACAGGCGGCCGCCAACCGCCAGCTAAAACCACCCCTACAGATACCGCATGCCAGCGTGCGCCTGAGTTGGCTAATTAACGCTGATTACTACTCAAACACATACACCTGAATGTAATAAGCAATGCTGCAGTCTATTAACTCCAAACCATGATTTCACTGCCTGCAAGCCACACATGCAGCACGCAAACACATTGGAAGCTTATGTTTCTATACTTCTCCACATTTAAAGGTTTGTTTAATTTAAGGTAAGAATCTTTTTATACGCTAAGGTAGGTATTTGCTAAACAGACACATTCACTACGTGCTTTCATAGACTTTACGCAGTAGCACACTCAATCTACACAAGTCGACATGTGTCAACGTGTTCACTCTAATACTAACATAGGTTTTGTATTTAGGATACAATAACATAAACCACATCTTACACCTACAAAGGATGTTTCAGCAATGTTTGAAGCCCATGACCACTATTTTCCACACAATCTTTGTATAGTACCCAAAATTATGACCTGTACCACTATCTCATCTGCTATGATTTGGATTTCACTACACTCTGGATGTAAGATGCCACCAATCACATTATTGCACTCTCATCTCTCTAACAAAGGATTCCTACATCTGCTTATGACACTGTCAAATCATATATATTTTAAAAGTTATGCATGTTTGTTCACAAGCTAATTTATCATGTTTGGCCCATTCACACATCTTTTTTTAGGGAGGACACATAAGCATTCCTACAGAAATTTACCTTTTCACCCTTGTTTGTCTGCCTCACCCACTCCATGAGGAAAGCATTGTTCTGGACCTGCTTTTACCTACTACTGTAGGAGCTACCTCACCTGCACACAAACTGCTTTCTCACCTATTAAGTTGCTCTGCACATGTGCTGACACAAACTAATTAGCAGGGAAAAGTTGGATAGGAACATGGGAATGGCCATGGAGAGGGTTACACATGGGAAACTTCCACCACACTTCAACAAATGTTCAAAAATACCCTGGTCAGTAAGTACACATAAATCTAGTATTTGTTTCACACAAGAAATTACACATACCACAATTTTGTTTTAATTTGTAAAATAAATTTATTTGCTGTTCAGCATCACAGCTTGACACTTTAATGTGAGAAATCAAATAAACAAATAAAATAGACACACAAATAATAAAACAGCCAGAACAAGAGGTTGCATATCTCCAAACATGTGTTACCCTGCAAATGCAATGGTGAAAGAAATGGGGACACCAGAATACGTACTGCAACAACCAGGGTGAATACTAAGCAAGATACACACCACCAAAAAAAAATATCCTGCATTTGTAGAGGTCAAAATACGAACTTTCATGCCCATGGCACGCAAATGGATCGATGGGCAACTCAGGAAGCGGATGTCCAGTGCAATTTAAACCTTTGGCCTCCAACCACAGAGGAAGTGAACCAGGTCTCATTTGGGCCCTTTTTTGCCCCTTTTAGATGGGGCCTTGGGGACAGGGGCCTTTGGCTCAGCTGGCTTTCGGCGTCTTCCCCTAGTCGACACAGGAGGGTCAGCCGAGGTGGAAGGTTGGGGAGCAGCTTGGGGTGGGGCAGCAGATGGGGGATTGTCCCTTAGGGACCTGGCGGTGGACAGCTGCTCCGCAATAAGTTCATTCTGGCGGCTGAGGTGTTGGCCAATGCTTAGCATGCCAGCCGCCAGAGTTTCATTAATGCGGTTCAACGCCTCAACCTGCAGCTGGTTTGTGGCCTTCCACTCTGCCAGAAAATCCGCCACCTGCTGCTGACGGATCGCAGCATCCACCCCTTGCTGCTCGATCCTGTCCAGCGTCACCAACAGGCTCTCACTCAATGTCTCCTGTGGCTGGGGCTGGGGGCGACGTCTTGGTGGAGGCTGGACCACCTGCTCCACCTGTGGCTCTGCAGAGGAAGATGCTGCCGGTACATCCTGACTTTCTGCTTCTGCTAGGATAAGAATTGAAAACAATGTCACCATCACATACGCAATAAAAAATATCTTTCTAAATACAATGCATTACTGTGACTTACCATCAAAAGCAGCAGCAAAGACCTCCGCCGGGAGCTCACTGTCCATATTGGAGATCCCCCTGATCTCCCCCACATCGATGACGTCACAGGAGTCCAGCTCCAGGGGGGTATACTCCAAATGGTCAGGCATAGGACCGCTCCCGGTGGACATGCTGTGGTTGTACCGGTCAGTCATCTTCCTCTTCAGGGCACTTTTGAAGTCAGTCCACCTACAAGTTTAAAAATACAAATATCACCATGAGATATGTGCACCACTGTGCTACGTGTAGGGTTACCACCTAGTCCCTTTAATTCCGGACACATGTTACTTACACAGGTTCTGTGGCAGTTTAAAATTAGGTGAAGTGGAGTCTTGAAGTCAGCCAGCCACAGAACCTGTGTAATTAATATGTGTCCGGAATTAAAGGGACTATGTGGTACCCCTAGCTACGTGACATTTCCTAGTGTGGGTGATCTTATGTTTTTTTGCCATGTGTGGCCAAATAATTCTTTGATGGACAAAACCATGTGCACTGCAGGTGAGGCAGGTGTAAAACCCCACCCAAATCTGATTATCTCTGCACAAGTAACACCTGCCTCACCTGCAGTGCACATGGTTTTGTCCATCTAAGAAATATTTGGGCAGAAAGAGTGAACTAGAATAAGGGCCTCAGTTCCTGCTGGAGACTGCTGAAAAATTGACCTGACAAACACACTAACCTTTTCTTCACCGCGTCCCAAGTTCTGACCACTGGTGACACCTGGTTCACTTCCTCTGTGATCTTGTCCCAAAGGTTTCTCCTTGCACTGGCACCCGGCTTCCTGGTTGCCAATTCAATCCATTCGCGTGCCCTGGGCACTAGAATTCGCATTTCGGCCTCTACAAATGCAGGGTTTCTCCTTCTGGTGGTGGTATCCTGCTCAGTCATCACCCTAGATGTTGCAGCACGTTTTCTGGTGGCCCCAGTTCTCTCACCATGCACCTGCTGGGTCACACCTGTTTGGAGAGATGCAACCTCTTGTTCTGGCTGGTTGCTTGGCCCTTGTGGAGCTGGTGGAGGTTCACCAGGGCCTGTTACTGAGGGGCCCGCTTGATCTTGCAGGCGACTCCTCTCTTGGGCCCTCCTTCTCCGCTCCTGTTCCCTCTTCTGTAATGCTTCAAGCAGGGATTCTGCTTGTGCTCTCTGCAGAGTGTCCTCTGCTGCTGAATCGTCAGAGTCAGACATGTTTGCAGCAATTGTGGGCTGCATCTGACTGAATATTTATATTTTAATCTCCCGCCACGAACAAGGGGGCGTATATTTTTCCCCGCAAGGTAGATGCAAATTTACGCCGATATTTCCCGCCGATAATTGCCGCTTAAATTACGCAGGTCTCAATGCACCTGATCAATCACCCGTATATGTATATACACAGGTTGTGGAGCATTGTGGGCTACATCGTGAAATGTGTGCACCTGTCATTCCAATGATGAGTGTTGTCAGCTGGTATCTGTTGGAGTTCGTGTATGCTTTGTGAGTCACATTTCAAAACATCACGTTATAATGCTTGCCTTGCATATGTAATGTCTATGCAATTGTCATACAGCAACATGTTGCATTGTGGCCCTTTAAGCAGCGTAGTTCTAAGTAGACGGTTGCGTGTATTAATTTCCGCATACTATATATACAGTACTTTTCTCTTCATGGCAATCGGTGTATTGAGCCCCCTTTAAGCAGCGTAGTTATGAGTAGACGGGGTGCGTGTATTATTTTCCGCACACTGTATATATACAGTTCCTCTCTATACATTGAATGCATGCTGTTGGTTGTGGTGTGTATATCGGAACGGTCCGCGTAAGTTTCTATTCGCATCCAGTTTGTTAATGTAAGAGGGATTAATAAAGTTAATACCAAACAAACAATTTTTTCAACCAATCAGCAAGCACCAAAAGTGATATATGTACCTGCAATTAATAACTGCGCCATTGCCACCATGACAGCAAACAGAGCTAGGCCATTCTCGAACTCTGAACTGTTGGCCCTGGTCCACGTCATGGACCGTCACCTGGGGCCCAGGGGCCCATATGTTTCGAATGCGGACAAGCGGCGGGCGTATAATGCTGCCCGCCGCCTGATATTTTCCACGACCGGCGTCCGCAGAAGCCTGGGGCAGGTTGAGCGGCGCTGGTCAGACCTGCGCCGGCGGCAGCCCGTTCTACTGTGCAGCCTTCGCCGCCATATTGCCCGATGTAAGTTTTGATTACTAGTATGTCTGCGTTTTTTAGCAATGTTGTGTGTACTTTTTAAAAATAGGTTGCTGAGTATGGGGGTGTATATGGGTGTATATGGGGTGTATATGGGTGTATATGGGTGTATATGGGGTGTATATGGGGGGTATAGGGGGGTGTATATGGGGTGTATATGGGGGTGTATATGGGTGTATAGGGGTGTATATGGGGGGTATAGGGGGGTGTATATGGGTGTATATGGGTGTATATGGGGGGTATAGGGGGGGGTTAAGTAGTTTCTCAGTTTTTTGGTGTAGGATATCAAATAGTTAGCATGATAAATGTCTGAAATATCACAGCAATGATCATTTGGAAGGTTATGAGCATGACTAATGTGAATTTTTCTTTCCCCCTTTTTTATGAATCCCAATCTTCGATTTCTATGCCATCAACATGAACATTGCAGCACGGGCAAGAGCCGCCAGAGAAGCCCGGGAGCAGGCACGCCGGGACCAGGCAGCCCCAGAGCAGCCAGAGGAGGAGGAAGAGGAGGAGGAGGAGGAGGAAGAGGAGGAGGAGGAAGAGGAAGAGGAGGAGAAGAAAGAGGAGGAGGAGGAGGAGGAAGAGGAAGAGACACAGGGTGCTGTTTGGACCCACACAATTTCCCCATCCCCTTCCCCCTCCACAACCCCCACCCCCACCACCTCCCCAACCCCCACCCCCCCCCCTCCCCACCCCATTTCCAACCCCCCTATACCTCTCCACCACCCACCCCCAAACCTCTCCACTCCCCAGTAACAGCCACTACCGTGGTCCAGACTCCGGGACCATCATTGTCGTTGCTCCAGACCCCCCCAACCACCGCACAGCCAACCAGCGGTGACGAGGATGGCTCAAGTAGCCGTAAGTAAATAATTTGTCTAATGTTTACCTACACATTTCTACACATCAACAATCACAACAACCACATATGTGTATCCAACATCAACATTAGTTGCAACATATCACTGCAGGGCGACCATGAGGTGTGTCCTGTCCTTCTCCAGGAACAAGGGTCCCCTTGGTGGTTTTTTTGAGTGTGGCCATGCCTCACCCCTTGAATAATTGACATAACAGTACATCCAATGAGATATCCGACATTAGTGGTGTGGTAGTTATGTGGCTCCAGGTGTTGGGTAACTCCAGTTCCCAGCATGATGTGCAACACAGGGCCGGATTATAATGGAGGCACAAGGGGTCAGTGCCCCTGGGCCCCCCTCTAGCTAGGGGCCCCCTGTGGTTGTCATGTATTTTTGAACAAAAAAATGTGTAAGTTGTTTTTTTTCTTTTTTAGCTAAATGTTTTGTGCATGGGTGGGGTAGTGCTGCAGCTTCACCTATCTGCCAATGTGACAATGATTTATGGTGCTGAGCATCGGGAGCCAAGGCACACTGATTGCACAAGTGTGCAGTGCATTTCTGGGAGTTGACTAAGTCCCATGACACTTTGCACCAGAGGACAGAGGCTGAGAAGTTTGTGCTGAGCTCTAATTGGTGGAGCTCATTACATGCTTCTCAGGTCCATGGAGAACAGCAGCAGCAGCTTAGTCATGGGAGGGATTTTAATCAGAGGCAGCACTAGGACTGTGAGGTCTCCACCAGAGTAAGGGGCAGAGGGACAAACACAGGCTTTTCATGTGGTGTGTGTGTGTGTATATATATATATATATATATATATATATATATATATATCCCCTGCAGTTAATTAAGTATATTATTTTGTAGTACTGTGTTTACAGCAGACCCATCTTCAATGTAGTTTAAAAATGTATGTGGCCTTCACACATAACTCTCAACTTATTTTTAGGTACAAATACAACAAACATTTGTGTATGTTATATATTAATTTTTTATTTTTATCCCTTCCCTACAGACACTGGACAGCAGCAGGAGGAGGTGGCAGCCCTAATGCGGGAGATTGTCCTCACCCTCCTGTACCTCCAGATCCTGTTTGGCCTTCTGGAGGCCCGAATTTAATTTTTTTTAATCCCCCCCCCCCTTATTATTTTTGTGCCAAATAAACGTTTATGTACAGTTCGAAATTGCCTTTGTTTTTAATCAGAAATATGTTAGAGGGCTTGTAAGGGTAGGTACATACAGATGTGTACTGTAAGTTATACTTGTAATTTGAGGTGAGGGGTAATGATTGATGTGTGAATGTGTGTGTTTTTGAATAAAATAACACATAGTAAAAATGCATGAATTTTTAATGTTGTTCGATTACAACATCACACATAACATCAGGGTAGGTATACATGTTACACATTGTGGACAAAGTAATTATGGACATAATTTAGTACATATACAGAAACACCAACATTACTTGATGTAAAAATAACAGCAATATGGGGACACATAGATAGTGATTAAAATGCCACATTAGAACATCACAAATATACATGTAATGTGGGTTAAA
The DNA here is from genome assembly GCF_055691185.1 of Crinia signifera. Taxonomy (NCBI): domain Eukaryota; kingdom Metazoa; phylum Chordata; class Amphibia; order Anura; family Myobatrachidae; genus Crinia; species Crinia signifera. The sequence goes on from NC_139226.1 coordinate 65,853,774, forward strand.
ATGTAGTTTTATTAGGTCTTTATTAAGGTAGACAATTGAGTTAATAGAAAACAATAATTGAATAACAAATAGATTAATTAATCAATTGTCAGATTAGTAGTTGAGAGGCAAGATTTGCAGGTCCATATATGTGAAGGGTATGCCAGCGTGCACGGACGTACGCTCACTCTCACGAGCGGTGACATAAGCTGAGTTTTCCATTGAAAACAATAGGGACCCGTCCGTGCAAACTGGCGTACGCTCAGATCTCCGCAAGAAGTCGGTGGGGAGACGGAGGAAAGACGGCCGTAGACGGCGCCGTACGCTCAGTTGTACGCCAGTTGTCGGAGTGTAAGGGCTGGCCCGGCCGCGTACGTTGCCGTACGCTCATTTGTACGGCACTCCCCTTCTACGTTATTTCTGCCCGTACGTAAGCGGCTGATTTGTGGGTGGACTTAACCCTAACGGCCGCGTACGGCTAGCGTGCGGTAATGGCGAACGTACGCACGTTTGGCCGCTCCGAGCAGAATAACCTCCTTAGACACTCCCATTGTGGTTTAGTGTTGAAGGTATTGTATTCAGCCCGCTTCCCTTCCCCTTCCTAGAAGGACATTTCACAGAAAATGCAATTGAAGAGGCTGATTCAGTCAATCTTGCTGTGGGAAGGCACTATACAAACACTGTGCATTACACGGCATGCTCTATAGTTCTTGTGCATAAACTCACTCAAAAAGGCTTTTATGAAAACACTTTTTTTATGTTTGTCTAGTTTTATTAAATATAAGGTTTGTAAATATTTCAATTAAAAAAATAATTATAATAACAATAAAAAAAACATTGTTCCTAGCACCTCCAAAGAGTTTTTCCTATTTGGGTACTAAGCAGCACTTGCGTCTCAATAGCACTTTGTGTACTCAATAGCAAAAACAGCTTTTTTTTTGTAACACCACCACCAGAAAGATGTACGGTAGTCCATTATTAATTATGCACCACAAGAAAGATGTACAGTAGTCAATTAATAATTACGCACCACCAGAAAGCTATATGGTAGTCAATTAATAATTATGCACCACCAGAAAAATATACGGTAGTCAATTAATAATTACGCACCACCAGAAAGATATACGGTAGTCAATTACGCACCACCCAAAAAATATACGGCAGTCAATTAATAATTATGCACTACCAGGCAGATATACAGTAGTCAATTATGCACCACCAGAAAAAATATACAGTAGTCAATTAATAATTACGCACCACCAGAAAGATATACGGTAGTCAATAAAAAATTATGCACCACCAGAAAAATATACGGTAGTCAATTACGCACCACCAGAAAAATGTACGGTAGTCAATTAGCAATTACGCATCACCAGAAAGATATATGGTAGTCAATTATGCACCACCAGAAAATATACGGTAGTCCATTAATAATTACACACCACCAGAAAAATTTACGGTAGTCAATTAATAATTACGCACCACCAGAATGATGTACGGTAGTCAATTAATAATTACGCACCACCAGAAAGATAAACGGTAGTCAATTAATAATTACGCACCACCAGAAAGATATACAGTAGTCAATTAATAATTACGCACCACCAGAAAGATGTACGGTAGTCAATTAATAATTACTCACCACCAGAAAGATAAACGGTAGTCAATTAATAATTACGCACCACCAGAAAGATATACAGTAGTCAATTAATAATTACGCACCACCAGAAAGATGTACGGTAGTCAATTAATAATTACTCACCACCAGAAAGATGTACGGTAGTCAATGAATAATTACGCACCACCAGAAAAATATACGGTAGTAAATTAATAATTACGCACCACCAGAAAGATATACGGTAGTCAAATATACGGTAGTCAATTAATAATTACGCACCACCAGAATAATATACGGTAGTCAATTAATAAATTCGCCCACTAGAAAGATGTATGGTAGTCAATTAATAATTACGCAGCACCAGAAAGATATACGGTAGTCAATTAATAATTACACACCACCAGAAAAATATACGGTAGTCAATTCATAATTTCACACCACCAGAAAAATATACGATAGTCAATTACGCACCACCAGAAAAATAAACGGTAGTCAATTAATAATTATGCACCAAACAGAAGGATATACGGTAGTCAATTAATAATTACGCACCACCAGAAAGATATACAGTATTCAATTAAAAATACGCACCACCAGAAAGATGTACAGTAGTCAAATAATAATTGCGCACCACCATAAAGATGTATGGTAGTCAATTAATAATTACGCACCACCAGAAAGATATACGGCAGTCAATTAATAATTACGCACCACCAGAAAAATATACGGAAGTCAATTAATAATTACGCACCACCAGAAAGATATACAGTAGTCAATTAATAATTACGCACCACCAGAAAGATGTAAGGTAGTCAATTAATAATTACGCACCACTAGAAATATATACGGTAGTCAATTAATAATTACGCACCACCAGAATGATGTACGGTAGTCAATTAATAATAACGCACCACCACAAAAATGTACGGTAGTCAATTAATAATTACTCACCACCAGAAAGATATACAGTAGTCAATTAATAATTACGCACGACCAGAAAAATGTACGGTAGTCAATGAATAATTAAGCACCACCAGAAAAATGTACGGTAGTCAATTAATAATTAAGCACCACCAGAAAGATGTACGGTAGTCAATTAATAATTACGCACCACCAGAAAGATAAACGGTAGTCAATTAATAATTACGCACCACCAGAAAGATATACAGTAGTCAATTAATAATTACGCACCACCAGAAAGATGTACGGTAGTCAATTAATAATTACTCACCACCAGAAAGATGTACGGTAGTCAATGAATAATTATGCACCACCAGAAAAATATACGGTAGTCAATTAATAATTACGCACCACCAGAAAGATATACGGTAGTCAATTGCGCACCAGCAGAAAAATATACGGTAGTCAATTAATAATTACGCACCACCAGAAAAATATACGGTAGTCAATTAAGAAATTTGCTCACTAGAAAGATGTATGGTAGTCAATTAATAATTACGCAGCACCAGAAAGATATACGGTAGTCAATTAATAATTACACACCACCAGAAAAATATACGGTAGTCAATTCAAAATTTCGCACCACCAGAAAAATATACGATAGTCAATTACGCACCACCAGAAAAATAAACGGTAGTCAATTAATAATTATGCACCAAACATAAGGATAGTAGTCAATTAATAATTACGCACCACCAGAAAGATATACAGTATTCAATTAAAAATACGCACCACCAGAAAGATGTACAGTAGTCAAATAATAATTGCGCACCATCATAAAGATGTATGGTAGTCAATTAATAATTACGCACCACCAGAAAGATATACGGCAGTCAATTAATAATTACGCACCACCAGAAAAATATACGGTAGTCAATTAATAATTACGCACCACCAGAAAGATATACAGTAGTCAATTAATAATTACGCACCACCAGAAAGATGTAAGGTAGTCAATTAATAATTACGCACCACTAGAAATATATACGGTAGTCAATTAATAATTACGCACCACCAGAATGATGTACGGTAGTCAATTAATAATAACGCACCACCACAAAAATGTACGGTAGTCAATTAATAATTACGCACCACCAGAAAGATATACAGTAGTCAATTAATAATTACGCACCACCAGAAAAATGTACGGTAGTCAATGAATAATTAAGCACCACCAGAAAAATGTACGGTAGTCAATTAATAATTAAGCACCACCAGAAAGATGTACGGTAGTCAATTAATAATTACGCACCACCAGAAAGATAAACGGTAGTCAATTAATAATTACGCACCACCAGAAAGATATACAGTAGTCAATTAATAATTACGCACCACCAGAAAGATGTACGGTAGTCAATTAATAATTACTCACCACCAGAAAGATGTACGGTAGTCAATGAATAATTATGCACCACCAGAAAAATATACGGTAGTCAATTAATAATTACGCACCACCAGAAAGATATACGGTAGTCAATTGCGCACCAGCAGAAAAATATACGGTAGTCAATTAATAATTACGCACCACCAGAAAAATATACGGTAGTCAATTAAGAAATTTGCTCACTAGAAAGATGTATGGTAGTCAATTAATAATTACGCAGCACCAGAAAGATATACGGTAGTCAATTAATAATTACACACCACCAGAAAAATATACGGTAGTCAATTCATAATTTCGCACCACCAGAAAAATATACGATAGTCAATTACGCACCACCAGAAAAATAAACGGTAGTCAATTAATAATTATGCACCAAACATAAGGATATACGGTAGTCAATTAATAATTACGCACCACCAGAAAGATATACAGTATTCAATTTAAAATACGCACCACCAGAAAGATGTACAGTAGTCAAATAATAATTGCGCACCACCATAAAGATGTATGGTAGTCAATTAATAATTACGCACCACCAGAAAGATATACGGCAGTCAATTAATAATTATGCACCAAACAGAAGGATATACGGTAGTCAATTAATAATTACGCACCACCAGAATGATATACGGTAGTCAATTAATAATAACGCACCACCAGAAAAATGTACGGTAGTCAATGAATAATTACGCACCACCAGAAAAATGTACGGTAGTCAATTAATAATTACGCACCACCAGTAAGATGTACGGTAGTCAATAATAATTACGCACACCAGCAAAATATAAGGTACTGTAGTCAATTAATAATTACGCACCACCGGACAGATGTACGGTAGTCAATTAATATTTATGCACCACCAGAAAGATGTACGGTAGTCAATTAATAATTATGCACCAAACAGAAGGATATACGGTAGTCAATTAATAATTACGCACCACCAGAATGATATACGGTAGTCAATTAATAATAACGCACCACCACAAAAATGTACGGTAGTCAATTAATAATTACGCACCACCAGAAAGATATACGGTAGTCAATTAATAATTACGCACCACCAGAAAAATGTACGGTAGTCAATGAATAATTACGCACCACCAGAAAAATGTACGGTAGTCAATTAATAATTACGCACCACCAGTAAGATGTACGGTAGTCAATAATAATTACGCACACCAGCAAAATATAAGGTACTGTAGTCAATTAATAATTACGCACCACCGGACAGATGTACGGTAGTCAATTAATATTTATGCACCACCAGAAAGATGTACGGTAGTCAATTAATAATTACACACCACCAAAAAAAATTACGGTAGTCAATAATTACGCACCACCAAAAAGATGTACGGTACTCAATTAATAATTATGCACTACCAGAAAGATATACGGTAGTCATTTAATAATTATGCACAACCAGAAAGATATACGGTAGTCAATTAATTACGCACCAACAAAGAGATATGCACCAGCAGAGATAGTATTTTAATTAGTAGATGCACAGTACACTCTTAATTTATTTATATTTATTTATGTTAGACCCAGTAGTACAGTAGATGCTCCAGCAGAGAATATGTACTAGTTATGTAAGGCTGTAAAAAATACACCAGCAGGGGCGTATTATTAATTATACAGCAGATGCACAAGCAGACTGGTATACAAGTGGTTAAAAAGTTTAACAACAGTGCTGCACACTGCATTCATATACACATGTCTGACATATAAGCCAAGGCTGTAAAAAATACACCAGCAGGGGAGTATTATTAATTAATTATACAGATGCACAAGCAGACTGGTATACAAGGGGTTAAATACATTTTACAACAGAGAGCACACTGCAATCATAGCATGTATGTCGAAGTGGCCAGGTAGAGGTACTGATGGGCTGGTGCCTGGCAGCCAGCATCTGGCAGTGCAGACACACACCACCAGAGAGCAGACAATGGCACTAGTAGGCACTCCCAGTCACCCCAGCAGAAAATAAAACACAGCTCTTAAGCCTAACCTAACTAACTAAACTCCGCACACAGACTTCACTCCTATTTCTAAGCAGCTTAAATCACGAGTGAAAAATGGCACTGGATGCTTGCTCTTTATATAGCATTCCGGATCTCGCGAGAATCTGGCGCTGGGCAATGACGTTTTGCCCACGCGCCCGGATCTGAGTCAGGCTGAAAGCACTGAGCGTCGCTCGGATCCGACTCTGATTAGTGACGTTCGCGCGGGCTCGGATCTGGAAAATCCGAGCAAGCACATCTCTAATTTAAACCACACACAGTATCTTTGCACCACTATAGCAACAACGCCTGCACTCTACACGTACCCAAACTATCCAGAACCACGACAACGAAATCGCTAACCCAACACACCCCTTCCCCCCCAACATCATCCCCCCACCCCAAAATTAAACCACACACACTATCTTTGCACCAGTATATGGGGTGTAGCCCCATATGATGGTGTGAAGAGTGCCCGTAGGGCGCGATGAATCACCTAGTTGTATTAATAATTGTAATGTACATAGGCTGTTGGTTGGTAAAATTAAAAATGTAGGGGGCCCAGAGATTTTGACTGCCTAGAGCAGTGATGGCTAACCTTGACACTCCAGCTGTTGTTAAACCACACATCCCAGCATGCCCGCATCATTATTAGCAACGCCAAATAGTAAAACTGTAGCCGAGCATGCTGGGATGTGTAGTTTAACAACAGCTGGAGTGTCAAAGTTAGCCATCATTGGCCTAGAGGCCTCCAAATGGTTTTATTCCAGTTCAGCATAAGGGGATGCTGACAATCTCACGAAACCTCTATTGCACTAATTATTACGCTACCTCGGTTCCTCTGTACTTACTTGGAGCTGTAGAGTCTGTTCTTTGTCCTCTGGAGTATTTAGAGTAGAAGTATGGCAATTGTTCATAGCTTTCACTATAACCTGGCGCCCCTGAGAATATTGTTGATCCTATAGTTTAATAAAATAAAAATACTGTACTGATAAATATTTAAGTATTCAACAGTTTTAGTGAGTAAGCAAACTCCAAGTACAAACTTTGCAATCATTCTTTAGTCCAAAGTAAGTAGTAGTATATAGTTATTTAAATGTATTATATCATTATATATATATTCATAGTTACTGAGTTGCCAGCGAGTGCCGCCGTTCCGTATACGTATATTTGGACACATGTTCCTGGAGGGTACCGCACTATTTGAACATTAAAACATACTACTGGTATATACTAAGACACTCGGCGCTTCCTGAGAGACGTTACGATGAGGAAGCCGCCGAGTGTCTTAGAGGCGGAGAAACGCGTTAGTTATAGTTCTATACTTCTGGTACCAGCATTCTTTTGTACTATAAGGACTTCCTGGATTGCGGACCTTGATATGGCTGGAATTTGAATCAAGCCGGGGACTGACAATTGTTCATAAGCAATCAGGTGGCCACCTGTCGATCTATCATCTGTGTATACATAGAAGGACAATTCATGTGGTAAATATATCACACAACCCCTTGACTTAAACTTGTTCCTGCTTTATTGTGCAGTGCACTGTTGCTTAATATACTAACAGGACTACCTTTCTGCTTTGCAAAAATACTAATCTGGAAACATTAACCAAAAGAGCTCAGACGGTGAGTTTTATATATTCGGTCTATCAACTGAATCTAACCAATACAAACACTTTGAGAGATAATTCCATCTTTCATCATTTAAATTGAGCCTTGCTACGTTTTATATTAGTTGTGGTATTATTAATTTATTAATTTTCTATTATTTGGTGTATTGCTGTTTTTTCCATTTTTTATAAATTTGATTACATTTATTATTTTCAATGGTAATGATGTGCATTAATTAATGCAGTGGTTCCCAACCTTTTTTCTCTCCCGTACCCCTTAATTAGGCTTTTCATTTCTGAGTACCCCTCCGCTCAGTTTGAAATATCCACAGTACTTATGAGTGGAGTGGAAGTGAGCGGTATGAGTGTCCTTATATTAAGGAGTAGCGGAGGACTAGTGTGCAGTCAAGAATTGGTTCCCTCTGTGTCTGGCCTCTGGCTGTGTACTGTCTCTGGGGTTCCCGCTAATGCCTGAAGGATTAATGCTGCTGTTTCCTACACACCGTGTCAATGCAGGGCAGATGATCATTGACGTCTGTGGGCAGCGCAGCTAGCTCCCAGTGGATTGCTGGTCAGGCAAAAGGGAGATGCTGATGACGCTGCAGATGGAATCAGACGTGATGCAAAATTGTTTGCTCCCATGGCAATGGGAGATTTCTTACACTATCAGGAGACTTATTTTTCTTCTTCCGCCATTACCAATATTATTTTCAAGTACCCCCCAACTGATCTGCAAAGTACCCCCAGGGGTACTAGTACCCCAGGTTGGGAACCACTGAATTAATGGTATATGGTGACATCTAGTGGAAAGGTCTGTGCATGACCACCAATGAGTTTAAAAAAAAAAAACATTTTTTTAAACAATTTTATTGAGAATTGAGCTATATATACAATTTTATTTAATAAAATATACAATTTTTCATCATAGCGCAGTGTTCTGTTTTTCCTTAGGTACAGTATGGCACTCGGCTCCTTTGATGTAAATAAAAGACAGTACAGTGTCACTGTATAGTGTCAATGTTTCAGTGCTTTATTGGCAGTGTCATCAGGATGCCAATAAAGCACTGAAACGTTGACACTATACAGTGACAACAGTCACAATACAATAGTACAGTACACAGTAGTACAGTAGTAGTGTACAATAGTACAGTACACAGTAGTACAGTAGCACAATACAATAGTACAGTACACAGTAGTAGTGTACAATAGTACAGTACACTGTACTATCTTTTATATACATCAAAGGAGCCGAGTACCATACCTGCATGTTTCCATGAAATCGCTTACTCATTTGCTTAGCAGGGGGGGGAGGGGGTAGTGGGGACAATCAGAGGCCAGCTAGTCATTTGACACTTTTTTTTAAATATCCACCACTGCCTGGCGTGTCCATCCTGCTGATCACCGACCGCCCCACTGCTCCTCACCACCCGCTGCCACTCAGCACCCACCGCCCAGAGGTAGGACACGCAGAAAGGTGTGTGCCAGCATTGGTTACGCTGGCGCACACCTCGGAATCAGACCGGATACATTGCGGATGCTAAAAAGCACCCGAAATGTGTCGCTGATGAGTCTGATCTGACATATTGAACCTGCAGCTTCAGTCTGTAGTGTTCGACCCGATGCGCACAGTACTGTGCATCGGGTCAGATGAGGTTTCAAAAACATCCGATTTGGGACGATTTTTCAAGAGACCAGAGAAGGATGGGCCCATGGGCAGAAGGGGGTAGAGTATCAGTTGGGAGGGGTTAGAGACACCCTCACTGCACAACCCGTTGGTTTCAGACCCACCCCTTCAACATGACCCTCTACAGGAGGGACAGAATGATCTGCTCCTGGACTTCCTTCTTAATTTCTAATGACCATCGTCTGTGTTGAAACACCTCTCTTACCAATTAACCAGTTTAGAACAGATGAAGGCAATCATAAATTAAGAGGTAAGTCCAGGAACAGACAATTGTGTCCCTTCCGGAGACTGTCATGTTAGGAGGTATGCAGACCCCTGACAGTGTTTGAAGGGATGTTGAGCACAGCAACAGCAGCAGCTCTGAGTGTTGGTGGTCCTGATGATCACAGCAATGGAGCTCTATGACCTCAGGCCAAATAAATAAAGTTTCTTATAGGCCACCCCCTGCCTGCCTACTTCCCTCCTCTTACTGAGCAAACTGATCAACAAGTGTTAAACTCACCAAATCCATTCACTTACGGGATTTTGCGCATGCGAAATATTTGAGCATGCGCAAACCCCGGACATGGGGGATGGGGAAGAATTCAGCCTCTAACCAATGGGTCTGAATCGGACCCATAGTTTTCTTCTTGTGGTCGCTATAGTGCTGTGTGAGAGAGGTTGAGATAGAAAAGTGAGAATGCATTCCCCTGCTACTACTCACCTCTGCCACTGTGAGCATCTGGTAACAGTAACATGGGAGGGTGTATGTTCTTAGGCGACAGATATGTTATCCAAAATATACAACTGATTTAAAGACATCATTGGACATATTTGTACAATGAATTACTTGACAGTACTTACAAAATCTTCAAACATTTCCGTGGATAGAGAATGGATATAATGTGACAGTTTGATTGCCCTGTCAAATAAATCACTGAGTAGAACTTGGCACTGGAAACTGCCCGGAGTGCAGATTGGGTTGGAGAAAACCACCTTTTTCATCGGAAACATATTGGATATTAGAAATGCAAACAACAGCTTTCCTGCAGAAAATATAGAACAGATCATATCTAATGTTAATTAAAATAAACTTATTACCAGTAAACACAGGATTATACTTTGTAGTTATCAAATTATATTTTCCCCTACAGTCATTTTATCATACAGTAATTGTTGTTCTTCTCTAGTAATAACCTTGATACTTATGTAATATCTGGGCGCCCAATTTTTTATTGGGTCGGAAAAATCGAGTCGATCGCATTGCATGCAACCAAATCGCATGCGATGCGATGCGATCGACCCAATTTTTAAATTGGATCCAATGTTAAATGGTCCCTGAGACCCGATTTTACATTGGGTCCAATGTTAAATGCCCTCCACCCTGTTTATACCCCCACTGCGCTCGCCACACTATATAAAATCAACTCCATGCCCATTTGGATAATGGGGGTATGAACAGGGTGGGTATACAAATAAAAAATGGGGTTTGGGGGCATTTAACATTGGACCCAATGTAAAATCCGGTCTCAGGGACCATTTAACATTGGATCCAATGTAAAAATTGGGTCCATCGCATCGCATCACATTAGCAATTTGGTTGCATGCGATGCGATCGACCCAATTTTTCCGAAAAAATGGGGTCCATCGCATCTGATTGTATGCCTTAAGTTAAGCCATACAATCAAAAAATCGGGCGCCCTGATAATACATAAGTACCATAACCTAATATCTAGCACAAATGCATGTACAGATGGAGTCCTCCTCATCTAGGGCCTTATTTTGATTCATTCTTTCTGACAAAATCCTTCTTAGATGGACAAAACCATGTGCACTGCAGGGGGGGCAGATGTAACATGTGCAGAGAGAATTAGATTTGGGTGAGTAATTTTGTTTCTGTGCAGGGAAAATACTGACTGCTTTATTTTTACACTGCAATATAGATCTCACTTTGAAGTAAAACCCCACCCAAATCTAATTCTCTCTGCACATGTTACATCTGCCCCACCTGCAGTGCCCATGGTTTTGCCCATCTAAGAAGGATTTTGTCAGAAAGAGTGAACCAAAATAAGGCCCCTAGCCCTTTAATAGGATTAAGGGAGTAATAGCCAGGGCTATTTTTCAACAGGCTCCAGCAGGAACTGAGGCCCTTATTCTAGTTCACTCTTTCTGACAAAATATTTCTTAGATGGACAAAACCATATGCACTGCAGGTGAGGCAGGTGTTACTTGTGCAGAGATAATTAGATTTGGGTGGCGTTTTACACTTGCCTCACCTGCAGTGCACATGGTTTTGTCCATCTAAAGGTGAGTACACACGGGTGCAATTTCATGTAAAATCGCTGGGAATATGGTTGCTGAGCGACCATATTGCCAGTGATTTGGAACGCAGCTCCAAAAATAAATCACCAGCTGCGTGCTCCCGTGTGCACCGTGCTCCCAGCATGCTCCTGCGACCAGCGGCTTTCACCGGCGATCGCTGTGCCGGGAGGTCAGCGCCAGGTAGATCAGCGTTGATCTCCCCAGCCCCGTACCGCTGCTCCCTCCCTCCTCCCATCAAAGTGACAGCAGCAGCGTCAGCTGCTGCTGCGCTCCCCCTCCGCCCCGTAGCAGTGTCTCCTTTTCATCGCTCATGAAAAGGAGACACTGAGCAATATGATTGCTGGGGATATATTGCTAGCAATATATCCCCAGCAATCATATTACCCCGTGTGTACACAGCATAAGAAATATTTTGTCAGAAAGAGTGAACTAGAATAAGGGCCTCAGTTCCTGCTGGAGCCTACTGAAAAATAGCCCTGGTACTCTGCTAATCCCCTACTGTATTGTTCTATGTATTGTATTGCTGCTGAGAACAATAGGATAGCCATGGTGAGCCATGGTGAGCCAAGACCTAAAGCTGCCCATACTCGGTCCATTGTGGACAGGCTTCGTTCTGTACTATGCGATGCGCGCTCCCGCGCATCACATAGTGCGGTACAAAAAGTATGTGCTGCACATACTTTTTGTACTAGCTACACATCGCATCGGATCGCATTGCATGCACACTGCATGCACAAGGCATGCGATCCGATGCGATGCGTGCTATTTAAGTCCCAAACGGATCCGTTAAACGGACCGTGTATGGGCAGCTTAAGGAAGATAGTTGAGAGGGGCTCCATCTGTATATGATATTATGACTTTTGGAGGTACCCACAGAACCCTACATTCTGTTATCTCTCCTTGTGGTCGGCAGATGAGTGCAGTGCTAGTCTTCACCTTTAGCAGCGTTCGAAGGAGCTGGTTATGCCTGCTCCAACCCCAATGCCCCCAGGTCTTATGTGAGACAACGTGTCCACCTATACGGAGAGATGACAAAAGGTGAAACTGACTACGGCTGATGATATAGTGGAGTACCCCTAAAGTCTACAGGCTTCTGGGAGGAGTCTGGGAGCAAAGCTTAACAGGACCCCAAGGATAGCAACAATGCTAGAAGATGGTACCAGTAAATACTAATATATGTAACAATACACAAGATGGTAAAGGTTAATAAACAGCAATGAATGCAACAATGCACAAGATGATACTGGAAAGAATAATAAAGATAAAGGCAGGTATCTCCTAACTTATCTGAGATGGTAACCAATAGAGTAGCACAGGAGATATGCAGCAGACTAGCAGGCAAACAGGCAGGCAGGCAAGCTGGCTGGAACTAGGCACAGGAACCAGGAAAACGTTGACTGAGGCACTACTAAGCAGGCACACAGGATGCTATAATGGGCGCCATGAGCCTGGGGTAAGTGCCTATTATTCAAATCACACACCCCCCCCCCAGGCGTGGGTGACATCAGATGCCACTGGTGCATCGCCCTGAGTCCTGGGCGGAAGTTCGGGGCATTGCTTAGCAACATCCCCAACACTTACCTGCCCTGCTGCTAGCCGCTGGTTGGAAGATTGGGGGCGTTGCCTAGCAATGTTCCCACGACTTCCCAGCCCTGCCATAACAAAGATGGCCACCACCAGCCCCAGTCCCTGAGCCTGTAGCATGATCACTGAGAGCAGGGCTCAGGCACACAAAGAAAACACGACGGCGGCGACCAGAGGATCTAACAGTACCCCCCTTGAGGAAGGGTCAAATGACCCCAGAGACCTGGTCTCCCAGAAAATTGTTTGAAAAATGTTCTCTTAAGAGAAAGAGCATGGAGAGCCTCATCGGGTACCCATGACCTCTCTTCTGGGCCATACCCCTTCCAATGAACAAGAAAAAATAGTCGCTTATGGACTCTCTTCGAGTCCAGAATACTGTCAACAACAAAATCTTTGTGACCCTGGCGTATGACAGGAGCTGGCCTATGGCACCTTGCAGGGGCGGATTGGCTTGCCGGAACACCATGCCAAATCATGGGCCGGTACTATTATCACCTCAGCTGCTGCCCTTCTCTCCTCTGCCAGGCCGCTCTCACTACCGGCAGCGTTAATTGAGATCTTCTGCGCATGTGCAGTTGATGCGTAGCAGCGGGGCTGCAGCGACAGCTCTGCTGCGGCTGTAATAACTTCCGGGCTGAAGTACAGATAAGGTGAGGGAATGTGAGCACCTGTGAGAAGGTTCCGGCAGGCGCAGGGATGTGTCTTGTAAGGGCTCAAGCTGTGTCCGCGGCCCCCCACTTCCCCTGCACAAGCAGTAGGGAATGGTGCTATGCCCCCATTGAAGGTAATATATGCACCATGCGTTGCACCCCATGAACAGACAGAGAGAGATCTCCCAGCCGCTCCGCCTCCTCTGCCTTCAAACAGATAAAAACCTGGCTCTTCTTGACGCGTGATGACGTCACTGACATCAGGGATGAAGAAGATTTTGTGGATATTTTTGCGGGCCCATACCAGAGTGCTGCAAACTACTGTATTAGAGGGACTGCTGACAGCTGCCTGACTGACCCTAAAGGAGAGAGCTGGCCAGTTGCCTATCTTTGCCCTCAGCATATTTCTGATGAGTATATTGTTCATCTGGCTTTTTAATGTATTTTTTTCTGTTCATACTTTTCCCACCCATGTCCTCTATTCCTGGCATGCAGCCAACATCCACCTTGTCACAGCCCGTCACCCCCCTACTGTCTCCACTTATCCTGTCACCCCACACTTGCTACCCCCACCTTCCTGCTCACCGCTCATCACCCCCACACATTATCTCCACTTATCCCATCACTCCACATCCGTTACCCCCACCTTCCTGCTCACAGCCCGTTACACCACACCCATTGTCTCCAGTAATCCTGTCAACCCCACGCCTGTTACACCCACCTTTCTGCTTACAGCACATCCCCCAACACCCATTGGGACTGTTCACACAGGTCCCAATTCAGCCCTATCCCTGATGGTGGGGGTCTGCTTATGCACATGTGCAGTCTCCCAATAGAGTGTCTTTGGCAAAATTTTCATTTGCCGGGGCGCTCGCTGCCTGATTGCCAGGCAGAGGGCGTTCAGGGGTGGACTCCTGGCATTTCATGGTCGTGCCCCAAAAAATGGTGGGCACGACCATAGAAATGCTGGATGGACCCCAGCGAACACAGATGCCCCTGCCTGCTCGGGGCGGACGTATGAAGTCACATGACGTCAGCGCCCACCCTCAATTCGCCAAAGACCGACAGAGGAAAAATCATTTGAATGTGTTGCATCGTAGCAAGGGGATTCGGGTGGTGGGGTGTGTGCATTCTCCACAGAGGCTATAACCTGCTCATTAGGCTCCAAATATATGATGCCTAGCAAGCAGGTCTGAATCGTGCCCATGTCTCCACTCATCCGGCCACCCCACATTATCCCCACACCCATAATCCCCACTGCCCATCACCCCACAACCATTATCCCCACAGCCAATCACCCCACACAAATTTTCACAACGCATCCATTCACTCCAAAACCATTATTCCCACATGTCTGCTCACAGACTGTCAACCCACACCCAACACTATCCCCCCCATTATCAGGTCAGCCCATACCTGCTACTCCCACCTTCCTGCTTACAGCCTGTCACCCACACCATTGTTCCCACTCACAGTCACTAGGTAACTAGGATGGTGCTGAGCACAGAGCACATTCCTGAATGACCCTATGGAGAGGCATGATGACTTTGATAAAGTCATCTGTGGATGACGAAACGCGTTAAGCTTACACAACCTACTGGACCCTTGTGGAATACAAACTTTTTATCTTCACCTTTATCCTCAGTTGGACCAGCTCTCCAATTTGAACAAACCAACTGGACTTACAACTATGGGACACCACCACCTGCTCAATTCTTGAAGCCCTCCATTCCGTGAGATGTGTACCATCTTTCCTCACGACAGGAGTTTACACCACCAGGCTACAAGTCAGGTCTATGGACACCCTCCAATCCAGTAATACCATCCCAAAATAAGAGAGCGATATCAGGAACAAGTGAGACTTTTTAATTCATATTTCCACATCCAGGTCCATATGTAGGGGTGATTATTGTCTTTTTATTGTTTCTTACCATAAATACTGTGTTATAATTGTTTTTCATATGATATGTTATATTAACCCCTTCCCGACATTTGACGTATATATACGTCATGGCCGGGATGTACTTCCCGACACATGACGTATATATACGTCATGACTTTAAACTGTCCCCGCGTCTATAGACGCGGAGACAGTTTAAACATGTCTGCTGTCCCTGACAGCAGACATGTCCCTGCGATGCCTCCCCCCCGTCGGCGATCGCTGTGATTGGCTGTTCAATGTGAACAGCCAGTCGCAGCGTTTTCCTGTGTTACCGGCGAATCAGACGCTCGGTAACACAGGTGTCAATCACCGTCGGGTGTGAGGGGGCATGAGGGGGTCACCGGTGATGACCACACCTCACCCCACCTCACCCCACCTGCCCCCAAGGCTGTGATTGGTCCGTCGGACCGACGGACCAATCACAGCCAAGGCGCGTCATTTAAACTAACGGTGACTGCGCTGCAGACGCCATTCCGGTCTGGAATTGCGTGCAGAGCGGTCACCGAACAATCTGTCGTGATATACATACCTGATCCTTGCCTGATACTTACCTGATCACCGCTGGTAGCGTGCTGCCAGCAGCTGGATGCTTCCTGGATCTTGTGACTTCCTGCTGCAGTGTCATAGAGTCACAGATCGTGAGAGATAGTGACAGATAGTGACAGAGAGTGACAGAGAGTGATAGAGAGTGATAGAGAGTGCTATATTTTGTGTCTGCTGCACCCCTTTTGTGCTGATCAGTATATCTGTGCTGATCAGCAACTTTTTGGTTTTTTTTTATTTTATATATACCTGTCAGTTGCACCAAAGGTTGTGCTGCCTGTGCAACTGACTGCTGCCCCCCCTTTTGTGCTGATCAGTTTAAATTAATTAACTGATCAGCAACTTTTTGGGGGACCAGGGTTTTTTTTTTTATATATACCCTGTCAGGTTGCACCCACAGTTGGGTGCCTGCTGCCCCTCACTGCTAATCAGTGTTGCATCACTGCATCACTGATCTGCAGGTTTTTTTTTTTTTGGAGAGTGCAGTGGGGTTTTGTTTTTACACCCACGTTGCTTTTGTGGGTGTCCTGTGGCCGCTGATCAGTGACGTACATCACTGAACAGCATTTTTGGCACAGGGTTGATATCATTTTTTTTCTGCAGTTTTTTTAAATTGTTTTTTTTTTTGGAGAGTGCTGTGGTTTATTACACCCACGTTGCTTTTGTGGGTGTCCTGTGGCCGCTGATCAGTGACGTACATCACTGAACAGCATTTTTGGCACAGGGTTGATATAATTTTTTTTCTGCAGTTTTTTTAAATTGTTTTTTTTTGGAGAGTGCTGTGGTTTATTTTTTTTTTAAATTGTTTTTACACCCACGTTGCTTTTGTGGGTGTCCTGTTGCCTTTGAGCGCTGTTCAGTGACGGACGTTACTGACCAACATCTGTGCTCAATTTTTGGCGCAGGACCTTTTTTTTTTTTTTTTAACCCCTTCAATTTTTTTTATTTTTTATTGGGATCAAATTCCTGTATAAAGTATTTTTTTTTCTGCACTACATACACACTACACACTACATACGCCCCGTGTTGAAATAAAGTTTGTACCCCCCCAACACTATACACGTGTTGAAACATTACACTTACAGAAACACAAAAATAAAAATGACATCCCAAATGTCATCCCAAATGTCATCCCAGTCATCCAGAAGAATGTATTCAGCGGAGGAGGCATATGCCATGCTTGCCTCTGACTCTGACACAGCCAGTGATGCAAGCGGGGAATTTGAAGGATTCGCCTTAAGCTCCTCTTCCTCCTCTGGTGATGAGGGACCCCCTCAAAGACGCCCCCGTAGAGCAGCTGAGACCCCCCCCAATAATTGATCTCGTATGGACCCCACCACCAGACAATTTTGAGCCCCAGGTTCCTGAGTTTTTGGCCATGCCAGGAATCCAATTTGATTCCACAGGTCTCAGAGAAATTGACTTTTTCAAATTATTTTTCTCTGATGATTTTATAAATTTAATGGTGGACCAAACTAATTTATATGCCCAGCAGTTTATTGCTCAAAACCCCACGTCATCATTTGCTAGGTGGACCCCTGTAGATGCAGTAGAGATGATGACGTTTTGGGGTCTGGTGTTTCATATGGGCATAGTAAAAAAGCCAGAAATTAGGCAATATTGGAGTACAGATGTTCTGTACAGCACCCCATTTTACCGTATGGCCATGCCCCGGGCTCGATTTGAGACAATCCTTAAATTTTTGCATTACAACGATAATGGACAGTGCCCACCCAGAGATGATCCCACCTTTGACCGGCTATTCAAAGTCAGGCCGGTCATTAATCATTTCAGTGCCAAATTTGAAGAGATGTACATCCCAGATAAATTCATTTGCATAGACGAGTCCCTTATACATTTTAAAGGAAGGGTTAAATTCCGCCAGTACCTTCCCAGTAAGAGGGCAAGGTATGGCATAAAAATGTATAAGCTGTGTGAAAGCACCTCAGGGTACACTCACAGGTTTAGGGTATATGAAGGGAAGGATTCAAGAATTGAACCGCCAGAATGCCCCCCCTCCCTCGTAGGTGTTAGTGGAAAAATTGTCTGGGATTTAGTGCACCCCTTCCTGGATAAAGGTTATCACCTCTATGTGGATAACTTTTACACTAGCATCCCCCTGTTTAAGGCCCTTGGTTCAAGAGGTACAGCAGCTTGCGGTACTGTGCGCAAGAACCAAAGAGGCCTCCCAAAAACGCACATTGCCCAAGTACTGAGAAGGGGTGAAAGCAGGGCACAATCCACCGAAAATATGTTGTTGGTCAAATATAAGGACAAGAGGGATGTCCTTATACTGACAACAATTCATGGAGACAGTACCACCTCCATCCCTGTACGAGGTACCAGTACCCACACCTCAAAACCTAATTGTATCCTAGATTACAATAAGTACATGGGCGGAGTGGATCTTTCAGATCAGGTACTGAAGCCGTACAGTCCCCTGCGGAAAACAAAAATCTGGTACAAGAAGCTGGCCGTGTATATCATCCAGATGGCACTGTATAACGCTTACGTGCTATTCCGTTCTACCAGCCAGAGGGGGACATTTATGAACTTTCAAGAGGAAGTCATAAAGGGCCTAATATTTGGGAACCAGCAGGCAGAGGGCCCCAGTACTTCTAGTACTGGCCCCCGTATTGTACCAGGGCAGCATTTTCCTAATGAAATCCCCTCCACTGCAAGAAAGGGCAGGACACAAAAAAGGTGCAAAGTTTGCTATAAAAAGGGAATAAGAAAGGATACTATTTTCCACTGTGAAACTTGCCCCGACAAACCCGGCCTATGTATAAAGGAGTGTTTTAAAATATACCACACATCTATGGATTATTAGGTTCATCATTTCACCGTGCTTCGGGGGTCTTGCTAATGCCACATAGCACCCACCATTCATTCCACTAGAATCTGAGCTGCAAAAGCCAAAAATCACTCCTTCCCTTCTGAGTCCTGCCATGCACCCAACTGGTATTTTTTGGTCACATGTGAGGCATTGCCGTACTCGGGAGAAATTGGGGCACAGATTTTGGGGTGCTTTGTCTCCTTCATTCCTTGTGAAAATGAAAAATTTGGAGCCAGAACTGCATTTTTGTGTAAAAAATGTAATTTTTCATTTGCACAGCCCAGTTGTATCAAAATTGGTGAAACCCCTGGGGGTTTAAAATGTACACTATACCCCTAGATGAATTCCCTGAGGGGTATAGTTTGCAAAATGGGGTCACTTGTGGGGGGGTTCCACTGTATTGGTGCTTCGGGGGTCTTGCTAATGCGACATAGCACCCACCAACATTCCACCAGAATCTGTGCTGCAAAATCCAAATATCACTCCTTCCCTTCTGAGTCCTGCCATTTTTTGGTCACACATGAGGCATTGTCGTACTCGGGAGAAATTGGGGCACAGATTTTGGGGTGCTTTGTCTCCTTCATTCCTTGTGAAAATGAAAAATTTTGAGCCAGAACTGCATTTTTGTGTAAAAAATTTAATTTTTCATTTGCACAGCCCAGTTGTATCAAAATTGGTGAAACCCCTGGGGGTTTGAAATGTACACTATACCCCTAGATGAATTCCCTGAGGGGTGTAGTTTGCAAAATGGTGTCACTTGTGGGGGGGGTTCCACTGTATTAGTGCTTCGGGGGTCTTGCTAATGCGACATAGCACCCACCAACATTCCACCAGAATCTGAGCTGCAAAATCCAAAAATCACTCCTTCCCTTCTGAGTCCTGCCATGCACCCAAATGGTATTTTTTGGTCACATGTGAGGCATTGCCGTACTCGGGAGAAATTGGTGCACAGATTTTGGGGTGCTTTGTCTCCTTCATTCCTTGTGAAAATGAAAAATTTGGAGCCAGAACTGCATTTTTGTGTAAAAAAATTAATTTTTCATTTTCACTGCCCAGTTGTACCACAATTGGTGAAACCCCTGGGGGTTTGAAATGTACACTATACCCCTAGATGAATTCCCTGAGGGGTGTAGTTTGCAAAATGGGGTCACTTGTGGGGGGGTTCCACTGTATTGGTGCTTCGGGGGTCTTGCTAATGCGACATAGCACCCACCAACATTCCACCAGAATCTGAGCTGCAAAATCCAAAAATCACTCCTTCCCTTCTGAGTCCTGCCATGCACCCAAATGGTATTTTTTGGTCACATGTGAGGCATTGTCATACTCGGGAGAAATTGGGGCACAGATTTTGGGGTGCTTTGTCTCCTTCATTCCTTGTGAAAATGAAAAATTTGGAGCCAGAACTGCATTTTTGTGTAAAAAATGTAATTTTTCATTTGCACAGCCCAGTTGTATCAAAATTGGTGAAACCCCTGGGGGTTTGAAATGTACACTATACCCCTAGATGAATTCCCTGAGGGGTGTAGTTTGCAAAATGGGGTCACTTGTGGGGGGGTTCCACTGTATTGGTGCTTCGGGGGTCTTGCTAATGCGACATAGCACCCACCAACATTCCACCAGAATCTGAGCTGCAAAATCCAAAAATCACTCCTTCCCTTCTGAGTCCTGCCATGCACCCAAATGGTATTTTTTGGTCACATGTGAGGCATTGCCGTACTCGGGAGAAATTGGTGCACAGATTTTGGGGTGCTTTGTCTCCTTCATTCCTTGTGAAAATGACAAATTTTGAGCCAGAACTGCATTTTTGTGTAAAAAATGTAATTTTTCATTTGCACAGCCCAGTTGTATCAAAATTGGTGAAGCCCCTGGGGGTTTGAAATGTACACTATACCCCTAGATGAATTCCCTGAGGGGTGTAGTTTGCAAAATGGGGTCACTTGTGGGGGGGTTCCACTGTATTGGTGCTTCGGGGGTCTTGCTAATGCGACATAGCTCCCACCAACATTCCACCAGAATCTGAGCTGCAAAATCCAAAAATCACTCCTTCCCTTCTGAGTCCTGCCATGCACCCAAATGGTATTTTTTGGTCACATGTGAGGCATTGCCGTACTCGGGAGAAATTGGGGCACAGATTTTGGGGTGCTTTGTCTCCTTCATTCCTTGTGAAAATGAAAAATTTGGAGCCAGAACTGCATTTTTGTGTAAAAAAAATAATTTTTCATTTTCACTGCCCAGTTGTACCACAATTGGTAAAACCCCTGGGGGTTTGAAATGTACACTATACCCCTAGATGAATTCCCTGAGGGGTGTCGTTTGCAAAATGGGGTCACTTGTGGGGGGGTTCCTAACTTTTAGCATCTTATGGTGCCTAGAATCCTACATGGTGCCTAAAAAATAATCTCATAAAAAGGAGGCTCCAAAATCAAGTAGGTGCTCCTTCTATTATGAAGCCTGTGGTTTGGTCAACGTGCACACTAGGGCCAC
Organism: Crinia signifera; assembly: GCF_055691185.1. NCBI lineage: Eukaryota > Metazoa > Chordata > Amphibia > Anura > Myobatrachidae > Crinia > Crinia signifera. The sequence goes on from NC_139226.1 coordinate 65,875,351, forward strand.
ATATAGGATATTTATGAAAACAAAAGAATTGGGGGAATCAATTTTTAGTCACATTTCTCTAGTAAAATCTACTGTGTTCCTTAGAAAAATGTATTAAAATTGCAAATCTGCAAAAAAAATGAAATTTTGAAATTTCACCTACACTTTGTTTTAATTCCTGTGAAACACCTAAAGGGTTAACAAACTTCCAAAATGCTGTTTTGAATACTGTGAGGGGTGCAGTTTTTGAAATGGCATAATTTATGGGGGTGTCTCACATACAAGTCCCTCAAAGTCACATCAGAACTGAACTGGTCCCTAAAAAAATCAGTGTTTGAAATTTTCTTGAAAATTTGAGAATTTGCTATTCATATTTTAAGCCTCCTAGTGTCCAAAAAAATTAAAAGGAGGCTGAAATAATGATGGAAACATAAAGTAGACATATGGTCTATGTTAGTTATTAACTATTTTGAGTGGTATGATTATTTGTCTCACAAGCAGAAAATTTAACATTTTGAAAATTGCTAAATTTTCCATTTTTTTACGACATTTTGGTATTTTTCACAAAAAAACACAGACTGTATCGACCCAAATTTACCACTAACTTGAAGTACAATGTGTCACGAGAAAACAATCTCAAAATCACTGGGATAAGTAAAAGCAAAAAAAAGTTATCCCCACTTAAGTGATACATGTCAGATTTGAAAAAAAGGGCTCTGTCAGGAAGGCAAAAACATGCTGCGTCAGGAAGGGGTTAAAATATTAATGTAATACCCAATTGGTCACATTATATATATTTTCTAAATTAGTTAGCGCTCCACCACTAACCTTTGAACCCAATTAACAATGGCTTGGACCTTCACTGGGTCCTTTTGAAATCCTTCAGGGGAAATAATGTACCCTAAGAATGATATACTGGCAACCTCAAATTCACATTTCTCTGATTTAGCATAGAGACTGTTCTCCCTAAGTTTCTGCAGAACCGCACAAACGTGTTGCCGGTGTTGCTCTAAGGAAGAGGATACCACAACACAAAGACCCAGAAAATTCCTTAAAACATAATTTATCAGGTCCTGAAATACAGCTGGAGCATTAGTCACGCCGAAGGGCATAACTAAGTATTTGTAAGGCCCCGTGTGCATGTTAAAAGCTGTTTTCCATTCATCCCCTGCCTTGATTTTAATTAAATTGTAGGCACCTCGCAGATCAATCTTGGAGAAGATAGATGCCTTACGTAATTGATCAAACAACACGGAGATGAGTGGCAGAGGATAAGAATTTTTTACTGTAATGAGGTTTAGTTGTCTGAAATATGCAGTGGTGTAAAGAGGGCTCCTACTGGAGATTTGGAAGGCCTAATGAACCCTTTTTTGAGATTCTCTTCAATGTATTCTTCCATGGCCTTGGTCTCAGGTAAAGACAAAGAATACAAATGGCCCTTAGGAAGCTCAGCATGTTGAAGAAGAGAAATCGCACAGTCATATGGACGGTGAGGCGGCAATGTGTCAGCCTCTTTTTTATAGAACACATCAGAAAAAGAAGCATATTGGGGCGGAAGAAGAGAAGTACCGGACACAGTCATATGTACAGGCAGTGTCAAACACTCACAAAGACATTCTTTACCCTAGTGTAATAATTCCCCTGTTCGCCAATCAAAATAAGGGTAATGTTTCCTTAACCAGGGTAAACCTAACACCACTGGAGCTAAGGGACAATGAACAACAATTTTTTTTGAGTGAGTAGCACCCACATTGAGATCAATAGGAATAGTATGATGAGTAATGCATCCTCTGGGTAAGAGGTTACCGTCTAACCCATATTCAGAAACTTCTGAGGCAACTTGCTGATCAATAAATTTCTCCGCAGCTCTACTATCAACAAAAGCCTGGAACTCCCATGTATCTACCCCAAATCCTAAGCGAATGGACAGTAATAGTGAATTTTTGAGAGGTAAAACTGACAGGCCCGAGGGGGATGTCTCCCTGCATCCCTAGGCCTTGGCATTTCCAGACCGCTCTGAACAGGAACTCACCACATGTCCTCTGCTGCCACAATAAAGACAAAGACTCTGTGAACGGCGACGGGCCCTTTCCAGAGTAGACAAATGAGTGACCCCAATGTGCATGGGTTCCTCATAGTCCACTCCAGGGTCCCCGGAGGTAATAGAGCCGAGGGCTGGTAAAGAGTCCAGCTCAGCACGTCTCTCCTGAAATCGTCTGTCAATGTGAATGGCTAATTGCATGAGTTCATTTAAAGAGTTCGGAGCAGGATACTGCACCAGAGAATCTTTCATTTGATTGGCCAAACCCAAGCGGAACTGGCTCCGCAATGCTGGGTCATTCCAGGCAGTATCATGGCCATATCGTCAGAACTCAGAGTAATAAACCTCTGCTGCATGGCGAACCTGCTTCAGAGCCGTAAGATGGGCCTCAGCTTAAGCTGCCTTGTCCGGGTCATCGTACAGAATACCCATGGCCTGATCAAAGGAGGCCACAGACCAAAGGACTGGACTGTCTGCCCTCAGACCAAACGCCCATGTCTGTGGATCTCTCTGCAGGAATGAAATTATGAGACCCACACTCTGGGCCTTATTTTGGTTCATTCTTTCTGACAAAATCCTTCTTAGATGGACAAAACCATGTGCACTGCAGGGGGGGCAGATGTAACATGTGCAGAGAGAATTAGATTTGGGTGAGTAATTTTGTTTCTGTGCAGGGAAAATACTGACTGCTTTATTTTTACACTGCAATATAGATCTCACTTTGAAGTAAAACCCCACCCAAATCTAATTCTCTCTGCACAAGTAACACCTGCCCCACCTGCAGTGCACATGGTTTTGCCCATCTAAGAAGGATTTTGTCAGAAAGAATGAACCAAAATAAGGCCCTCTGAGACTCGGAGCCAGAGGAAAGGGGTCGTGAGCAGAAATATAATTTATAGCTTTCACAAAAATTGAAAAAGTGCTTCCGATCCCTGGAAAAGCGATCAGGCAAATTCATTTTCAGCTCCTTAACCTGAGGGATACCAGCAGGCACCACCTTTCTGACCCACTCCTGCATCTCTACCTGCAGAGAAAGATCAACCATCTGCTAGGTGAGAAGGCAGATCTGGTCAGAAAGAACCTGCGAAGGGTTCCCGGAACTGGAATCCATGATGGATCAACAGATATAGGAAGGGAAAAGGACAAATATTCCTCCTGTATCTTATTTTGGTGGCCGGTTATAATTTTATGACTCTCAGAGGCACCCACAGAACCCTACGCTCTGTTGTCTCTCCCCTTGGTCAGTGGCCGAGTGCAGTGCTAGGCTTCACCTTTAGTAGCCGCGTTCAAAGGAGCTGGTTAGGACTGCTCCAACCCCGATGCCCCCAGGTCTTATGTGAGACAACACGGCCACAGAGACGGAGAGTTAACAAAAGGTGAAACTATAACTTTATGGTAGAGTGGAGTACCCCTAAAGTCTACAGGCTTTTGGGAGGAGTCTGGGGGCAAAGCTCGACAGGACCCCCAAGACAGCAACAATGCTAGAAGATGGTACTAGTAAATACTAATATATGTAACAATACACAAGATGGTAAATGTTAATAAACAGCAATGAATGCAACAATGCACAAGATGATACCAGAAAGAATAATAAAGACAAAGGCAGGTATCTCCTAACTTATCTGAGATGGTAACCAATAGAGTAGTACAGGAGATATGCAGCAGACTGGCAGGCAAACCAGAAGGCAGGCAAGCTGGCTGGAACTAGGCACAGGAACCAGGAACACCTTGACTGAGGCACTACTAAGCAGGCACACAGGATGCTATAACTGGCGCCATGAGCATGGGGAAAGTACCTAATATTCAAATCACTCCACCTACAGGCGTGGGTGACATCAGATGCCACTGGTGCATCGCCCGGAGTCCTGGGCAGAAGTTTGGGGCATTGCTTAGCAACGTCCTTGACGCTTCCCTCCCCTGCTGCTAGCCACTGGGTGGAAGTTTGGGGGTGTTGCCTAGCAATGTCCCCACGACTTCCCAGCCCTACCACAATAAAGTCCCTGGGCCTGCAGCGTGATCGCTGAGAGCAGAGCTCAGGGGCACAGAGAGAACACAGAGACGGTGGCCAGAGGATCTAACATATGGTTGTTTCATGGTCTTGAATTGGGTACCCAACTACTGTATTCCAAGCCTCAAATCCTGTCTGGGTATGATTGTACTGAAAATTTGGGTCCTTACAATGCTCAATATACTGTAGCACAAATATACCACACAATATTTTACACAATGTATTAATAGTACAGTACATCTGATTGGTGGCTATGGGCCACATCACCTTTTTTTCATTTTAAGAAGCTTTAGTCCAGGGGTGTCAAACTCAAATTCATCGGGGGCTGCATCAGCAGTTTGGTCACCCTCAAAGGGCCGGTTGTATCTGTAGGTCCCCCTGTATAATTATAATGCCATGACACCACAGGCTGCTCCCCCTGTATAATATAAAATTAATGCCATGACACCACAGGCTGCTCCCCCTGTATAATAATAATGCCATGACACCACAGACAGCTCCCCCCCTGTATAATATAATAAAAGTAATGCCATGACACAAAAATGATTATACAGGAGGAGCAGCTGGTGGTGTCATGGCATTATTATTATTATACACGGGGACACCTCAGGAAACAGCAGATATATATATATATATTTTTATTGGGAGTGTGATCCTCATCCTCACTTACTGTTTCTCCGTCTGTCCTGCAGCTACTGCGGCTTCCAGCTTTTCTTCACTGCTTGCTGCGGCCACACTGTCCCCGACTCCCGGTCCAGCTTCCCTGCCTGCTCCTACTTCTCTACAGACGCATGGGCGGGCGGCGTCATCGTCATGACGTCCCCACCCAGTGTCTGTCACTGCCGGGCATCAGAGGGAACAGGCGGCCGGGCCCTCCTCCACGTAGCCGTGGAGGCCGGCGGCCATGTTTCTGTAGCCGCATACATATGTGCCTACAGGAACATGGCCGCCGACAGTGGAGGAACAGGTAAGGCGGCTGCGGACGTGGACCGCAGCACTCCTGTTTTAGACACACTTCCCCTGCGTGCTATCTCCTCGCGCGGGCCACATGACGAGGTCTGGCGGGCCGGATTTGGCCCGCGGGCCTTGTGTTTGACACCCGTGCTTTAGTCAATTTACAATCTCATGTATATATGTGGAAATATAGAGACCCTTTATGTTTAAATTTAAGACCTACTCTTCACAGTAGCGGGTGGCTTATAAATAGGGATGAGTGCCAGGGCCGAAGATTTGGATTTGTATTCTATGTCAAGATTTGGATTTGGCTTTGTTGAATTGCGGTGAAAAGCTTTGGATTTGGATTTTTTTGAAAAATGGTTAAAAAACACCGAAATCATGTAATATTTCCGTTTTTTTGTCCCTAGAGTAATATTGACCTCAATAACATTAATTTTCAGCCCTTTCCAGACAATTTTGACCACTTTACACCTCACAATATTGATTTTAGGGCAAGAGGTTGCACTGAGGTAGCTGGATAACTATGCTAAACCACACAAGTGTGCTGCACAAACACGTGGCTCATCTTGGAGTGGCACTGCAAAGGCAGACAGGGTGGCAGTTTGAAAAACTGGGCCCCCAAAAAAACCCTATCTGGCTTGATCATGTTTACGATGTGGAGCCGAGGAGAAGTGGGCATTTCGTGCAGCACTGACTTGTTCTGCAAGTGTGTATCTGTTTTTGTCAGTTTAATACCCAATAATCCCCCTATAAAAAAAAAAAAAAAACTAGGCCCCATGGTGCAAGATGGAATTGCCACTGGGCTCACCCACAATAAAAGAAGCAATGATCAAAAACAAATAGTGCATCCAGGGGCGGAACTACCAGCGGTGCATTGCACCGGGGTCCGCGGCAATGTAAGGGCCCACAACCGTGGAATTCATATTTGCTGATACTCCGAAGCCTCACAAAGCCCACCCAAGCCTATGGAATCATGCGGTATATGCATGCACTGCAATGGGTGGGGCAGAACTTGACTTCCGGACACGCACAGCCACAAAGCAGTACTCATACGGGCAAGGGCTACATACCAGGAGCCGCCGCAGGAGAGGAAAACGCTCAGTGGTGGGCGTTGCCTTAGCACCCATATGCTCTAGCCTGCTGCCAGAATGAAGACCCGGCCGCTGCTGCACTGCTGCTGCAGACACGATGTACTGTACCTGTAGTTGTGTGGAGACTGCTACCGCTGCATGCTCTGCCTCTGTGATGGATGACCCCGCCGCCTCTGACACGCAGTGGCTATGTGCAGAATTACACTGTGTGTAAACGCAGTATGGGGCAGTTGTGCTATGCTATGTGGGGGGGGGGGGGTTGTGCGTGCTGAATTTGAGAGAGCAGCCGTGGGAGGGGTCCCACTATTCCTCATCTCCCATCTCCCACTATTCCTCCTCTCTCCCATCTCCCACTATCCCTCATCTCTTCTGTCTCCCACTATTTCTCCTCTCTCCCATCTCCCACTATACCTCCTCTCTCCTGTCTCCCACTATTCCTCATCTCCCATTATTCCTCCTCTCTCCTGTCTCCCACTATTCCTCATCTCTCCTGTCTCCCACTATTCCTCATTGCTCGCGTCTCCCACTATTCCTCATCTCTACTGTCTCCCACTATTCATCCTCTCTCCTGCTTTCCGTCTCCCACTATTCCTCCTCTCTCCTGTCTCCCACTATTCCTCATCTCTCCTGTCTCCCACTATTCCTCATTGCTCCCGTCTCCCACTATTCCTCCTCTCTCCTGTCTCCCACTATTCTTCCTCTCTCCTGTCTCCCACTATTCCTCCTCTCTCCCATCTCCTACTATTCCTCATCTCCCATCTCCCACTATTACTCCTCTCTCCCATCTCCCACTATTCCTCCTCATCTCCCATCTCCCACTATACCTCCTCTCTCCCGTCTCCCTCTATTCCTCATCTCCCCTCTCCCACTACTCCTCCTCTCTCCCATCTCACACTATTCCTAATCTCCAACTATTCCTCCTCTCTCCCGTCTCCCACTATTCCTCATCTCCCATCTCCAACTATTCCTCCACTCTCCATCTCCCACTATTCCTCCTCTCTCCCGTCTCCCACTATTCCTCATCTCCCGTCTCTGACTATTCCTCCACTCTCCATCTCCCACTATTCCTCCTCTCTTCTGTCTCCCACTATTCCTCTTCTCTCCCGTCTCCCACTATTCCTCATCTCCCGTCTCCAACTATTCCTCCACTCTCCATCTCCCACTATTCCTCCTCTCTTCTGTCTCCCACTATTCCTTCACTCTCCCGTCTCCCACTATTCCTCCACTATTCCTCCACTCTCCCGTCTCCCACTATTCCTCCACTCTCCCGTCTCCCACTATTCCTCCTGTCTCCTGTCTCCCACTATTCCTACTCTCTTCCGTCTCCCCTTATTCCTCCTCACTATGCCTTCTTCTGCTCTCCCACCTTTGTGATAATATTGTGGCTACATCCATAATCCCTACCTGGCCACACCAGCAACCATCCCCCCAATCACAGTGCCCGCACTGTAATTTTTTCTGCCTTCCCACCTAACCTGACTAATCCCTCCCATTCTGAGGACTAGATCCATTCCAGGTCTGCCGGGCTGTCAAATGCTTTGTTACAGGGGAAATGGAGCTCTGGGCATGGCCAGCGGAGAAATGGTGTGTCATTACATTTACACTAATTGTATCCGTTGCAGCAAGGAAAAGCTGGGGTCTAGGGTGATAGAAGATGTGGGCTACTGGCAGGGGCAGGGCACCGTGTGCTGCAGATTTTGGCCACTGAGCTGGAGGGAGTGGAAAGACATGTAGGGGATGTAGTGTAGTGATGTAATACAGCATTTATGGGTATGTAGTATATTGATGTAGGGAGTGGGGAACACAGGGGGTCAGGTGAGCAGAGCCATGGACACTCATTGCAATAATATACTGTACTAATCACAGTGTTTTTCTTTAGTAGGGGTGGGGGCCCAAAGCATATGCTTGCACCTGGGCCTACCAGCCACTAGTTCTGCCACTGAGTGCATCATTCCAGTGGCATAACTACTGTAAGGCAGCCCCAGCAGCCACTTGGGGGAGCAAGCAACAGCAGGGTCTGTGTGGACGCTGCCACCTGCTCGATGCACTGACATGCTGCGGCCTGCCACTGCCCACTGACACTGAGCACTGGAGGCGTGTCAGCCGCAGTGCGGGTGAGGCCAAGGCAGAGATGGCGGCTATTGGCTACTGTGTACAGCTACTGTGTTGGTGGGCAGATGGGCATGCTAGGGTGGCCTGGGATGCATCTGAGCCAAAGGAAGCAGCAATTCCTCTCTCCTGTTTCAGCTTCTCCATTATGACGTCATCACGTCTGGGGAAACATGCTGGAGAGGAGCCTGGGGGGGGGGGCACAAACTTTTTGACAGGGGGGAGCAAAATGTATAGTTACGCCACTGCATCATTCATATAATCATTTAATTTCATAACGAAAAGCGATCCATATAATAATCTCATTGCTCAGCTCTGTGATTACTAGACAGGATGGCAGTTTGATGTCAGATCACACACCCACCTTCTGACAGTATATACTATTATTAATATTATTATAATTTTATTTATAAGGTGCCACAAGTGTTTCGCAGCACCGTACAAAGGAACAGTACAGGGAGACAAAACTTGACATAACATTGAATAAAATAAATAATAAAAATAGAGTACAAATAAAGAGCGCCACAGTTCAATACACATTACAGCTTAAATATACAGATGTGTCCACATACATCTTGGTTTTACTGCGCCATGTATGGCACAATATGGCACACCTTGGACTCTGCAAAAGTCACACTTTGTGATTTTTCTAAAAATTTATACCTCTAATCTATTACTTTATACAAATTCTACAGCTGCAAACCATTTTCAGAATCCACCCACTTGCTACATTTGGAAAAACAGCTAAGCCGTGTTTTGTAAGTAGTGAGAATCAACATAATCAACATACTACTGTATAAGAGGCTTGAGGCCAATGATGTAGATGAGTATGCAGACGAATATGGTCACTGGTTATAGGAGAGCTGTGAGTGAAATGTGAAGAGAAGAGGGCTTTGACAACAGAAGGGAAGAGGGCCTTGCTCGGAGGAGCTTACAATCTAGTAGGTATGGGAGACAGACAGATTAGAAAAGGTGCAAGCAAGTGGGTGGTGGCTAGATAGCAGGATGAAAACAGGCAAGGGGTCGGAGAACCTATAGTTTAAGGGTACGCTTTAGGTACGAATAGGTGAGTTTTCAGTGCCCGTTTGAAACTTTGCAAGGTCGGGGAGAGTCTAATGGAGTGGGGGAGTGCGTTCCACTGAAGGGGTGCAGCATGGGCAAAGTCCTATACTCTAGCATGGGAAGCAATGATCATGGTGGAAGAGAGACGACTGTCGTCGGCCGACCGTAGAGGGCGGGAGGGTGTATGAATGGAGATGAGGTTAGAGATATATGGAGCAATGGAATTAGAGTGTGAGGTGTTTGAAGAGGATTCTGTAGGGCAATGGAAGCCAGTGCAGATTTTGTTGAAGGGGAGTGGCATAATTAGAGTGTTGGGAGAGGAAGATAAGCCTGGCTGCAGAGTTGAGGACAGATTGGAGATGAGCCAGTTGGGATCAAGCGAGGCTGGTGAGGAGAGCATTACAGTAGTCAAGCTGTGAGATGACCAGTGAGTGAATTTTTAAGCTTAGTTGCACTCTGTGAGAGAAAGGGCTTGATGCAAGCAATGTTGCGTAACTGGAACCGTCAAGAATGGGCCAGGGCTTGGATGTGGGGTGCAAAGGAGAGGGAGGAGTCGAGAGTGACACCGAGGCAGCAGAGTTGGGGGACGGGGGAGATGATGATGTTGTTAACAGTGATAGAGATTTTAGTAGAGGGCATATCTCTGGGTGGGGGAAAAATAATAAGTTATTTTTTGTCCATATTGAGCTTCAGAAATCGCTCAGACATCCAGGAGGAGATGGCAGAGGGGCAGTTGGAAACCCGAGAGAAAACAGTGGGGGATAGATCAGGATCTTACGGATTTCGGGTGTGAACCCGTAGCCGGGACTGCTGTTTAGAACAGCCACAGCGGTACCCTATTCTGTCTCTGTTGACCCCCAAAGAGAGGTGACCGGTTCCCGCAGGTACTAGGCTTCGCCTGTAGCCGCCACGTTTGAAAGGGCGAGTTAAGCCCGCCCAAGCTCCGATGCAGCCAGGTGTTATGAGGTGCCAGTAAACCGGGGACCCCCTAAGGGTACAGCCAAAAGGGAAACTAACTAAGGAGCCTAACTGAAAATTAAGAAAAGGCAACTTGCCAGAAACTGGCTAACGCAGCTAATGCGCCAGCGACCTAGGTGCCAATCACCAGCGACCACGTCGCATACACAAGGATAAATAACACTACACCAAAAGCACACTACACACTGAACAAACAACACGGAAACAAAAAAAAAGGGAAAACAGGAATGTCCTGTCTATATGGGTGCACCTATTTCATTTAAAATTTATACTTTTATTAGGTATGCTTTAAGAAATACTGCGAAATGTTTTAAAAAATAGGGAGAAATGGACAAACAACATTTAAAGTAGGAAATCACGAATAATAAAATAAAGGTGGCAGGCAGGCTGCTCTCACTGAATTCACTTCTGTAATGAGGACGGATTGATATGTGTGAGTATAAGAGGTGTTTGGTGTATTTTCACATTCAATATCTTCACCATTGATATCCACATAAGAGGTATAATCACTATTCCTATTTAATATATAGGGAACACACACTGAGTTAATCACCCTATTACCCAGATAATAACTGGGAAGACGAAGGGTGTTAGGTGGATAATATATGTGTTAGCTTAACTCCTTGGCGGGCCCGCACATGGAGATTTCAGCTAAAGACCTAGATGGACTCGGCTATTAGTAGGTGTCCTGTTGCTCTGTTAACAGGATCTATCAGGCTATTGCGGTGTGGTGTTCATCGCAAAGCTCTGAGATCACTGGTGTCAGGCAGGGACGTATATATGCCGGTCTGCTCAGTGGTTCAAAAGCACTCAGCTACCCGTACAATGTCTGTGCCTGAAATAAGTGCTCAATGGCTGGGCACGTTACAGAGCGGGTTTTAGCCGGTACTTGCGCCTCTTATATATCACTACCCTTATAAGGGCTGTGAGATATGGTGGAAAGCTCACACAAATAATCAAAATAACATCCTAATAATAAAAATAATAAAGAGTGAAGGAGAGCTGGCTCTGCCTGCGCACCGCTAGCCGGCACGCGCTTCGCAGAACAGCTTTTTCAAGGCCAACCAGACGTCAGCCACGTCAGGAGTTTTATACCCCTGTGGGTCCCAGTCCGCCAATTAGACATCCGCCCGTGTAGGTACTGGCTACGGTATGCGAGCGGTATCAATCTCACATGTCAGAAGTGGACAGCGCGATGTTTCTCTGTTGGAGTCTGTCTGTACGGTATGTATCATTATTGTACAACTATAGCCCTCGTATAACCTGTACGCGTCTACAAAACTCCTGACGGGGCTGACGTCTGGTTGGCCTTGAAAAAGCTGTTCTGCGAAGCGCGTGCCGGCTAGCGGTGCGCAGGCAGAGCCAGCTCTCCTTCACTCTTTATTATTTTTATTATTAGGATGTTATTTTGATTATTTGTGTGAGCTTTCCACCATATCTCACAGCCCTTATAAGGGTAGTGATATATAAGAGGCGCAAGTACCGGCTAAAACCCGCTCTGTAACGTGCCCAGCCATTGAGCACTTATTTCAGGCACAGACATTGTACGGGTAGCTGAGTGCTTTTGAACCACTGAGCAGACCGGCATATATACGTCCCTGCCTGACACCAGTGATCTCAGAGCTTTGCGATGAACACCACACCGCAATAGCCTGATAGATCCTGTTAACAGAGCAACAGGACACCTACTAATAGCCGAGTCCATTTAGGTCTTTAGCTGAAATCTCCATGTGCGGGCCCGCCAAGGAGTTAAGCTAACACATATATTATCCACCTAACTCCCTTCGTCTTCCCAGTTATTATCTGGGTAATAGGGTGATTAACTCAGTGTGTGTTCCCTATATATTAAATAGGAATAGTGATTATACCTCTTATGTGGATATCAATGGTGAAGATATTGAATGTGAAAATACACCAAACACCTCTTATACTCACACATATCAATCCGTCCTCATTACAGAAGTGAATTCAGTGAGAGCAGCCTGCCTGCCACCTTTATTTTATTATTCGTGATTTCCTACTTTAAATGTTGTTTGTCCATTTCTCCCTATTTTTTAAAACATTTCGCAGTATTTCTTGTAGATCGTTTGGGGGTCATTCATAACACTTTTTATGCAGTCTTGTGCGACTAATCCCTCTCCTCTTGGTCTAAACAACACGGAAATACTGAGACCGTCTTGATGGGAAAAGCACCCCAATAAAGACACGGCGGAACACAGGAATAACCTCTGACAACTCCAGAGGTAAAGAAACTCAAACAGATATTGCTCAGGAGAGCAACCAGAAATAAGTAAATAACCAGACTCCCCAAAGGGGGACTTACGGCACCAGGGAGGACAGCCACAGATCCTCCAGGACTGACACCAGGAACAGGCTGTGAACAGGTTGGGAGCAGACCAACCAGCAAGCAAGAGGGGCAGGTGAATGCTAGCAAGACGCTATCACCGGCATGGACGTAAAGGACAGCCTACCTTAAAAGGGTAGTCTTGTCCAATCAGGAGGAGGGACACCTGCCCATCCTCCTATTACGTCTCCCCCCGCTGTGGACGGCGTGCTGCCCTGTTGCCGGGTTGCCGTGGCAACCACCGGGCAGAGGAAGTGACGCTGTCCGGCATCACCCTGCATCCCCGCTGCCCGGCAACCACAGGAGCCGCAAGCTGAAGCCGTGCCCGACGGCTACCTACCCCGGCGTCCTTGGTTGCTAAGCAACCAGTCCTAGAGACGCCGGAGCAGGGGGAGTGCACGGCCGGGAGCTGCTGCAGCCCCAGACCTTGCTGTGCATGCCCTCTGCGTGCAACACAGGAGAGGAGAGGTAGATTTGGGTGTCATCAGTATAGAGGTGATATTGGAAGCCAAAGGAGTTAATGAGTGCACCCAGAGAAGAGGTGTACAGGGAGGACTGAAGGGGGCCAAGGACAGAGCCCTGAGGGACCCCGACAGGAAGGTGGTGAGGTGAAGCCAGAGGCAGAGATTGAGAAGGAACGGTTGGAGAGGTAAGCGGAAAACCAGTTGAAGACCGTGCCAGAGAGGCCAATGTTTTGGAGTGTGAGGAGGAGGAGAGGGTGATGTACAGTGTCAAAGGATAAGTCCAAAAGGAGAAGCAGGGAGAAGTGACCCTTGGATTTGACAGCAGGTCATTGGTGACTTTCACTAAAGCAGTCTCAGTGGAGTGTAGTGGGCAAAAGCCAGATAGAAGGGGATCAAGGATGGAGTGGTCAGACAGGTAGCTGGTGAGACGCCTGTAAACCAGCCGTTCTAGTATTTTAGGGCAGTAGCTTGTAAAGGGTCCTGGTTTGGTTTTTTAAGAATAGGTGAGACCAGAGCATGTTTGAAGGGTGAGGGAAAGATGCCAGTAGAAAGAGATAGGTTAAAGAGGTGAGCAAGGTGGGAGCAGCCAGTGGGGGAGAGAGAACTGAGGAGACGGGAGAGGGTCCAAGGGGCAGGTAGAGGGGGGAGAGGATGAGATGAGGGAGCAGACTTCCTCAGCTGTAGTAGGGCAGAACAGTGGCGGATTCACCCGGGCACGTGCCCCCCCTGTCATTAGTTTTGTAGCTGAGGACCAGGGCTTTCCAACGAGCCCAGCCCCGTGTCTCTAGCCTCCCGGGAACCGGAGATATCGCCTGGCAAAGCTGTAACGTTTTTTTCCCCATAGGATAATATGGGACCCGTCAATTCTGACCCCCACCCGGTTCCGGCGGCTGCCAGTTCCCCCCTGGCATCACAGAAGCTTGTGGTTCATTTCATTCCATTCCAAATCGCTGGGCCTTCAATATGATACCAGGCTGGTCCATATCAGTCAATCGGTTTCAGAGATATTGCATGCAAACCAATTTTTTCATTTTTGAAATGTAATTTCATGGCTGTTCATGTTCTTTGAGGGCAGATTACTCTGGAACCAAACGTTCCAGTTTCATTGGACCAAAATCATTCAAAGCCCACTCAAGAGTTCTTCAATATGATATTTGTCTCATGTAAATGGGTCAGTTGGTTCCGAAGATATAGCCGGTTAAATTAGATAACTGGTTAAAGGGGGGGAGGGGTGGTTTTCTCTCCCCCTCACACCAGAAAATGCAGGGACTAGGCTGGTGTAAAAGGAGCCAACCTGGGAATGCATTTTCTGGTGTGAAAGGGGTATTTTTTCAAATAGCCGTCCCGGCTATTTGAAAAAATCTGAATACAGCTAGGCTCTGCCACTGTCAGTGGCTATCACTTCTGCCTGGCGGCAGCTGTCCCCGTTTACCGCGAGCATGTATTCCCCCTTGGCAATGAGCATGTAATCCCACATGGCAACAGGCATGGAACCTCTGGCAATGAGCATGGAACCCTTGGCAAAGAGCATGTAGATAAGCAGCACTTATGTAGCATAATTTTTAATAGGCATTATGGTGTTTGGCATAATACATAATGGACATAATAGCGTGTAACTTAACGTGTAATGGACATTATGGTGTAAATATTTAATGCGCGCCTTTGGCGCACAATTTCCCTGTTTATGAAGCGTATTGTGAATTTTTGCTTAATCTGTGTGGCATTATGTGAATTCTGGCTCAATCCATGTGGCATTATGTGAATTCTGGCTCAATCCGTGTGGCATTATGTGAATTCTGGCTCAATCCATGTGGCATTATGTGAATTTTGGCTCAATCCATGTGGCATTATGTAAATTCTGGCTCAATCCGTGTGGCATTATGTGAATTTTGGCTCATTCCATTTGGCATCATGTGTAAGGGGCAAGTATAATGGGGTCTAGTATTTTGTTGCATAATGTGTAGAAGTTGTATATGGTGTTGTACACTACACTCAAGGACACGGCCCCTGTTGAGTGGCCACACCCCCTTTTCTGGAGCGTGCCTTTGGCGCGCGCACAATTACATCCTTCACATTTGTCGCCATGGTGGGCCTGCGTACTTTAACTGCCAGGGCCTATTTTTAATCCCATTCCCACCCTCTCTCTGCCTCTCTCTTAGCATGTACACTGGCACCACTAACACTGCCCCTCCCCCAACTAAACCCTCTTTTATCATGGTGCCCCCCCTGTCATTTTATCCTGGATCCGCCCCTGGGGCAAAAGGATGACAGAGTGGGGTAGTTGGAAGGGGAGGATGATTGGGGTGGGTGGGCAGCAGAGGTGTTATTGGAGGAGATATCATGTCGGGTGTACTATGGGTGCACTACACACCGAAAATGAATAATTAAAGACAATAAATTTTGATTAGGATTTTTTTCATTTAATTTGTTTTCTATGCGCAGCTTGTATAACGCTGCTTGGACGCAGAACAATCACACATGCAACCTTTGGTGTATACTATTGGGGTGCAGTATACAGCACACAAATAAAGAACGTCAAAATGTATTTTTATATTGTATTGCTTCTTTATGGACGGGCCTTGGATAACACTGCGTGGTCCGTGGAGGCGTAACAATCACACACGCAACTTGTAGTGTATACTATTGGGGTGCAGTATACAGCAAAATAAAGAACAGCAAAATTTATTTTATATTGTATTTCTTTTTTACAGACGGGCCTTTGACAACACTGGGTGGACTGTAGATGCAGAACAATCACACACACAACTTGTTCTGCTTCAAACAGTAGTATATGGTGTATTGGATTGCAGTGACCACACACCACAATGAAAAAAAAAATTAACAAAAGCTGACAGCCTGCCTGTGTACTACTGTACCCCACTACTCTGACTGACAGCCTGCCTAACATAGGACCAGTACAATCAATATAATTAAGTATATATAACCCAGCACACAAACCCATCTGCAGTCTGCACAGCACAAACCCCTCTGCACTGCACAAATCCCTCTGCTGAGTCTGCATTGACTGCACTACCACAAACTCTTCTGCACAGCGCAGACCCCTCTGCACTGCACAACACCACTGAGTCTGCACTGCACAAAACCCCTCTAGCAGAGCCGGCCCTAGGCATAGGCAAACTAGGCAAATGCCTAGGGCACTTGGAATGCCTAGGGGCACCAGCAGCTTCTGCTGATTAAAATGATATGCAGCATGCCTATACTCTGTATGTGAGTGCGGCTGTATCTGCATACAAAATAGTGTATTCATGGAAATCACTGTAATGTAGCATTTCGTATGCAGATACAGCCACAGTCGCACACAGAATATTGGCATGCCGCAGAAGCTGCTTGTGTGTTCTGGTCACATAATAATGCAAATAAGATGAATTTTCATCAAAAAAGGTGCCCGATATTAGCAGAGCTGCTGCATGGCATATTGAGGAAAGATGTATGAGGACACATCTGTATCCAAGCAGAGGCAGAGATCACAGTGTTAGTGGCTCTGTGAGTGCTGTGTGCAATTGGGTTGGTTGTGCAATAGTGTTCAGCATATGTGTAAGGGGAATATGTGTGCCGTGTATAAATGCATTAATAATGTGCAACATGTGTAACGGACATTACGTGTGTCATTATGTCTATAAGGGTATTAATAAAGGTTGGCATAATGTGTAAGGTGCATTATGTTTAAAAAGAGCATTAATAATGTATGGCATATGTGTAAGGGGCATTATGTGTATAAGGGCATTAATAAAGGTTGGCATAATGTGTAATGCGCATTGTTTATAAGAGCATTAATAATGTACTGTATGTCATGTGTAAGGGGCATTACTGTGTGGTATTATGTGTATAAAGGCATTACTAATGTGTGGCATTATGTGTATAAGGTGCTTTACTGTATGGTGTAACATAGAATGGGCACTATGGTGTGGTCTAATGTGAAAAAAGAGCAATTCAGTGTGATGTAATGTGAATAATGGGCACTGCTGTGAGAAGTAAAGTATATAAGGTTAAGTGGTACTACTAAGTGATGTAACGTGAATAAGGGACACTATCGCATGATATAATGTGAATAAAGTTGCACTAATGTGTGGCATAATTTGAATTGCGGGTACTATTGTGTGGCCATGCCCCTACCCAGTGAGAACATACCCCTTTTTGGGATGCATGCCAAATGTGTGCACTGTTTCTAATTTAAAATACAGAGGGTAGGAGCACCAAAATGATAACTGTTGTGATGAGTGATAATGGTGCTGGGAAAGGGGTGCAGGGTCAGAGGCGGAACTAGTGGCAGTGCTAGGGGGTACCAGCCAAAATCTTGCCTAGGGCATCATATTGGCTAGGGCCGGCTCTGCCCTCTAGTCTGCACTACACAAACCCCTTTAGTCTGCACTGCACAAACCCCTTTAGTCTGCACTGCACAACACCCCTGAGTCTGCACTGCACAACACCCCCTTGAGTCTGCACAACACCCCTCTGCACAACACCCCTCTGCACACTAGATTGATGTGACAACTGACAACAAGGGATTGATGTGATTGAAGTTCACCCAGGCTCCTGCACGCAGCACAACTAGCAGAGCTGTGCGCAGCTGGAAGCGTGAGGGTGAAATGGCACCGAATTCTCAGGACACCAAGCTTATATAGACTCAAAAACTTGCTTAACATTAAAATTCAGTGCCTGAGATTGTACACAAACGTATTTCATGTTATAAAACCTTGTTTCATACACAAACAAAATATATTTGTGTGTATTTCATTGTTCTTGTGTGTTTATACAACATAAATGCAAGATACTGTACCTCAAGATACATTACCTCATTGAAATATTCCGAAATAAAGAATAATCCATTATCCAAAATAAATTTTGGATAAGGGATACTCAACCTGCATTTACAAACTCTTGGGAAGCCTTTGTGTTGTTCCTTTCTCGACAACTTTCCCCTTTCTGAGACACAGTCAATAGGCCAACATGCACAAGGTACACCCTGACAAAAGGCCAACTCAATGAAAATGTCAATATGGAAAAGGTTGAGACATAAAAAAGTTTGACAATTTGCGATTCAGGTGCATTGGGAGTTGTGAAGTGTGCAGAGTGCAGCGGTAGTGGAGCGAAGCATCTGGCCTAAAGCATGGCAAGGGAAGGGTGGTACACTTATTGGGGATCCACTAGCTCAAGTGTCACGGTACACTAACTAGAGGGATGTGATACCCTATTTGGGGATCCACGTGCTCAGGTGTCATAGTACAATAATTAGGGGTGTGTGATACACTATTTGGGGATCTACGTGCTTAGGTGTAGTGGTATAATATTTAAGGGGAAGTGATACACTTTTTGGAGATCCACACACTCAGGTGTCATGGTACAATAATAAGGGGGATGTGATACACTATATGGGGATCCACGTCCTCAGATGTCTTGGTACAATAACTAGGGGGATTTGATAAACTATTTGGGGATCCATGTGCTCAGGTGCCATGGTACACTAATAAGGGGGATGTGGTACACTATTTGGGGATCCACTTGCTCAGGTGTCATGGTACACTAATAAGGGGGATGTGATACACTATTTGGGGATCCACGTGCTCAGGTGTCATGGTACACTAATAAGGGGCATGTGATACACTATTTGGGGATCCACGTGCTCAGGTGTCATGGTACACTAATAAGGGGATGTGATACACTATTTGGGGATCCACGTGCTCAGGTGTCATGGTACACTAATAAGGGGCATGTGATACATTATTTGGGGATCCACGTGCTCAGGTGTCATGGTACTCAGGTGTCGACATTAACACCAAATAAATGTGAAAAAACCCTGCCAATCTTTTCACGTATTGGCCTTTCCATGTCGACCCTTTGCACGTGTTGATCTTTTGTCAATGACAACCTTGTGCATTTCGACCTTCTACTGTTTGAACTAATGACTCTTGACCTAGACATTGTCTGCAACCTATGCCACTCCCATCATTCCAGTCTGACATGCAGGTAGCATACAGTTCAGATATTTGTTGACAATACTAGTAGCAATCCGAAAAAAAATTATTAAACATATTTGTACCTGTGAATGAGGCTCCTCTTGCAGTAGTCATGGTCAGAATGTAGTTGGATCTGCAGTTTGGATTACTTCTTGCTTTTGGCACTTTTAGAGTGGTGATTTTATACCTTTTTGCTTCATGACACATGGTGACCCTTACACGCCTAATTATATCTTAGTATTAATCAGAAACATGATGGAACCTTTATTTTTCCAACATTCATATTAAGGACAGGATCTAAGCTGGGGTTAGTGGTATCATCTTTGCCTTCAGTGGTTTAATTAATTTGTCTCTAAGCGCTGGGGATTTGCCCAATTGTATTTAATGACATTGCTCTTCCTCCATTTACATAGAATATAGGATGAGGATTTTTTCTACATGTATGTGGGTCAGACTAAGAAATACTGTATAATGTATATTCAGTAATAAGCTCTAGCTATGTTTTATTACTTTTGTATCATTTTACATAGAAAAAAAATATATTTTACAAGGTGAATGATGGTAGATCCAGAGGACTACTTCACAATCATGGGACAGACACCAAATTTAAAGAAATCCATTTAAAACATTAGACTTGCCTATCAGATCATAAAGCCTAAATGTTAATGTTAGCTCTCAATTCATGTACTTTGGTAGCAGGGGCGGATTGGGAATTAAAATCAGCCCGGGAAACATTTTGAAGCAACCCTAATGAGGGGGGGGGTCTCACTGGAACATGGTCAACAAGGGGGATGGGGGGGGGTTGTGTGTGTGTGTATGGTTAGGGTTATAGGCTGCACGAAATGTATGGTTAGGTCTAGGCTGTGGGGAGGGGGATAGGTGGGGTTATACTGCAGGTGGGATGTGAATGGTTGGGCTGTAGGGGGGGTATAAAGATAGGGTTAGTCTATCGGGGATGTGTAGTTAAGGTTAGGCTACTTGGCATGTATAGTTAGGGTTAGGTGATGGGGGTGTATAGTCAGGATTAAGCTAAGGGGATGTATAGTTAGGGTATGGAGGTGAGGAAGGTGTATGGTTAGGGTTAGTCGGGGGGAGGGGGGTGGAAGGAGGTGGCTCCTGATGACACTGAATGTTTGAACACATTAACCCCACTGTAGTCACTACTAACCTGATCCTCCTGTGGCTTTAAATGGGCTGCTTGTGGGCAGGATGATATTACTGCACTCCATTGGGGACCTTTGGTTCCTGGGATTCCTCTCAGCCTTGTTCTACTTGTGTGCATTGCGCCCCCTGCTTTCATATGGCCGAGTGTCCACACCATCACTGGCCAGCATATGCCCAACCTGTAGCAGCCTCCAGCAGTGGACAGCCCAGCACACGCAGATAAGGTGGCGGGAGTCAAGGGAGGTCCCAGAAAAATGCAGTGTCGCAATGCTATAAGGGAGCCGTCCCACAGTGATGGTTTGGGGCTCCAGGTAAATTCCAGTTCCCAAGAAAAGATCTCCTCTCTTTCTCTCTACATGCTTCCCGCCCCCCTCCATCCCAGCTATACAGAGTAAAATGCTGATTAAGTGTATCTATTACCCACAATATACACATATATGTTGTAATTGTCTGATACATGTTAAATGTTGTATACCAGTATTAGATAGATAATTCTAAAATAATTTTGACTTTACTAATACTTTCTTTGATTTCAAATATATCTTAATTGTTAACTATATTCTAAATAAACTTTTATGAATTTTTATGTCGGTACTCTTTACCTAGAAGGGCGCCCATCGCGGCCATCGCGGGCATTGCATGCACTAAAAAATCGGGTGCGATGCGACCGACGCGATGCCCGCGATTTCCCATAGGGAACAATGTTAAATGTCTCAATTGACCCGATTTTCCTGTTTAATGCCTCAATTGACCTGATCTTTCCATAGGAAACAATGTTAAATGGGCCACAGAGGCCAAATAGGCATCCTGAAGTGTGAAATGGCCACCCCAATTGTTAACGCCACCCCACGATCAACGTGAACCCAAAGCGTGGCGAGTGCAGCGAGCCCGCGAGGGGCGGCGGTACGCGTCCTACGACCTTTTCATACCCCCACTATCCACGTCGGCGTGGAGTTGAGAATAGAAAGTGTGGCGAGTGCAGCGAGCCACCGAGCCCGAAGCGTGGCGAGCGCAGCGTGCCCCACGAGGGGACGCGGATACCTTCACAGGTATCCGCGTCGCCTCGCGGGCTTCACAGCTGTCCGCGTCCCCTCGCGGGGCACGCTGCGCTCGCCACGCTTCGGGCTCGGTGGCTCGCTGCGCTCGCCACACTTTCTATTCTCAACTGCACGCCGACGTGGATAGTGGGGGTATAAAAAGGTCGTAGGACGCGTACCGCCGCCCCTCGCGGGCTCGCTGCGCTCGCCACGCTTCGGGTTCACGTTGATCGTGGGGTGGCGTTAACAATTGTGGGGGCCATTTCACACTTCAGGGTGCCTATTTGGACTCTGTGGGCCATTTAACATTGTTTCCTATGGAAAAATCGGGTCAATTGAGGCATTGAACAGGAAAATCGGGTCAATTGAGACATTTAACATTGTTCCCTATGTCAAATCGCGGGCATCGCATCGGTCGCATCGCACCCGATTTTTTAGTGCATGCGATGCCTGCGATTTTTTACTAACGATGCCCACGATCAAAATCGTGGGGGCCGTTCTAAGTGAAGAGTACCTTTATGTCTAGTCATCATTCTTTGAAACACTTGATGTATATAGATATATGCATAGTGTTACCAAAAAGTAACTGAATTATTATTCTGTACGTATACAGGAAAGAACCCCTTAAGCCCATTGAGCGCGGAGCTGACAACCTCTATCCACATACTACTTACGCTGTTGCTCTTATTTACGTACACATACACTGACATTCTTCATACATGCACTGCCGCTATCATTCATTCATACATACATACATACACTGATACTCTTATTCATACATACTATACATGCACTGATGCTCTCTTTCATACATACATACACTGATGCTCTCTTTCATACATACATACATGCACTGATGCTCTCATTCATATATACTGTACATACATGCACTGATGCTCTTATACATACATACACTGACACTCTCATTCATACATACTGTATATACATGCACTGACGCTCTCATTGATACATACCTACATACATACATACATACACTGACACTCTCATTCATACATACATACATACATACACTGACACTCTTATTCATACATACATACATGCACTGACGCTCTCATTCATATATACATACATGCACTGACACTCTTATACATACATACCCCGACCCTCTCATTCATACATATATACATGCACTGACGCTCTCATTCATATATACATACATGCACTGACACTCTCATTCATACATACATACATACACTGACACTCTTATTCATACATACATACATACATGCACTGATGCTCTCATTCATGCATACACTGACACTCTCATTCATACATACATGCACTGACGCTCTTATACATACGATTAATGTAATGCCAGCACTAGGCATGGAATGGGTTAAACATCCCAGGCTGTGTGTGTGACCCTTGGGGAGCATGTGACTCGGGGATCCAATAAGGTGCTTGGGAATGGCAGCGTTAGCTGAATATTGGGTCAGGAAAGGGAGGAGTCTTCCTCTCTTTCCTGCTGAAATTTTAGTGAGTGGACGTTTTTCCCTTGAGCTCCCACTTGTCCTAATTTAAGCACCTTTCCCTCTGCTAGGCCATGTCCTCCCGGTCCCCGCGCCCACGGCGTTCTTCCAGGCTGCCTGCCCGTTTTGCTTCTGAGGATGCCCAGCTGCCCGCCGCCGCGCTTACCGCGCGGTCGCCCGCGGAAACTGCGTCCGCGCCTCCCTCAGGTTGGCGTGTGAGGAGGGCCGTGTCTGCTAGCCCCAGCCCCCGGGCTGCGGGTGCGACTACGGCCTCCTCCGGGTCGGCTGGCGGGCGGCGTGGAGCCGCGTCGCGGTGCGCGTCCACGGGTGGGAGGGGGCCTAATGCTGGCTCAGCATCCCCGGCCCCTGCTAGGAGTCAGCGGGGGGGGTCCCGGGAGGGGTGAAGCTGCGGGGTCACAGAGGAGTGTGTCTCTTCAGTCTGATAGGGCCTCATTCAGAGCTCCCAGCCTGCTGATGGGGCTCGGAGGGCTCCACTTGCGCGCATGCCAGCCAGGGCGCGTGGAGGTGTGGAGGCACGGCGGTATCTGGGGTTAGTGAGGTATTCCCCAACAGGGTCCCCGAGGCCATATAGGCCCACTTTGCTGGGCACTAGGTCCCGGCTTGCCGCAGGTGACGCTGCGGGTGGGGGACTTGGGGGTTCTGGACATGCTCGGGGCAAAAGCTCCGCCCGCGGTGGTCGACATGGTCGAAGGACTGGTCGGGGCCCTGCGGCGGAATCTGCCGACATGGCCTTTGACCCCGAGGCCCTCTCTGCTGCTTGGTCCTCGGTTGCTGGGGCTCTGGCTCCCCTGTTGCAGGCAATGCCTCGGGACGCGGGGGTTGACGGTGCTAGTGGGAGGTCACCGGCTTCGGCCAGTAGGGGTGTCGCCCGGGGTTGCTCCCAATTCATGCGGGCCATACAGGATATGGGCGACGCAGTAGCGGTGATGGGGGGGGGGGTCTGCCCGTACCCCTGACACCGTCTAACCCACCCCATGCCGGGCCTCAGGCCGCTCAGCCCCCGTCCCGGACGAGTATGATACTGCCATGGAAGAGGATTTCCCTGACACTGACGATGTTGTCGGCGAGGAGGTCGACACTGCTGACGATGCCGACACGGATGATGATACCTGGGCTGCTCAGCCAGAGTCGGCAGGTGAGGCCTCTGATGAGGAGGGGGCAGGGTCTGATTCTGGGGGGTTGTCAGGTAGTTCCCAGGGCACCCGATCTACCTCTTCTTCCTCTTCTTCTGCCGGTGGGTCTGACCACGGCAGCGCGGCGAAGGCCCGCAAGCGGGCCGCTAAGTACGCTAAGAAGGCCGCGGGGCGCTTGGCGCAGGGGACAAAGCGAAGGAAGAAGGCGGCCTTATCACGTAGGGAATGCAAGAGGTGTAACCTTCCCGGGGTGGTGCACTGCGACTACACGGCAATGTTGATGGGCCTTAAAGAGAGCTGTAGGGTTAAAATTCAAAAGGGGGATTTTGTGGATGTTTTTAGCCTGACGGAGGAGTCCAAGAAGGCGTTCAAAGAGGCCAAGGGTAAAGGGGGGATAGGGGCAGAGGCATACCGCTCCTATAATAATTGGCTGGCAGGTTTCTGCGTATTCGCAGCCTGCTACCTGGAGGACAGGCCTGAGGAGCATATGAATGTCATAAGGTACATCCATATGGTCCATGACATGCACCTCAAATATGGTGGCGCTGCTTGGCGTACCTATGATGAGCAGTTCCGACGCAAGCAGCATTGCTTGCACATATTGGACATGGGGTGTAAGGATGTGGAGGTGTGGATGGAAGTGGTCAGGGTCCATCTGAGTGCAGTCGAGGGTGTAGCGACAGCTGCTGCCGCGGCCCCCTCCAGTGCACCCAGGGTTCCCGCGGGCACCCCGCCGGGGCAACATCCTGTGCCGGGGGCCAGGCCTGCTGGGACTGGGCAGGAGAAGGGGAAATGTTATGCTTATAACAACTCCTCTTGCCAGCTGGGACAGAAATGCAGGTTTAAACATGTCTGCATCAATTGTTCTGGGAACCACCCAGCCTCCAGCTGCTTTCGGGGAGGCCGCCCCAGCAGAGGGGCGGGCGCAGGTTCCTCCTCCAAGGCGGGTCCCTCCGGGAACCCTCGATAGAGCTCATACCCCGGTTAGGGTCGAGGCGATGGCCGGCTGGCTTAGCTGATACCCGGATAGGGCGACTGCAGAGTTTTTGTTTTAGGGTTTTAGTCAGGGTTTCCAGTTGCCAGTTCAGGGCGTGGTTAGAGTGGGCTCCTTCAGAAACCTGCAGTCTGCTCGTTCACTACCTGAAGTGTTAAGGGAAAAAGTGGACAAAGAATTACAGTTGGGGCGTATGGCCTGCCCCTTTGATCAGCCCCCAGTAGATGGCTTGATTATCTCCCCGGTAGGAGTCGTGCTCAAGAAGGTCCCTGTCAAATTCTGCCTAATTCAACATCTGTCTTACCCTGCGGGTTTCTCTGTCAATGACGCCATCCCGGAGGCATGCTGTTCAGTGGCTTATCAGTCATTTGACGATGCTCTGGCTATGGTTAGGTCATACGGTGCAGGGGCCCTTATGGCTAAGATTGATGTTGTATCCGCGTTCCGGCTGCTTCCATTACACCCCAATGCTTTCAGGTTAATGGGCTTTCGCATAGGAGAGGAGTATTTCATCGACAAATGCTTGCCGATGGGGTGTTCAGTATCCTGTGCCTTTTTTGAGAGGTTCAGTACCTTTTTGCATTGGAGTGTGGAGCAGTCGTCAGGGGAGAGCGGGATCGCTCATTACCTTGACGACTTTCTGTGTGTGGGGCCGGCTGGGTCCACACGTTGTGCGGCCATCTTGGATAGCATCCGTTCTCTTTTCCATGAATTCGGGGTTCCGATTGCGGAGGAGAAAACGGAGGGCCCTGTCACGTGTCTATCCTTTCTGGGGATCCAGATCGACTCCATGCAGTTCCATTGCGTCATTCTCAGTCTTTGCTGGGGCAGCTGAATTTCGCTTGTAAAGTTATCCCTATGGGCAGGTTGTTTTGTAGAAAGTTGGAACGTGCCACTGCTGGGGTGGCCAGAGCACATCACCTAGTCCGCGTGTCGAGCGAGATCAGACGAGACCTGGAGGTTTGGGCTGCATTCCTCCAGCATTTCAACGGTGTGCGGATCTGGTTGGCCCCGGTAGTGGAAACCTTCAGTTACAGCTGTTCACTGACGCCGCAGGTTCCACTGGTTTTGGTTGTTTTTTAGCGGGGAGGTGGTGTGTTGCTCCTTGGCCCCCTGGTTGGTTTGAGTCAGGCCTGACGCGAGACTTGCTGCTGTTGGAGTTGTTCCCCATTATGGTTTCCATGGAGATCTGGGGACCTCGCCTGGCGAACAGGAGTCTGCTTTTCTGGTGTGATAATTTAGGGGCGGTTCACGCCATTAACAACCAGAGGGCCAAATCGCTTGTTGTGTTGCGCGTGTTGAGTCACCTGTTTCTCCAATGTTTGCACTTCAACATATTGTTCAGGGCGCGACACGTGCCCGGGGTCGAGAATGAGGTGGCTGATGCACTTCTCGCTTCCAGTGGCAATGCTTTTGGGAACTGGCCGCCGATGCTGACTCTGCGGGGGTTCCCTGCCCCTCTTCTGTTTGGCAGGTGATCGGGCCGGAATGGAGGGGTTAGCCGAGTCCTCCCTGGCGCCTGCTACCCTTAGGACATATCGGCAAGCCTGGACCGAGTTCTCTGGAGGGGCCATGCGTGCAGGTAGGAAGGGGTACAAGCGCTTGTCGTCCTTCTTGTGGCATTTGTACAGCTCTGGCAGGTCCAGGGCAGTGGCGTCCCGCTATTTAGCAGGGATTTCCTTTTTCTGTAGGCTTAAGGGCTATCCTGACTACACAAAAAGTTTCTTAGTTACCAGAGCAATGAAGGGCTGGTCCCGTGTTTCCCCCGCCCCCCCCGGACACCCGTCGTCCTATAGATGCTTCCATGCTCCCGGCCCTGATGGATGAGGTGGGTCGCTGCGTTGACTCAGTGTACGAGACCCTCTTATTCTGCCTGGCTTTTTCTTTGGCATTCTATGGGGTTTTCCGAGTATCTGAAATTGTGGCGCCGGCTAAGTCCAGGGAAGAGGTCCTTTTGTTGTCCGGTGTGCGATTAGATTCTTGGACACTATGGGTACGGCTAGGGTCCAAAACAGATCAGGTGGCTAGGGGTAGATGGGTATCATTAGCGCCCATGAGTCCGGAGGGGGTCTGCCCGGTGGCTCTTGCCTCGCAGTATGAGTTGGTGCGGCCGCCCCACGAGGGCTCTTGGCTCTTGCATTATGACGAGTCCCCGGTGACTCTTTATCAGTTTCACTGGATGTTGCGTCGCTGTTTGGCAGGAATGGGTCTCTCCCCTCGGGATTTCAGTACCCATTCCTTTCGCATTGGGGCGGCCACATCTGCTGCTGTGTCCGGGCGATCTATTGGGGACATTAAGGCTTTAGGGAGGTGGCACTCTGCTAGCTATAAGAAATATATTAGGCCTCACCTCCTGCCCTGAGCGCTCTCTGCTGTCTTGTTTGTTTTGTTTGGATGCTGAATGATCCTTTGTTACCCCTACCCTTGTCCTTCCTACTCGGGGATTAGCTACGCTCTGCTGTTGGGCCAGCGGAGTTTTCTCGCTTTTTGCCTGACCTGACGGACTGAATTGACCTTTTAATTCGGCTATAGTCTTAATTAAGAGTCCCTCAGCAGGTCCAGTCGTTTTTTCTCAGGCCGAGTACACCTTTCATTCCGCATCCCCTTCCACGTATTGCTACCCTCAATTGTTTGTGACTCTTCCCTCTTGTATCCTGGTATGGCTTCAATTGTGATTGAAGCATGTCTCCGGCACCAATACGTGCCACAATCAGAATATTACAATTTTTTTCTTTTTTGGCAGATCCTCTAGTCCAATAACATGTCCCTTTATCAATACAACCTTACTAATGGCTTCTTTTTTCTTCTCCTTTTTATAGGTGTGGGGTACGATAGGTTAAAGGTGTGGGTAGTGGGTCACTCATTTATCTATTGGGCTGCTAGGTGGATTGCCTCTGGGGAGGGGCCTAAAATTTCCATGCTCTCAATCCATTAGGTGGTTGGGTGTTAGGGGAATGACTTGGGGCGCCCTGAAGTCATTACTTATGGTGAATGTTTGCAGGTTCGGTGTGCCCGAAGTCCTGGTGCTTCATTTCGGTGGCAACGACCTTGGGAAAATGTCCCAATTGAGATTGCGGGCCCAGATCTTGAGTGATCTGGAGGCCATTTGTGCAGCCTGGCCACACTGTAGGTTAGTGTGGTCTTTTATTGTGCCTTGTATTCGTTGGAGAGGGGCCAGAGATGCTAAGGCGGTTGACGAGGCCAGACAGAAGCTTAATTCGGCTGTTGCAAGGTGGGTTTTAACGGCCGGCGGTGCTGTTATACCTCATACACAGATTAGGTTCAAGTGCCGTCACCTGTTTAGGCCTGATGGGGTTCATTTAGTTCCAGAGGGGCTGTTTATGTTTCTGGAGGATCTGCTTCTGGTTGTTGCTAGGGTGTCTTAAGCTGGTGGCGGGGCTGTACCCTGGGATCAGGGTTCATGCCTTGGAGCGAAAGAACATCAGGTTAATAGTTTCTTAGCCTTCATTACCTGTTTATGCAACGTATATAGATTGTTTTCGGTGCGCTCGCCTATTTATTGACTTAGGCCTTTCGCTCGATCTCCCGCTCGGGGGCAGCGAGACCACCTGGCTGGGTGGTAGTCAATGTAGTAGGTCAAGTGGATACCGCTTGGTAGGGTAGTTTGATTACGTATGCTGAGTTTGGGGGTGGAGTTTAGTTTAGTAGCCGTTCTTTCTTGGCCACCATTTATTTAAATTAGTTTAATCAAATCAAAAACTAGCTTAAATATTCAAATAATAAATCAGCTATCAATTTCTGCCAAACCTATGTCTCCGAGTCTTTATTTCAGGTTTTATGTTAAGATAAGTTAAGTTAAGGTTTAACATGCTAGAGGTACACACACATGAGGTGCTAGGATGTTCAATACACTGACACTCTCATTCATACATACATACTGTACATGCACTGACGCTCTCATTCATATATACATACATGCACTGACACTCATTTATATAAACATATATGCACTGAAACACTTGTTCATACATACTATACATGCACTGATGCTCTTTCATACATACATACACTGACGCTCTCTTTCATACATACATACATGCACTGATGCTCTCATTCATATATACTGTAAATACATGCACTGACGCTCTTATACATACATACACTGACACTCTCATTCAGACATACTATACATACACTGATGCTCTCATTCATACATAGATACATACACTGACACTCTTATTCATACATACTATACATGCACTGATGCTCTCTTTCATACATACATACACTGACACTCTCTTTCATACATACATACATACATACATACATACATACATACATACATACATACATACATACATGCACTGATGCTCTCATTCATATATACATACATGCACTGACGCTCTTATACATACATACACTGACACTCTCATTCATACATATATACATGCACTGACGCTCTCATTCATATATACATACATGCACTGACACTCTCATTCATACATACATACACTGACACTCTTATTCATAAATACATACATGCACTGATGCTCTCATTCATACATACTGTATACACATGCACTGATGCTCTTATACATACATACATACATGCACTGACGCTCTCATTCATATATACATACATACATACATACATGCAATGACGCTCTTATACATACATACACTGACACTCTCATTCATACATACATACATACATACATACATCCACTGACGCTCTCATTCACATATACATTCATGCACTGACACTCTCATTCATATAAACATACATGCACTGACACTCTCATTCATACATACTGTACATGCACTGACGTTCTTATACATACATACATACATACATACATACATACATACATACATACATACATGCACTGACGCTCTCATTCATACATACATGCACTGACGCTCTCATTCATACATACATACATGCACTGATTCTCTCGTTCATACATAAATACACTGACACTTTCATTCATACATACATACATACATACATGCACTGACGCTCTCATTCATACATACAAACATGCACTGACACTCTCATTCATACATACATGCACTGCCACTATCAGTCATTCATTCAGCAATGCATGCACCAATACATATGTACACTGATGCTCTCATTCATACATACAAGCATGCACCAGCGCACTTATTGATACTGTACATACACTGGTGCTCTCATTCATACGTGCACTGTTTCCATACATGTATACATTTCACCCCAAAGCACACTAAGGGGCCCATTTATCAACTAATATTTGCGGCTAAATCCCCGAAAACACCCTTTTCGGGGGTTAACCGCAAATATTAAGTTTCACCTAAATGTATTAAAGGGGGACCGCAGCAGGAATCTCCGATCCCTGCTGCGATCCTCCCTGCAGCGCAGCCGGCTGCATCCCCCATAGGTTTCTATGGGGGATGCGAAGCTGCCCGATGTATCAACATCAGACAGCCCGGCATCGCACCCCTGGGCTATCGCCATTCTGGGATGGCGATAGCCCATTGTAGCCTATGGCTACACATCGCACTGCCCGAGCGGTCAGTGGGGTCGCGGGGAGGTCATGCGCAGACCCCCCGGCTTCCGGCTCCAGGCATCGCAGGGAGGGACTCCTTTCGGAGCCCTGTCCCTGCGCCTGCCAGATGATACATCCCGGCGGTATTGCAGGGTACCGCAATGCGATGTCGGGCAATGTCACCGCCCCGGCATCGCATTCCAATGATAAATGCGCCCCTAAGACCACTACCACCTTCCCCCAGGGAGTGACTCTAGGCAGCCACTACTAGGGGTGCCAAGTGATTACAAAGGGCACCTTTCTGCTTGCAGGGCTGCTGGTGCTACTGCTGGTCAGTCTGTTGCTGCTGGCTCATGGTGCCATTAGTGTGTGGCTCCTGTTGCCAGCTCATGTTGCCGCTTGTGTGCATGTAGGCACACACGTTCTCAGGGAGGCGGAACAGATAAAGTGGCTCAGCTCAGCACTGCTGCTGCTGACAGCCCCTGCCAGTCCCGCACGGCGCACACACAGCATATATGCAGCGGGAGCCAGGTTCCTGATCACGGCAGGGGTGGATCTTCTCCCTCCCCTTCCCTGGTGGTGGCTGCATCCCTGCTTATGGCTGTGTGTACCGTGGGAGGAGCATGAGCAGCAGCCCTCCAGCGGCCATTTTTTATTAGGGCAAAATGCCATGGAAGCACTAAAAGTATTGTCCACGGCCCAGACACGGGGGAGAGCGGCCTTTTCTGGCTTATTGTGGGCCGTCCCAACAGGAAACGGCCCGGTTTCCTGCCAGGGCCAATCCACCCCTGTTTGGTAGGTTTAACATGAGAAAGGAAGTAGGCTTACTACCAAAGGAAGTAGGCTTCCTACCATAAAGCTTTCAATATTATTCAATATTATTATCATCCCTATAGATTGTAAACTTGCAGCAGGGCTCTCCTACCTCCATGTCTGTCTGTTGTTACCCAGTTTTTTTTATCACTGTCTACTATTGTAAAGTGCAACAGAATCTGCTGCGCTATATAAGAAACTGTGAATAAATAAATAAATATCGCCAGGTTTATAGAGCCGCAATAGTTTTTGGTGGTGAAACTGGAACAGAAAGTGTTGGGGAAGCTGGTAGTAGTGTACACATGGCGTGATTCACTTTCTATTCAATCCCAATCGAATCGGGATTGAATCACACAGCTCTGTGTACTCATTCTATTTAGACCTGGGGTAGCCATCTCCAGTCCTCGAGAGCTACCAACAGTTAATGTTTTCCAGATCTCCTTGCAGAATCGCAAGTGAAGTAATTACCTCCATCTGTGGATCCTTTAAAATGTCCCATGCAACCGGGGACGTGCTTCCTATCATCATGTAGTTGAGGACCAGGGCTTTCCAATGAGCCCAGCCACGTGTCTCTAGCCTCTCGGGAACCGGAGATATCGCCTGGCAAAGCTGTAATGTTTTTTCCCCATAGGATAATATGGGACCCGTCAATTCCGACCCCCACCGGTTCCGACGGCTGCCAGTTCCCCCCCCCCCTGGCATCATAGAAGCTTGTGGTTGATCTCAATTCCAAATCGCTGGGCCTTCAATATGATACCATGCTGGTCCATATCGGTCAATCGGTTCCAGAGATATTGCATGTAAACCGATTTTTTTTATTTTTTTAAATGTAATTTTATGGCTGTTCATGTTCTTTGAGGGTAGATTACTCTGGAACCAAAAGTTCCAGTTTCACTGGACCAAAATCTTTCAAAGCCCACTCAAAAGTTCTTCAATATGATACTTGTCTCATGTAAATGGGTCAGTTGGTTCCGAAGATATAGCCGATTAAATGAGATACCTGGTTTAAGGGGGGGGAGGGGTGGTTTTCTCTCCCCCCAACACCAGAAAATGCAGGGACTAGGCTGGTGTGAAAGGAGCCAACCTGGGAATGCATTATCTGGTGTGAAAGGGGTATTATTTCAAATGCCAGGACCTGCAGTGCTCTGAATACAGCCAGGCTCTGCCACTGTCAGTGGCTATCACTTCTGCCTGGCGGCGTCTGTCCCCCATTTACCGCATGTATTCCCCCTTGGCAATGAGCATATAATCCCACATGGCAATGAGCATGGAACCTCTGGCAATGAACATGGAACCCTTGGCAATGAGCATGTAGATAAGCAGCACTTATGTAGCATAATTTTTAATAGGCATTATGGTGTTTGGCATAATACATAATGGTGTGCAACTTAACGTGTAATGGACATTATGGTGTAAATGTTTAATGCGCGCCTTTGGTGGACAATGTCCCTATTTATGAAGTGTATTGTGAATTTTGGCTTAATCTGTGTGGCATTATGTGAATTCTGGCTCAATCTCTGTGGCATTATGTGAATTTTGGCTCAATCCATATGGCGTTATGTGAATTTTGGCTCAATCCGTGTGGCATTATGTGAATTTTGTAACACAGAAATGCGGTAAAAACCCTGTTATCGGGGGTTTTACCGCATTTCTGTATGCTGTATTAGCCCACCGCAGTGTTAGCGCTGCGGAGGGAATCGCCAGCAAAAGCTGGCGATTCCCTGCAGAAGCCTATGGGCTTCTTACCGCAGTGCTGTTTGAGGGATCCGTCAGCGGCCGGCGCCGG
Organism: Crinia signifera; assembly: GCF_055691185.1. Classification (NCBI taxonomy): domain Eukaryota; kingdom Metazoa; phylum Chordata; class Amphibia; order Anura; family Myobatrachidae; genus Crinia; species Crinia signifera. The sequence continues at coordinate 65,908,289 of NC_139226.1, forward strand.
GGTCTGCACATGCGCAGATGGACTCCCGGGTCACAGACCCGGAAGTCCAGTGCCGGCACCGCATCGAAAGGGACAGCTCTTATCGCAAGAGCTGTCCCTTGCGTTAATAACGGCATATGTTACAGCATATGCCGTTATTAAAATTGCGGTAGCCGGCAAAGGGGGCCGCGGATGTTACAACATCCCGCCCTAAATCCGTGTGACATTATGTGAATTTTAGCTCAATCCGTATGGCATTATGTGAATTTTGGCTCAATCCGTATGCCATTTTATGAATTTAGCTCAATCCGTGTGGCATTATGAGAATTATGACACAATCCACGTGGCATTATGTGAATTTTGGCTCAATCCATTTGGCATTATGTGAATTTTGGCTCAATCCGTGTGTTATGTAAATTTTGGCTTAATCCGTGTCGCATTATGCGAATTTTGGCTCATTCCATTTGGCATCATGTGTAAGGGGCTGAAGTAATGGGGTCTACTATTTTGTTGCATAATGTGTAGAAGTTGTATATGGTGTTGTACACTACACTCAAGGACACGCCCCCTGTTGAGTGGCCACACCCCTTTTCCAGAGCGTGCCTTCGGCGTGCACAACTACATCCTTCACTTTTGTCGCCATGGTGGGCCTGTGTACTTTAAATGCCAGGGCCTATTTTTAATCCCATTCCCACCCTCTCTCTGCCGCTCTCTTAGCATGTACACTGGCACCACTAACACCGCCCCTCCCCCATCTAAACCCTCTTTAATCATGGTGCCCCCCCTGTCATTTTATCCTGGATCCGCCCCTGAATGGAACTACTATAGGTGTTCAGTGGTTAGCCTCATACATAAAAGATCATCCCAGGAGTTACCTTGCAGTCAAACATGATGGCAAGTATTCAATGCGAGGGGTGAGCAGTGACAGCGAGCAGGGCTGCCTGCTCGCTGTCACCACTTTCCCCCACAGTATTCAACTGACCCCTCTAAAACACCAATTCCCCCTCGCTCCATTTTCGGAGCAAGGGGGAATCGGCGTATGTTGCTGCTGATGCAGTTAAACCAGAGATTAAATGCAGCTGATTCACTACATTAGCCGCAGGTTTTGCTGTTTGGGGGAATCATCGCCGTCCTGTGACAGTAAGCATTCCCTTGGAATGTTGAATAGGGCGATCGAGTGGCGAGGGGGTTAAACAACGAGGATCGCTGGTTTTCTGTGATCCTCGCGGTTTATCCCCCTCGCCGGCCGCAGAAACCTACATTTAATACGGCCCCATGACTCTTATATAGGTATAACTTCGTTATGTAGAACTGGGTAACAGGATCAATATAATATGACAAAACATTGTAATTCAGTAACAGTTTGCAGAAGTCAACATGTCAGCTAAATGTGCTCCTCACATCACTCCATCAGACAACAAAAATGGGAAGAATCATAGAGATACAGTAATATAACAGCAAACAATGCATATTTATTTATTTATTTATTTATTAACAGTTTCTTATATAGCGCAGCATATTCCGTTGCGCTTTACAATAGCAGACAGTGAAACAACAAAACAGGGTATTTACAGACAGTCAAAATGTAGGAGGGCATATAACAGTATGTCGCCATCTGCTGTCCCTCCAATATACATGCATTTGAATGAAACCCACAGTCTGTATATATTCCAATGCCACTTTTCAACAAACTGGTTTTCTTCAATTAAACCCATTTTCAAATTTAGGGGGAAATTTACTAATATGAATTTGTAAAAAATAGGTGTATTCGTAGGCAGAAATACACCTATTTTTTACACATTTGTATTTTCGGGATTTACTACCCCAAAAATACAGCAATTCGTATTCCTAAAGATGGGACATTCGTATTTGTATTTACAAATACGAATGTCTACACCATCTATAGAATACAACAGGAATCACCATTCAAAAGAATGGTGGTTCCTGATTTACTAAGCAGCTGTATTGATAATACGGCTGCTAATTGCCGTGAAACAGCCGCGAAAATACGGCAGGAAAATTCACCTTGATTTCCCTGTCGTATTTGCTTTAAGCCTGCACGGATCAGTCAGATCCGTGCAGGCTTTAGTGTAAAAAAAATAGAAAAATAAATAATAAAAAAAAAACAGGGTGGGGTCCCCCCCACAGCCATAACCAGCACCAGGCTGAAAGAGCCGGGGCCGGTAATAAAAGCGGTGGCGGGAGCTGCGGTGCTATAGTTACGCCACTGCTGCCAGTCCTCAACACTCCGCCCCCTCTATCTCCTCCCCTCTTCTTCCATCTCCTTCTTCTCTCCCCTCCTTTCCCCCTCAGTCACGAGAGGGTTGTAATGGCGTCCTCAGTGTCCTGTTTATGCAGATAGAAGGGGAGGGACTGCACAAGAGTTAAACAGCAAAAGAACAGTGAGTCTTTTATTATACATGTTTATAACACATTTTTCAATAATTGTAGATTGTATTATATATTAGTTTAGATACTTTTTAATAATGGGCTGGGTTATGTACCTAAAGGTGGCCATACACGGTGCAATAGCAGCATGCGATGCAATGTGAGCTCCCGCGGGCATCGCACAGTACAAAGAGTATGTGCTGCACATACTTTTTGTACTGTTTCGGATCGCATTGCACACACATTGCATGCATGATCTAGCTCATAACATATGCAATTCTCGCAGAGTGTATGGGCACCTTTAGTGCCTGCAACATTTTGCGGACACAGCACTGAGATGGTGTATGCATACATGTACATGCACCCGAGATCCTCCATAGGATTACATGTTGCATACGCTCCCACAATAAGGCTGCAGCTTGTTGCAATGGCAATGTGAAAGGGCACAAATTTTATGGTTTGCAGGAGGGCGCCGGACACCCTAGCACCGGCCCTGGTTATCACTAACCTGATCTATACCTAGTATATATCCACATTGGGGATTAGCCTCTTCCCAGGAACTGACATATCTATAGTGTAATACTGTCTGACAGACTCACATATTGAATAAGACCACATGCTGTTCATTAACTACAGAATACTTCTCACTCATTGTCAATTACAGTGTTGCTCTTATTTGATACAATATACAGTAAGTATTTGTCATAAGTGTAACAATCAGCAGTTAGAAATACACGTATACCATATAGCTATCAGTGCACCAATATGAAATAAAATAACAAAGGGAGACATATCCTGGGACCCCACGGTGTGAGGATTCACATCCTTTTATTTTTCACTGTCCGTGTCCTATGTGTATTCATGTGTTTTATATTTCGCAGTTATTTTAAGTAAAACAACTAAAAGTTATATTTTACAATTCTTTAGGTGCGCCACACAGTGACACTCTTTCCTCTTCCTGTTTCAGTGGGAACCTAGTAGCTGCTGGAGCCGTGACAGTCTCCACAGACTGTGCAAACTTCCTCTGGTCAGGTTAGAAACCAGGTAGGGTGTGTGTGAGTTGTAAATTAAAAAAAGTGTTTTTTGCTGTTTTTTTCTGATTGTTGAATTGTGGTTTGGTGGTGAATGCTAAGGGACGCGACGTTCATGCCTCTGTTCCGTCTAGCATGGAGGAGTTGTTAAGGAAAATAACTATTGTGGCTGTGGGGCAACAATGCCAAATTAAGCTTCTCTATTTACAAGCACAGGCTCAGAAGAAAACCCTGCACTTGATTTGGGGTAAAGTGGGTCTCCTGTAACAGCATCACCAGGAGCCTAGGCCATTGCAAAAGATGTTTCCCTCAGACGTGTGTAGAAGCCTACATGGGGACCATCCACCTATTCACAGCTTAAAGCTGCCATACTGGGTCGGATCAGTGCAACCATGGCCTGCAAAGACCGGTGGTTTCAGGACTGGCATTGGAGTACAATGGAGAATGTTCGAATTTAGCTGATTGAACTGCTAAAAATGTTGAGGACTTGGCTTCAGCCAGAGAAGAATATGACCATATAATATGGACTGTGTGCAGGTCTTATGCTGGCTATACATTTATTTATTTATTTGCAGTTTCTTATATAGCGCAGCAGATTCCGTTGCGCTTTACAATAGTAGACAGTGATAAAACAAACTGGGTAACAGACAGACTTGGAAGGTTAGAGGGCCCTGCTGCAAGCTTACAATCTATTAGGTATATAGGAGAGAAACACAAGGACAGGCATCAGTAATAGCACAGCAGTCCCAACAAGTTACAAGTCCAGAAGGGAAGCTTTATAATACATAAGTGCCTCAGAGGGTTATGCGTGTAGAACTTAAATATGATAGGCTTGCCTGAAGAGGTGAGTTTTCAGGGAACGCTTCAAAGTTTGGAGGCTAGCGGAGAGTCTAATTGTGCATGGAAGGGCATTCCATAGGATGTGAGCAGCCCGATGAAAGTCCTGTAATAGTGAATGGGAGCTAGTGATCCGCTCAGATGAGAGACGCAAATCTTGTGCAGAGCGGATTGGTCGAGATGGGAGATATTTTGTGATAAGTGCAGAGATATATGCTGGTGCAGTATGGTTAATAGCTTTATATGCAAGTAGAAGCGTTTTATATTGAATACGGTAATATACAGGCAACCAATGGAGGGACTGGCAGAGCGGATCAGCAGACGATGAGCGTCTTGCAAGGAAGATCAGCCTAGCAGCAGCATTTAAAATGGATTGCAGTGGTGAGAGTCTGTTCTTGGGAAGACCAGTTAGGAGACTATTGCAATAATCAATGCGGGATATAATGAGTGCATGGATAAGAGATTTAGTAGTGTCTTGTGTGAGATACGGTCGTATTTTGGATATATTTTTTAGATGCATGTAACATGATTTGGAGACAGATTGAATGTGGGGAACAAAGGACAGGTCAGAGTCGAGGGTGACCCCTAAGCAACGAGCTTGTGGGGTAGGGTAGATTGTTGAGTTGTCAACAGTGATGGAGATATCAGGATGGTAACTGTTCTTAGTTGGCGGGAATATAAGTAATTCAGTTTTGGAAATATTGAGTTTGAGTTGGCGAGAAGACATCCAAAATGAGATGGCAGAGAGACATTCAGAGACTCGGCCCAAAACCACTGGTGACAACTCTGGGGTTGATAGATAGATTTGAGTATCATCCGCATATAAGTGATACTGAAATCCGAAAGAGCTGATTAGTTTGCCAAGCGAGGAGGTATAGATTGAGAAAAGCAGAGGACCTAAGACTGAGCCTTGCGGAACTCCGACTGACAGAGGTAGTGAAGAGGAAGTAGAGTCAGAGAAGCGAACAGTGAAAGAGCGATCAGATAGGTAAGATGTGAACCAGGAAAGGGCTGTATCATTAAGACCTAGGGAGTGTAGTGTTTGTAAAAGGAGAGTGTGATCCACAGTGTCAAATGCAGCAGAAAGATCTAAAAGAATAAGCAGTGAGTTATGGCCTTTAGACTTAGCTGTTACCAGATCATTCACCACTTTAGTCAGTGCTGTCTCAGTGGAGTGTTGAGAGCGAAAGCCTGACTGAAGCTGGTCTAATAGGGTGTTGGAGTTAAGAAAGTTTGTTAGGCGAGAGTAGACAAGTCTCTCGAGTAGCTTGGAGAGGCATGGGAGCTGAGAGATAGGACGATAGTTAGAGAGAGAGTTAGGGTCAGAATTGTGTTTTTTCAGAATGGGAGTAATCGCTGCATGTTTGAGCAGAGACGGAAAAGTACCAGTAGCAAGAGAGAGATTGCATATTTTAGTTAAGGTTGGAATAAGCACAGGAGATAGATTTTTAATGACTTGTGCAGGTATAGGATCAAGAGGAGAGGTAGTAGAGTAGGAGGATAAGAAGAGTGCGGATACTTCCTTTTCATTTGTGGGCTCAAGAGAAAGTGCCAGAGGGTTCAGGTGTGGCAGAAAGAGGGTTAGAGATTGTGGAGCATACCATTTCATCTCGGATGTTATCAATCTTGTCCCTAAAGTAGGAGGCAAGTTCTTGTGCACTGATGGTAGCCGGTGGGGGAGGACACAGAGGTACAGAAGAGACTTAAATGTGTTAAAAAGTCGCTTAGGGTTGGTGACATGAGAAAAGATGAGAGATTGGTAGTATGTTTGTTTGGCCATGTCCAAAGCCTTGCAGTAGGAGTGGTAGCTAGGAAATCTGTGAGGAAATCAGTAATATTACGAGATTTACACCATTGGCGTTCAACTTTACGTGACTGATTTCGTAGTTGTCTTGTTGTGTTGGAGTGCCACGGTTGGCATCTAAGCCTACGTGGGGTATAATGGGTAGCTGGAGCCACTTCATCAAGGGCTGTTTCAAGAGTCTGGTAGAGGTGGGAAACAGCAGAGTCAGGAGAGGTAAATGTAGAAATTAGTGAGAGCTCTTGTTGCAGGGAGGTGGAAAGTTGTGGAAAATTAATAGCATTAGTATTTCTGCGGGTTAGAGTAGGCTTGCATGATTTCTGTGTCAGTGAGCTTGAGGTAATGGAGGAGAGTGAGAGAGTAATGAGATTGTGATCAGAGAGAGGGAAGGGAGTGTTAGTAAAATCAGAGGCTGAGCACAGCCTGGTGAAAACGAGGTCAAGGCAGTGGCCTTCCTCATGAGTAACGGCGTCGGACCACTGGGAGAGGCCAAGAGAGGAGGTTAGAGAGAGGAGTTTGGAGGCATGCAGAGATGGTGGACTGTCAATAGCAATGTTGAAGTCACCCAGGATGATAGTGGAGATGTCAGAGGATAAGAAATGGGGGAGCCAGGCAGAGAAATCTTCCAGAAATTTAGATTTGGGAAGCCCAGGTGGGTGATAGATAGCAGCAACACGCAGAGAGAAAGGGGAAAAAATCCTAATGGAGTGTACTTCAAATGATGTAAATGTGAGTGAAGGAATTGGTGTGAGAACTGAGTATGTGAAGGCTTGTGACCGTAATATACCAACTCCACCTCCTTTACAGTTACCAGGCCTGGAGGTGTGAGTGAAGTGGAAACCACCATGTGACAGTGCTGCAGGCGAGACCGTGTCTGATTGTGTGAGCAAGGTTTCTGCAATTTCCATCAGATTGAAGTTGTGGGAGATGAAGAGGTCATGGATGGTTGTTAATTTATTGCAAACAGAGCGTGCATTCAATAGGGCACATTTAAGTTGTTTGGTGTGTGGTGGGAGGCATGTGATATTTATGAGGTTAGCTGAATTTCTAGGCTTAGAAGCCATTAAATCTGGGTGGGTCAGGTGGTTGGGGCCTGGGTTTGGTGATATGTCACCAGCTAATAAGATTAGAAAGGAGAGATAGAGATAGGTGGATGTTTGCAGTTTTTTGTATTGGTGATGGGAAGTGGATGTGAAAGTACAAGTAGAGAAGTAATTAAAGAGCTCATGAGTGTTTAGAAGAGGGGACTGAATAATGGAGGAGGCAATGTGTACTGAGTGGTGAGTGTCAGGGAGATTATAGGATGGTTGAAGTTTGGTAAGTATGCCATGTAATGAAATGAGAAGTAGCATTGTGGTGAGCATGATGTGATAGTTTGTTTGTTGGTGACCAGGTAAAGTGCAGATTGTTTGAGAAAGTGTGGAATAAGTATTGTATTTACCTTGTTTGATGTTGTTCAATGTTTTTCAACTGTTTTATAACTGTTCTTTATAAGTAAATCCACTTTGTATATTTCCCACTTAGTAGATTTTTCAATTAAAGAACTGCCCAGGCAGAGGACTGCCTTCTATATACATCAGAAAGATCGATCTTAAGATCGATTGTGCTCATTATTGTGTCCAATTTCACTTCAATTCCCGGCAGTCCTTGGTGGTTTTTGGACACATAGGGGGAAATTTACTAATATGAATTCGTAAAAAATAGGTGTATTCGTAGGCAGAAATACACCTATTTTTTACACATTTGTATTTTCGGGATTTACTATCCCAAAAATACAGCAATTCGTATTCCTAAAGATGGGACATTCGTATTTGTATTTACAAATACGAATGTCTACACCATCGATAGAATACGACAGGAATCACCATTCAAAAGAATGGTGGTTTCTGATTTACTAAGCAGCCGTATTATAATACGGCTGCTAATTGGTGTAAAACAGGCACGAAAATACGACAGGAAAATACACCTTGATTGTCCTGTCGTATTTGCTTTAAGCCTGCACGGATCAGTCAGATCCGTGCAGGCTTTAGTGTAAAAAAATAGAAAAATAAATAAATATTTTTAAAAAAACGGCGTGGGGTCCCCCCCACAGCTGTAACCAGCACCAGGCTGAAAGAGCCGGGGCGGTAATTAAAAATCAGCGAACCCGACAAATAGGGGTTCCCCGATTTTTAACAACCAGGCTCCAGGTCCAGGGCTGGTTCCCAAAATACGGGGGACAAAATGACTAGGGGTCCCCCGTATTTTAAGAACCAGCCCCAGGCCAAACCAGCCAGCAGGGTAATGCCAGAGCCGGGGGGAGACTTTTTATACAAGTCCCCCTGGCCAAAGCATTAACCCTCTGACCAGTCAGCCTGGCCAGGGGCCCTACATTAAGGATGCAAGAAGATGGAAGAAGATGGAAGAAGCCCTGGATTACTGCGGATCAAGCCTAAAGAACTTCCATGGATGACCTGGGTGAGTTGGATTTCCTTCCACAGATCCACCATGGATTTCTTCGGACCCGGACCGGACGCCGACATGAAGATCGACATGCTGAAGAATGACGACATGGATCCGGAACCAGGACAAGGCACCGGATCAAGACTCTGGGACCTACCTACGTGATCAAGATAGGTAAGTATCAGTGTGTATGTAATGTATGTATTAAACTTTTATTTTTCATTGTGTCAGTGTGTATTTATTTAACTATTTTTTTACTGTGGAACTACAAGACCCAGCAGGCCCTTTAATGCCCCGCAGGTTGGGACTTGTGGTTCTCCAAGTCCCAGCTTGCGGGGGAGGCTTGCTGGGACTCATAGTTCCACAGTTTAAAACAATAGTTTATTTATCTATTTTTTTACACCACTATCTGCTCGATGCCCACCGCCCAGGGGGGGCTTCAGCCTGGTCAGGTAAGTCCTGGAGGGGGGGGAGCCCCTTTATTGGGGGTCCCCACTCCCCCAGGGCCCCTGGCCAGGCTGACTGGTCAGAGGGTTAATGCTTTGGCTGGGGGGACTTGTATAAAAAGTCTCCCCCCGGCTGTGGCATTACCCTGCTGGCTGGTTTGGCCTGGGGCTGGTTCTTAAAATACAGGGGACCCCTAGTCATTTTGTCCCCCGTATTTTGGGAACCAGCCCCGGACCTGGAGCCTGGGGCTGGTTGTTAAAAATTGGGGAACCCCTATTTTTCGGGTTCCCTGATTTTTAATTACCGGCCCCGGCTCCTTCAGCCTGGTGCTGGTTACAGCTGTAGGGGGGGACCCCACGCTGTTTTTTTATTTATTTATTTATTTTTCCATTTTTTTTACACCTTGCAGCCTGCACGGATCTGACTGATCCGTGCAGACTGCCTACACTAATTCGTATTAGCGGCCGTATATCTGGCCAGCTAATAGGAATTACTACGAATTATCGGAGGGTTACAAAGCAGTCGTATATGACTGCTTTGTAAATCCCCCTCCGGAACACGACTGTGCATACGACTGAAACAGTCGTATGCAGTCGTAGGGAAAATACTAATACGAAAAACTAGGTTTTTCATATTAGTAAATGTCCCCCATAATGTGCACACAATCTGCATATAATCCATTTTACAATCAATTGAGATTGTATGATTGGGTACAATATCTTTCTGATGTATGGCCACCTTTAGACAGAGACAGGCATGCATGGTTGTCCAGGCTGTCCCCAAAATATGGAGGACCTAGCTGATGCAATGAAGAGATATGCTGCAGTGGGGAAAATGGCTTAGAGGCTGAGAGACATTCAGTTCCAAGTCCCTGTACCCGTCTATCTCCAGAAACAGGGGCCCATCCTAATCCTGTCGTCTGCTAGTGAGTGAGGGGAAAAGGACCATGTACAAAAGGACTATACCAAACAGCCTGATCCTATAGCGTGCAGAGCAGAATGCGAGGGAATGCGGAATACATGTAAAGTAATCTGCGGCTGCTCGCCACGCTTCGGGCTCGGTGGCTCGCTGCGCCACACTATATTAAATAAACTCCACACTGATAGTAGGGGTATGAAAAGGTCGGAGGACGCGTTCCGCCGCCCCTCATGGGCTCACTGCACTTGCCAAGCTTCAGGGTGGCGTGGATAGTCGGGGGGGGGGGGGTGCCTAAAACCTCATTGTATGTCATACAATGATATAATTGCATAGGTAATGTAATGGCATCGTACACCCTATATATGCGGGAGGTGCAATGCGTCAATGCGATGAGATCCCCTGGGGCTAAGAGAGCAGTGAATAAATTACATAGGAAAATCGGATCGCATCGCACGGCCGTTAAAATGGCCCATGCGATGCGATTTTCCTACGGTGCCGTACGTAAGAAACTTGGGCACCGTGATAATACACAAGTACCCATATGTGCATATGTAATGAGCCGCTCATTACATACAACGTGACCAGCTGATGCTCTGACCCCCCTACCCTAGCCTGACACTTAGCACAGTCCCAGCATCCCACAGCTTGTGACTGGTCTCCATTCATAGCCTGCAGTCCCGGGATTATCTCTGTCTCTCATCATGCTGCTTTCACACCGCAAACCTGCTTTAGACCCGGTATTTACATGCAGTGTGAAAGGGGTTAAACTTGCTCTGACCTGTTTTACCAAACGTTTTAAATACCTGGTCTATGTAGGTTTTGTGGTGTGAAAGCAGCATCAATCAGACCAAATTGAATCCCATTACATCCTGGCCTTTGCATGGATATTTTCTGTTTTTACTCCAAAACCAGTTGGAGCTAAGCAAACTGAAAAATAAGATGTTAGATATGTACATGTATTATTTCAGTGAAGATTAAGTGACATTTATTTGTACAGTAAATACAGATTTATGATGTGACTTATTGTCATTGTGGCATCTTTATATCAGATGGCTCCAAAGATCATTCATTTAAATAAGCTTACTAGTGAGAAACAATATACAATTTTGTGTGTAAACATATTAAAACAAAATAATGAAAATATTTAAAATCTCGGTACTTGTTTCCTAGCACGGCCACATCGATTTCCATCGGGGTGGTCGTGTCGGAAAAATCGCGTCGGTCGCATCGCATGCGACCAAATCGCATGCGATGCGACCGACGCGACCGACCCGATTTTTTAATTGAATCAAATGTGAATAGGGTCCCTGGGACCCGATTTTACATTGGATTCAATGTAAAATATTCCCTTGACCCCCAATTTTACACCCTGAACCCCACGCCACGATTGAGGCGAACCCGAAGCGTGGTGAGCGCAGCCAGCCCGCGAGGGGCGGCGGTGCGCGTCCTCCAACCTTTTCATTCCCCTACTATCCACGTTGGCGTGGAGTTGAGAATATAAAGTGTGGCGAGCGAAGCGAGCCACCGAGCCCGAAGCGTGGCGAGCGTAGCGAGACCCGCGAGGGGACGCGTATAACTTCACAGGTTTACACGTCCCCTCGCGGGGCTCGCTGCTCTCGCCACGCTTCGGGCTCGTATTCTAAACTCCATGCCGACGTGGATAGTAGGGGAATGAAAAGGTCGGAGGACGCGCACCGCCGCCCCTCGCGGGCTCGCTGCGCTCGCCGCGCTTCGGGTTTGCATCAATCGTGGGGTTAACGACGGGGCCATATATAATGTGAAATGGGTCATATTGGCCCATTTCACATTGTTTCCTATGTGAGATGGACTTAATCAAGTCCATCTCATCTTGTGCCATTATAATGGCACAAGACCGACGCGATGCTCCCGATTTCAATGTTAAAAATTATTTTAACATTGAAGCCTATGGAAAAATCGTGGGCATCGCGTCGGTCGCGTCGGGGGCAATGTTAATGGTCGCGACCGACGCGATGCCCGCGATTTCGCCTTTGCCGGCAAAATGGACCTGATTTCAAAGGAAATCGGGTCCATCCTTAACTTTAAGGTACTTGATGCCCGCGATTGTGGCCGTGCTAGGAAACAAGTACCAAAATCTCTTCAAATACTGGATATAAATCTATATACAGGGAATAAAAAAAAGATCATCTGATGTCACTGGACCACACTACTAATATAGATATATGGATGTAACACATTTTCTTTTATTTCATGTAAATAAGGTGTTTAAAATCAATGATGTTGTCCTATTACTTACACACTTTCTCTGTGGTGAGACTTTCTAAGCACAGAGTTGCTATAGAGGGACCTTTTGAACTCCCTGTATAGATTTGACTTATGTTCTATACTGAGAATGTATATGTATTTCTAAGCATACATTATTAATACAAATCCAATTACCAGCTGGCAATGAGATTGTTTGATTGTTCCGTAATGCATATGTGAATACTTGTAGCTGACCTATATGGTCTGAACTGCTCATATTATACATTTACAGTACATACCATGTATATGATTAACTAATAATGAATTTCCTAATTAGTTATAAACACGCAGATGTCAGACAAATTACATCTGTATTTTTTTTTTCCTTTTTCTGTGATCTCATGTATTTCATTCTATGTTGGCTGGCAGTCAAACTTGAATTAAAGGTTCCTTTGAAATTTTCTATTAAGGACCAGATCCAATTATACACAGTCTGTATCAGACAGGGCCATTGAGGGCCCACCAGGGAAATATAGTGGTAGGGACCCATGTTTAGCGGTGTGGACATTCCTAATAAGGGGGTTTGGCCAGCTTCCACATTGGTTTGCTTAATCAATGCACTGCAGAAAATACAGCATAGTCCTGTGCACTATCATGTAACGTATGTGTATAATGTATAATTAAAGTGCACAGTCTGGGATTTGATAGTTAAGGGAGGAGGTGGGGCCCCAGGGCTACCAGAGGTTTCCCCTGTGCCGCTGTGGGCCGGTCCAACCCTAGACACAGTAATTTACAGTTAAGTTCAATCAGTTACCAGCTCATTTTGTTATATTTGGCATGGGTTATTAGATGATTAAGTCTACTCAATTCTCACTGAAGGGGCTAATTTATCCCTATCCACATCCGCATATATGCTGTGATAACATTTGACCTTATTCTGATTACTACAAATTTCACAGCCTTGCAAGACCATCAGATGCCGCCCTCTGTAATAATTCAATGGTCGCCAACCATCAAATGATTTCTCCGGTGCTCGCAGTTCAGAGGCACCTATATAGTGACTTTAAACTGTGGGCGTCCTGTGCGAGGACAAGGCGGGCAGATGATAACCGGTGATGTCAGCTGCCCATCCCCCACATGTCCACCACAGCCTCATTTGCCTGAGAATGCCCAGCGTTCTCATGGGAACGCCCATTAAATACTGAATGATGGGCGTTCCCAGGGCCGCCAACAAGGGGTGCCAAGGGTACATTTGTCCCGGGCCCAGGCCTCTGGAAGGGCCCGGGCAGCTCATTTTTCCCACGGCACCACCCCCACCTGCACACTGCCTCCCACTCTGTGGCTCCCCAGCCAGCCAGGCACGCACACAACACAGGGCAGCCTGCAGTGCACTGAGCCCAGGACACAAAGGTGGAGTGCCGATCAGCATCATCTTGGCGCTCCCCTCTACAGTATGTCCCAGGCTCGGTGCTCTGCAGGCTGCACTGTGCATTGCAATGTGTGCAGGGCTGGTGCCAGTCACTGCAGCGCCCCAGGCGGGGGGGGGGTTGTGTCTTGGGTGCCCCGGCGCTCATACGCTCCAGGGGGGATGATGTGGCCGCCACAGCTGCACTCCAGGGGGGGAGATGCGGCGGGGGATGACGACGGATAGATGGATGGTGACTACTGCACCCCCTCCTCCCCCGGCTCCCTCCTCTGGAGCGGCGGGCAATGGCTTCTTCCCCCTTCCCCCAGCTTCCTTGTCTTGCACTGCGCACCTGAATATGCCTGTACACTGCGTGTTGGAGCCCCGTGTGCAGGCAGGCGAAGTGTCACCTAGGGTGGCGAGGTGGGGGTAGCTCTATAGTGACAGGAGGTGAGGTGGCTCTAGAGACAGTGACAGAGGAATGGGTGACAGGAGGTGAGGGTGGCTCTACAGTGATAGGGTGCTGGGTGAGGTGGCTTATGGCAGGGGGGGACGGGAATTGGTGGTGGGAGATGAGGCGAGGGGGATGGACGGTGACTATGACCAGCACAGGGAGCGGGCTCCAGGGGGGCTTTGTCCCACTCACCAGTGCTCCCAGCTCCATTCTTCCTGCTCTCCTCAGTGGGACTCAGAGCTTTGCTGCTGCTGCTGCTGATGCTATCTTTAGTGCTGCTCATTACCGCCCTCCAGTGGCCGGCACCCTAGGCAAATGCCTAATGCTGCCTAGTGGTGGCGCCGGCCCTGAATGTGTGCTCATGACTGAGTGGGGCTGAGAGGATGCAGGAGCCGGGTGATGCCGCGCCGCTGCCACCGGCCACCTGGGAGGAATTGAAGGGGGTGGGGGGGGACTGAAAATCAGTCCCGATACCCAAAATTCCTAGTGGCAGTCCTGAGCATTCCCATATGCTAATGGGGCTACCCGGCACCCCCGCCCTTCTCCGCCCCCCCCCCCCCCGCTCGCCATGTATGGTGTGTGCACCAGGTGAACTGAATGTTCGCCGTGGGTGCATGCACCCTTAGTCTGCACATGAGCAGAAACATGCCTGCGCTTGCACAGACAAAAAACATCTGTCCTCTGTGCGAATGCACGGAGGACCGAACAGATCAGTATAAGGTCCATTGGCCCAAATTGCAATGCAATTATTCACTACATCACACAGATGTATCAATGATTGCAAGCAGGGAGAAATATTGCAATAAAGCCTGCAATGGGGCAGATGTATTAAGCTTTAACAAGAGATAAATCCAAGAGTGTTAAGGAGAGATAAACGTCCAGCCAATCACCTGCCAACTGCCATGTTACAGCCTGTGTTTGAAAAAAGTCAGTAAGGAGCTGATTGGCTGGACGTTTATCTCTCTTTATCACCCCTGCATTTATCTCTTGTTAAGGCTTAATACATTTGCCCCATTGAGTCTTGCAGCACTATCATGAAAAATACCCCAATGCTGTGTTGAACATGCACTGTTGGCACAATTGCTGCCACCGGCACAACCCCTTTTTCATCTTTATGACACATCCTGCACTCTTCTCACCAACCCATAGGGATCGGCTCCTGTAGCGCTGCCAGTCATCAGGGGTTTACTTCAACTGTAACCCCCAGTATTGTAAAGTGAACTGCCGCTTTGCAGTGGGGTCACAGAGCAGCAGGAAATCCACACCAGAACATCGATCACTGGACCATGGGGAAGAGACTATAAGTTGTTGGGTTTTTTTTACACAGTGATCAGCTTGTGTGTCTATAATTGGCCCCATCTCTGCACTGCCTTCTCTGCCTAGTGATGGAGAAAGCTCTGCAGAAGCCCCAGTTCGCATCTGAGCCTTGTGATTCGCCATCATAATTAAATTTTATCACAGGGTTCACTGGGATTCGTTATTACCGGGCCTACTGCAATTTGTTTTCAGAATTTTTTTTGTACATTTTGCCAGATTACATTTCCCATTATATTTATTATAAGTATGGAATTACAATCTGCTTAATAAAAAAATTATAAAATACAAAAATTGCTCCAAAAGCTCTTTAATGCATTTAAGTGATACTAAAATAATGCGAAAAGTGCGTGAAAAAAAAAACATTTGCACATTATTTTAATAAAAATAATATTAATAAATGGGTCTCTAATTCATATAAGTAAATACGAGGCTGGATTGAAAAGTAATGTATCCATGGCTGTAAGTTTTTAGGTACTTGTGTAGTTTCACGGTGGCGAGCGCAGTGAGCCTCCCCTGCATGCTGGGACTTGGAGAACCACACGTCCCAGCATGCGGGGCATTAAAGGGCCCGCTGGCACTTGTAGTTCCACAGTAAAAGAAATAGTTAAATAAACACACTGACACCCATTAAAAATAAAACTTTAATACACCCAAAACCCACACATAGTGATACTTACCTATCTTGAGCCCGTAGGTAGGTCCCTGGGTCCGGGGTCTGGTGATCCTGGGTCCGGGGCTCCAGGGCTGTAGAGTCCGGGGTCCGGGGCTGGTCGGGGGCTCCAGGGCTGAAGAGTCCAGGGTCCAGGATCCGAAGAAATCCATAGGGGGACCTGTGGAAGAAAATCCTATTTACCAAGGTCCTCAAGCGAAGATCTGTCCTCTTGATCCGACGTAGTCCAGGTCTTCTTTAAAAAAAAATAAGTGTCTACTTCCGTTGGTACCTGTCGGACGAACCAGCCGGAGAGACGCTGATGCTCCATCTTCAGCATCTCTCCTCTGAATGATTCTATTGGCCGCCTAGCGGCCAATCAGGAGCCGAGTTTGGCGGTCAATAGAATCATTAGGAGAAGAGATGCTGAAGATGGAGCATCAGCGTCTCTCCGGCTAGTTCAGATCTTCGCCTGAGGACCTTGGTGAGTAGGATTTTCTTCCACAGGTCCCCTATGGATTTCTTCGGATCCTGGACCCCAGACTCTTCAGCCCTGGAGCCCCGGACCAGCCCTAGACTCTACAGCCCTGGAGCCCCGGACCCAGGAGCACTGGACCCCGGACCCAGGGACCTACCTACAGGTTCAAGATAGGTAAGTATCAGTATGTACATGCTTTGGATGGTGGTGGTGACAGTGTGCTTATTTAACTATTTCTTTTACTGTGGAACTACAAGTGCCAGCGGGCCCTTTAATGCCCCGCATGCTGGGACTTGTGGTTCTCCAAGTCCCAGCATGCGGGGGAGGATTGCTGGGACTCATAGTTCCACATTATACTTTTGGGGGGTCCCCACTTCCCCAGACCCCTGCCCATGCTGACCGGTCAGGGGGATGAATGCTTTGGCTGGGTGGACTTGTATAAAAAGTCTCCCCCCGGCTGTGGCATTACCCTCCTGGCTGGTTGGGCCCGGTGTTGGTTCTTGAAATACGGGGGACCCCTACTCATTTTGTCCCCCGTATTTTGGGAACCAGGACCGGCCCTTGAGCCTGGTGCTGGTTTTGTAAAATCCTGGGGACCCCTATTTGTTCTGCCCCGTGATTTTATGAAACCAGGACCGGCTCTTTGAGCCCGGGGCTGGTTATGCTCTGGAGGGGGGACCCCACGCCATTTTTTTTTCACTGTTTTGTTTTAACACCAGAACCATGCACAGAACTCAATAATCTGTGCATGTTTCTGACAATTATATGGGGGTTGGCACTGCGCTAAAACAAGGGGGAAGCAGCGCAATAAAACATTTAGAACAGTATGGTGGGTAATGAGTACTTGCGATTCTGTGAGGCCTGCAAAACATGCACTGCGTGGGGTAATGAGGACCGAGATCCCTGACCACAGCAATAAGTTCTTAGGGCTAGAGCAAGAGCACGAAACGCGTTGAAGACTACACCATGGTTCCCCCCTGCATGCCTTCCTCCTCTACAAGCAAATTCAAGCTGACACGGCAGCCGCCGCTCACTACGGCGTTAGGTGACGTCACCCGGCAGACAGAGACAGAGAAGACGGCTTCCAAACATCCCGCTGCAGAGACTTCAATCTCCCACCCGCTCCCCGGGCTTAGAGGTAGGGTTAGCATAGCAGCCCCCACGGACTTTTCAGCAACTTTTCAAAAGAGCTGTTTACATTCATTTAACCAATTTTATTTTTCAGGTGTTTTTTCTTATCTTTTATCTGCACTATTCTCCTATCTATCCTTTTAGCGCTCATTACCCACCACATGTTTCTGACAAACTCGCCAGTTAGAACCTGGTCTATTTATTTTGCGATTTTTAGTAACCTTTACTAAAAATCACATTCCATTAAATAGCAGATTTGTATATTTTTTAATGGGAAAACATCTGGATGCGATTTTGAGTTTAACTGAAAATCGCACATTTAAAATGCAAAAATCGCACCCTATAAAATATGCGATTTTCGGAAAATGGCCGAAAATGGCAGTTTTTGAAAAAAAAATCCCCCCCCCCAAACACCCCCCCCCCCCCCACACCCTATTAAATTTCGCCCAGGTTGTTGCCAGTCAGTATTTTCAAGTGTTATATCTTATTGATTACCTGTATTTTGAAGTTACACTGATATTGCTGATTGCTAGTATTACTAAGTGCCAGGCAGGTTGGCAAAATTGCTAGAAAGGATTATTGCTACATTCAGATATTTTAGAGAATTATTGCTGCATTCAGATATTCTGTAAGAAAAGTGTTACATTTAATTGTTGAAGACTTGTCCTATGTGTATTGTTCCTGTTCCTTCTTTCAAATCACCTTCTCTTTGCAATAAAAATGTTCTCATTGAGGCCTTAAGTGTAAAAATAGATACCATTAACTGATTTCCCAGTTACTGATGATGTACATGATGTACAGTACTAGGGCTTTTGTTATTGCCAATCCTATGGAATTGGCAATTTGTGGTATATGAAATACTGCATATAAAGTAAAGTGCTGTACAGTATTTTGGTTGTCTAACTTGATTACAATTCTTTACCTGTACCCAGAGGCCACCAACAGGTCAGCCGAGCCCCAGTAAAATGGAGGGCGTGTGACCATCGGGCAGGAATGAGGCCTCACTGAGAAGCATTGCCACACCCCATGAAAACATAAACAAGAGGGATAGGACAGGCTGCAGCAGCAGCTGTCTTTCTCCCCAGCTCAGCACACAATACTAAGCAGTGTGTGCTGAGCTGGGGAGAGAGGCTGTGCTGTGGCAACAGCCTGTCCTCTCTCTCCCCATCGCTAAGGTCACTGCATTGGGGAGGGGAGAGCCAGACCCTTCAGCAAACCCGGGCGCAGGTTAAAAGTACTCGCTCTTGACGCCACTACCTGAGCAGTAGTCATTTTCATCGAGTGCGTCACTCTCTAAATATCTAAAACTTGTAGGGAATTAGCCAAATATCGTATACCCAATTTAGGAAGGCTATGCTTGCCTCTACAAGGTATCTGTCTAACTAGTTGCTCAGAGGAGAGCAAATTAAAGTCCTCACCAATGATCAGTTGGGAATCTTTATAAGGGGCCAAAAAGGTAATCATATTATGAATAAAAGCTTTGGAATATATATTCGGGGCATAAATATTGCAAAGTACAAATTCTTGTTTATCAAGAGTGACTCAGCATAGTACATATCTGCCCTCCGCCTCTGAATGTGTGTCTTGGACAGAAACAGACAAGCAATTTTACCAATTATAGCTACACCACTGGATTTCAGTTATAGCTATACCCCTGGATTTCAGTTACAGCTACATCCCTGGATTTCAAGTTAAGAGGAAGAAGCTAGTAGCTTCCACTGCAAGCTTTGCAATTTTTGCATCTCTTGAGGGACCAAATGCAAATTTTGTAAGAATATCACATCCATGTTTAGTTTTTTTAAAGACATCAATACTTCCCCCCCCCCCCACACACACACACACACACACACACACACATTTCACAAACCTACATGTATACTAGACAGCACAACTGTGATAGGCAGAACAGTGGCAAATGCATAGTAATCATCAATTCTCATGATGTAAACTAAAGCATGTAAGGCAGTGATGCATAATTGGTAGAGCATAACAGTAATAAATGGAACTGTAAAACATGTATAGTATCAGAGAATAAGAGTAAGTTTACAAGAAGAGTAATCATTTCAGCACAGGAGGGAAAGGAGGGACACAGGCAGGGCCGGCGCCACCACTAGGAAGCTTCAGGCATTTGCCGGCGACTGCAGGGCGGAAATTAGGAACAAGAGCCCCCCATGGATGGAGGTGAGCTGCAATTCACCCCCCCCCCCCCCCACCTTGTGGAACAACTCAGCACCGGGCATCACCCCCCCCCCCCCTGACCCCCCCTCTGGGAAGCAATGTGGCAGGTAGTGTGTGTATGGTGACAGGTTGTATGTCCGGACCCCCCTCCGGGAAGCAATGTGGCAGCCTGCCCGCATCACCTGGCACCTGGCACAACCTCCCCTGCATCACCCTCCCCCTGGTGGAGCGGGTGAGCGCCAGGCCGCTGCATCAGTCCCCCACAGGAGCATAGCATCAGCCTGTGCCACATCACCTGGCGGCTGCATCAGACCCCCACTGGTGGAGCGGGAGAGTGCTGGGGCGCCCCCCTGGCCCTGGACACAAGTAAGGGGGGACATGGGGGCAGGGCTGGCCCTAGGCATAGGCATACTAGGCAATTCCCTTTGGCGGCAGCCTATGCCTAGGGGAGCACTTTGGCAGCTTTACTGGACTTTGTTAACACTAACTTGTGGCCTGTTACAGCAGGGCTGTAACTACCGGGAGGGGGGCATAGCCAGTGACAGGAGAATGATCAGCAGCGGCCGCACCAGGACCAGCTGCCAGAGAGCAGAACAGTGGCGGCAGGTGCCTGGGACCGGGACCGGGAGAGCCATGAGGCCATCTCACCCATCAGAGCTGCTCTGCCTGCCCTGAATCAACATATAAGGCAGACAGCCGGCAGGCACACACAGACCGCTCCCCCCTCCCATGGCAGGCTGGGAATGAGTTGCAGTGATGTCATTGAGCGACGTTTGCTCTCATACCCAGTGGCGCGCAGGGAGCTCCGCAGAGTCCGCATGCAAAGCGGATGATGCGATGCACTCGACATAAGTTGCACCTTCAGCCCCCACTTTCTCACCTGGCTTTCCTTCATATGCAGCTGGACTCTTCTGGCTGTGGGTGGTGCACACCGCAGTCCCTGATCTGCAACAGTGAATGCTGAAGGGATGGGGATTGGGTGGACTTACTACTTACATACTAGTTTATGACTGGTAATCTGAGGGGGTTTTATTTTTTGGGCAGGTTGGTGGGTATAAGTGAGTAAAGGAGGGGTGTGGGTGCTGCTGGGGTGATAGGGACATATGTGGAGTTAAATACAGACAGGTAACATGCTACTTATACAGTGATGGCTCCTGCCTTTAGACTTAAAGGGGGCTGCAATTTTCTGGGTACTGCTCGTTGCAAACGGTCATTATATATTTGCAGGTGTTTGTTTGTGTGAATTTAATATAAGTACATGATGTACTCATATGCACCAAAATACTTATTATATTAATTAAAGTACACAAAATTATACTATTAATAAAGATCAACCTCCACCTTACCGTCAAAAGTTTACTGTCCTATTTACTGTTAATGATTGTAACATTGAGCTTTCTTTTCTCTGGCATGTATGAAATGTATTTTTTTATCTTTTTTTTTTGTCAATGTATGTGTATAAGTGATAAAATTTAAATAAAGACTTAATTAAAAAAAAGATCAACACACAATTAACAGTTTTAAAAAATATTATTCACAGTGGCTCAAATATTATTAAAATAATAATAAAAAAACTTCCATGTACCTGTCTGATGCATTGTATACCTTCCTTCAGCTGCATCATCACACTGTGACTCACTGAAGTCTGGGCATGCTCACTGTAGAGGAATTGCTTCTGGCTGCACAAGCAGCAGCCCATAGAAGCACTGTAGCTCTGGTGATTTGCAAAGAATGGCTTCCTTTTGGAAGCTATTGCTGTCATTACATCATGTACTGGCAGCCCAAGAGGGTGAGGGGTTTCCAGTCCTATGTATGATGAGCAATAGCAACTTCCAATAGGAAGCTACTACATGCTAAACTCCTCTTAACAGGAGAGGAGGTTACACATGGAGCCTGGTGAGAAGAGAGACAGGAGACACATGGAGCCTGGTGAGAGGAGAGACACAGACAGCCAGCACCAGAGCTGCAGAGGTAGCGCGCATCCCCCCACGAACACGCGCACCACCTGCTATTACGCGCACCATCCCCGATCGCATGCACCAATGGCGGAGGGGGTGCACGCTACCTCCATAGCTCTGGTGCTGGCTGTCCGTGTCTCTGCTGAGGGGAAGCACCGCAGCTTTGCACAGTCTGATTTCAACTGGAGGGGCTGCAGTCCTGCAGCCCAATAGCAGGAGCCGCCACTGTACTTATAGCTAGAAGAATTTTGGGCCAGGCTGGGGCAGTGGAAGGTTTGGGGCAGTGGGGGGTTTTGGTCAGGCTGGGGCAGTGGGAGGTTTGGGGCAGGTGGATTATGGCACACATGGCAGCACTTTTTTGGGGGGGAAGGGGCACCAAATTACTGCCTTGCCCTGGGTGCCAGAATTTCTAGTTTCGGCCCTGGTTACAGACAGTCTGTTCACTGCCTGTCGCCCTGGCACTGGCTGCAGCTACTTCACTTCTGCTCGGCCAGGCAGTCGCGGCACACCCGCATGTGACTGGCGCGGCTCAGTGCTTACGCTGGCACATCCCACGCTGTCACTGACAGTAACACTGTCCCGCAGTGTGACAGCAGGCAGTCGGACGGGTGCCATCATCACACAGCACAGGACCTTGGTGGTGCACTGGTGCAGTTTATAATTCGGGGAGATCAGATCTATCACCCGAAGTTGAGCAACCAGCCAACGTGAAACTAGTGAGTGTGAGTGCAGTCTGTGCATTGTCAATTCAATGCTGCATTTTTAGTCAAAGGCAGCAGTCAGATCTGAGAAGCCGAGAGTGGGCTTTTTAAAATGTATTTATTTTTTATACCAAGGACAGCTCCTGCGGCATTAATGGTTGATCAGTTGCGTAACATTCTGCATGTTCTCAGATCCTTTGTGACCAAAGGCACAGCACAAATTCCTCTTGCACCTGCCTATGAATTAGTCACAAGAAAGCTAGTGGTTCAGAACTGACTGGCAGAGCATTGTGGGTCAAAAACAGCTATGTTTATCCTGAGAAAAGACCACAGGTTCTTAAACTTGGTCCTCAGGACCTCACACAGTGCATGTTTTGCAGGTCTCCTTACAGAAACACAATGAAAATAATTAGCTCCAGATGTGAATCTTTTGAAATGTGTCAATAAATAATGAATGAACCTGTGCACCTGCTGGGTGACCTAGAGAACGTGAATTGTGTGGGGTCCTGAGGACCAAGTTTGAGAACCATTACTCTAGACAATAAACTATATTATTGGAGCACATATGGTAAATTACCAATTATATAATAACATAATTACTGGACCTTTTTGAGTCTTTAGACTTGTACTGTATCTAGGTGGTCCAGGCTCCCAAGGCAAAGTAAATGACTTGACTATCTAAAACACATACATTGTGCATACTACACTTCTGAGCCAAGTAGAGGCTCGGTGGCAGGAGGCAAAGCTGGAGATTGGCCAGGTACAGTAGGGCAATTTTTTTTTATTCTGTTGAATTAAATGAAAACACAGAGGAGAGAATTCTTTCCTATCTCTAGTAACCTCTGCGGATTAATCCTAAAACAGCAACAACTTGGCTCCCTCCCAAATCAGAGTTCGATATTTCCTAGAAGCATTTAACAAAATCTCATTGTGTAGGAAATTGAGGCATTTAAATAATCGTGCTGTCATTGAGCTCCAAGTCTGTGTGCTCTTTCAATAACTAAATCTGCACATTCACTTTGCACTTGCAGCAACAAATGTAATGTAACTTGAATAAAGTTAAATCGAGCCATTTGCGCCACAGACTCTGGTAGCCCAACTAAACGAAGGTTACATCTGCAGGATCTATTCTCAAGATCATCCAGTTTGCTTAATATTTGATGCCTTGTTTTAGTATTCAAATCTATACCCGGTTTTAGTGCATTAACATCAGTGAACAACTCTCCATTATGATGCACAGCTTGCACTACTCTGCTAGTGAGCTATGAGAGCTATTTATTATTCTACTGTCTGAGCTGTTAATAGTGGACTAATGGCTTGTTGTATAGTGCTGACCATGTCCTTATATGTGACAGGGGAGTCAGAGGTTAACAGTATCTGCTTGGCATGATCACCATTTGGTGTACTGGCATCCACACTCACCCCTTCTTCCAGGGTATCTCGCTGCACATGTTGCGAGCTGACCGTTGCTCCAGCAATCTGTGCCATTTTGGAGTCAGTGCACATCTTCTCCTCTCTCTCCTGCTTCTGGTGCTGCGTGCGGGATTGCTTCGGCATTAGAAAGCGCTCCATATAAAGAAGAAGTGCTTCCTATGTCATATCAAAGTAGAGGCTTACATCTTAGTTAAACAGGCAGGTTACCTGGTGGCAGCGAAGCTCAGGCTGAACATGTATTTTCACATAGCAGCAGGAACCAGATGGGGTACCTTACATAAAAAAAGTTCCCCCTGCTGTGGCATTACCCTGCTGACTGTGGGAGGCCGGTGCTGGTTTAAAAATTGTAATTTGTTATTTTTCAAACACAGCCTACTCTATGGGCCTTATTCTGGTATGTTCGGATGGCTCCGAATGCATACAGACAGCCGATGGTTGGTGTTTGCACATGTGCAGAGGCGTATTTGCGCATGTGTGAACGCCGCACATGTCCGAATACGGCGTGAATTCTGTACAATCCGAACAGGGGGTGGAGAGGGGCGTGAAGGGCTATTTGGGGTCATTATCATATGCGTATACCCCGCGTTTCAAGGGCATTCCCATGAAAACGCTGGGTGTACGTATGGTAATGTGGCTGTGAGGCACGTGTGGGGGGCGCACATATGGCATATCTGGATGCCTGTTGCCCGCCTATATCCCTGCTTTTGCACGGAGAAATGCCCTAGTGGTCTGGAGCACTCCGTGCTGCCTGACCATTCGGTCCAGCATTCGATGGTCGGCGACCATCGAATCATGGGGGAGGTTCCCACACATGGAGGAGATGTTCACATGAAAAATCCACTCGCGGTCCGTTCGGTCGGTGTCTTACCGCATTCGGATGGTGTGAGCAATCCGTACGGAAGGCGGGGCTAAGAACACTCAGTTCCTGTCCACAAATATGCATCCGTCCGAACCAACCAGAATAAGGCCCTATATTCTTAGTACATCTGGCCCATATAGAAAATAATGTTGAAATTGCTGCAATATTGTAGATGCTCAATAAAGCTTATTCGAAGCGGACATCAGCCTGGACGGTTCCTGGTAGCTTGCAAGGCCAGTAAATCTGGCCTGCTGCAGTGGCGTAACTATAGCCCCGCAGCCCCCACAGTAGCAGGGAGGTGCTGAGAAGGTTTGGGCACCGGGGGGTCTTCGGGGCTATAGTTACCCGCTGCCGTCTGCCGCCGGCCGGTACCTCGCGTCGTCCCCGTGCACAGTACCTCCTGCTGCAGCCGGCGCTTCTGTCAGGCCCCGGCTCTTGCAGCCTATAAAAAGTGACTCTCAGAAAATGGCTGCCCCCATACAGCAGACCGTTTTTAAGGTTGCTAGAGGAGGCCGCCGCCTACTCTAGCATCCTCAAAAACTGTCTGCATTATGGGGGCAGCCATTTTCTGAGAGTCACTTTTTATACGCTGCAGGAGCCGGGACCTGACATAAGCGCCGGCCGCAGCAGTGCATGGGGAGGGCACAGGGGAAGGGGGGTTGTTAACCCTAGGGGTTGGGGGGGGGGCGCTGCCCGAATTTGCGGCGGGGGGGGGGGGCGGAAATTTAATAGTTATGCCACTGGCCTACTGTAGTCCCTCCCATAAAACAGGAGCCTCATGCCCCTGTTTCTGGGAACACTGCCCCGACACACACTTGACCTGCCCACTAACACGTATCATGTCAATCATGCTGCAGCAGATCTGCAAGCTGACTCACAGATTGAGGGCTATGCATGCACAGTTCCTGCATTTGGGCAATCCCCCCACCATTGGGTTAGAATACATTTCTGAATCAGGCACTACTGTATATATTTTGCTGATATTTTGCGACAGGGGACAGATAGGCACTCACCTATTCAATGCTGCCATTAATGACAGCATTGAAGGGTGTCAGATAAGAATTTTTAAAAAGTCAGATCTCTTTTGTTTGAAACAGCTACAGACTGTTAAATTCACATCCGATTTCCGACAATCTGCGGCCACTTTGGCTGATCTGCAGACTTTCTGACACTCAACAGCCGGAACATTGAATTTTGGCTGTAGAGTTACAGAAAGAAAAAACAAAAATGGCCTGGGATTCCGACTGTGGGGTTTTTCCGACAGTCTGAATTCTGGATTGAATACCCCATAAATCTCAAATCTCACTGTTGACAAACCATACCTGAAATAAGAAAAAAAAATGTAGATATTAGTCAGTACTACACTATATTAAATCTGCCCTAAGGGCGGGATGTATTAATATACATCGCCGCCCTTCGCCGGGTGTCTGCCGCGATGCCAGCGCATATGTACTAACATATGCGGCTGGCATCGCGGTGCGGTAACAGAGACCCCCCGCGATACCTGTACTGTGGTCTGCGGGGGGTCTCCGTCTCCTCCCTGCCGGCTCCTGATGCCTACATGCCGGGGACAGCTAAGCAGGCTGTCCACGGTGCCTCCTCCTCCCCCCTGCAGCCGGAAGGACGTTTGGCTGCGTGGATAGGGGGAGGAAGGGCTTACCTTCCGGGGTCCAGGAGGACCTGCAAGAAGGTAAGCCCAAAGGAGGGGAAAGGGGGGGGGGGGGGTCGGCGAGGCGGCGGGGTTGCGGCGTGCGGCGAAAAGAAGCCCATAGGCTTCTATAGGGTATCGCCACCCAGAGGTGGCGATACCCTGCCCTGCGAAATCCATCCGGCCGGGACGGTAATAGTACATAGGAAAATGCGGTAAAACGGGGGTTTTAGCGCATTTTTCCTTTAGTACATGCCGCCCTAAATCTGTTATGAAGGCGTACGTCATACACATGCCCCTGTTTTGCTCCATGAGGCACAGATTTAAGCACAGTCTTGGCAAAATAGAAACCATTTTCATGAAATTGTGTTATGTACTCTGTAACATTTAGTATATTGCATATAGACAAAAAGCATTTGATTGCATATTGAAAATAAAGCAACATTGAATGTCATTAGAAAAATAAAAACAAACGCTTTACATTTTAAGTATTACTTTCTGCAGAGTTACAATAATATATTTTGTTTGTGTATGAGACTTAATACATATAATTTGTACTCAACTGCACCAATTTACAATGTGAGCATCATTTTACAATTGTTATTCTGGTACCAATTACAGTTACAGTCAGTGTACAGGTGTTCTGCTCCTGCATTAACGAATACTTCCTGAGCGAGAGGAAAATTGCGTGGAAGAAACGCCTCTCCGATTAAACATTAACTCCAGTGTCTTGATGTAAAGGGGGGTAGAGGGATTATAGGTGTTCAGCAAGGATGTACTTTGACCCCTCAACTGAACATCATAGAAAATTGAAGGAGAAATGAAGAAACGCTCAGGTACAGACAATGTAAGATCTACCATTTAGTTACATAACCATGGGCCAAAAATGACTATATTTCATTCGGAGATTTATTTGCACTGTTTTGTTATATCACTTGTTATTACACTAAGTTAACGAGCATTAATTTAGACTGATAGGGAAAGAGTGTAGTGCAAAAGAGAGGTCACACTGTGCAGCAGGTGTTTTGCTGGTGTAAAGGATTGTTGTTACTCTTATGTTAAATGCATAAAGCGAGTGAAAAAATAACTGCTCCTTTGTTATGACATGAAAACACTTGGGATTATTTACTAGCAGTGCAAATATCTATTAGTCAGATATGTGTTATACAATAACTCCAGCTGCTGAATAAAACTCCTCTTGACTGTGTGCTTCAATTGTGCACTAGATGCTTTGGGGGTCACTTGCTGTCCAGAACTGCATTCAGTCATTTCTAGTCTGGAAAATGCTTAAATCAAGGACCAAAGAATACCTTGCAAAAATGTAGTCGGCCCTCCTATATGTCTAAGGGCCAATGCAGTGTTGGTAGCATAATGGGCACAAGAAAATGCAAGTGCAAATGTAGCATATATTCCAACATATACAGACCAGATTGCATCTCTCGTGTGCAACTCATTTTACCTGAGCAGCAAATACTGTACAACACTTTCACCCCAAGTGAAAACATATTGTACCTTGTATTATTCTAATGTGTGCACCATGCATGGCGCTGCAAACCACTTGTGGCGCCCTATAAATAAAATGTAATAATAATTATAAATATGCATACTGTATATACAGAAGAGTGGATACAGTCCCAGCATTGTTAGGGAATGCACTAGCATGTTTGCACCTCAGTTGGAAATATAAGCATTACAGTGACACCCCCCGAAGCCCCCCCCCCAGATATTTTGGATCCAGAATCCTCGTTAATATAGTCCCAGCTGGAGACTAAAAATGGTGAAAAACAACATACAAATATACAAAATTGTGGGTGTAATAAATACATTTAAGAGAGAACTCCCAGGTACCTAATAGTTCAAGGTATAATATCAATTCTCTGTCTTCCAGCTAATGCAGCTTTTATGCAGTCCATAGTCATTCAAAAAGGAGAAAGATAACAAATATTGCAACCTGGTAATGATAAATGGGTAGATATTTAAGTAGTGACATTCCTTTCCATCAGAGATAGATAGATAGATAGATAGATAGATAGATAGATAGATAGATAGATAGATAGATAGATAGATATCTAGATAGATAGAGTTGTGTTCATAAATTTACATACCCTAGCAGAATTTCTGATTCTGGCCATTTGTCAGAGAATAGGAATGATGCTTTCCCCATGACTCAGAATCCAGATAGTTTTTCATCCAGTGCAGCACTGGATGAAAGATGCAAGGGTCTTTCAAGAGATCAGACAATTGTACACAAAAAAACTGGGTAACAACAGACAGACATGGAGGTCGGAGGGCCCTGCTGCAAGCTTACAATCTATAGGGACATAGGAGGGAAACACAAGGACAAGCACCAGTAATAGCATAGCAGTCCAACCAAGTTGCAAGTCCAGAAGAAAAACTACATAATACATACAGTAAGTGCCTCAGATGGTTATGCGTGTGGAAATTAATTATGATAAGCTTGCCTGAAGAGGAGAGTTTTCAGGGAATTCTTAAAAGTTTGGAGGCTAGTGGCGAGTCTTATTGTGCGTGGAAGGGCATTCCATAGGATGGGAGAAGCCAGATGAAAGTCCTGTAATAGTGAATGGGAGCTAGTGATCCGTGCAGAAGGGAGATGCAGGTTAGAGATGGGTGGTCCGCGTACGAACCGGATCTTTTGAATGGATCACATTCAAGAATGAGTGAGCTGCCGTTCCCAAAAAGGTGATCCGTTTCAGTTTCGTTTTCCATTACAATGCATTTTCTTGAGCTCAGAGCTGCCACCTGTGGCAGCTTAGATGTACTATCTCTGGAGACTGAGTACAGTGCTGTGACTACAAGTGATAGAAAGATTAGCTGCTGCTGCCAGGAATGGCCAACGGTGCAGACGATGGTTGCCATCGATGGCGATTCTGCACCCAGCCATCGATCAGTCTAAAAGATCCGTATCTGGTTTTCGATGGGAGATCCGTCGGATCCTGGCTCAGCTTAAAGATCCGATTTGCCCATCTCTAATTGCAGATCTTGTGCAGAGTGGAGTGGTCGAGATGGGAGACAGTTTGTGATATGTAAAGAGATATATGCTGGTGCATTATGGTTAATAGATTTATATGAGGGACTGGCAGAGCGGATCAGCAGACAATGAGTTTCTTGTTAGGAAGATCAGCCTAGCAGCAACATTTAAAATGCATTGCAGTGGTGAGAATCTGTCCTTGGGAAGACCAGTTAGGAGACTATTGCAATAATCAATGTGGGATATAATGAGTGCATAGATAGATCTTGTAGTGTCTTGTGTGAGTTAGGGTCATATTTTGAGCTTGTGGGGTAAGGCACACTGTCACGTTGTCAACAGTTAAGGAGTTATCAGGATGCTAACTGTTATTGGCTGGTGGGAATATAAGTAATTCCATTTTGGAAATATTGAGTTTGAGGTGGCAAGAAGACATTAAGGATGAGATGGCAGAGAGGCATTCAGAGACTGGGCCCAAAACCACTGGTAACAACTCTGGAATTGATAGATTTAAGTAACGTCTGCATACAAGTGGTAATGAAGAGCTGATTAGTTTGCCAAGAGATGATTGAGAAAAGCAGAGGACCTACAGATGGAGCCTCTCTCATGTTTGCTCAGCTCTCGCCAGAACATACCTGCTGTTGAGAGCCGACAGAGAGGGACTCCATCAGACTGGGGAGCACGAGCGTCCCAGTCTCTCGGTGGCTGGGCAGTAGGTCCCTGCCTGTTTCCGCTTCAGGAAGAAGGGCAGTGTTAAGGGGGGGTCAGGGCGGCAATGGGGACCGTCGATGGGGGAGGGGGAGGCAGCAGACAGCGGTGGGGAGCTCCGTTGCCATGGGGCGTGTGCGCCTCATGCAGAAAGATCTAGAAGAATAAGTAGTGAGCAATGGCCTTAAGAATTAGCAGTTACCAGCTATTTCACCACTTTAGTCAGTGCTCTCTCAGTGGAAAGCCTGACTGAAGTGGGTCTAATAGGGTGTGAGAGTTTAGAAAGTGTGTGAGGTGAGATTAGACAAGTCTCTCGAGTAGCTTAGCGAGGCATGGAAGCTGAGAGATAGGACTGTAGTTACAAAGAGAGTTAGGATTGTGTTGTTCTCAGAATGGGAGTAATCACTGCATGTTTGAAAAGAGAAGGAAAAGTACCAGTAGCAAGAGAGACATTGCAGATTTTAGTTAAGGTTGGGATAAGCACAGGATATACTGTACTGTAGCGTTTTAATGATTTGTGCAGGTATAGGATCAAGTGGGGAGGCAGTGGAGTAGGAGGCTAAGAAGAGTGTGGATACTTCCTTTTCATTTGTGCCAGAGGGTTCAGGTGGAGAAGAAAGTGGGTTAGAGTTTGTGGAAGAGCATACCATTTCATCTCGGATGTTATCAATCCTGTCCTTGAAGTAGGAGGCAAGTTTTTGTGCCCTGATGGTAACAAGTGGGGGAGGAGGAGGGTACAGAAGAGATTTAAATGTGTTGGTAGCATGAGAATATATGAGAAATTGGAAGTACATTTGTTTGGCAGTGTCCAAAGCATTGCAGTAGGAGTGGCAGACAGTCTTATACTGTATGTGAGGAAATCAGTTAGATAACTAGATTAAATGCCATTGTCACTTTACTTTATGTGTCTGATTTTACAGTTGTCTTATTATTTTGGAGTGCCACAGCTGGCATGTAAGCCTGCATGGGGTGCAATGGGAAGCTGGGGCCACTTCAATCGAGGGCTGTTTCAAGAATCTGGTACAGGCGGGAAACAGCAGAGTCAGAAGAGGTAAATGTAGAAATTAGTGAGAGTTGTTGTTGCAGAGAGGTTGAAAGTTGTGGAAAATTAATAGCATTCGTACTTCTGCGGGTTAGAGTAGGCTTGCATGATTTCAGTGTCTGTGAATATGGGGTAATGGAGAGGGTAATGAGATTGTGATCAGAGAGAAGGAAGGGAGTTTTAGTAAAATAAGAGACTGAGCACAACCTGGTGAAAACAAGGTCAAGGCAGTGGCCTTCCTCATGAGAAGAGGAGTCAGACCACTGTGAGAGGCTGAGAGGAGGTTAGAGAGAGGAGTTTGGAAGCATGCAGAGATGGTGGACTGTCAATAGCAATATTGAAGTCACCCAAGATGATGGTGGAGATGTCAGAGGATAAGAAGTGGAGGAGCCAGGCAGAGAAATCTTCCAGATATTGAGGTTTGGGATGCCCAGGTGGGTGATAGATAGCAGCAACACGCAGAGAGAAATGGGAAAATATCCTAATGATGTGAATGTAAGTGACAGAACAGGCGGTAGAACTGAGTATGTGAAGGATTGGGACTGTAATATACCTACCCCACGTACTTTACAGTTACCAGGCCTGGAGGTGTGAGTGAAGTGGAAACCACCATGTGACATTACTGCATGCGAGGCCGTGTCTGATTGTGTGAGCCAGGTTTCGGTAGTAGCCAGCAGGTTGAAGTTGTGAAATATGAAGAGGTCATGGATGGATGATAATTTGTTGCAAACAGCGTGCATTCAATAAACACTTTTAAATATATCTAAAAGAAAGCAGGTTACATGATTCTCGGACACTCTGCTTCCTCAGACTATTGTGGAATAAGTGAGAGTGCAGGGTTTAAATAGCAGTAATTGAGATAGTTATGCAAATATCCATCCTATTAACAAACTGTAAATTACAGAACAGAAAAAACAGAAAATGTTCCATAAGCGGTTTCACTTAAACTTATAGAAGATATAATTATCAACTAGTTTTGTTGTGTATATAATGGTTAATAATGATTCTTACTGTCATTTATAAGCTTATTGTAATTGAAAACTAACAAGAAATGTATTATGAGCAAAATTGTTTTCTTAAAAACATTTTACATTGAAATGTAGATGTTGAAATAAGATATAGGGGTTCATTTACTGCAGGATGATCTAAATATACAGTAATTTAATTGATCAACATTAATGTTGTGTTTCAGGGACTACAGTAAATTGCACATTTACTAATGCTTAAAAAAAATCTAGAGAAAAAATTGTCTGCTAGTAAATGTGCGTTTAAGCCCCTGAAACACAACATTGTTACATTATACAATCTCAATTGGATTAAAATCAATTGAATTCAATCTTTAGCACATTTACAATATTGTGTAATGATGATGAATTAGTAACTTGGGTGAGGTTTCATGGTAAAGTATTTAGAATAAGAGTGTAAATGTGTGATAAGAGTTTATGTGAATGTAAAGTTCAGGCTGTGTGTGCTGACAGATAAGTACTGTTCATAGTCAGCTTTTTTTCATTATGTGGCTGGAAAATGCAATAAAGTACAGTAATTGCTATACGAACAGCTGATTGGATATACAATTACATGTCAGTAGTCAGGGCCTAATTAAATGTTCCATGTACCCCCTCAGTGGTGCAAGTAGAATTTTTTTCTTGGTGGTACTGATAGCCTCCACCAAAAATGGGCGTGGCCATGTGTCATGAGGGGCGTGGTTACACAAAGCTAGAGGAGTGACTAAATGACAATAGAGGTGTGGACACAGGAGACAGGGAATGAGAAACAGGGAATGACTGGGGGTGGGTTGGCTCTTGCTTGGGGGAGAGCCAGGCAGCTTGTGCTTACAATAGTGGAGCCTGCTCTTCATGCTGTCGGCGCTGCTGATGCCTGTCAGTGTGACAGGCTAAATCAGTAGTAGCCGGTAGCTGCATACAGCACCAATCATAACACTGGGTGGGCAGGCAGCGGATGCATTATATTTAGACTTAAAATGAAAATAGAATTGACAATGGGTCAGGGGGGTAAGTGGTACTGCGTACCTGCAACATATTTCTTACAGGTACTCCGTACCACGCCGTACCCCCTTACTTGCAACACTGTACCCCCCTCTAATACACATGTAACTCCCCTTGTAATGCAATGAAAATCAGGAGTATGTGCACCTGGGGACACGCCATTTATAATGCCCATGTGTAACAAAGGGTATACAACTGGCATGTATGATCTAATGCTCACACACTGAAGGAGACTCTGTGCTACAGCACCAGCTGGGCAGCCTAAAGCCAATGTACCCTTATTCTGATTTACTCAGAAAGCCAAATTCCTTCTGAAATGGACAAAACCATGTGCACTGCAGGAGGGGCAGATGTAACTTGTGCAAAGAGAATAAAGCCATGTACACACGGCAGTGATGTTTGCTAATATCACGGGCAATATGGTCGCTGGCGACCATATTGCCAGTGATGGGATTGTGCCCCGGCGATAAATTGCCGGGCGATATGTCGCCCCGTGTGTGTACGCACCTTTAGATTTGGGTGGGGTTTTACTGCAAAGTGAGATCTATAGTGCAGTGTAAAAATAAAGTAGCCAGTATTTACCCTGCACAGAAACAAAACACTGTCCCAAATCTAATTCTCTCTGCACAAGTTACATCTGCCCCACTTGCAGTGCACATGGTTTTGTTCATTTGAGAAGGATTTTGCCTTTGTGAGTAAACCAGAATAACAGCCATAAAGTATTTGTTCCATCAGTAATGCTGACCATACACTAGTCAAACTAGTTGGTTGGTTGGACTTAAAATCTGGTACTGTATAGGAGCAAATAACAATAGGGAATTTACTCAAAAACCAACAAAAATGGACAAAAACATTTAGTCAAATTGTCAACGGGTGAGTGTATGGCAAGATAAGATAATGGCCATAAATGTCCCCATCCTGCCCAAATATGACACCCCTGGCACCGCAGAATGCAGACAGGTGAGAAATAACCTTAGTATGCTGGGGGTAACTCCTCTGCTCCCAGGTGAGTGGGGATAATATCCTTGTACCCACCTCTGAGCAGGAAGGGGGGGGGGGGGGGTGTATTCCAACAGCCTCTGTATATTCTCCTCCCAGCCAGGTCATTGGGAGTAATAAAACAATACCTTTTCCCCCCAGCTCACAGAATGATATTAGTAACCAATCTTGAACACTACATGATAATAGAATTCAGAGATATTGGTTACATTACATATACCTGCGCAGGTGTATGATATGCCCCCAAGCCATGTCAAGGCTTCTCTGTATATTGGGGGTCCCTAGCGCTATATCTAGGTGCAGGGTGTGGCACCCCAAAAACTATCATAAGCTAGAAAGCCCAGAGCGGCATGCCAGATACTATAGTGTTAATAAATATTAGTAATAGGAAGCCAAAGCTATATATAAAGAGAGAGATAAAATAAAAAAAATGAAATGTAATTAAAATAGAAGAGAGATAGTGTTAGTGAGTGAAAAGTGTTAATAGAATGTAAGGGCATGCCGCACTAAAGCCACCCAGCTCAACCAGTCCAGGGGCACCGCACATGATAATGGCTCCTTACATGATATATCCAAACTAAGAGCTACCTACCTTGGAGCAACCCCAGACTACTCCATGTGGCATATCAGGACCCACATCGCCTCCTAATACGGGCTCCATTCTGCCTCTCACAATATACAAATGGAAAGTTGTAGATGCTCAATTACAGTAGTTCAGTAATACCACTCAGGTGCATGCAAGGGAGGGGTTAATACTGAGTAAGTAAAACAAGAATTTTTGGTACTTATATGTTAGTTGGGCGCCCAATTAGCATACGGACGGTAACGTAGGGAAATCGCATCGCATGGGCCATTTTAAGGGCGGAGGGTGGAGGTGGGCTCTGTCGTGGATGGCGGAGACTGGATGAGAGGTGCTACATCTGAATATAAATGATCAGGAATCTTCTGTAGTCTTATTTAATTTCTCAGAGCATTCAGTATAAAATAGAATGGGGATTATATGACAAACTCTGACAACCTAAGTATTTTATAGCTGAATTTCAGTTGCTAGAATCTTCATTTACTGGTATTAGCCATTGTATCCTAATGGCACTTTTGCTATACAGTATAACTGCTGCATCTTTTAAGGTATTAGCAATTATATCCTACCTGTACTTCACTGTGTCTATCTGCTGAATCGTATATGGTGTTAGCATTATATCCTACTGTATATCTACCGAATCTTATACTTGAAAGTAATGACTTCTCTAGTGCAATCAGTTAACAGAGGAGCTCAACTCGCACTATAGACATGAGTCAGGTTGGCTCGCTAGGCATGCTGAGGAGGCTTGCTGGTCAACCCAATATTTTTTATCAATTTTTTTTTTTTACACAAAATAACAGCCCAGCACCCACCATCGGGGCAGCCCTGGGCATCAGCCCTTGATGGGTGAAGTCTGGGGGGGAAACATCAAGACCGGCTCAAAGAGCCCAGTTACGCTGGGGGGAGGGGGGGGGGGTAGATCCTGGCTGGAGGTAACCACAGGTGTAGGGGCTGACTAGTATACAAACCGAGGTGCCTCTTACTGAGGTGCCTATTACTGCGCATAATCAGGAGGCAACGAGCTCAAGTCTTTAAGTCCACAGATTATAAATGGTAGATGAAATGGTAAGATTTGGTAGACGGTATCACAACGGCAATAATCACAGATAAGATATTTATTTATTAACAGTTTCATATATAGCGCATGCATATTCTGAAGCACTTTAAATTATATTGTTGAACATTCACATCAGTCGCTGCTCCAGTGGAGCTTACAATCTATATTCCTTACCGCATATACACGCACTCTAGGGTTAATTTTTGTTAGAAGCCAATTGACCAGTTTGGATTGTGGGAGGAAACCGGAGTACCCGGAGTAAACCCACACAAACACGGGGACAATATACAAACTCCGCACAGTTAGGGCCATGATACAGAAGGTATCAAACTGATGACCTCAGTGTTGTGAGTTAGTGATGCTATCCATTACACCAGTGGTTCTCAAACTGTGGGTCCTGACCCCAAAGTGGGTCGCGACTATCTCTGCGTGGGGTCAAGACTCCATGTTATTGATCATCAGGCTGATGACTTCTCTAATCTCTAGGAGTCTGAAAAAGCAATTGAATTGTCTGCTACTTCAGACTCCTTGCATCATTTTGTGCCTCCACAATACTGCCATGTATGTGCAGTCTGCTGACCATACATGTATGTGACTGTTCTGTGGTAACTTGCTGGGGTCCTGAAATAATTTTTATTGCCTGATGGGGTAGCAGAGCAAAATAGTTTGAGAACCACTGCATTACACCATCCGTGATGCCCCATGATATATGATACCTGGGAATTTCAGAAGCTACAGTAGGAGATAATAGATGAAGCGTATGAACGCTGATGGAGTCTATGAAGATACAATATACTTAGTGGCAGTTGAAGCAGTGTTGCACACTGATGAAGTCCAGACAACTATAACAACTGCAAGTATAACTGATAACTGGTGCAGTGTAGAACACTGATGGAGTCCAGGTAGCAATAGCACGCTAAGTATAACAGGTAACTGATGCAGTGTAAGAACACAAGTCCAGTTACTATATGCAAATTCCGAAACTGCAATATGATGGTGGAGGTGGATTGCAGACTTGGAAGATGCCATTAGTGCTTGGTCCAGATGATTGAGCTATGATGGTGAATATCGATGGAGAAACACAGATGAAGCTAGATATAGATGGTGGAACACAGATGGAGCTGGATATCAGTGGTGGAACACCGATAGTGAGTATCGATGGCGGAACACCAAAGCAGCTGGATATCGATAGCGGAACACTGATGGTGAGTATATATGGCAGAACACCGATGGAGCCAGGCAAGCTGCACGCTGGAATACTCAGGTCCTGGAGTAGAATGGAAACCCACAGATAACATCACCTGGAATCAGCTTAGAGACACAGAGAACATTATATGGGTAATATTTGATCAGTAGCACTGGCAATTGGCCTCACTGGCACTCACCTTTATAGCAGCAAGAGTAATGATTGGCTGGGCAATTAGCATTGCTGAGAGGCTCACAGGATAGGCTGAGGAATAACATGTGGTCAGGAATAAGATGGCTGTTCCCATGTTCAGGAAAGGCAGGTAACATTGTTTGTACAGCACATGGACTGCTGCCTGTAGTAATGACGAGGAAGTGAAAGCTGCGGTAGACAGAGGCTAACAGACAGGTATGGAGTGATGACCAGCCGCGGAGACTGCGGTGCTGGGAGACTAAAGAAAAAAGAAAGAGGTGGAGCGCTAAAGATTGGATCAATATGGTAATATAAGAAAATATATATGGTTTTATTTGCTTATTGCACATGACAGGGTATTGTCTAATCGCTGTGCCCAACTATCCCCCCACAAATGACATAACTCTCTTGTTGGATAAAATTGGCCACAGCAGCCATCTTTATTGAACAATACAATTTTAAACAATAATCCAAAAACATTCCCACGGAAGGTGGTCCCCGAGGCCCTCAATAAATATATATCCACACCTCTAAGCACTCCAGGAGCTCTTACCCCCAGCCGATAGCGATTGGCTCGAGGGCACCAATTGTACACACCCAGTGCTCATTAATTAACCTCACCCAGGGGAGTCCAGCCCCCTCATGGGGCCCTCCCCGCCGCATAATTAAGCCTCAATGCCACCAACCTCGAGGACCCCCCTCCGCACAGGCCACTGTGACAAAAAGACATCCTAGCAAATATTCTACCTAAACTATAAAAAATAGGGAAGGGTGGGTGGGAGCTGTTGAGAAAAACTCCCAGTGACCCCTATTTCCTGCCTGAACCCTGCTTATAAACCCCTCCAACACCCCGTTAAGCCCCTCCCCCTATGACCCTCTCCTTAAGCACTCCTCCTATGACTAACTGCTAGTCAGCTCCCTACAAACCCTGTCAGGGGAGCCTACCCCCAGGCTTTGCCTCCAGTCCGGCTCCTACATGACAGGGTATTGTCTAATCGCTGTGCCCAACTATCCCCCCACAAATGACATAACTCTCTTGTTGGATAAAATTGGCCACAGCAGCCATCTTTATTGAACAATACAATTTTAAACAATAATCCAAAAACATTCCCACGGAAGGTGGTCCCCGAGGCCCTCAATAAATATATATCCACACCTCTAAGCACTTCCAGGAGCTCTTACCCCCAGCCGATAGCGATTGGCTCGAGGGCACCAATTGTACACACCCAGTGCTCATTAATTAACCTCACCCAGGGGAGTCCAGCCCCCTCATGGGGCCCTCCCCGCCGCATAATTAAGCCTCAATGCCACCAACCTCGAGGACCCCCCTCCGCCACAAAGCACGAGGTTAAACCCTTAACCCCGTGCGCCCCCCCCACATCCGGAACGCTGTTTCTATTCCCTCTTGTAGTCCCAAAGACCAAACATCTATCCCCACAGCATTCAGGTGCACACCGTCACCTCTCCAAAATGCCCCGGCACCAGACTCAAGTTCCCTGTGCCTCACCACAACAGCCCCGTTCCTGGCCATAAAACGCCCAATCGCCCTGTTAACTTTAATCCGTGCCTTATTGAGCTTGTCAGCCGACCTCGCATCCCTCCAATAATGGCGTGGCACGATGTCTGACCAAACCGTGATTAATTCCGGAAACATTGCCCATAACCGTAGGAGATCAAACTTGATATCCCGTATCAACTCCCTAAATGGTCTGCTCCCAAGGTCATTCCCGCCTACATGCAGAACTAATATGTCGGGAACCCTATCGAGCCGAACAAAACGGTGAAATTCCTGCAGCACTCCACTCCATACCATACCGCGTTTTCCCAGCCAGCGAACCACTGCCTCCTCTCTATCCAAACCCAGCTGGCGGCCGTTCGGTCTGACATCCGCCCGTAAAGCTCCCCAAAAGACATATGAATGTCCTAAAATCCAAATCAGGCACGGAGGCTGCCCTAAAACAGAAAAAACACGGTCAACCTCAACAATCCCCTAAACGAACATAAGACCGAAAGCGAGACGATTCCCACCGCCCAATACGCTTAATCAACTCATCCCCAAATCCCATTCTAGCAGCCTCAGTTGCGGCCCCAATGCGGAAAGAGTGACCCGCGTATTCCTCCCCCTTGAGGCCCAACGTCCGCAGGACTGCTCTAAACACACTTGTGAACTGAAACCGTGATAAAAAGGATCCATTCGCATGCATCAGCAAAGGATCCCTTTCCCTGCCCACTCTGACCTCCTTAAATATCCTCAGCCGTGCCACCGGGCACATATCCGACCCTGGTACAGAGAAGAGAACTACCTTCTTCCCCCTCCCTAACTGATCCGTCTTAGACCTCCTCACCACTAGCTCCACCCTATCCGAGTATAAATCCACATCCTCTCCTAACAAACCTCCCGGCCTGGACACGCTTGGACTCACGAGCTCCCCAATCCGCAGTGCCCCGAAGAAGGCAAGCGAAAAAGCTACCCCAAACAACCGTTCCTCGAAATTGGAACTACAGACCTCCCCTAACTTCATGCCCATATTCTGTAACAACTGGAAAGACACCGGCCTTCTCTGATCCTGTACGACATGACCTCTCCTCCAACCTTTCAAAGCCTGCGCAATCAGGAAATTCTTAGTGACGTCAGGCCTGCCGCCTGCACGAAACCCAAAAGCCAAGCCCGCCATGCAGCGCGTGATTTTTGCCACTGACCAACCAATCTCCTTACAATGGCCTATATATAGCAAGACAGCCAACTCGTCATCATCCTCCTTCAGACCTACTACCTCACGCCATTCTAACCAGCTCCGCCATTCCTGATTGTATGCCGACCATGTATTCGGGGCCAAGGATTCCCTGATGAGCTGATCGACTACCCGTCAAGCAGAGCCCAGAGCCGACTCGGGAACCCGGTCCCCTCCCTGTCCGCCTCTGGTGCCAACTCCCGAAAACGCTCCCACTGTGAACGAGATAAAGCATCCGCAATGCCGTTAGAGACACCAGGAACGTGCCTAGCCACAACCCACAAATTCAAAGCCAGACATTCCAATACTAACTGCTGCAAAACAGTGACCACTGCCGGTGAAGATGCCGACAATTGGTTAATAGCCATGACAACCCCCAAATTATCGCAGTGAAAACAAATCTTCCTATTGCGGAATAGCTCCCCCCAAACAACTACTGCTACCAAGATAGGAAACAACTCCAACAATGCCAAGTTTTTAACCATGCCTCTCTGCACCCAAGACTCCGGCCACCGGCCTACACACCAATGTCCCTGGCAATATGCCCCGAACCCACCACTCCCGGCCGCGTCTGTGAAAAGGTCTAGCTCAGTAGCGACGCATGTGTCTGACATCCACAAAGCTCTGCCATTAAAAACTTCCAAAAAAGTTGCCCACACCCGCAAGTCCCCTTTCAACTCGCTACCTAATCTGACAAAATGATGAGGAAGAACCACCCCTGCTGTCGCTGCTGCCAGCCTCCTGCTGAAAATGCGGCCCATAGGCATAATGCGACACGCAAAATTCAATTTGCCCAGCAAGGATTGCAATTCCCGCAATCTAATCTTCTTCAACAGCAATGCCCTCCCTACCTCGGCCTTCAAACCCAGCAATTTCTCCTCGGGCAAGCGGCACTCCATATTCTCGGTATCAATGACAATACCCAAAAAACTAATCACAGTCGCAGGGCCCTCCGTCTTACCTGGAGCAAGCGGGACCCCAAAGTCTGCCGACACCCTTTCAACAGTCCTCAACAATAAGTCACATACTCCGGTCCCCCCAGGACCAATACATAAGAAGTCATCTAGGTAATGAATAACTGAACTACACCCAGAGACATCCTTAACCACCCACTCCAAAAAAGAACTAAAGGCCTCAAAATAAGCACATGACAAAGAACAACCCATCGGTAAACAACGATCAACAAAAAATTCCCCGTCCCAACAACAACCCAACAAACGCAAACTGGTTGGGTGAACCGGCAGCAAACGGAATGCCGATTCAATATCAGTCTTTGCCAATCTGGCCCCTTTCCCAAACCGCTTCACCCACTGAACAGCCGCGTCAAACGATGTATAAACCACCGAGCAGATGTCAGGGTCAATGCCATCATTGACCGACGCCCCTTTTGGAAAAGATAAATGGTGTATAAGACGAAACTTGTTCGCCTCCTTTTTTGGCACCACCCCCAATGGAGAGACTATCAAATCTGGCCATGGTGCCGACCCAAAAGGTCCAGCCATACGACCCAGCTGCACCTCCTTACGCAGTTTATCCTGCACCACCTCTGGATGCTCCCTTGCAGACTTCAAATTCCTCCTCAAGCCCCCTGAAACCTGCACGTCGGAAGGTATCTTAAAACCTTCCCTAAACCCCTCCTCCAACAACACGGCTGTCTGCTGGTCAGGATACCTACGCAGATACCCCAGCATCCTTTCCAGCCGAACCGGTGTCTCCCCCTTTTGAATTACCGTCCCGTGACTTCCCTCTGAAGCATTTATTTGCACCATGGGTCCCTCCACACGAGGAACATTCATGTTTAAATTTGCATTTTGCCCCAAAACGACATGACCCGTCATTAAAGGCAAAGCAGAGTCCCTTCTGCATGGCCGTCCCATTTGTGGCCTCCCTCGGCCCCCCCCCCGTCCCCACGAAAGGGCTGCCCACTTTTTGTGGGAGCCGTCACCTTTAACCATAAAGCAATATCCTTATGGTCCCAACGTATGTTAGGGCGAACAGCCTTCCTCTGCCTAAACTGCTCATCGTACCTGAGCCAAGCCAAGCCCCCATACACACGGTATGCCTCTCCTATCGCATCCATGTAACAAAACAAGCCTGAACAATTGTCAGGCGCCTTCTCCCCAATCACACTAGCTAAAATAGCAAATGCTTGGAGCCAGTTCGTGAATGACCGCGGTATCAGCCGGTACCGCCGCCGTTCCTCCTCCTCCTTCTTCTCCTCCTTACGGGGCCTATCCAGATTAAAACGCTCTAAAGGGAGCAATGAAAATATATCAACGTATTCCCCTTTCCAAATCTTCTCCCTCACCTCCTGCTTCAGGTGGGCCCCCAATGGCCCCTCAAAGCATACATACACCTCCCCTTTTGCAGTGTCACTGAGCCTTCCACTCTCCTCCTGCGTCCCAACACTGCCCCCTTCTGCCCCTGCACTACTGCTATTTTGCTCACCGCCGGATACCGGCACCCCGCTGCTCACCGGCACCCCACTGCTAACCGGCACCCCACTGCTAACCGGCACACTATTACTGACTGGCACACTAATGCTAGCTGGTGTGCCCGCATTCTGCGGCACCCATGCTGCCGCCGGGGACGGCCCCGCCCCCTGCCGCAAACCCACCAACCAATCTGCAAAACCACTCAATAATTCAGTAAAACCTCTACTCATTTCCCCTTGGAGGGCTAACCCTCCCCCCCCCTGACTCTGCGCTAAAGCATTAACAGACATAGAGACAGACTCACCAGGCTGCCTGGGGGCTGTGAACCCAGCAGCCGCAGGTCCAGTGTCCTGACGAACTCCAGCCAATGAGGAAGGACCAGGTAGTTCTCCATCATCTGCTGACGCTGCCATCACTCTTCTCCTGACATCCCGACCCTCAGGTACAGCACCAGCCGGCGTGACCTCGTTGGAGGCGGAGCCAGCTGTGCGCCTCTCGCTCCGTGTACCAGGCCTGCGGTCCTCAGCCTGTACTTCTGCCCCCCTGGCACGACTCACCCCACGCTGGGCAGCAGCATGCCCCGCATGCCCCACCGCACCAGGTCCAGTACCACGCAACGCCGGATCTTCTTGCACGTGGGGGGGATCCCCCCCGCGCAGAGGGTTCCGCCTGCTGGTTGGATTCCTCCCAGACCTGGTCCTGCGGGCGGAAGGTGCCCGGCCCACAGCCTGGCCTGGAGGGTCCCTAACGGGGCTCCGTGAACGGCGCTGAACCCTGGGGGACACAGATGGGCTAAAGCGCTCCGGAGGCCTGGACCTCCGAGGCCGTGCACCCGCTGGAGCAGCCTCTTGCGTTGCTGCTCCCAGTCCCCCCAGCAGACCTGACATCTGCTGCTGCAGCCACTCAGTCCCTCTGGTGCCAGCTGCCTCCCTGAGGGCAGCAAGCGCAGCGGATACCTCTGCATCAGCGTTGCCTGGGGAAGCCATGGGAGATGTCACGCTGCTTAGCTGTTGAGAAAAACTCCCAGTGACCCCTATTTCCTGCCTGAACCCTGCTTATAAACCCCTCCAACACCCCGTTAAGCCCCTCCCCCTATGACCCTCTCCTTAAGCACTCCTCCTATGACTAACTGCTAGTCAGCTCCCTACAAACCCTGTCAGGGGAGCCTACCCCCAGGCTTTGCCTCCAGTCCGGCTCCTACAATATTAAGTGGGTTTGTAACCACTTGATAGGTATAAAATATTTTTTACACAAAGAAATTACATAAAGACATAATTGAACAAAATACAAAAATGATGACAATAGAATAATGAGAATAAAAGAATGTGGGTTATACTACTTATGGCGTGGATTCACGTATTATTGTCCTTTTTTGGAGGTACTTGTAGTAGCTGGATTTAGACTTCCTGAGGCTGAATTAATATGGGGTCCATAAACCTTGCCGGATAAGTGGCGCTGGAGGGAGATGGTAGACCTGATGGATTGTGGGTATCCTCAACGATGTGCGCCCTTGTAATCCTTATTGTGCAGGTGGTGGTGTCCCAATTTTGAAATATAGGATGTATTTAGCCCAGTTGATGATC
The DNA here is from genome assembly GCF_055691185.1 of Crinia signifera. Taxonomy (NCBI): domain Eukaryota; kingdom Metazoa; phylum Chordata; class Amphibia; order Anura; family Myobatrachidae; genus Crinia; species Crinia signifera. The sequence goes on from NC_139226.1 coordinate 65,952,076, forward strand.
CAGATATTGTATGACAAGTTATTCCTCCAAGAATTGCCAATTGTAGCCAAATAAACCCAATAAAATCAGCAGGTGCTCCCTGACATGTTTCGCCGTCCACTGACAGCTTTTTCAAAGGTGCTGGGAGACTGCTGGATCACTGTGGAGACAGCGGCACTAGGAGAGTGCTGGATCTGTGCGATGCGGGCTGAGCGCACACAGCACTGATGGAAGCATGCTTTGGAATGCAGTGAAAGTCTTGCCAGACATTTAGAAGTTAAATGTACATTATCTGTCTTAAAATTCAGGCTTTAACATAACCCCAAGAGTTTGCCATAGAAGTGGTGATGTTTGATGGGAAATAATTACAATTCTGCTGTGATCATTGACAGTTCTTCCCCACACTGAGCATGACTTTGCACTTTCCAGTTGTGGAGATTTGTTTATGCACGCAATAATATTAAACAGAACAAAAACCTTTAAGCACACACATCCCTTCGCTTGCGGCCACACGGGTGAAAAATCATTCGATGGTTGCCTACCATCGAATGATTTTTTTTCTCGTTTGCAAATAAAAGTCAGTCTAAACTGATTTTTATTTCCGAAGGAGACGGCCGAAAAGGGGCAGGCAGCTGATGTCACATGGAGAATGCCCCGCGTTTTCATAGGGATGCCCATAAAATACTGGGCGTTCACCTGCAGCAGCCCCTTGTCCGCCACCTTCCCTCCCCTGCCTCTTCGGATGCCTAGGCAAGTGTCATACTTGCCCACGGCGTAAATTCAGGTGGTCTGCACATGCACATATTCACCCATACGCAGACCTGCACAATCGAAAAGGGGCTGAATTTGGCCCCAACCAATCAAAACCAGAATCAGGCCCTTTGTTAGATAGTATTCAAGTTTCTGGTTGTAATATGTACAAAGGAAATACCATGCGCAAAGACCATGCTTTGTTTTTATTGATACTGTACGTAATCAAAATGTCAACAGTCATGAAGTCAACATTATTATGTCAACGTATGAAATGTGCACGCTCTGCATAGGATGGTAGCAGAGGGTTAGGGAGAGGGTGCAGGAGGAGTTTTGGGTTCATTTGGAGTTAGGGGACATTATTAGCAATACTCAGCACTGGAAGTCATGCAGGATACACAGGAAACCATTAGAATGTCACCACTGTAGTGTACCCCGAACACACCACTGAAGATGCTGGCATTTTGTTGATAGTCTAATCATATTTTATATTTAATCAATGTTGACATGGTTAATGTCAATATGTCAAGCATGTCAACATTACGATCATGTTAGCATTCTCACATTGATATTCTAAGCATCAACAAATTATACCACACCACATTCTCTGTTTATGCATACAAAAATCCACAAAAAATATTGTATATGGGCCGTTTTTTATTTTAATATTGCTCTTACCCATTATAGCTACCAGTGCTCTGGATGACTGTTATCACTAATAATCCTTTACCGGCGCACAGACTTCAGCGCACGGCTAAACAACCGATTCTCCTGTGCGGCAAATACTATTGGGAATTATCCAACCACGTTACCAGCACCACAGCACATCTGCCCTACAGTGAAAACGGCTGTCTAGCGGACTCGGCACACCTCCTGCCACCAATTTGATCCATGCTGCAACATCGGTCTACTGGGTTTTAGGGCTCCAGATGTGAGACGGCTGCTGCTTACACACTGCTGCTTGCGATCATCACTGGTGTGGTTCCTGAAACCTACACAGAGGCACCTTGCTTGTCCTCCAGCCTCCAGCCACTCATAAACTGATATGAGCGGCCTCTACAGGTACACATCCCGCTTCCATCTCCGAGGCACGCCACCATACATCCAGCCTCCAGCCGACCACCCACCCATTGCAGGCCAGGATCACCATCTTGTTTCAAAACATCTGAGCACAGACCTCCATACAGGGGCGGATCCAGGATAAAATGACAGGGGGGGCACCATGATAAAAGAGGGTTTAGGTGGGGAAGGGGCAGTGTTAGTGGTGCCAGTGTACATGCTAAGAGAGCAGCAGAGAGAGGGTGGGAATGGGATTAAAAATAGGTCCTGGCATTTAAAGTACGCAGGCCCACCATGGTGACAAAAGTGAAGGATGTAGTTGTGCGCGCGCCGAAGGCGCGCTCCGGAAAATGGGGTGTGGCCACTCAACAGGGGGCGTGTCCTTGAGTGTAGTGTACAACATCATATACAACTTCTACACATTATGCAACAAAATACTAGACCCCATTATACTTGTCCCTTACACATGATGCCAAATGGAATGTGCCAAAATTCACATAATGCCACACGGATTGAGCCAAAATTCAAATAATGCCACATGGATTGTGTCAAAATTCACATCAAGCCACACGGATTGAGCCAAAATTCACATAATGCCACATGGATTGATCCAAAATTCAAATAGTACCACATGGATTGTGTCAAAATTCACATAATGCCACACGGATTGAGCCAAAATTTACATAATGCCAAATGGATTGAGCCAAAATAAACATAATGCCATATGGATTGTGTCAAAATTCACATAATGCCACATGGATTGAGGAGCCAAAATTCACATAATGCCACACTGATTGAGACAAAATTCACATAATGCCACACGTATTGAGCCAAAATTCACATAATGTCACACGGATTGTGACAAAATTCACATAATGCCACACGGATTGAGCCAGAATTCACATAATGCCACACAGATTAAGCCAAAATTCACAATACGTTTCATAAATAGGAACATTGTCCACCAAACATTTACACCATAATGTCCATTACACGTTAAGTTACACGCCATTATGTCCATTATGTATTATGTCAAACACCATAATGCCTATTAAAAATTATGCTACATAAGTGCTGCTTATCTACATGCTCATTGCCAAGGGTCCCATGCTCATTGCCAGAGGTTCCATGCTCATTGCCATGTGGGATTACATGCTCATTGCCAAGGGGAATACATGCTCGCGGTAAATGGGGGACAGCCGCCAGGCAGAAGTGATAGCAGAAGTGATAGCCACTGACAGTGGCAGAGCCTGGCTGTATTCAGAGCACTGCAGGTCCCGGCTATTTGAAATAATACCCCTTTCACACCAGAAAATGCATTCCCAGCCTAGTCCCTGCATTTTCTGGTGTGAGGGGGAGAGAAAACCACCCCTCCCCCCCTTTAACCAGTTATCTTATTTAACCGGCTATATCTTCGGAACCAACTGATCCATTTACATGAGACAAGTATCATATTGAAGAACTTTTGAGTGGGCTTTGAATGATTTTGGTCCAGTGAAACTGGAACGTTTGGTTCCAGAGTAATCTGCCCTCAAAGAACATGAACAGCCATGAAATTACATTTCAAAAATAAAAAAATTAGTTTACACGTAATATCTCTGGAACCGATTAACCGATATGGACCAGCCTGGTATCATATTGAAGGCCCAGCGATTTGGAATTGAATGAGATCAACCTCAAGCTTATGTGATGCCAGGGGGGGAACTGGCAGCCGTCGAAACCGGGTGGGGGTCGGAATTGACGGGTCCCATATTATCCTATGGGGAAAAAACGTTACAGCTTTGCCAGGCGATATCTCCGGTTCCCGGGGGGCTAGAGACACGGTGCTGGGCTTGTTGGAAAGCCCTGGTCCTCAGATGAATGACAGGGGGGCACGTGCCCAGGTGCCCCCCCCCCCCCTGAATCCGCCACTGCCTCCATACAACCAGCCATATGCACCTGTATAACTGGACTGCTGGAAACAGCAACCTACTGTAATATCCTTTGATCTGCCGCACTGGACTTCCATACATTGGCCCTTATTCTGGTTTACTCACATAGGCAAATTCCTTCTCAAATGGACAATACCATGTGCACCGCAGGGGGGGGGGTGGTGGCAGATGTAACATGTGCAGAGAGATTTAGATTTGGGGAAAATACTGACTGCTTTATTTTTACATTGCAATATAGATCTCACTTTGAAGTAAAACCCCACCAAATCTGATTCTCTCTGCACATGTTACATCTGCCCCACCTGTGGTGCACATAGTTTTGTCCATTTGAGAAGGAATTTGCCTTTGCGAGTGAACCAGAATAACCCCCATTAGGTACCATTATTTGTTACAATTGGAGATTCGAGGACACTTGGATACTCCTCCATCCACTTATTTTAATAAGAGAAGCTGTCCTTTGGATAGGAACTTTAGAGTTGCTCAGAACAATCTGATGCTTATCAATTTGGGAGAATATATTACTATTAATCAATCTATGTTTATGTGTGTGACACTCACTATATATTTTTAATTGTATTTCCTGATTAATATTAAATATTTTTTTTGTTATGATATCAAAAGGGCAGTTCTATTATTATTTGCTCAATGGCCCAACAATCCTAGGGGTCTTCAAGCTGGGGCAGATTTGGTTTTGGGCATCTGCCTCCTGAGCTTCTTGGGGGGCAGTAGAGAATGCTGCCTGGTTGCTCTGATTGTGAATTACACACAATCACAGCAGCCAGGCAGCATTCTCTACCTGCCTCCCAGCCTGCTCCCAGACAGTCAGTGGCTGACAGCATGCTGATCGGTGGATGGCTGGAGCTATCCACCAATCACAGTCCAGCATTCTCTACCTGAAAAAGCACGGCAGGAGCTGCAGGCCAGCCATACTGCCACTGTCATCTTTGCACAGCACTTTGCATTTTGCCACCCGGACCAGTCACCATTGTGGGAACCAGTCACAGCCCTCTTTCACCACCAAGTGGGACTTTATTTCATCACCATCACCCAGGAGGATACAGCTGCTATGCTTTCCTAAATTGAATCAATTCTCCTGGAGGACACTGTTGGTAATTATACCATTTAATTACATAGAGACCCACCAAAGACTGTATTATTTGTCAATAAACCTTCTCTACAGGCGATATAACTAGAAATGGATGACCATTTAGCTATTCACCTTAGATGCCAGTGTCCCTATATTGTTGATTTTAATATATTTTATCATTTATATTTTATTTTTTGAAGTGCACAATACAATGTCTTATTATTAAAAGCTCATTGGTATATTAGCCCTACCCCTTTTTTCTTTTAATTTTAACCTTTTCTAAGGAGTTGCTCCCTCTTTACGGTAGCTGCTTGGCAAAGCTCTCCCACACCAACTCCCTTCTTTTTGCTACCTAGGTAGCAAAAAAAAACTTTTTTTGCAGCATTCTCTACCTGTCTGCCAGCCAGCAAGCATGCTGGATCTACAGCATTCACCAATCACACTGCTGACAGCCCTTCACTGTATGGAAACAAATGGAGAGATTGCACAGGACCACATATTATAATTTCTTTTTATTTCCAGTAACACTGGACAACAAATTTTAACCTTTTTTATGGATCATAAAAATTACATATGTTTATTTATAGATTTTAGGGTGCTGAAAATTACATTTGTCGTTTTTCAAGTTGCTTGTACACTAAGTTGCTTGTACACTAATTCCAGGGCATCTTTGACAAGTGTCCAACATACAATGGGGGGGGGTGGAAGGGTACGGGACCGGTGCACAAGTCAATCGCATGAATGATGATAGTAATATTCAAAAAAGAGAGTACTTTTTCTTTTCTTCCTAAGTGTCCAACATAGTCTGCTAACATTGAAGCATTCCATTTCCCATGGTATCTCTTCTCCATCTTAGAAATATCCTGGTGAAAACCTTCACTGTGTTCATCACTAAAGGTGCCGCAGTTAACTGGGAGAAAATCTAAGTGAAAATGAAGAAAATGCATCTTCAAAGACGGGATGCGGTTAATTTCCCGGCGGTCGGGATCCCGGCGCTCGGAATCCCGACACTGGAATCCCGACCGCCGAAATCCCGAAACTTTCTCCCTCCGTGGGTGTCCACGACACCCATAGAGGGAGAATAAAATAGCGTGCCGAGCGTAGCGAGGCACCGGGCCCGCTGCGTGGCGAGCGCAGCGAGCCCGCAAGGGGGGGCGATCCATGTCCCCCCCTTGTCGGGATTTCGGCGGTCGGGATTCCAGTGTCGGGATTACGACCGCCGGGATCCCGACCGCCGGGAAATCATATCGGATCCTTCAAAGACATATTGCACCCAAGTGTCTGATACGAGGAAATCATATTTTCAAATATTTTAAAATGGGAAAATGTCTGCAATGTGGGACCACAGCATTGATCTAAGAATTAGTTCATCGCTAAGGATCTTCAAAACTCGAACTACAGTAATAAACCATTTTAAACATCATATTTGTGTTCAGCACATTGAAATCAGTAAGAATTGGTTGTTTTTACGTAGGATCAAGGGCGTAACTACCATAGGTGCAAGGGGTGCAGCTGCTATGGGGCCCAGAGCTGAAGGGGGCCCATCTTTACTGTCTAAGTAAAATGATTTACATACATTTGTCACAATCAGTTGCTAAATAGGGGGCCCTTACAAACTTTTGCTATGGGGCTTACGGATATCTAGTTATGCCACTGTGTAGGATCCTTTTTGGCTGTTGCCTAATGTAATTGGATGTGGATGGGCCACAAATGCAATGATTTGCCCAGGGCCTACAATTTTGTTAAGATGGCCCTGTGCTATTTTCTATTTAATTCTCAAAATACACAGACTGTCCAAGGATGTTCCAATCCAATCTGAATTGCTGCGAGACAGGGCTACAACTGGGGAAGGGGGGCTCTAAGGGGGCCGGTTCACAGAGGGCACAGACTCTCTTAACACCCTGCACCCAAGAACCTGGTAATCCCAATGATATTTTTGTGTCTACTGAAGCATTGCAGTGCTTGTGTGTTTGTGTGTGTGTGTTTTTGAGCAGTAAAAATTTGGTGCGTTCAGAATTGTTTAGTTGACAGCTATTAGGAAGAAGTTTTTCCTGGTTCTTGTCGTCCTTGCTGGGATGGACGAATATAGCGCCTGCCTGATGGGAGGGGATCAAACAGGCAGTGGCCAGGGTGTAGCTTGTCCACCGATATCTTTCCTGCATGCTTCATGACCCTGGCTAGGTATAGTTCTTGGACCGTGGGGAGGTCCACCCCTATGATCTTTTTTGCCGTCCTCACCACCCTTTGCAGCCTTTGTCTGTCATTCTCCTTTGCTCCCCCATACCAGATTGTGATCGAGGAGCATAGAACAGACTCTACTATGGCTGTTTAGGATAAGAGCAGCAGCTCCTGTGAAATGTTGAATTTCTTGAGTTGCCTCAGGAAGAACAACCGCTGCTGGGCCTTCTTGACAGTTGTGGTGATATTGGGCCCCCATTTGAGGTCACAGGAAATCTTTGTACCTAGGGTATAACCTAGGTTGTGTATGCTGGAGCCGTACAGTCATAGTTACCTATCCTCCTCCATCTGCAGGAGACTCCCTGAAATAGCAGCAATCTCCCTCACTCCCTGATTAGTCCAGCAATCTCCCAAATTTAACCTAGCCAACAGCCTATGTAGATGTTACATTTTTTCGGCAAAAAATTAAATCAGAGATTTATAAATTCAAATGGGGTCACCAGTAACATTTTCCTGCATTGGTAATAATGGAATATAACCAGACTAATATTATTCGAAGATAATAATTGTAGAGAGCGCACTGAATTAAACACACATTTACATTCACACATTTATTAAAAAACAACAACTATTTAAAATACTCAATCTCAGTGGTGATTAATAAATCTAAAAGATAGATTAGACACACATGGGCAACCACTTCAACCTATCACAGTTCTGATGGTGTAAATATAAAGTCCGGTATCTCTTACCCACTAATTGTTGGAAGTTGTAAGGTCCAAATAGCGGGGAGCTTGTTTATGATAGGAATTGAGGTAAGGATAATGGGGGAAATTTACCAAAATGGATTTGTAGAAAAAAGGTGTATTCGTAGGCAGAAATACACCTTTTTTTTACGAATTTGTATTTTCGGGATTTACAATCCCAAAAATACAACAATTCGTAGTCCTAAAGATGGAACATTCGTATTTGTATTTACAAATACGAATGTCTACACCATCGATAGAATACGACAGAAATCACCATTCAAAGGAATGGTGGTTTCTGATTTACTAAGCAGCCGTACTGATAATACGGCTGCTTAGTGGTGTAAAACAGGCATGCAAATACGACAGGAAAATAGAACACCATTTTCATGTCGTATTTGCGTTTTAGCCTGCACGGATCAGTCAGATCCGTGCAGGCTTCGGTGTAAAAAAATAGAAAAATAAATAAATTAAAAAAAAAAACCGGCGTGGGGTCCCCCCCACAGCCGAAACCAGCACCAGGCTGACAGAGCCTGGAGCCGGTAATTAAAAATCAGGGAACCCGACAAATAGGGGTTCCCCGATTTTTAACAACCAGCCCCAGGCTCCTGCTCTGGGGCTGGTTCCCAAAATACGGGGGACAAAATGACTAGGGGTCCCCCGTATTTTAAGAACCAGCCCCAGGCAAAACCAGCCAGCAGGGTAATGCCACAGCCGGGGGGAGACTTTTTATACAAGTCCCCCCGGCCAAAGCATTCATCCCTACCGACCAGTCAGCCTGGCCAGGGGCCCTGGGGGAGTGGGGACCCCCCCAATAAAGGGGTCCCCCCCCTCCAGGACTTACCTGACCAGGCTGAAGCCTGGTGCTGTCCTCGATGCCCCTGGGCGGTGGGCATCGAGCTGATGGTATGGTGTAAAAAATAGAATAAAAACCATTGTCTTTTACTGGTGAACTATGAGTCCCAGCAAGCCTCCCCCGCAAGCTGGGACTTGGAGAACCACAAGTCCCAGCCTGCGGGGCATTAAAGGGCCCGCTGGGTCTTGTAGTGCCACAGTAAAAGAAAGAGTTAAATAAACACACTGACACACGTGAAAAATAAAAGTTTAATACATACATAACACATACATACTGATACTTACCTTTCTTGATCCCGTAGGTAGCCCTGGTCCTGATGTCCTGTGTCGTCCATGTCGGCTGTCTGCGTCGTCCTCCAGGTCCATGTCGACGGTCCGTGTCGTCCTCCAGGTCCATGGCGGTGTCCGGGTCCGAAGAAATCCATGTTGGAGCTGTGGAAGGAAATCCTACTCACCTGGTCCTGCGCTGAAGAAGTCTTCTCTTGATCCGACGTAGTCCAGGTAATCTTCAAGCTGTCGCCGGTCCCCGCTGTCTGCGCTGTCTCTGCATCGCGCTGAGGAGAGATGCTGAGAAGTTTCATATTCGGCGCCTCTCCTCAGACTGAATTCTATTGGCTGCCTAGCAGGCCAATCAGGAGCCGACTTTCTTGGCTCCTGATTGGCCTGCTAGGCGGCCAATAGAATTCAGTCTGAGGAGAGGCGCCGAATATGAAACTTCTCAGCATCTCTCCTCAGCGCGATGCAGAGACAGCGCAGACAGCGGGGACCGGCGACAGCTTGAAGATTACCTGGACTACGTCGGATCAAGAGAAGACTTCTTCAGCGCAGGACCAGGTGAGTAGGATTTCCTTCCACAGCTCCAACATGGATTTCTTCGGACCCGGACACCGCCATGGACCTGGAGGACGACACAGACCGTCGACATGGACCTGGAGGACGACGCAGACAGCCGACATGGACGACACAGGACATCAGGACCAGGGCTACCTACGGGATCAAGAAAGGTAAGTATCAGTATGTATGTGTTATGTATGTATTAAACTTTTATTTTTCACGTGTGTCAGTGTGTTTATTTAACTCTTTCTTTTACTGTGGCACTACAAGACCCAGCGGGCCCTTTAATGCCCCGCAGGCTGGGACTTGTGGTTCTCCAAGTCCTATCTTGCGGGGGGAGGCTTGCTGGGACTCATAGTTCACCAGTAAAAGACAATGGTTTTTATTCTATTTTTTACACCATACCATCAGCTCGATGCCCACCGCCCAGGGGCATCGAGGACAGCACCAGGCTTCAGCCTGGTCAGGTAAGTCCTGGAGGGGGGGGACCCCTTTATTGGGGGGGTCCCCACTCCCCCAGGGCCCCTGGCCAGGCTGACTGGTCGGTAGGGATGAATGCTTTGGCCGGGGGGACTTGTATAAAAAGTCTCCCCCCGGCTGTGGCATTACCCTGCTGGCTGGTTTTGCCTGGGGCTGGTTCTTAAAATACGGGGGACCCCTAGTCATTTTGTCCCCCGTATTTTGGGAACCAGCCCCAGAGCAGGAGCCTGGGGCTGGTTGTTAAAAATCGGGGAACCCCTATTTGTCGGGTTCCCTGATTTTTAATTACCGGCTCCAGGCTCTGTCAGCCTGGTGCTGGTTTCGGCTGTGGGGGGGACCCCACGCCGTTTTTTTTTTTAATTTATTTATTTTTCTATTTTTTTTTACACATTGCAGCCTGCACGGATCTGACTGATCCGTGCAGACTGCTAGAAATAATTCGTATTAGCGGCCGTATATACGGCCGCTAATACGAATTCCTACGACATCGGTGGGTTACAAAGCAGTCGTATATGACTGCTTTGTAAATCCCCCTCCGGAACACGACTTTGCATACGACTTAAACAGTCGTATGCAGTCGTAGGGAAAATACTAATACGAAAAACTAGGTTTTTCATATTGGTAAATTTCCCCCAATATGTCCTTAGAAAAGTCCGTCCGGTAATGGTTATAGGCAACATGGTGAATAGACTGATGGAAGGGGAGATGAGGATGGATGGGGTAGGGATATGGAGCTTGCATAGAACTCACTTGCTGGAAAGATGGTCCTGTGCTTCAACCGGCGGGTGATGGTAATTGGCCGGGAGCACGTTCAGAGCAAACAGCGGCGCAGCTGGGTACTGTAGTTGGAAGCCGTCTCATCCACCGGCGTGTTGTCCCGTGGAGAGAGTGACTGGATACCTGCCGCACTCTGTTGATGTGAGACCCGATGCAAGCTGTACCTCTCGGGGGTTCCGTTTGTTGTCCAAATTGGTCAGGGTTCGCCGCAGGTCGCCCTTCCCCTTGTAGGTAAACCAACACAGAGGGAAAAGATGGTAAGGTTTGGAGTCAGCTGGGTAGAACAAGTGGCAGGTGTAAGTGGATGCCAGGTGGCATTTTTCCGTCATGGAATCAGACGGTCTGATTCCCCAACTACTGTATGTTCCAAACCTTACCTATAAAGATCCCGGTTAAAGTTCTTAATGATGTTCATTCCGCTCTCCTGAGATTTGTTTGGAGTGACAGGACCCCTAGAATCGCCTTTTCTGCTCTAAAAATGCCTAGATATGAAGGTGGTAAGGGCTACCATGATGTAAAGCTCTATTACCTGGCCTGTCATTTTAGCCAGGTGGTTGCTACCTTTGCTCCTCCAAGATCTATCTCTTGGGTTGACTTGGAGGCTGCCGATTTGGGGGTTTGCTCTTTGGCCTCTTTATGAGGCCTGTCCAAGCCTCATAGATCTTTGCTGGCTACCCCCCTACCATCTCTCAGATTCTGTGAGGCGATCTGGGATTCTTCTTATTCTACCTACAAATTCTCCTCTGCCTGCTCTCCTCTTACACCTCTGTGGAGTAACCCTGCTTTCCCCCAAGGTAACTCCTCCCACCTATTCAAAACATGGAGCTTAGCTGGCCTCCATGTAGTTTATGACCTTATTGTACAGGGCTCGTGGGCTTATATCAAACATTAATTTCCCTCCCTGTCTCCCCCCCTTTTTGAGTATTTTCAGCTCCGGCATTTACTCCTGTCTCTCCATCAAGTTGACCCACTTCGTACCCCCATCCCATTTGAATCTCTATGCCTGAATTGGCATGATCCCTTCTGTCTTTTCAATGTTAATTAAAGTAACTGCTGTTTCCCCTAGCCGCCATGAAAGGGGTTGGGGCTGGACCTGGGGCCGCCACCCGATGACTCTTGTTCGGCTGAGGTGCTAGAGGGCATAGCTAAAAGCTCTATCTCTATCCGACTTAAAGAAACATCTTACAAAACTATACTTCAGATGGTACTATACCCCAGATAGGCTTTACAAAATGTTTCCCTCTTCTACTCCTGTGGTCTGGCGTATTTGTGGTCATAGAGGAACGCTCTTCCATATTTGGTGGCCGTGTCCTTCTATTTCCCCTTTTTGGTCTAGGATAGCCCTGCTCCTTAAATCTATTTTAGGTATCCCACTCTCCCTAGACCCATGGTCGTTCCTGCTAGCTCGTCCTTTTCCTGACTGAGATCCTTCCTTTAATAATTTACTATGCCCTATCCTAACCATGGCCAAGTCCCTTATTGCTAAAGACTGGAAATCTCCTGCCCCCCTCGCCCCTAATGAACTATGCCTGGTCCATAGCTGTAATGGAAAAGATCACCTATTACCTCCACAATCGTCTCCATAAATTTTATATTGTCTGGGGTCCATGGCTTTTACATAGCCTCCCGTATCATCTCCTCTTGTTACATGTGTCCGTTCTTGGTGCATTTCTATAGCTAGAATGGTTATTTTTGCTGTACCAGGCCGCCCCTGCACCCTCTTGGGGCTTCACCTCTTTCTCACAGTGAGTTTTCCTTTGTTGTTTTTATATTTTCAAATACCTGAAAGTTGTATTTAGCTTTATTCCATTATACAGTATATACAAGGAACCTTGATATATTTGTACCTGTTCCTGTCCCTCTTCTCCCCCTCTCTCTCCCTTCCCCCTCCTTTCCTCTCATCCCTCCCTTCTCCTATCCTTTTCATTTTTATTTGTTGTAGCTTTAATGTGGAAAAAAAAAGAGAATGGTATTTTTCTTGTAACTTATGTGACCATACTATGTACTGATTCTCTTGGAAAAGAAAGAGTTAAAAAAAAAGCATAAGGCAGGTCAAGGGGCAGGGCTGGGAGTGGGTCAAGGGGAGGGCTGTGGGTGGGTCAAGGGGCGGGCTACCTGTGGATCTTCTGCATGGGGATTCCAGAGCCTGCCATCACTGAGGCTTTGGTAGTGTAGTATAAGGTACAGTATAGAAGGGTCAGTAGTGTAGTGGCGGATATAAAGGGGTCAGTAGTGTAGTGGCGGGTATAAAAGGGTCAGTAGTGTAGTGGTGGGTACAAAGGGGTCAGTAGTGTAGTGGTGGGTACAAAGGGGTCAGTAGTGTGGTATCATATATAAAGGGGTCAGTAGTGTAGTGGTGGGAACAAAGGGGTCAGTAGTGTGGTATCATGTATAAAGGGGTCAGTAGTGTAGTGGTTGGTACAAAGGGGACAGTAGTGTGGAACCATGTATAAAGGGGTCAGTAGTGTAGTGGCTTGTATAGAGGGGTAAGTAGTTTAGTGGCAGGTATAGAGGGGTCAGTAGTGTAGTGGCAGATATAGAGAAGTCAGCAGTTTAGTGACAGGTATAGAGGGGTCAGTAGTTTAGTGGCAGGTATAGAGAAGTCATCAGTTTAGTGGCAGGTATAGAGGGGTCAGTAGTTTAGTGGCAGGTATACAGTAGAGGGGTCAGCAGTTTAGTGGCAGGTATAGAGGGGTCTGTAGTTTAGTGGCAGGTATAGAGGGGTCAGCACTTTAGTGGCAGATATAGAGTAGTGAGCAGTTTAGTGGCAGGTATAGAGGGGTCAGCAGTTTAATGGCAGGTATAGAGAAGTCAGCAGTTTAGTGGCAGGTATAGAGGGGTCTGTAGTTTAGTGGCAGGTATAGACACAAAGGGCAGGATATTTTTATCTATGACACCACATTAACTTTAGATTTCAGTTCAGCTTTTGAGTTCAATTCCATTAGATCAACATAGATGGAATTTAACAAATAATAAGGTACTTAGGTACCACTGTAGTTTCACGGCGCCGCCGCGCGCACACTCTGGCTCAGAAACTTGGCAGACTGCCAGAGGCTCTGATTAACCATGCGCGTGCCGCTCTAGCTCAAACAGAGTGTGCTCGCGCCACTGTAGCTGTACTGACAGCTACGTAAACAGCGTGGCGGCCGGGCAGCAGCAGCAGCAGCACGCTGCCCAGGCGCTGGCAGGTCACTGTGGTACTTGTAGTTCCACAGTGAAATAGGCAGCGCCTGGGCACCACTGACAACAACGGGGGCAAGTGGACACACCCCGGGCACAACGCTGACGTGCCGGGGCTTGTAAAGGACACACCCCGGCACACCGCTGTGTCCCCCATGTACACGCTAAATTCAATGGCTTGCAGTCTAGATCTAGGCGCTAATGCGCCTGGATTCACACTCCCTGCAAGCCGCTAAGAAGGAGGGGGGCGCCTGGATTTAGGCGCAAAAGCCTCTGAATCCAGGCGGCACCCTGCTGGCCGCTAAGATGCGGGGAAGTCTGGATTTAGATGTCTGAATCTAGGCTCCCTGGGAGCCGCAAAGGTGGTGGGGCATCTAAATTTAGACGCTAAAGCGTCTGGATTTAGTTAGGTGTAGGGGTACATCTAAATTTAGACGCAAAAGCATCTAAATTTAGCTGGGTTTAGGGGTACACTATTAAAACCCGTCCACAGTGGCACTAGTCGATGCAACAGCTGTCGACCGTGTAAATCCCACTATCCACGCCCACCCGAAGCGTGGCGAGCGCAGCGAGCCCCGCGAGGGGCGGTGGTACGCGTCCTATGACTTTTTTATACCCCCACTATCCACGTCGGCGTGGAGTTGAGAATAGATTAGTGCCCGAAGCGTGGCGAGCGCAGCGAGCCCCGCGAGGGGCCGCTGACACCTGTGAAGCCCGCGAGGGGACGCGGATACCTTCACAGCTATCCGCGTCCCCTCGCGGGCTTCACTGGTGTCAGCGTCCCCTCGCGGGGCTCGCTGCGCTCGCCACGCTTCGGGCGCGGTGACAGGTATAGAGGGGTCAGTAGTTTAGTGGCAGGTATAGAGAAGTCATCAGTTTAGTGGCAGGTATAGAGGGGTCAGTAGTTTAGTGGCAGGTATAGAGGGGTCAGCAGTTTAGTGGCAGGTATAGAGGGGTCTGTAGTTTAGTGGCAGGTATAGAGGGGTCAGCAGTTTAGTGGCAGATATAGAGTAGTGAGCAGTTTAGTGGCAGGTATAGAGGGGTCAGCAGTTTAATGGCAGGTATAGAGAAGTCAGCAGTTTAGTGGCAGGTATAGAGGGGTCTGTAGTTTAGTGGCAGGTATAGACACAAAGGGCAGGATATTTTTATCTATGACACCACATTAACTTTAGATTTCAGTTCAGCTTTTGAGTTCAATTCCATTAGATCAACATAGATGGAATTTAACAAATAATAAGGTACTTAGGTACCACTGTAGTTTCACGGCGCCGCCGCACGCACACTCTGGCTCAGAAACTTGGCAGACTGCCAGAGGCTCTGATTAACCGTGCGCGTGCCGCTCTAGCTCAAACAGAGTGTGCTCGCGCCGCTGTAGCTGTACTGACAGCTACGTAAACAGCGTGGCGGCCGGGCAGCAGCAGCAGCAGCGCGCTGCCCAGGCGCTGGCAGGTCACTGTGGTACTTGTAGTTCCACAGTGAAATAGGCAGCGCCTGGGCACCACTGACAACAACGGGGGCAAGTGGACACACCCCGGGCACAACGCTGACGTGCCGGGGCTTGTAAAGGACACACCCCGGCACACCGCTGTGTCCCCCATGTACACGCTAAATTCAATGGCTTGCAGTCTAGATCTAGGCGCTAATGCGCCTGGATTCACACTCCCTGCAAGCCGCTAAGAAGGAGGGGGGCGCCTGGATTTAGGCGCAAAAGCCTCTGAATCCAGGCGGCACCCTGCTGGCCGCTAAGATGCGGGGAAGTCTGGATTTAGACGTCTGAATCTAGGCTCCCTGGGAGCCGCAAAGGTGGTGGGGCATCTAAATTTAGACGCTAAAGCGTCTGGATTTAGTTGGGTGTAGGGGTACATCTAAATTTAGACGCAAAAGCATCTAAATTTAGCTGGGTTTAGGGGTACACTATTAAAACCCGTCCACAGTGGCACTAGTCGATGCAACAGCTGTCGACCGTGTAAATCCCACTATCCACGCCCACCCGAAGCGTGGCGAGCGCAGCGAGCCCCGCGAGGGGCGGCGGTACGCGTCCTATGACCTTTTCATACCCCCACTATCCACGTCGGCGTGGAGTTGAGAATAGATTAGTGTGGCGAGCGCAGCGAGCCACCGCGCCCGAAGCGTGGCGAGCGCAGCGAGCCCCGCGAGGGGACGCTGACACCTGTGAAGCCCGCGAGGGGACGCGGATAGCTGTGAAGGTATCCGCGTCCCCTCGCGGGCTTCACAGGTGTCAGCGGCCCCTCGCGGGGCTCGCTGCGCTCGCCACGCTTCGGGCACTAATCTATTCTCAACTCCACGCCGGCGTGGATAGTGGGGGTATGAAAAGGTCGTAGGACGCGTATTGCCACCCCTCGCGGGGCGCGCTGCACTCGCCGCGCTTCGGGCGGACGTGGATAGTGGGATTTACACGGTTGACAGCTGTTGCGTCGACTAGTGCCACTGTGGACGGGTTTTAATAGTGTACCCCTAAACCCAGCTAAATTTAGATGCTTTTGCGTCTAAATTTAGATGTACCCCTACACCCAGGCTTGCAGGGAGTGTGAATCCAGGCGCATTAGCGCCTAGATCTAGACTGCATGCCATTGAATTTAGCGTGTACATGGGGGACACAGCGGTGTGCCGGGGTGTGTCCTTTACAAGCCCCGGCACGTCAGCGTTGTGCCCGGGGTGTGTCCACTTGCCCCCGTTGTTGTCAGCGGTGCCCAGGAGCTGCCTATTTCACTGTGGAACTACAAGTACCACAGTGACCTGCCAGCGCCTGGGCAGCGCGCTGCTGCTTCCCGGCCGCCACGCTGTTTACGTAGCTGTCAGTACAGCTAGAGCGGCGCGAGCACACTCTGTCTGCTCTGTCTGAGCTAGAGCGGCACGCGCACGGTTAATCAGAGCCTCTGGCAGTCTGGCAACTTTCTGAGCCAGAGTGTGCGCGCGGCGGCGCCGTGAAACTACAGAAGTACCGGTACTTATTTCCTAGCACGGCGCCTGCGATCAAGATTGTATCCATCGGGTCCAAAAAAATTGCGTCGATCGCATCGCATGCAACCAAATCGCTTGCGATGCGATCGACGCGATTTTTACATTGGAATCAATGTGAAATGATCCCTGAGACCCGATTTTACATTGGCCCCAATGTTAAAAGGCCCCCAGACCCCAATTTTTATTGTTTCCCAACCCTGATGGGTCAAATGCACCCCCATTGTTAATGTGACCCCACGATCAACGCCAACCCAAAGCGTGGCGAGCGTAGCGAGCCCGCGAGGGGTGGCGGTACGCGTCCTCCGACCTTTTCATACCCCCACTATCCACGTCGGCGTGGAGTTGCGCGAGCCACCGAGCCCGAAGCATGGCGAGCGCAGCGAGCCTCGCGAGGGGACGTGCATTACTTCACAGGTATTACACGTCCCCTCGAGGGGCTCGCTGCGCTCGCCACGCTTCGGGCTCGGTGGCTCGCTGCGCTCGCCACACTATATAAAATCATTTCCACGCCGACGTGGATAGTGGGGGTATGAAAAGTTCGGAGGACGCGTACCGCTGCCTCTCGAGGGCTCACTGCTCTCGCCACGCTTCGGGTTGGCATTCATCGTGGGGTGGTGTTAACAATGGGGGGCGGCATTTGTCCTGTCAAACATTTGTCATGTCAAATACCCATAAGGGTGGCTATACAATGAAAAATCGGGTCCATTGGCACATTTAACATTGTTCCCTATGTAAAATCGCGTCCATCGCATCGGTCGCATCGCATGCCTTAACTTAAACCATGCGATGGACGCGATTTTTTAATTGTCGGGGAAAAGGCTAAAAATAGCCCTGAAATCGCGTCGGTCGCATCTATCGCATACCTTAAGTTAAGGTATGCGATCACCTGCGACGGGCACCGTGCTAGGAAATAAGTACCAATATTAATCTTCATGAATTTGTATTTTCTGTAATCCATTCAATACAAGTAATCAATATATTCCTATCTTTTGTAGAGTCTGTGAATGACCTTGAAGTGACCATGTAAGTATACAGCATTTACATAAATATATAATCATGAGTGTTAACAATTAAACTATACCATTTTTCAATTAAAGAACTGTGCATAATACTTAGAAAACTGATACAGTAGCATGGGTAATACTTGCCTGACCTTCTGAAACAGATTGGTGACTCATGAATATTGGGTGGAATTCCTTCCCCTGGAAAGGAAGGCAATTCTTCCTACTTTTCACAAAAACTAGCCACCCTTACACCCCAGCATCTGCTGATTACCAAGAGCAAGTAGGAAAAGCAATTATGTTATTCACACTGAATTGCATCATCATAGACCCACATTAGTTCTACACTGCTACCGAACTGTCCACATACCATTGATGTCATTGTTTAAAACTTTCTGTCATTGCAATACACCTCACTCTACTAATTGTAAATTGTAATCTACAGTTTAGTTCCTCTGGATACTTTAACCACTGTAATCCTAAGCATAGAGCACTGTATACATTCAAACAAACAAGACAGTCTGTATTTGTAAAGTTGTGTACACACACTTCGATTTTGACAGAAGCAAAACCAAATCAAAATCAAATCGAAATCGAATGGTTTTTAAGCAGCTTTCGATCCACATTCAATTTGATGCACTCTCCTGGTTTCTCTAAATCGAAAAGAAAAATAGACTGTACAGGCAAGTATATATCAAATTCGATCCAGTAAATCAATTGGGGGGGCCATTTCACACTTCAGGGTGGCTATTTGGGGTCTGTGGGCCATTTAACATTGTTCCCTAGGTAAAATCGGGTCAATTGGGCCATTTAGCATTGTTGCCTATGTAAAATCGCGGTAATCGCGTCGGTCGCATCGCATGCGATTTTTTGGCCGCATGCGATGCAACCGACGCGATTTACATTTTAACATGCATTTCTATGTAAAATCTCGGGCATCGCATCGGTCGCATTGCATGCCATTATAATGGCATGCGATGTACATGCGATGCCCGCGATGGGCGCCGTTCTAGGTAAAGAGTACCACTAAATTAAATGTCATCCTTAAGGTTAATTATGTGGTGAGGGATTGGATCAATTTATGTTTGTCCACATATTTTATAATCTGAAGCCGCCAACAATAGTTTTACTTATTATACTGACCAATTTGAATTATTCCTAGATCACCAACCCTATGCACCCCTACACGTGTCCCAAGGCACCCCAGGGTGCCAAGGTACACAGTTTGGGAACCACTTGTCTTTGGAATGAATCATACCCTCCAACTGTACCGAATTTGCCGGTACAGTAACGTTTTTTAACAGTCTGTACCGGCAAATTATAATTGTACCGAATGTACCGATTTTTATAAATGTATTTTCAGCTGAGCTCAGCACTCACTGCGCCGCGGCTCCTCTGGCTCCCGGGCCCCGGCTCCGTGTCTGCTGCTCATCTCATCTGCATGGGCTTCCCGGCTCTCCCCCACCCGTTCCCAATAGTGCATTGTGCGGGCCTGTGCCGTGTGTCATGACGTCAAGCGCTGGCCCGCGCACAGTCACTGTGGAATGCTCAGCTCTCCCTCAGGCTCTTGACGCGAATCTGCCTGAGGGAGAGTGATGCGGTGGGGATCATGGCATCGGAGGATCCTCCTGGCCCGGCCAAAGGCGTCTTTAGCACAGAGTCTGAGACTGTAAGTGAGGCTGCCAGCTTAGGCTACAGGCTATAATATAAATGATCTCCACACAGTGTCTTGACAAAATCCGTGTGACGCACCGTCCTGCTCTGTCTGGCTGCTGCTCATGGTGGCTTGGTGGGCTGCTCTAGTCTGGTACATTTTAAATAAGTATTATTAATATACTTATATTTATTAAATAAAAGTATAAGGTTGTCATTGATAAGTATATATAAGGAGGGATAGATAACGGGCAGGGGGATAGAGTGGCCGCTGTTTGTTGGTGTGCAGTGGATTCTGGTATAGCATAGGGGGAAGAAACTCTGGCGGTATAAAATGACCCCCAACGGCTCCTATATAGAGAGCTGTAATTGCATAGTGACAATGTGCATGGTGCACCATGTCCAGTACACCATATCTCAAGTGTCACTCCCACAAAAATAAATATTAATATAGTACAGGAGAGAGGGAGCAGGGATGGGGAAGGACTGATGCACTGCAGAAAGGAAAGTTGGCTACACTTTTTATTTTATTTTAAATGCCGAGTACACATTCGGAAAGGGTGGCCACGCCTCTTTACAAGTGACCACGCCCACTCTACCAGTGGTCACGCCCCCTTTCTGGGTGTGTACCGATTTTTGCTCTTCAAATGTTGGAGGGTATAGGCCCATACACACTTGACGATTTTCAGCAGAAAATCGGTCAAAACAGCCGTTTTGAGCGTTTTTCGGCTGAAATCGCCCAGTGTGTATGCCCCCCAGATTGCCGACTAGCGATGATGCGCGCTCCCGCATCATCGCTAGTTAAGTGGTTCATCTGCTGGTTTTACCAGCAGATGTGGTGATGATGGATGGTTTTTCATCCATCATCGCCATGTGTGTACGCCTGCCGGGCTGAAAGATTAACCACTTTCAGCCCGGCGGACCGCCCCCGCCCCCCCCGCCGCCTCGCCCCGCCCCCTCGCCTGTCATACTCACCAAGCTGGTCCGACTCCGCAGCTCCAGTCATCTTCTCTCCGGCTGCTGCTGCTGTCTCTGCTCCCCGGCGACTAGCCCCGCCCCCAGTCCTGCTCAACACAGGAGCAGACAGCACTGCTCCCTGCCCGGCAACACAGTGCACCCTGCTGGCCCTGCCCCCCTGGCCACCAATGTTTATATTCATTTAAATGCACCAGAAATATATTATAATATATATATATATATATATATATATATAAATAATATAATATATTTTATATATATAATATAATATATATATATATTTATATATATATATATATATATATATATATATATATATATATATATATATATATAGGAGGAGTAGAGGTATAGAGAGCGCTATCAACCACCAAATGGAGATTCAACCAATAATTTGTTAAAATACAAAACAGTACAAATCTTAATAAAACCAGTGTGCTTTTTATTGAAAGATTTTTTCAGAGTCACATCTGGAAGTAGTATCCTTTTCGGAAATGCAAGTAACCCGACGCGTTTCGTCTTGAAAAAGACTTCATCAGGGTTTAGTACTGCAGATGGTAAAAACAATGGTGGTGGTACATTATATACTGATAATACATATACAAATAATTTTTTCACATTTTATACATACACATTATATACATACATTTTATAAAATTAATATTATTAAAAAATAATAAGCAGACCTGTTGGTCCTTAAAATTCAATGTCACTTAAGAGAACGAGCACAGAGCAAAGAATAAAGAGCATGATTGTATAGGGAGAGAACTAGAAAATGTAGTTGAGGAGAAATTAAAAGGGTATTGAACATACCATTGTATTATTAGAACGCTTATACCAGCATGTATTTCCTCGAATATACGTGGATGGTATAGAACTCCCTCTAAGGGGCGGACTTCAAAATCTGTAGGAGAACCATGTATTATAAAAGCTTTTATACATTATATATTTAATGTTTAGAAAAGTGTGTCGGTTTGGAGGATATAAGACATACCAATAGCAATTTAGCGGTGTTTGAACTGGCTTATTGTGCTCCAAAATTACGTGGGTCGTGATGACCTCCCTCACAGGGATATAGTTCAGATATCTGAAGAGCAAAATAATCTTTTAGATGTAAATGTATAGAATTTGTACTCTATATATGCATGATGAGGTTATAAAATGGAAACCTACCTAAAAGGTTATTTCAATATGACTATTGACATATAGATTCCATAGTGGTCACTTTCACTTCAAAAAGACGATTACCTAACGATTGTGGGAGAATCATATGGTGAGTACTGTTATTATGCCCATTTTGGGCTAGAAGGAGTTTAAAAAAATTATTTTTTGACATACCCAGATTGTCTCTTTAAAGGGTCAGCGTGGTCTCGGAGTATCCCCAATTTTTATTGGTCTTTAGGTGGTAGTGGTGTTCAAATTATTATAGGTGGAACCATACAATAATAAAAGAGGTTATTCACCCGGTGCATTCAATTATAGGCCTAGTCCACTGATTAGGCTCCACAATGTCTGAAAAAAATAGGTAATGAATATATGGCGGCCATAGTGGATGCATCAATACCCATATGACTGAGGGATATAATGAGATGTATACATACCTACTTGTCCGATAGTAAATAAAACGCACGTAGACGGCAGAACAGAACATCCAGTTTCTGTGAATAATTGTACTAAATTAGGTATGCGTAGGAGTCAATTAAGGGGAATATAGATAAATCAATTCTCAATGCATATTTAAGTAATCCACAGGCTAATTGCCTTTTACTGAGCTAATTCCTAGGAATAAGTGTAAACGAATAATTTTTCTTTTCATGAACCAGTGCAATAGTCATATCGCAACAAAGAATAAATACTGATTGTCGTTAGTGGGGTTAAAGTAAAAAAGGGTGTGCTGGCTTATCAGACTATTGTATAAGCAGTTTTACCTTAAAAGGGTACAATATGCAAGTCCAAGAACAATTTTTACTTTTTAAATACAGGACCAAGTGTATCCATATCGGAACATTCCTGCGCATAGTTACTTTACACAGATAATAACAATCACCAATAAATATGTGACAAGCATGGCATCGCTATAAAAATGGGTTTAGTGCAAAATATTTAACATCAATTCTAGCAGCATAGTGGATTACTTAAATATGCATTGAGAATTGATTTATCTATATTCCCCTTAATTGACTCCTACGCATACCTAATTTAGTACAATTATTCACAGAAACTGGATGTTCTGTTCTGCCGTCTACGTGCGTTTTATTTACTATCGGACAAGTAGGTATGTATACATCTCATTATATCCCACAGTCATATGGGTATTGATGCATCCACTATGACCGCCATATATTCATTACCTATTTTTTTCAGACATTGTGGAGCCTAATCAGTGGACTAGGCCTATAATTGAATGCACCGGGTGAATAACCTCTTTTATTATTGTATGGTTCCACCTATAATAATTTGAACACCACTACCACCTAAAGACCCATAAAAATTGGGGATACTCCGAGACCACGCTGACCCTTTAAAGAGACAATCTGGGTATGTCAAAAAATAATTTTTTTAAACTCCTTCTAGCCCAAAATGGGCATAATAACAGTACTCACCATATGATTCTCCCACAATCGTTAGGTAATCGTCTTTTTGAAGTGAAAGTGACCACTATGGAATCTATATGTCAATAGACATATTGAAATAACCTTTTAGGTAGGTTTCCATTTTATAACCTCATCATGCATATATAGAGTACAAATTCTATACATTTACATCTAAAAGATTATTTTGCTCTTCAGATATCTGAACTATATCCCTGTGAGGGAGGTCATCACGACCCACGTAATTTTGGAGCACAATAAGCCAGTTCAAACACCGCTAAATTGCTATTGGTATGTCTTATATCCTCCAAACCGACACACTTTTCTAAACATTAAATATATAATGTATAAAAGCTTTTATAATACATGGTTCTCCTACAGATTTTGAAGTCCGCCCCTTAGAGGGAGTTCTAAGGGCGCACGTGGGGTCACTCTTTTGATATATATATATATATATATATATATATATATATATATAAAATATATTATATTATATATATATATATAGATAGATAGATAGATAGATAGATAGATAGATATAAAATATATTATATATATATATATATTTAATATTATAATATATTGTTGATGCATTTAAAAGAATACATTGGTGGCAGTGCGCATATAAACATTGGTGGGCAGCTGTGTGCATCATCATCTGACTCCATGGGGGACGGCCAAGGATGGTGCAGGGCACAGGAGCGCCCCAGGCAGAGGGGGACACTCTGGCGCTTACCTGCTCCACTGGGGGAGATGCAGCTGCCACATTGCTCCACAGGGGAATTATGCAGCCACGGCCGCATCGCTCCTAGGGAGGGAAGGGGCTGGCGGGTGATGCGGTCGGCGATGCATGTCTGTCTCCGCTGGGGGGGTGGGGGGGGGGAGGCGGGCGGGTGAAGAGGTGAGGGCTGCCGCGTTGCTCCACGGGGGTGGCGGGTGATGTGGCGATGGCCGCCGAGTTGCTCCGGGGCACGCACGCGCGGGGGGGGGGAGTTGCGCCCCCCCGTCTAGTGCACACATGCCATTAACATAAATACATAGGTGGGCAGTGTACATTTAAATAAATATACATTGGTGGCAGTGGGCATATAAATATATAAACATTGGTGGGCAGTGTTGGCGGTAGCGTATACATTGCTGGTCTGTGCCAGCAATGCATAAATTAGTGCCAACACTGCCCACCAATGTATATTTAGTTATTGCGCAGGCCAGCAATGTATCCATTACCGCCATCACTGTCCACCAATGTTCAAATGTTCATATATTTATATGCCCACTGCCACCAATATATATTATATATATATATATATATATATATATATATATATATATATATATAACCCTTGGAATTCAAACCCAACCCATTTATAATGAAAGATTTTCAGCAAAGTCTTTCGCCTCCTGAAAATCTCTTGCTCTTTGGGGAAAATAGCTCAGTGTGTACGCACTACTTTGGTGAAAGATATATCTATCAAAGATTTTGGCAAAGTCTTTTGAAATGAAAATCTTCAAGTGTGTATGGGCCTTATGATGAATGCACGCCTTAATATGTAATGCTTAGTGCAACAGTAGCATGAATCATGACTAGACTAGCTGAGATAAAACAGGGTCAAATTACAGTATGGTAACCAGGGGCGGATTGGCCATTAAAGTCACTGTGACATTTCCCGGGAGGCCGGAAAAACCAGAGGCCGGATGCTCCACACAGTAACAGGTCACAGTGTAACACCGGCCAGAAAATGTGGCCTTGGACGCCGCAGGACATCTCAGCCTCAGCAATCATAGCCATGACCCCATGTAGCCCCGCCTCCTCCCACCGCTGCACTGTCAGCTCAGCGCCGCAGCACCACAAATATATAGTTGAGCTCTCAGCCAGAGGCAGAACTACGGTGCAATGAAAGGGCGCACAGACGTGGACACTGCTAGTACAGATAATTCATTAGTGCTAGTAATGTCCACAGCTGTGCGCCCTTTCATTGCCGCGGGCGTCAGCTGCTGGGTGACCTAGCGCCGGAACATGAGGAGCCAAACAAGCTGCAGTGCCTGCAGCCAGCTGGGACCTCCCCACATTAACCCGCCTGTAAAAGCAGGAAAACTATGTACTACTACACCCATGGTACAGTACTTAACATGTATTTCTGCTTTGTTCTTTCAGGATGTTTCAGTTTAACCCAAAGTTAGGGATTGATAATCCTGCTTTGTGCCTTGGAGAAGACCCAGGTATGCTTCCTCATATTTGGTGTGTTTACTTTAAAGAGTACATCTGTCCATGAATTAAAGTGTTATCTAATGTACACAATGGGTGACATTTAATAGGAGTCGATTTGTGTTTTTTTTTGCGATACAGTATGTTATTATGCTCATCCTTGCTGGCGGGTCGCCAGAACGTACGCGCTGGCGACCCGCCAGCAGCCACGCCAGCGAGGAGACTGAGACGCGCGTGCGTCTCACGCGCACGCGCGTCTCAGTCTCCGTCGCACTAGAGGCGGACAGGGTTAGGGGGGGTTAGGGGGGGTGCGGGCAGGCGGCGGGGACCCCGGGTTAGCGCCGGCAAGCCGGCGGGGACCCGGGGAACGGATGGAAGCGCCGTCGGAAGGGGACGCGCGCGCCTCTCGTGCGCGCGCGTCCCCTTCTCACCATCGCCATGGCGCTGGCGGGGGATGGCGGCTGGCGACGCCAGCGCCATCCCCTGCAAAGATGGGACCTGACCCATCTGTATTTTCGCATAAAAATGAAGATTTCGCATTTTTCAAATTTTTGGGCCAAATCGCACATTTAATAGGATGCGCAACGACCAGTTTTTCGCATTTTTTTTACGATAAATCGCACTTTCTAAAAGTGCGTAAAAATATCGCACTTAATTAGCATCCAGATGTTTTCGCACAGAAAAGTATACAAATCGCTTATTTAATAGCATGCCCAAACGGAAATCGCACTTTTTTGGTCGATATAAATCGCACTTTTTTCAGACCAGGGTCTGATGTGCAAATTGGTCAGAGACATGCACAGATCATTGTGATCTGTGCATGTTTCTGGTGTAAAAATAGAGATAAAAAAACAAAACGTTAAAAAAACAAAACGTTAAAAAAACGGCGTAGGGTCCCCCCCTCCTGAGCATAACCAGCCCCGGGCTCAAAGAGCCGCTCCTGGTTTCATAAAATCATGGGGCAAAACAAATAGGGTTTCCCTGGATTTTATAAAACCAGCACCAGGCTCAAGGGCCGGTCCTGGTTCCAAAAATACGGGGGACAAAATGACTAGGGGTCCCCCGTATTTCAAGAACCAGCACCGGGCCCAACCAGCCAGCCGGGGGGAGACTTTTTATACAAGTCCCCCCGGCCAAAGCATTCATCCCCCTGACCGGTCAGCATGGGCAGGGGTCCTGGGGGAGTGATATTTGGTGTAACAAATAGATGATAAACTATTGTCTTATACTGTGGAACTATGAGTCCCAACAAGCCTCCCCCGCATGCTGGGACTTGTAGAACCACAAGTCCCAGCATGCGGGGCATTAAAGGGCCCGCTGGCACTTGTAGTTCCACAGTAAAAGAAATAGTTAAATAAACACACTGAAAACTGCGAAAAAAAGTGCGATTTGCGGCTATATGGTGCGATTTTAGTGTGAAAAACTCTCATTCTATTAAATGTCACCAAATATGTCAGAAGCTTCTCCACTCCTGCACAACAAATACTTATATTGCTTTAGTTTTCATGTGCATGTTCGCACACGTAAATACACAGAGTGACCGTTTGCCCACAGTCAAGTGCATCACTGCCCACACCGCATCTTAACGGTAGTCTTTGCAACAGTACACATGGGGAAGTGTGAGCACGGCACCAGCACACGAATGCACATTCATGTGTGCGAATGTTACTGCAATGTGCGTACATGCTCAGTATGATGTTTGTGTCCAGATCTGTAATCTGTAGTGTCAGTAATTACACTCATTTTGTGGTAATATTGTTTCCAAATGAAGGTTTACACATGCACACAGCAACAGTTTGTAATAAGATCGAGATGGAGGCCTCACATATACACACATATATATCATATATTAAGCATGAAACATAAATGTGTTAGCTAAAGGTAAAAGTAAATACACGGTGCGTGTGCGATGCAATGCGCAATCCCGCACACATCCCATCGCACAGTTCAAAACGTATGTCCTGCAATTAGTTCGGATCGCATCGCATTGCATGCAAATTGCATTCAAATCACATGTGATGCAATCTAGTTCAAAATGCATGCAATTATTGTAACGTGTATGGGCACCTTAAGAACTGTGCTTACTGTGGGCCTACATTCACTATATGTGCTTAGCTAATTGGTTAATGATTGAAACTTGTATGGCACATACTGTACCTCTGTAGTTTGTGCAGGTGTATGTAATTTAGCAATTGAGAGTGGGTATTGGTGATGTGAGCGCTTCCAGTTAAGTTACAGATAGGAGACACCCTGGAGTTACTTAGTTTTGCAAAGGACTTTCCTTCCCAACACTACCAGTGTATGGTTTGCGAAAACACCACCCAGCACTTTTTGTATACTCCCCTTGTATATGACCCCTTTTACGCCCATTTTCGCAGTGTTCCGAGTAGAGATGTGCAGGTAGGGTGACCAACTCATCCCTTTAATCCGGGACACATATTAATTACACAGGTTCTGTGGCTGGCTTTCACCTGGTTTTAAACTGCCACACCTCAAGACTCCATTTCACCTGGTTTTAAACTGCCACAGAACCTGTGTAATTAATATGTCCCGGATTAAAGGGATGAGTTGGTCACCCTATGTGCAGGCTCTGATTTACTCTGATTTACTCTGATTTCAAAGCAGGATCTTATTGGCTATCAACTGTCAACAACTGTTATGTGATTTGGGATAGCCAAGAAGATCCTGCTTTGAAATCAGAGTAAATCCAAGTAAATCAGAACCTGCACATCTCTAGTTCCGAGGTGTACCCAGAGAGACACCCACAACTTTTTTTTTTTTGTGGGCTTACAAGCGTTTTTATGAACGTAGTGCTGCAGTTTGGAGGTCCGAACAACTTTGCACATGTGCATTGTAAGTAGAGATGTGCGGCGGCCACTTTTTCGGGTTTTGGATCTGGATCTCCCTTCGTGTTTTAGATCTGGATTGGTTTTGGCAAAACCACCCTTGTGGGTTTTGGTTTTGGTTTTGGATCTGGATTTTTATGAAAAAAATGCAAAAAATTGCTAAAATAACAGAATTTGGGCCTGTTTTTGCCCCTAAAGTATTATTGACCTCAATAACATTAGTTTCCACTAATTTCTAGTCAATTTTGATCACTTCACAGCTTACAAAATTGTTTTCATTTACTGTAGTTGGGCCATAAGGTTATACCGAGGTAGCTGGATGACTAAGCTAAGCGACAGCAGTGGGCATTACATACATGTGGACCTTACACTTCCAACCTGGCACATCTTGGAAGCAGAGCAGCACCGCAGGGGCAGACAGGGTGGCAGTTTAATAAATTATCCCAAAAAAAGAGAAATGCTCCAAAGAGCAAAAAATACAAAGAGGTATCTGCCTTGTCATGACTGGTGGTAGCAGCTTCAGCACTTCTATCAGGTTGCTGATCTCCCACTATTTCCTCCATCATCCTCCAAAAATGTGTTTTTATTTTATTTATTACTTTTATTTATTTTCCTTACTTTACACTGGACACAGGCCCTGTCACACTGGACACAACCCCTGTGCACAGCCCCTGTACACTGGACACAACCCCTTTACACTGGACACAGCCCCTGTACACAGCCCCTGTACACTGGACACAACCCCTGTACACTGGACACAAACCCTGTACACTGGACACAGACCCTGTCACACTGTACACAGGCCCTGTCACACTGGACACAAGCCCTGTCACACTGAACACAGCCCCTGTACAGCCCCTTGTACACTGGCCACTGCAGCCCCTGTACACTGGACTTGTGTACAGCAGCCCCTGCAGACCCTAATCGAGTGAGCAGCAGCAAAATAATATATTATTATAGCACAGCACACAGCACAGAGCACAACCACCCTCTTCCCTCTCCTATGCTGGAGTAAAGATGGCGGGGCGCGCGTGCGTCTTATATAGATTCCAGATCCCGCGAGAATCCGACAGCGCGATGATGACGTTCGGCCTTGTTATTGGTCCGGAATTCAGGCGGGAACTACCAAGCCGACTCGGATCCTGACCCGGATCACGATATTCGGATCTGGCGGATCTCGGGGATCCGGACCCGCTCATCTCTAATTGTAAGTAAGCTAAAATATGCAGCCACTGAGAATTCGCAGCATAGCGTGTAAACCAGAATCAGGTCCAAAAACTTTTATAGTCGTATCTGTTCTCTAGAGAGAAAGTATATTCACTAGGAATAGTCAGGCAGTTGGTAATGAGCTGAATCCTCAATGGAAGCAGCTGCTCAAATGTTTGGGTACAGTTTTTGAGAAAGAGAAGGCTGTCATTAGTGTGGCGCACTGGTAAAGAGAGGTGGTTTTAATAAAAATTAACTTTTAATTATTACATCTTAAAATGGCGATATATAGGACTTCCGGTGGGCGGGGCATCAAGTATGGCCGCTTTTTAGTTGAGCTCCTGAGGGGACCTGAAGAATCTATAGTCATCCGCATCTTCTAAACTTATTTTGATCTTACAAGTAACACCTTTTGAAAGATTACTCACTGCGGATTTGATTGATACCATAAAGACCTCAGGAGACTGTATTTCCACCGGAGTCCGGCCACATAAGAGGGTGGCCTGCATGACCGCCATGACTTCTGGCACGAAAAATGGCGTGGGAGTGAGCCCGTTACTGTATTTGAGGACTCTCTGACAACTATAGCTGGGGTTCCTGTTGGTAACAGTATACCGGTAGCCTACCCCCCCAAAAGCAGAAGAGGTGCAGAACCTTATTGAACTCCTCCTGTGAGAGGACAGCATGACACGGCAGACGCAGACTCCTCATCACGCAGTAAGCCAAAGTCTCTCTACATTACCACTGTGCCGCGGAGCAGGTTACAGAGATAACTGTGTGAGCGTTCCATGAGCTATTGATGCCTGTATGGAAAGGTGCAGGAAGCTCTCCTAGGACACACTTGTGGTGATTATTATCCTCCCTTGGACAGTGCCGCGATTGGGACCCCCCCAAACACCACCCCCACCCCAGGAAAGGAATCAACGGCTCCCTGTATAACAGACTGCGGGACTTCTATACAGCTGTATAATTAAACCAGCATCAGGCTGGTTTCACACACTCCGGTTTTGTCCGGACGGCAAAAAGCCGGACACATTTTGTCCGGCTTTTTGCCTGACAGTTGTCTCTTTCACATGCACCGGCTCCGTGAGCCAGTGCTATGTAAATTTGAGGGTAAAAACTGAAGTGACGTCAGTTTGGGGGCGGTGGAGAGCTAAAACCGGACACCAAATGACCGGTGTGTGTGAAAGGCCCCCATCGACCTCAGCACACACTGACCTGTGAGGACGGGACGGCCACGGCACGGCAGCCGGACACTGCAGTGGAAAGATCCGGCTGCTACCCGGTAACTGTGCCGTGGCCGTCCTGTGTGAATGGACACATAGCTGTCCATTGCACACTGTAGGGGCGGCACGGCTTTTAAGCCGTGCAGTAATTTCCCGTCCGGCAGGAGCCGGACAGTGTGAAACCAGCCTTACCCTCCACACTGTTCCTTCGCAAGCTGATCAAAGCATAATCATTCATTTGCACACAACGGCCCCAGACTTCAACCATCTGATGTTGGTCCGCACACCCAGAGAGGAGGACTGGTGGGGAGTTTGCTGAATACAGTAGGTGGCAGACAGCGTGGGAACACATTGAATTTGGCAGCGGAGCTAAGATACAGAGTATGTTCTGAATGCTACCCTCTTCTCCCATCCCCTGGATATGTTATCTGACACAGCATATACCATTTAAGTAGTGGTGAAGCAAGGCTCCGCATATCCACCCTGATTAACAACAGTAAAAGCAGTGGTAGGACTGGGACTCGTAACGGTGTTACTATATACTGCTTCTGTTCAGTGAACTGTGTCTTGCCCTTGGGCAGATTATCATTACCCTGTTCAGTGGCGTAACTATAAATTTTGCTCCCCCCTGCTAAAAAATTTGTGGCGCCCCCCCCCCCCCCCTCCCACAGACAAAAAAATATATATATATATTTTGCCAGGATGCATGTACTCACTAAGAGTGGAAAGAGACAAAAGGACAACAGAAAGAGAAAAGACATGGGAGAGCGGGACAGCAGAAAGAGGAGAGAGAGAGAGAGAGAGAGAGAGAGAGAGAGAGAGATAAGGACAGCAGAGAGAGAGAGAGAGAGAGAGATAAGGACAGCAGAGAGAGATAAGGACAGCAGAGAGAGAGATAAGGACAGCAGAGAGAGAGAGATAAGGACAGCAGAGAGAGAGAGAGATAAGGACAGCAGAGAGAGAGAGAGATAAGGACAGCAGAGAGAGAGAGAGATAAGGACAGCAGAGAGAGAGAGATAAGGACAGCAGAGAGAGAGAGAGATAAGGACAGCAGAGAGAGAGAGAGATATAAGGACAGCAGAGAGAGAGAGAGAGAGAGATAAGGACAGCAGAGAGAGAGAGAGAGATAAGGACAGCAGAGAGAGAGAGAGAGAGATAAGGACAGCAGAGAGAGAGAGAGATAAGGACAGCAGAGAGAGAGAGATATAAGGACAGCAGAGAGAGAGAGAGAGAGATAAGGACAGCAGAGAGAGAGAGAGAGAGAGAGATAAGGACAGCAGAGAGAGAGAGAGAGATAAGGACAGCAGAGAGAGAGAGAGATAAGGACAGCAGAGAGAGAGAGAGATAAGGACAACAGAGAGAGAGATAAGGACAGCAGAGAGAGAGATAAGGACAGCAGAGAGAGAGATAAGGACAGCAGAGAGAGATAAAGACAGCAGAGATAAGGACAGCAATCATTTAGACAATCAGTGTACCGTAGAGGCAGCGGCCATTGCCCCGTGGAGGCTGCAGTGGGAAGCAGGGCATCACATTAGGGAGCAGACCTTCCGGCGACCCTGCTCCTGTGCCCCCTTCTCCTTCAGCAAGTGGCTGTGGGTCCCGGCTGCATCTTCTCCTGCCTCCTCCTGTACTCTGCCGGCTTGGGATGTGACGTGCTGGCATCACACCGCGCTCTCCCCCGCCCTGCGCTGTACTGACTCAGGAGGAGTACAGCGCAGGGCGGGGGAGAGCATGGTGTGACGCCAGCACGTCACATCGTGAGCCGGCCAGACGAGCATTGATATGGGTGGGTCGTAGGAACGGAACCTGGTCGTTAAGTGAGGAATGTCTGTACTTACTTTTTACAATTACTTATCCAATTTGATGCCCCAGGCAAGATTTTTGTTGGTGCCCCCTAGCAGGTGATAATACCATCAAACTTTAGTGGTTAGACACCAAAAATAACATGCTGGTTAATGACATTTTATACATGTACATACCACGGGTGGGCAATTATATCAGCTGGGGCACCACTTAACACTTCCAGCAAATATTCGAGGGGCGCACTCCAGCAATAGAAGGTGTGGTCACTCAAAAGGGGGTGTGTCTTTCAATGTATTGTAGCACACCATATACCCCTTTTACACATCATGCAACACAATAGCAGGCCCCTTATACTTGCCCCTTACATATTATGCCGCACAGATTGAGCCAAAAGTCACATTATGCCACACTGAATGTGCTAAAGTTCATATTATGCCACATAGAATAAGCCAAAAATCACATGGAATGAGTCAAAATTCACGTTATGCCATACAAAATGATCCAAAATTCACGTTATGGCACCCAGATTGAGCAAAAATTCACATTACAGCACAACGAATAATGCTAAATTCTGTTATGTGGTGGGAGGGGGTCTCTTCAAGTGTTAAGGCCCCATCCACTAGTGCACTTTGGAATGTTTTCATCTGATGCAGAGCAATCAAATTAAAATGGAGGTTAAAATCTACCTCCATTTTACATCCCCTCTCCCCAGGACACAGATAGCACCATCTTCTACCACAGATACTACACACACTGGCGCTGTCATGCATACATACTACACACACCGACGCTGTCATGCATACATACTACACACACTGCCGCTGTCATTCATACATACTACACACACTGACACTGTCATGCATACATACAACACACACTGCCGCTGTCATTCATACATACATACTACACACACTGACACTGTCATGCATACATACTACACACATTGCCGCTGTCATTCATACATACATACTACACACACTGACACTGTCATGCATACATACTACACACACTGCCGCTGTCATGCATACATACTACACACACTGCCGCTGTCATTCATACATACTACACACACTGGCGCTGTCATTCATACATACTACACACACCGACGCTGTCATGCATACATACTACACACACTGCCGCTGTCATTCATACATACATACTACACACACTGCCGCTGTCATTCATACATACATACTACACACACTGACACTGTCATACATACATACTACACACACTGGCACTGTCATTCATACATACTACACACACCGACGCTGTCATGCATACATACTACACACACTGCCGCTGTCATTCATACATACATACTACACACACTGCCGCTGTCATTCATACATACATACTACACACACTGACACTGTCATACATACATACTACACACACTGGCACTGTCATTCATACATACTACACACACCGACGCTGTCATGCATACATACTACACACACTGCCGCTGTCATTCATACATACTACACACACTGACACTGTCATGCATACATACTACACACACTGCCGCTGTCATTCATACATACATACTACACACACTGACACTGTCATGCATACATACTACACACACTGCCGCTGTCATTCATACATACATACATACTACACACACTGACACTGTCATGCATACATACTACACACACCGACGCTGTCATGCATACATACTACACACACTGCCGCTGTCATTCATACATACATACTGCACACACTGCCGCTGTCATGCATACATACTACACACACTGCCGCTGTCATACATACATACTACACACACTGGCACTGTCATTCATACATACTACACACACCGACGCTGTCATTCATACATACATACTACACACACTGCCGCTGTCATGCATACATACTACACACACTGCCGCTGTCATTCATACATACTACACACACTGGCGCTGTCATTCATACATACATACTACACACACTGCCGCTGTCATGCATA
The DNA here is from genome assembly GCF_055691185.1 of Crinia signifera. Classification (NCBI taxonomy): domain Eukaryota; kingdom Metazoa; phylum Chordata; class Amphibia; order Anura; family Myobatrachidae; genus Crinia; species Crinia signifera. The sequence continues at coordinate 65,986,390 of NC_139226.1, forward strand.
CATACTACACACACTGACACTGTCATGCATACATACTACACACACTGCCGCTGTCATGCATACATACTACACACACTGGCGCTGTCATTCATACATACTGTACTACACACACTGGCGCTGTCATTCATACATACTACACACACTGCCGCTGTCATGCATACATACTACACACACTGCCGCTGTCATTCATACATACTACACACACTGGCGCTGTCATGCATACATACTACACACACTGCCGCTGTCATGCATACATACTACACACACTGCCGCTGTCATGCATACATACTACACACACTGCCGCTGTCATGCATACATACTACACACACTGCCGCTGTCATGCATACATACTACACACACTGCCGCTGTCATGCATACATATTACACACACTGCCGCTGTCATGCATACATACTACACACACTGCCGCTGTCATTCATACATACTACACACACTGGCGCTGTCATTCATACATACAACACACACTGCCGCTGTCATTCATACTACACACACTGGCGCTCTCAAACATATATACATACACATACATATATACATCCCACCACACTACAAGTCAAGGCACATTCAGACCACTACCTTATGATATCCCCTGGCTCCTGCTTAGACAATTTGAACAGTCCGTCTCCCACTCCCGGCCAGTCGCATCCCAGCTACGTACTCGCAGGTGGCCATGCTCTGGGGCCCGCAGCAGGCTGCTGATGTCTGGGGAGCACTGGATGAGCTGACACCCGGTCCAAACAGTGTGCAGGAGGAAGTGGTGCTCCGCGCTGCAACCTCAGGAGACGCCATGCGTGGCCGGTTCCTGGCACGGTCAGCAAGCTCCGGGACCCTGGCTGTCTTCTGGTGGAGACCCAGCAGCAGAAATACGGCCCTGTGTTATAGGCACCCGGTCCCTGCAGTGGATGTGAAGTCCGCAGCGAGGTCCCTGCGGCGGATGGGGACTAGTAGTTCCCAATTCCCATCCGCCGCAGGGACCTCACTGCTGACCTCACATCCGCCAAAGGGACCCAGCGCAGCACCGATCCCCGCAAGGTACCTACCGGGGGGGGGGCATCATAATCACAGCAGGGAGAGAGCCTCTTCAGTACTGCTCCTCCCTGCTTTGCAGAGGTTGCCCTGGCCACCAATAGTAAAGGACGTTGCCGCCCCTAGGGCCTAGGCAATTGCCTAGTATGCCTAATGCCTATGCCTAGGGCCGGCCCTGCACACACACACAGGAGACACCCACATGCACAAACAAACTTTAGCATACATACACACAGCAGGTGCACACATCCATACACACAGCTGCAGCATAAAGACTCACACAATATACATACACTACAGTACACACAGCCGACATGTACTTTAAGCTCACCCATCCAGGATTAAAGATGCCCGCGCTCCTCCACCACCAGCCGCTATTCAGACCAGCTGTCAGTCAGGAGGATGTCTCTGCCCAGCCTGTCTCTGCCTCCGTTCAGCCCCTCTCTTCCTCCAGCCAGCCCGTCTCTTCCTCCAGCCAGCCCAGCTCTGCCTCTGGCCGCGTCCAGCCCCGGATCTGCTGCTAAGCCCCATGGGAAGGGAGATGATGAGAGGAGCTGCGCGCTGCAGCTCCCTCAGCCTAGACGCCAGCCCTGCTCTCTGTACGGACTCGGGAGGAGGGCAGCGCAGGGCGGGGGAGAGGGAGGGGGAGCGCGGTGTGACGCCAGCGCGTCACATCAATATGGGTGGGCTGGCTGTGCAGCCAGCCACCAGCGCGGGCGGCGGGCGGGGTGGGCAGCGGCAGTATAAAGTGCTGGATGCCGGCGCCCACACAGACAGCGCTGCCACTCGCTCCCCCAAGCGGTGGCGGTGGCTGCCTTAGTGTAGTTACGCCCCTGACCCTGTTCCTATTTTGTTGGGATAACATTGGACTTAAACGGGGAAAAATTCCCTCACAAAAGTTTGTATTGTGAATAAACTGCCATATATTCATTAGTCACTGATAACCTTTCTATCCCTCCTTTTATACAATCCCGAACGGCAAGTGTCCTAAATCCTCTCCATTCTATACTGCCGAGACATATGAGCTAATGGTAGTGTTCTTGTGCTGTTAAGATAAATGTTAGGAATTTTTATGGCCTCTCTAACAGCCGTCTGATATCAGGGTTTCTTTTTGGACCTCTCCGTAGGGCTCGACTGATTGCTACTGACAAGATAAGCCAAATTTATGAGCTAATTAACTCTCTCATACGGTTTGTTCTAAAACTCCTGTTAAACTATAATTCCATTATTGGGTATATAATAGGCAAAGAAAATATGTCCAGACACGTGAATATTGATTCTACTAAGTTTTTAGCCCAAGTGGTGGCTAAATTATCGCAGATTTTTCTACCCTATTTTGACAAGAAAATTAACCAGATTACTGAACTTGTTAATGGAGTATTGGCTCCTCCAACAGATTGTAATACTGGTAAAGACACACCTGGTATAGTTCAAACTGACAACTTCTATGACGCTGACCCTGCATATGCCATTGATGATAACGCTCCACTTACTCATGTAGATGTTATTCACAACATGGCTCAGAGAGATGCATCAGCAGCACAGATGGTGCAGGACAAGTCGGAGAGTTCTTTAGAAATGACCCCTTCTTGTATCCCCCAGACAATACTGACCACAGACGATGTACACAACTCTGCTTTGTACAGTCCTGAGTCCTGCACAACTAGAGACACACCAGCAACACAGATAATGCAGGACAAGTGGGGGGTGTATTTAGGATTGACCCCCTATTATGTTCCCCAAACAACACTGGTCATCAATGGTGTACACATCTGCTTTTTACAATCCTCAGTCTTTACACCCTCTCATGCATATATTGCACATACTCCCTACCTTTATAGGAGCGGTTACATGAGTGAATTCTTAGTTTACACCATTATGACTTCTTATCATCAGACCCACTTTTGAGACTTGACTATGCCACGGACTCACCATTTGAAAGATAGAAATATTGTGTTCTCCTGTTTTCGTTTTTTCTGTTTGTGAAGGAAAATCCACATGGCTCTATGATAAAATATTTCGGTACTTGTTTCCTAGCACGGCCACCCCGATTTACATCGGGGTGGTCGTGTCGGAAAAATCGGGTCGATCGATGCGATCGACGCGACCGACCGATTTTCGACCCGATTTTTTTTTTAATGAAATGTAAATCGGGTCCCTGGGACCCGATTTTACATTGGATTCAATGTAAAATATTCCCAACCCCCCCAAATTTAACGGCGTACACCCCACCCCACGATAGACGCCAACCCGAAGCGTGGCGAGCGCAGCGAGCCCGCGAGGTGCGGCGGTGCGCGTCCTCCGACCTTTTCATTCCCCTACTATCCACGTCGGCGTGGAGTTGAGAATAGAATAGTGTGGCGATCGCAGTGAGCCACCGAGCCCGAAGCGTGGCGAGCGCAGCGAGCCCCGCGAGGGGACGCGTATACCTGTGAAGTTATACGCGTCCCCTCGCGGGGCTCGCTGCGCTCGCCACGCTTCGGGCTCGGTGGCTCGCTGCGCTCGCCACACTATTCTATTCTTAACTCTACGCCGACGTGGATAGTAGGGGAATGAAAAGGTCGGAGGACGCGCACCGCCGCCCCTCGCGGGCTCGCTGCGCTCGCCACGCTTCGGGTTGGCGTCTATCGTGGGGTGACGACGGGGACATCTATAATGTGAAATGGGTCATATTGGCCCATTTCACATTTTTCACATTTTTTCACTATTTCAATGTTAAAAAATATTTTAACATTGAAGCCTATGGAAAAATCGGGGGCATCGCGTCGGGACCATTGTTAATGGTCCCGACCGACGCGATGCCCCCGATATTTTACCTTTCCCGTCACGATTTCAATGTTAAAATATTTTTTAACATTGAAGCCTATGGGGAAATCGGGGGCATCGCGTCGGTCGCGTCGGGACCATTGTTAATGGTCCCGACCGACGCGATGCCCCCGATATTTTGTCCTAGCCATACGATTGTGGCCGTGCTAGGAAACAAGTACCCATATTTCATGTAATGGACCATATAACTTGATTGCAATAGACCAAATACTAGTATGCACATGTGTTGTGTTGTAAAGGTAGTATCTGATATCTATGTTGCATGTGAGGTGACACATGTCGACTAATGTTGACAGGGGCAACATACTAAATATAGCAGAGTAGAAATGACAATAGTGGTGGTATGTTACACAAGGCAAATTTATAAGGGTGGGATTTGTTTGGTTTTAGCGCATTGGTTTGGTCAAAATAACTTTAGCAACAGAAGAAGTTTTTATCTGCTAACACTTGATTGCTGGTGGTATGCAATCAGAAGTTGTGCTGAGGTAATTGTCTCATGAAATCAACCTTGTATTGGTGTCAATAGTGTGCAGGTGCCATTGATTTACCCATTGATTTAGCCATTTCATGCGTGTGTTTGCTCCGTACGAATGAGCACATTACAAGGAGCAAGGTGTGCGAAACTAAAAACCTGCTTTGAGCTGGCGAAAAGTTTTGCGTTGGAGGGGAACAATCCCTCTTGCACTCATGCGAAAGCACTCCCACCACTCATAGTGAACGCCCATGTGTACGCCCATGTGTACGCCCACTTTTGCTCATTATAATAGTCGCGCCCATGCTAACGCCCACTGCACGCCTACTACCGATGCACTCGTTCGCACGGAGAAATCTCCGCGAAAGTTTGCTTGCGAGTATTTTTTAATTACATTGCACATGCGCAGTGCGCTAGCTGCACATGCGCAATGGGGGTAGCAGGGTGAAACGTGCAAATTCGCATGCGTACGCGCCAATGTGAATAAGGGCCATTGTGTATTGGGGAAGGCCAACACTTAGTGTGTTAAACTCCCATATCCCTTCCCCAATATACAATGTATTTTGATTTGTGATTGTTGCGCACCACAGGCAGCACCAGAGAGACTATCGGACACGAGTCGTGGGGTCAGACACTGACCACGATCTCCTCCAGTCCTGCTGCACAGCAGCCAGCCGTTTGTGCTGTTAAAGGAGTCCGGCGTCCATACTGCCTACCTGTAACATCAGCGTGTAACCGGAATACAAAGTTGCACTGATAGGGGGAGCCGCACTGTGACCATCACAGGGCCCTGAGGAAGCTAAAATCTGCGAAGCGCGTGCCGGCTAGCGGTGTGTGGGCAGATGTTTGTTATTTTTCTTATCAATGTATTATAGATTATTGTGAACAGTGTATTGCCGCTACAGCCCTTTTCAGGGCATTCACTGCAGCCAGCTACGGTCCACTTGGGGGCGACCCCTTTGGACTAGCATAGTGAATCAGAGGTAGCAGGGCATAACCACCTGGCTCTTGTTTAAGGCATACCATTTTATAGCCTATGGGAGTTCTCTTACTTAGTGGTACTGCACCCTCCTCATAATAGCTATCTTTGTAAATCAGAACGGGATTTTCCTGTTGGAAACAGAGTGATTTTCACCCATACGCTGAGACTACTTATAAGTGTATGTCAAACCCTAGATTCTGATTTTTTTCACTAAGCTATTATATATTTCACTCCTTTACTACGATAAGTGAAATTGCGGCATATGGGACCATTACTTTAAACCAGCATATTGAATTAAAGGTAGCAGGGCAACCACTCGGCTCCTATGTAAGGCATATCATTTTAGCCTATAGGAGTCCCTCTACCTGGTGGCACTGCACCTTCCCCATAATAACTATTTTTAGTGAATCAGAACGGGATTTTCCTGTTGGAAATAGAGTGATTTTCACCCATACACCAATAAGATTGATAAGCGTATGCCAATCCTCAGATTCTGATTTTTTCACTAAGTTATTATATATTTCACTCCCTGACTGCCATAAGTGAATCTGCGGCATATGGGACAATTACCTGCTATACAAATATTATCACAGCACTATTCGTACACTGAAAGCCTCAATTCTACAAGAGGTACACATAAAAACGCTCCATAGAGCGTATATTACCCAGCAGCAAAGAAGTCATTATGTACAAGACGAAACAGGTCTTTGCCCCAAATGTAAACACCAATCGGCGACCTACCTGCACAACCTCTGGGACTGTAAATATATTAAGAGATTTTGGTATAAACTCATATACTTTATCAATTCCAACTTCCGACTACAGGTCCAATTGCATCCAATACCTCTCCTATTTGCGAACTTTGATGAATGGGCTCTCACCCCACCCCAACTTCAACTAATCCCCATCCTGACCCTTGCAGTCACGGTCGCAAAAAAAGCAATCCTAAATGCCTGGATCAAACCTCACATTCCAAATATCATGGAGGTGGAATCACTACTTCTAAAGTACTTATATTATGACCGATACGACATTCTTCGGCATACAGGCACACCTCCCACACGATTCCTCAGAGTGTGGGGCCCATTCATCGACAGTCGCACGCAATCATTGAGAGATGATATCTATAAAACAATCGATATACACAATGTCTAGAGTGAATAATGTGAAACTTTATTGCATCAGAAATGTTCATACAAAGCATATTACTATGATACTTTTATCCCCCCCCCCCCTCCCCCTTCCCCTCCCTTCAACTCCCTCCAATACCAACAACATCCCCCTCCTCCCCCCCCCCCCTTAACAGAAAATTGACGAGTTAACAATGTTTTAATTGTAATTCTGGCCATAGGCAAAGTTAAGGATATTTGAAAATGTTTTGCTTCTTTTCCTTTATGACCGTTGCCAGAACATATCAAAGTCTGTATTTATTCGATTGTTGACTCTGAATAAATATATTTTCAAAAAAAAAAAAAAAAAAAAAAAAGAGGCTATACTTGCTCTGATCTATACTTAATAGATTAATTGTTCCCACTACCCATATTTACTAGCACACTGTCTTCAAAACAGAATCAACATACATCATAGATTCATCTGCAAGCATCTGCCCACCACCATAGTTTTTAAAGTGTCACTCCACCCTTGTCTTTTTGTTGTTATATGTATTTTTATCTCGCAGTTCTTAAAATAAACACAATAAAAGTTATGTTTTAGAATCTTTATTGGTGCACCGACATAGGACACACTTTTCTCTCTCTTTATAATTGAGGAAGTATAATACTCCATATCCAACCAATTTATTGCATACGAAATTACGTGTGGATACACACCAGGCGATTTTGAACAAGACACACCAAATCATCATAAAATAAATGTGAGGGGGCCCGAACAGTAGGGATACTTGTGATATTATTAAAGGCAGTGATCAGTGCACCCATCGAGTGTGGCACTGATACAACCACTGTCCATAACTTTCATTAAGGCAGTGGTTCCCAAACTGTGTGCCGTGGCTCCCTGGGGTGCCTCGAGACACATGCAGGGGTGCCCTGGGTTGGTAGTCCAGGACCAACTCAAATTATTAATGGTTAATTATTTATAAGCAAAAGCAATGCTGGTGGCTGCCATTAATACAATGTGTACAAACAGAAGCAAATCCTGTCCTTTACCACATACCTGACCCAAAGAATCACATATAAACCCAATCTAATAAATTTATTTTTGGCCATGGGGTGCCGTGAAAAAATTTTGATACTCTAGGGTGCCGTGATTAAAAAAAGATTGGGAACCCCTGCATTAAGGGATATCGAAACACACTAAGCAAGGATTCATTCCTTTTTTATCTTTACCTTGTCAAAACTTTACCCATGTATGTTATGTATTTTATATATTACATTTTAAGATGTAATAATTAAAAGTTAATTTTTATTAAAACCACCTCTCTTTACCAGTGCGCCACACTAATGACAGCCTTCTCTTTCTCAAAAACTGTATCTAATCTTCTGTTCTAGTGGCAGCACACCCTAAAATAAAGACTTATTTAAAGTCTCATCATTATATAAAAGGGTTATATCACATACACAAATATCCTCACCTGTGCGATTGGAAAAAAAGCCTTTTTTTTGTGTGTCAAATGTGGGGGTAGTCACTCCCCACTCAAGAAAAGGACACGCACTAGGCGAGTCGAGCAGCGCTTGTATTAATAGACAATATTTTACTGTATTAAAATACATGCATAATTACAATATTACATAAAATATATAAAAAAAACACAATAATGTAACAGGTAGGGTGGGGAATAAAAAGTAAATTGGAATGAATGAAAATGAATATGATAACCAAGCCTCAATGGATACGTCTGGATATATATTGTGATCACTTTTTGGGGGAAGGGTAAGTGCACGTTACCAATTGATGTATTAGGGTCCTTTCTAGGTGGTGTAACCGGGGGTCCTCACGATGTCTGTGGCTGAGTGGAATTGCCACTGGAGGAACAATTGCTCGCTTGATGATGTTCAGTCATCTGATTTAGGGCGAGAGAATGATGTTTTTAGCTCAAATCACCTGGAGGAATCTCTGAAGCGATATACCCGGTGGATATTACAACAATGATGTGGAGTGTGGCTTCCGTGCCCAGTGATGGTACTCCCTGGTGTGGCTGTTGTGCACCTGGGGTGCTGAGCACGGTGTCCGCCAATTGAAGTGTCCAAAGTTAGGATGAATGATGAAAGGGTGTCCACAAAAAGGAGGGGGTTCACAGCGATATCCAGAGTCTGGGAGGATCCTCTAACACGTTTCACTGCGTCCTGCAGCTTTATCAAAGGTGTTGAGACTGTGTACCTAGCTCAGGTATATATACCCTACTAAATAGAGAAATCAATACACCTGTGGGACTCAATCATCAATTTCATTTTATAAACCATATATAAAATGAACACAGGGGTAAGGGGGCAGACATATATCATGATAATAAGTGAAAACCATTAGTACCTATTAGAACTTCACAGTAGAAATACACAAAAAGCTCTTTATTAAAGATTATAGCTCCAGTCACGTGATCATGATAGGTCACATGATCAGGGTAAATAGAGTGATTTATACATAGATGCGTATCTCTTTAGACATCATAATGTGTATATAATTATTTGGTACTCTTTACCTAGATGGGCGCCCGTCGTGGTGATCGCGGGTACATTTGCCCGCGATTTCCCATTGAAACCCATGTTAAACATGGAAATCGCGTCGGTCGCGTCGCGGCCGGCCATAAATGTACCCGCGATGCCCGCGACGCGATGCTCCCGATTTGCCATAGGAATCAATGTTAAAAGGCCCGATGGACACGATTTTACTGTTAAATGCCTCAATGGACCCGATTTGGCCATAGGAATCAATGTTAAATGGGCCACAGAGCCCAAATAAGCACAATTAACCCTTAAATGTCCCCCCAAATTTTTAACGCCACCCCACGATCCACGCCAACCCGAAGCGTGGCGAGCGCAGCGAGCCCGCGAGGGGCGGCGGTACGCGTCCTCCGACCTTTTCATGCCCTACTATCCACGTCGGCGTGGAGTTGAGAATAGAATAGTGTGGCGAGTGCAGCGAGCCACCGAGCCCGAAGCGTGGCGAGCGCAGCGAGCCCCGCGAGGGGACGCGGATACCTTCACAGTTATACGCGTCCCCTCGCGGGCTTCACAGGTGTCCGTGGCGACGCGGACACCTGTGAAGCCCGCGAGGGGACGCGTCTACCTGTGAAGGTATCCGCGTCCCCTCGCGGGGCTCGCTGCGCTCGCCACGCTTCGGGCTCGGTGGCTCGCTGCGCTCGCCACACTATTCTATTCTCACTCCACGCCCTAGTGGATAGTAGGGCATGAAAAGGTCGGAGGACGCGTACCGCCGCCCCTCGCGGGCTCGCTGCGCTCGCCACGCTTCGGGTTGGCGTGGATCGTGGGTAGTGCGTTAAAAATTTGGGGGGACATTTAAGGGTTAATTGTGCCTATTTGGGCTCTGTAGCCCATTTAACATTGATTCCTATGGCCAAATCGCGGGCATTGAGGCATTTTACATGAAAATCGCGCTCAATCAGCCTTTTTAACATTGTTCCCTATGGGAAAATCGCGGTCATCGCGGGTAGCAGATTTTTATGTACCCGCGATTTACCCGCGATGCCCGCGATGACCGCGATTTTTACCCCCGACGCCCGCGATTTCAATCGCTGGCGCCCATCTAGGTAAAGAGTACCAATTATTTAAATGGTAAGCATTACTAAGTTGGGTATAGGTCGAGTTTAAAAACAGGACTTTTAATGTATATAGCAATGATGTCCAGTGCGTGATTGGAACGCATATGCGTTCCACATGAGACAGATGAAACAGCCTCCGCTTACGACCTGGAAGTGTAATGGGTTTTTCGGCGGTAATTTTGTATGGAGAGAGGACGGAGACCAATGGTCCAATCAAAGTATTCATAGAAGGCGGTCACATGACCAACACCCGACCACACGTCATAAACTGACGTGATTGATCACATGCACATCACGTGACCACCGTCACAATAATCCGGAGCGCCTTTGCGTTCCAGGATTAGGTCACGTGGTCGGAACTTCCCATATGTAGTTATATGGAGCGCATATGCGTTCCAAAGTCCGGTCACGTGGTTCAAATTTTCCTTCTTGTTATTGAAAGGACAATTTCTATATATCTACATAGCTGGGAATATGAATATTTTATAAAAAAAAAAACAATATAGAGAAAATATCAGATAATATATATATATATATATATTAACAGATATATTAGTAGATGCGAAACCTTATGTAGACAGGAAATTTTTTGGACCTTCAAAATGGACTGTCTCTTCCCTAGGGGCCTCGACGAGGCAATGGAACTCAATATTGTCCTCTGATTCCTTTCATCAGCTTAATACCCAACTACCTAACCATAATAGTATATGATAATTCTAATACCATTCAATGGGAACTGCAGGTTCCACAATCCTTTTGTCTGTATAGCTGAGGATGTGCACCTATTATACACACTCTCTGCTATATGGATATATCTTTATATCAGAATGAATAAAATTTAAAAACAAAACTATAAAGTAATGATCTTTCTGCTATACCTGGTTATAATTACATCTGCCCTGGTTATATCCTCATTAGTTACATAATGGTACTTTAAGGATTATTATATATACACACAGAGAAACTTTCTTTTTCTGTGTGGATAACAGTAATTCCATTCCTTGGAATGTATTCGCTCTCAACATGTAACATCGGTTTGAGAACAAAAGTTTTAAGTCTTTGGCGCTAGAGACTAGGTGCTGTAACTTGTTCCCCTGCAGCCACCACATAAGAGGATTGCCAGCCTCTAAATAAATAGAATATGCAAAGAAAAATGCGGGGCGCTCAAAGGTGAAAACTGACAATTTATTAAAAACAACACACAATAATAATAAACATACAATGCATTTAAAATCACAATCAATGGTGCACCATTGTACCTAACGCTGAGATGTAAGCGTGACCATAAATTGGAGATTTTCTCTCATAAGTCAACCAATTAAGTCCCAGTGCAATTCCTGATAGGGACTATAAACGTCCAAATTGTTAGATATTGTTCTCAAATGAGGGCTGTTATGCGCATTAATTTCTTTGGCAAAACACACTGGTGGAATCTGTGGGTGCCCGTGCAAGTGGAGGGCAAGGACTTCTGTCTGGTAGCTGGGTGACAGTGTCCGTCCTGCCTCCACTGTGTACTGGTTGCACGGCAGTGAATACAGTTAGTGCGGTCAGTAATTGACAAGATTGCGCCGCAGCGCTTGCTCACCCCTGGATGCCGCTCGGCTGCCTCAGGTCTAAACAGGGGATCAGCCTTTGGAAATGTCCCAACAGCAGCTGCCTCCTTCGCTGCAGACTCTCAGGCTGTGAGGCTCACACGGCGCTCTGTCACTGCGTCCGTGAAGACAGTGTGTGTCTGCGGTAGATGGGTATCCCAGAATCGGCTCTGATAGTGCGGGTGAGTCGGCGGCAGGGGTGTCCTTTCTCTGATGTCCTTTAGGGAACGCGTTTCGCCGCACACAGGGCGGCTTTCTTAACCAGGTAACATCGGTTATTTTATATCTTTGTTAAAATATGTGCTTTTCTATGAAAGACATCTACTAATATATCTGTTAATATATATATACAGGCCCTTATTCAGATCTGATCGCAGTACAAATTTGTTCTCAAAATGGGCAAGACCATGTGCACTGCAGGTGGGGCAGATGTAACATGTGCATAGAGAGTTAAATTTGGGTGGGGTGTGTCGAAACTGAAATCTAAATTGCAGTGTAAGAATAATGCAGCCAGTATTTACCCTGCACAGGAACAAAATAACTCACCCAAATCTAAAACTCTCTCCACATGTTACATCTTCTCCCCCTGCAGTGCACATGGTTTTGCCCATTTTGAGAACAAATTTGTACTGCAATCAGATCTGAATAAGGCCCACTATCTGATATTTTCTCTATATTGTTTTTTTTCTTATAAAATATTCATATTCCCAGCTATGTAGATATATAGAATTTGTCCTTTCAATAACAAGAAGGAAAATTTGAACCACGTGACCGGACTATGGAACGCATATGCGCTCCATATAACTACATATGGGAAGTTCCGACCACGTGACCTAATCCTGGAATGCAAAGGCGCTCCGGATTATTGTGACGGCGGTCACGTGATGTGCACGTGATCAATCACGTCAGTTTATGATGTGTGGTTGGGTGTTGGTCATGTGACCGCCTTCTATGAATACTTTGATTGGACCGTTGGTCTCCGTCCTCTCTCCAGACAAAATTACAGCCGAAAAACCCATTACACTTCCGGGTTGTAAGCGGAGGCTGTTTCATCTGTCTCATGTGGAACGCATATATGCGTTCCAATCATGCACTGGACATCATTGCTATATACATTAAAAGTCCTGTTTTTAAACTCGACCTATACCCAACTTAGTAATGCTTACCATTTAAATAATTATATACACATTATGATGTCTAAAGAGATACGCATCTATGTATAAATCACTCTATTTACCCCGATCACGTGACCTATCATGATCACGTGACTGGAGCTATAATCTTTATTAATGAGCTTTTGTGTATTTCTACTGTGAAGTTCTAATAGGTACTATTTGTTTTCACTTATTATCATGACATATGTCTGCCCCCTTACCCCTGTGTTAATTTTCTATATGGTTTATAAAACAAAATTGATGATTGAGTCCCACAGGTGTATTGATTTCTCTATTTAGTAGGGTATATATACCTGAGCTAGGTACACAGTCTCAACACCTTTGATAAAGCTGCAGGACGCAGTGAAACGCGTTAGGTGATCCTCCCAGACTCTGGATATCGCTGTGAACCCCTCCTTTTTGCGGACACCCTTTCATCATTCATCCTAACTTTGGACACTTCAATTGGCGGACACCGTGCTCAGCACCCCAGGTGAACAACATCCACACCAGGGAGTACCATCACTGGGCACGGAAGCCACACTCCACATCATTGTTGTAATATCCACCGGGTATATCGCTTCAGAGATTCCTCCAGGTGATTTGAGCTAAAAACATCATTCTCTCACCCTAAATCAGAGGACTGAACATCATCAAGCGAGCAATTGTTCCTCCAGTGGCAATTCCACTCAGCCGCAGACATCGTGAGGACCCCCGGTTACACCACCTAGAAAGGATCCTAATACATCAATTGGTACCGTGCACTTACCCGTCCCCCAAAAAGTGATCACAATATATATCCAGACGTATCCATTGAGGCTTGGTTTTCATTCATTACAATTTACTTTTTATTCCCCACCCTACCTGTTACATTATTATTATTTTTTATATATATTTTATGTAATATTGTAATTATGCATGTATTTTAATACAGTAAAATTTGTTATACTTTTCCAACCAATTGGTATCTGTTCTCTAGTTTATGTATTTGAGGTGTTGGAGTAGCCTGCTTGGGAATATTGTAAATTCTGTTCTTGATAATGTCTCAATATACTGTATATCCCATTGCTTTGTTCCCTCACTAAGGGGCAGTATTATCAGGATGTTACCCCATAAAATATATTATAATAAATATATCATCATCAGATCTTTAAATGACTTCAAAGAAGTTTAGCCGCAGATGTTACGCCCCCCCCCCCCCCCCCCCCTCAGTTCTGGACTCCAGATTTTAAAGTCCGGCTTGGTGGTCTGGTCCGGTTTTTACTCATACCCAGTATACTCTTTATACTGCGTTCTCACCCTCCCCATTTACAGTACACGCACATTGTCACAGGGAAAAAGCATTGTTTTCCACATGGAAATAACACATTTTCTAGGTCCCACAGGGAATATCACATACACACTGTATTATTTGTCTCTCTGTAAACCTTGATAATGCTACAGTATATAAAGCCCCAAAAAATTCTATGCATTTCAGTCGTCTCCTCATTTTTTACTACCTGTGCTTTGATGCATTTATTCCCTCAGGTTTAGCCCCTGAGCCGGCAACTCGAACCTGTGTGTTGAGAAAAGATGCAAATGGTCTGTTTGGCTTCCATCTAAATATGGATCTGGAACGACATGGTCATTTTGTAAACTATGTTGCTCCCGGAGGACCAGCTCATCTTGGGGGACTAAAGGATGGAGACCAGCTACTGCAATTTAATGGGGAGTATGTACATGAACAGGAACACATAAGGGTGAGTCCATAGCAATGTTGCCAATATTTCACTGCTGTAATGCTATATGTCTGTGATTATTAGTATGTAGATGTGTAAACATATAATTGCGAATGGTCTATTCCAGCGGTTCTCAAACTGTGGGTCCTCACACCAAAGTGGGTCCCGACCTTCTCAGCATGGGGTCACGGCTCCATGTTGCTGACCATCAGGCTGATGACTTTTCGGTACTTATGTAGTATCTGGGCGTCCGATTTAGAAATCGGATCGCATCGCATCGCATGCGACCAAATCGTATGCGATGCGATGGTCAAGATTTTTCCATAGGATTCAATGTTAAAATGGTCTGTGTCCATTTTAACATAGAATTCAATGGGAAAAAGGGGTCCTTTTCCTTTCCCCACTATCCAAGTGGGCATGGAGTAGGATATAAACTTGTGGCGAGCGTAGCGAGCCACCGAGCCCGAAGCGTGGCGAGCGGACACAGAATACTTTTTAAGAAATATGCGTTCGCTCGCCACGCTTCGGGCTCTGTGGCTCGCTGCGCTCGCCACGCTATATAAAATCAACTCTATGCCCACTTGGATAGTGGGGAAATGAACAGGACCTTCTTAACATTAAATCCTATGCAAAATCGCATTGAATCGCATCGCATCGCATCCGATTGTATGCCTTAAGGTAAGGCATACAATCACAATATCGGCAGCCCAGATACTACATAAGTACCGACTTTTCTACTCTCAGTCAGTGATTCAAGGAGTCTGAGAAATCTATTGATTTGTCTGTTATTTTAGCTCAGATCATTTTGTGCCTCCACAATGCTGCCATGTATGTGTTGTCTGCTGACTACACATGTGATGTGATGACCTTCTGCAGTAACTTGCTGGGGTCCTGTCATTATTTTTATTGTCTGATGGGGTCCAAGAGCAAAATAGTTTGAGGACCCCTGGTCTATTCCATCTTGTTTATGCAGAGTGAGACAGATGTGCCCACCCATAGTGAGATAGATGGGTCCCCATCCTGGTTTTCCTGTTGAATAACTGCCACCTTAAAAATACCGGCTTACCCACTGGAAGTGTGCCCATGCCTGCATATCATAGGCTATTCCATAGGGTTACCACCTTTTTGTTGAGAGATTCCTGGACAGTAGCCCACCCCTTGAGCCACCCACAGCCCACCAATTGGCCCACCACAACATGTGCTCCAATTCTATTCTTTATTTTCCACACCGTATTGCTACTTACACGTTATGCCACACACAGTAATACCTATTACATAGTTTGCCACACACTGCGATACCCATCACACGTTTTGCACTCGGAATACATGTGAAGTAATCCACGCTTCGGGCTCAGTGGCTCGCCACACTTTATAAAATCAACTCCACACCTCCGTGGATAGTAGAGATATGAACAAGTCGGGAGGATGCGTAACGCATCCACTCACCACGCTTCAGGCTGGCACGGATAGTGGGGGAGTTTCAGGTAAACATTCACACCTGCCATATCATATATCTGAGACAGTAATGACGACATGTGTTAACTGGTAACTGGATTTTAGTTAATAATAATAATAAGAAGAAAGCAACTTAACAAAGTACTGGCCGCGAGAACAGTATGCCAAATCTGAATATACACTGACCGCGGGAACACTACGCAGAATCTGACAGGGACACTGACTACACTGGGCGCATGAACACTATGCTGATTCTGACAGCACCGCTACGCTAACGCCATGATAATACACAAGTACCTTTTGTAGCAAAGGACGGGGGCTTTCCAGTGAGCCTGGTGCTGCCTCGCTAGCCCCCAGGAACTGGAGATACCGCAGGGCAAAGCTGGAAGATTTTCCCCATAGCTAAACATGGGACCCGCTAATTCTGACCCCCACCCAGTTCCGACGGCTGCCAGTCCCCCCCCCCCCCCCCCCCCGGCATCACAGAAGCACGTGTTTGATCTCACTTGAACCCAAAACACTCAATCTGATAGCAGGCTGGTCCATATGTGTCAATTGGTTCCGGAGACTATGCGGGTAAACCAATTTTTTTTTCTGAAATGTAATTTCATGGCTGTTCATGTTGTTTGTCACTTTCATAGGACCAAAATCATTCAAAGCCCACTCAAAAGTTCTTCAATATGATATTGGTCTCATGTAAATGGGTCAGTTGGTTTCGAAGATATAGCAGGTTAAATGATATAGCCGGTTAAAGGGGGGAAGGGGGTGGTTTTCTCTCTCTCTCACATCAGTAAATGCAGGGACTAGGCTGGTGTAAAAGGGGCCAATGCGGGAATGTTCCTGCATGATCCTGGGACCATATTCCCGGGTAAATTTTCTGGTGTGAAAGGGGTATAATTTCAAATAGCCGGGACCTGCAGTGCTCTGAATACAGCCAGGCAGCCCCCCGCTCTCTGCCTGGCTGCCAATGGCTGTTACTTCTGCCCGGCGGCGGCTGTCCCCCAGTTACCACGAGCATGTATTCCCCCTTGGCAATGAGCCTGTAATCCTACATGGCAACGAGCATGGAACCCCTGGCAATGAGTATGCGACCTTTGGCAATCAGCATGTAGATAAGTAGCACTTATGTAGCATAATTTTTAATAGGCATTATGGTGTTTGGCATAATATGTAATGGCCATTATGATGTGTGGCTTAACATGTAGTGGGCTTTATAGTGTAAATTTTTAATGTGTACCTTTGGTGGGCAATATCCCTGTTTGTGAAGCATATTGTGAATTTTGGCTCTATACATGTAGCATTATGTGAAATTTGGCTCAATCCCTGTGGCATTAAATTAATTTTGGCTCAATCCGTGTTGGCATTATGTGAATTTTGGCTCAACCCATGAGGCATTATGTGAATTTTGGCTCAATCTATGTGGCATTATGTGAATGTTGGCTCATTCCATTTGGCATCATGTGTAATGGGCAAGTATAATGGGGTCTAGTATTTTGTTGCATAATGTGTAGAAGTTGTATATGTTGTGGTACACTACACTCAGGGTCATGCCCCCTTTTGATTGACCACACCCCCTTTTCCAGAGCTTGTCTTCGGCGGGTGCACAACTACATCCTTGACTTTTGTCGGCAAGGTGGGCCTGTGGCGTATTTTTTATCCCATTCCTGACTTCTCTCTGCTCTCCTCTCTCTCACTGCTCTCTTAGCATGTACACTAACACCACTAATGCTCCCCCCTCCCAAACCCTCTACTATCACGGTGCCCCCCCCTGTCATTTTCTCCTGGATCCACCCCTGCCACACACAGTAATGCCCATTACACATGGCACACAACATAATATATATTACATATTATACCACACACCATAATGCTTATTACATGTTATACCAAACACAGTAATGCCCTTTATGTTGCACGCCGCCGCCCGGGTTGTAGTACACCCGGACGGACGGCGGATGCTGCTCACAGTGACGTGGCCGGGACGTTGCCGGGCAGCATCCCAAGCCTCCCTCTGACTCGGAGCATTGGGACGTTGCTAGGCAACGTCCTCGAGCTTCCGCCCGGCGGCAGCAGACGCGCGCACCTGACGTCAGTCAGGTGGCGCGAAATTCGAATAAATAGCCGGCGTCTGCTGGGCACATAGCTGTAAGCTGTCTTAGCTAATAGCTTTCTGCCCAGCTAGCAGATTGCTCTGCATTCCGGTCCCCTGGGCTTCCCAGCCCATTGTCCTTGTCCAGCTACTTGTTCTTCCAGTGTCTGCTTCCCCCAGCCTTCCGTGGAGTGTCCTGTTTTGTATCCTGCTTCAGCCAGAAGACCTGCTTCAGCCTGAGCCTGTGCTTGGCCCACTGTCCCCATCTTCTCGTGGGTCACGTAAGTGCTCCAGTGGAGCCTCGGTCTTTACTCACTCCAGTGGCCCGCGGTGGCCGTGCCCCGCCGTGGGTTCATTCTCTTTTCCTTCCATCCATCTCCAGTGGCCCGCCGTGGCCGTGCCCCTCCGTGGGCTCAGTCTTCTCTTTCATCCATCTCCAGTGGCCCGCCCTGGTCGTGCCCTTCCGTGGGTACATTCTTGTTATCATCTTTTATTAGTATCTTTCAGGCAGGGAGTGTCCTCTATTGTTATCCTAGTTTTGAGGAGTCGCCGTTCCTGGGGCGTAGCCTGCTGGGGACTCCTCTTCCGATCCACTTGTGTCTGCGACTTGGTCGCATCCCGGTTTTGGCCTGGTGCCGGCAGTCAGGGGTCAACCCTCAGCTAGGCCCAGTAGTTAGCGGTCCTCTTGGGTACCCTTTGGCGATCGTTTACCCCTTGTCAATTCATAAGACCTGGCTGCATCGGGGTCGGAGCGGGCCTAACTTGCTCCTTCGGACGCGGCGGCCACAGGTGAAGCGTAGCTCTCCAGGGGTTTACCATCTGCCTCAGGGACTCAACAGAGTTAGAGTAGCATCCGCTGTGGCCGTCCTAACCGGCGGTCCCGGCTACGGGCTCACGCCTGACCACCTGTCTACATCTGCCAACCGTTGCTCCTTGTGCCACAGTGGGCACCGTAACATTATAACCGGCCTAAAAAAGAGAGGCTATAATTAGTCTTATATCTCCTTCTGTTATTTGTTGGTTGATCTTGTATTATGAGTACCACTCCCCAGACTTTTTCTGATCAGCTCCAGGGGCTTACTCAGATGGTGCGGGAATTATCTTTAAAGGTAGCTTCTCAAGAGCAAAGGATGCGGCCCCCAGAGTCAGGAGGTTCAGACCCCAAAATGAACCTACCAGATCGGTTCTCTGGGGATCGCAAAACCTTCTTTAATTTTAGAGAGAGCTACAAACTGTATTTTTGGCTCAAACCGCGCTCTTTCATGTCCGAGGCCCAGCGTATCAGTCTAGTAATATCTTTACTCCAGGGTGACCCCCAGACCTGGGCCTTTGGACTGCCCTCTGACAGCCCAGCTTTGACCTCGCTAGACAGTTTCTTTAGTTCTCTTGGGTTGTCATATGATGACCCCGACCGTGAAGCCTCAGCAGAGACTCATCTTAGGGCCCTTAAACAAGGGAAAGTCCCAGCTGAGGCTTATTGTACAGAGTTCCACCGATGGGCAAATGACTGCGGATGGAACGATCCAGCGTTACGCAGCCAATTTCGTTGTGGTCTGGCCGATGAAATTAAGGATTGCCTCATTCAATACCCAGCACCTAAAACTCTGGATAAATTAATCGAATTAGCCATTAAAATTGACCGTCGCCTCCATGAGCGGAGGTCTGAACGGGGCTTTCTTACCCGGGTGGTTCCCTATGTCCCGGTGACCCCTGAGGAAAGCGAGGAACCAATGCAACTTGGGGCAGCTCGCATTTCCCCGGAGGAAAGGGCTCGCCGACTGAGCTCAGGACTTTGCCTATACTGTGGGTGCAAGGGTCACATTCTGAGAAAATGTCCCAATAGGCCAGTAAAAGGCCGGGCCAAGTGAACGAAGAGAGGGTTCACTTCGGCCTTCAGCTGTTTTCCTCTCTAGATTCGTTATTAGTACCGGGGTGTATATCCTTTCAAGGATACCATTTTTTAAGGGTCTGTTTTTATTGATAGTGGTGCGGCTGGCAACTTCCTAGACTCTGCCATCGCCCAGAGTATGGGGATTCCCCAACTCTGGCTTCCTGTTCCCATCACCCTACGGGGTTTAGATGGTGGAGTGCTCTCCAATGGGGCCGTCTTATTTCAGACTCCTCCCGTGCAGTTGACCATTGGTCTTTTTCACCAGGAGGAAATTACCTTCCTGATAACCTCCTGTCCGTCGGTGCCCATCGTATTGGGTTTCCCCTGGTTGAAAAAACACAATCCCATCATTGATTGGCATCTGGGAGAAATTGCCCATTGGAGTCCCACTTGTCAGCAACAGTGCCTTCAGATCTCACTCCCAGTAAATTCCACCTCTTTAGCAGGGGTCCCCGTCCCCACCAAGATTTTTTAGATGTTTTTTCAAAGGGCAAGGCCGACAGTTTGCCTCCACACCGGCCATACGACTGTGCCATCCAGTTGGTTCCCAACGCTCCACTACCCAAGAGCAGGCTTTATACCTTATCTGTCTCGGAGACAAAGGCTATGGATGAGTACATCCAAGAGAGTCTTTCAAAGGGTTTTATTCGGCACTCTAAATCACTCTAATTTGTGGCAAAAAAAGACGGTTCTTTGAGGCCTTGCATAGATTTCCGTGCCCTCAACAAGATTACGGTGAAGAACACCTATCCCCTTCCTTTGATTACAGTTCTGTTTGACCAACTTCGATCCGCTACCATTTTTTCCAAAATAGATCTTAGGGGGGCTTATAACCTCATTAGAATCAAGGAAGGGGACGAATGGAAAACGGCATTCAGTACTCAGACGGGGCACTACGAGTACCTGGTAATGCCGTTTGGCCTCTCCAATGCCCCAGCCGTTTTTCAAGATTTTATCAATGACGTCCTTCGGGAATTCTTGGGTAAATTTGTAGTTGTCTATTTGGACGATATCTTAATTTTTTCCCGAGACTTGGACTCGCATAGGGCACAAGTGTGCCAGGTTTTGCAGAAATTGCGGGAAAACCAGTTATTCGCGAAGCTAGAAAAATGCGATTTTGAGGTGACCCAGGTTTCTTTTCTAGGATATACAATTTCCTCCCGAGGGTTCCAAATGGACCCCAAGAAATTACAAGCCATTGTGGATTGGGTTTGGCCCACTAATTTAAAAGCAGTCCAGCGGTTCCTTGGGTTCGCTAATTATTATAGGCGTTTTATTCATGCTTTTTCGTCCATTGTGGCACCCTTGGTGGCTCTGACCAAAAAAGGGGCGGATCCATCAGTATGGAGTCCTCAAGTAGAACAGGCCTTTAAGACTTTGAAGCAGGCCTTCATTTCAGCTCCACTTCTTAAGCACCCCAATCCCGATCTGCCATTTGTGGTAGAAGTCGACGCCTCCGAAGTAGGGGCCGGGGCGGTTCTCTCTCAGAGAGATCCCGAATCACTACAGTTCCACCCTTGTGCCTATATGTCCCGAAAATTTTCTCAGGCAGAGTCCAATTATGACGTAGACAACAGAGAATTACTCGCCATTAAGTGGGCCTTTGACGAGTGGCGACAGTGGCTGGAAGGAGCGGTCCATCAGATTCTTGTCTTGACTGACCATAAGAACCTGCAATACATTGAGTCAGCCAAGAGACTGTGGGCTCTCTTCTTTATGCGGTTTAATTTCTTTATCTCTTAGATCTAAAAACATCAGAGCAGACGCTCTTTCTAGATGTTTCCTCCCTCAACAGGAGAGTAGAGTCAAGTTAGGGCCCATCATTCCCACATCCTGTATTCATGCTGGAGTTAGTCAAACCTTGGAGGGTCTTCTCCGTCAAGCTCAGGGACAAGCTCCAGCCCAAACACCAGAGAACTGGTTGTTCGTTCCTCTATCTCTAAGACGCAGAGTCTTGGCAGAATGCCATGACTCCAAGATTGATGGTCATCGAGGAGTATATAAGACACTTGCTCTTCTGTCTAGTGTGGTCTGGTGGCCAGGGATGGCCAGGGACAACAAGTATTTTGTGCTGTCTTGTCCGGATTGTGCCCGACATAAGGTTCCGCGTTCTCGACCCTCAGGCCCAGTAATTAGCAGTCCTCTTGGGTACCCTTTGGCGATCGTTTACCCCTTGTCAATTCATAAGACCTGGCTGCAACGGAGTCGGAGGGGGCCTAACTCGCTCCTTCGGACGCGGTGGCCACAGGTGAAGCCTAGCTCTGCAGGGGTTTACCATCTGCCTCAGGGACTCAACGGAGCTACGAGCTCACGCCTGACCACCTGTCTACATCCGCCAACCGTTGCTCCTTGTGCAACAGTGGGCACCGTAACACTTTACGTGATGCCCATTATATATATATATATATAGATAGATAGATAGATAGATAGATAGATAGATACAGAAGTACCAACACACTCGTGATTCCTAAG
This sequence comes from Crinia signifera, assembly GCF_055691185.1. Taxonomy (NCBI): domain Eukaryota; kingdom Metazoa; phylum Chordata; class Amphibia; order Anura; family Myobatrachidae; genus Crinia; species Crinia signifera. The sequence goes on from NC_139226.1 coordinate 66,008,818, forward strand.
AATGGGGTGCAAACAGCACCCACTTCCCAGGATGGGGTGCATTGGCCTGTGACCACACACTCTAGTAAATACAAACACAAGGGGTCCAGCACTCACTACAACAAACTAACTCACCTTAACATTCAAATAATCAATTAAATAAATAATGAGGTTTTAGTTCATGAATTGATCAATGCATTTAAGCTTGCAGCCCATCGCCAAGGGACCCAATTTCACTGCAAGTCCTACACTAACAACTGATTTTCATGGGAACCTGGCAACTGTTTGCACATCATAGCTAAAATGAACATGTGTTATTTTCCTGGGTTAAAGCTCAACTGCCATGTCCTTATGGCTTTTAAAGGTGAGACCATCCCAAACACAGCACCTGAATTAAAGGGGCAGCTGTCACAGGTTTCAGGTAAATATATATATATATATATATATATATATATATATATATAAATTATAGATATATATGTATATATATATATATATATGTATATATATATATATATATATATATATATATATATATATATATATATATATATATACATATACAGTATATATATATTCTGGAGGCACCTGGGCAGATGCACCACAACTCAAAGGAGTGCCGGTTCTTCCATACGCTAGATTAACCAACAATTATACTTACAACTTACAACCCAGCTGATGGATGGTGTGGTACCGCACGCTGGCGGGGGACCGTCTCTCCGTCCTGCCGTCGCCAGTGTGGATGACGTCACTCCGCCGGACGTCGGGGATCACGCTACACAGTGTTTCCGTTGTCATGACAACTGGGACACTGTGAATACATCAGTATAGTAACACCGTGTATCATTAATAGTGGAACATCAGAAATACATGTAAAGGACATCATAACATGGTGCAGGCATGAGATATATATAAAGACAAATGTATAGAATAAAATGCATATAGGCTGTATGGTATCTATGAAAGAAGTTTAATTGCACATCCATATTCGTGGTTTATCAAATCCTTTGTCCCTGCGGACTTGTATATATCGGTAAAACCGAATGCAGGTTCAAGGACAGAATGACAGCCCACCGATCTGCAATTCGTCTTGCTATAGAAAAAGGGTCCAGCGAACAACCGGTGGCCCGCCATTTTGCGAGCCACCAACACCCCCTCAATACTTTACGGTATAGAATGATTGATACAGTGCCCCCATCGATCAGAGGAGGCGACAGAGGGTTAAAGTTATTACAATTAGAGAGCCGGTGGATCGCAAGATTAGATGTAATCGCCCCCAAAGGGTTAAACGAAGGCATCTCCTATGGATGCTTTCATTGAGTCTAATGTTTATCGATTCTTTCATAGATACCATAAAGCCTATATGCATTTTATTCTATACATTTGTCTTTATATATATCTCATGCCTGCACCATGTTATGATGTCCTTTACATGTATTTCTGATGTTCCACTATAAATGATTCACGGTGTTACTATACTGATGTATTCACAGCGTCCCAGTTGTCATGACAACGGAAACACTGTGTAGCGTGATCCCCGACGTCCGGCGGAGTGACGTCATCCACACTGACGACGGCAGGACGGAGAGACGGTCCCCCGCCGGTGTGCGGCACCACGCCATCCATCAGCTGGGTTGTAAGTATAAATGTTGGTTAATCTTGCACTTGCACTTTACTTGACTTGAAAACAGTTTGAAGTAAAAAACTGAAACATTGTTAACCACTGCCTCCCCGAGTGGACTTTGAAACAGCTGAGTGCCGCACCACCGCATCGCTATATATATATATATATATATATATATATATATATATATATATATATATATATATATATATACATACATACATACACACACACACACACCAGAGTACCTGAGTTCACACTCGCCATAAGTCAATGGGGGGGGGGGTTGCCAAATATAGTCCAGTATTCCCAAATAGGGAAAAAGAACACTCACCAAATAAGTTATGAAAAAAACGTTTTTGTTTATTTTTAAAAAAGAATAAACATATCAGGTGAAGCTATCAGAAAAAACGTCCAACATTTCGATCCAGCAAGGATCTTTTTCAAGGAGAAGTATATGAGGTTCAAGTCCACATTGGGTTAAATGGTGCTAGCAGTCCTGTGTTCCATCTGCGACAGGAGCCAGGTCTCTGAACCATGCCAGTCCTTGCTTGAAGTGTCTGACTCTGTCACTTTGACTGTCTGTGTCCTTCTGTCCCCTCGCTGGTTCTTTTTTTAATTTTCACTGAGCTGAGTTCAGCTGCTGGCTGCCTTGCTCTCCATGGCTTAAGCAAGTTGGCTTGGGCATGGGCGCCGCTGTACCCCTTTTTTTCAATTTTGAGCTCACCTCAGTCAGTTGTCATGCTGCTGGCCTGGCTGCCTTGCTCCCTCTCCGCGGCCTGGCTGGGCCAGTTGGCTGGGCCCTGGTGTGGGCAGCGAGACTACAGGGAGTGTCACACTACTTGGCCTCGGCGCCACTGTAAGTCACATGCTGCTGCATTGGAGCAGGAGGGCACATGACCGAAACTGTCCCTCCTCCTCCTCCCAGAGTGTCCCATGGCTGAGTGGTGTGTCATCAGTGGGAAAAAGGCTGGCCGAGCCGCAGGCAGGCGAATGCTGCAGCTGCGGCTGCGGGGGGCACAGAATTCCCAGACATTTTATAGTTTGGGGTTACCACCCCTCCGGCTTAATTACCGGACTGTCCAGACGGGTGGTAACACTACTATTACATAAGCCCTTATGTGTTACAACTCATAGAGTATACATACTGTAGCACAGTGTGACACTCATTTATATATGGTGGTAAAAAACAGTAGCTGCATAGGTAATAGTTAATTTACCACTTTGCTTGGCTATTCTTTGTCATTACGTGCTGGGTGAGCCAGCTTGTTGGCTGCTCACATACTTATTAACTAGACTTCCTTATACATAAGCCAGCAATGTTATCAGCAGCAATAATATATGTATGTCTAACTGCTATGATGTATAGGGCAATTTGATAATGAGCCATATTGAACTCTATGCTTTTTATAAATAAGGCCATAAAAACTGTAGGTTAAAGTTTTCATATGTGAAAGGGAATTTAGACTGTACTAGAGTTTGGACTGACACAAGGGATTATATTATATCTATTAAACAATGTATAAGATGCTGATGATGCTTTACAAATCTATAAATATAAAACTATAAGGGTTGTGTTGGTACTTGTAGGCCTCATAGCAAAAGTTTTTAAAGGCCCCTTTTGTGCTACATAATCGTGACAAATTATATAGCACAATGTAACTTTGACAGGAAAGAAGGGCCCCTCACAGTTCAGGGCCCCTGAGCAGCTGCACCCCCTGCACCTATGGAAGTTAGGCCCTTGCTTCTAGGGACTATTTATGAACTATGGAGACAAAGTTAAGGCACTACACAAAAACTACTGGATGAATATAGATTCTATTTTTGCTATATTGACCTAGAAAGAAACTTACCTAAAGTATGTATTATGTCAATGTGACATCAGGTAGAGGAGCAATAAAGGAAAAACCAGATGCTTGACATTTGTTGAATGCAATGTAATTTGTAAATGATTTCCACTGAGCAATAACAGACATCCATATAAATGAAGCCATAGGCAAAACTAGTTAAGGTTAAAGAAAACAGCAGTAATAATGAAAGTTGCTGTCTTGTGCTGTCTATTTAGTTTTCACTCTCATATACTGTATAGCTTTCACTTTCCCATTTTTCCCATTTTATACCTCATATATGTAATTTTGTTTCCTCAGGTTATTGAGAAAATTAATTCTAGTGGTTCCCGCATATCACTAGTAGTTCTTGACAAGAACAGCTTTGAGAAATTGCGCAATGATAATGTTTCGCCATTGTCCATTCTTACTAAATGTCTTCCTGAGTCCTGCCCCAGACCACGGCTCTGCCTTGTACGGAATGAGGGACGAGGTTTTGGGTTCACTGCTAGTGCTACAGGTGGTAAGTTATCCAATGTATTCAGACGATTACTAGAATTTCTCATATAGAGACGGATGTAATGAAGTCCAAGTTCGGAATACTTTTGCCTTGTAAATGATGGCCCCTTTAAAAAAAAAAAACAACCGACTTTGGCCAGCATCACACAAGGCCACGGAACTCAGACTTCAGTCACACCATCCATCCACGGTCCCCGCACTTCCTGTATCTGACCTCATGTCCGGCGGAAGTGATGTTGCTGGGACATTATACATTATAATTTTCCGCCGTTTGGCTGGAGAATTGATGCAACCAGTGGCGTAACTATAGCACCGCAGCCCCCGCCACCGCGGGGGGCGCTGTGCATGTGGGGGCGCCAGGGGCTGCGGTGCTATAGTTAAACCCCCCACAATCCCCCGCAGACTTACCTATCTCGCTGGTCCCAGTTCTCTGAAACTGTCTGCTGTATGATGGTGGCCATTTTGTGGTGGTCCTCAGCAGAAGAACGGAGCCGCCGGGACCAGCGCGATAGGTAAGGCTGTGGGGGATTGGGGGGGTTTGCATGGGCGGCAGGATTGGTGGGACTTGGCGGGGCGGCGGCGGGGGGGGGCGCCCAAAACGTAGCTACGCCACTGGATGCAACCTATGTTCCTGGAACAAACATGCATTGTTCAGTAAGTCACAAAAAAAATAGTATAATATCAAAAACTGAATCTGATACGATAGGCGAGCATCACTTAACCAGACATTACACATGTACGCACAATTGGACATGTAGTTAGGGCCAGTATGAGGAGAGGGATGAACAGAAAAAGGGCAGGGAGTAATAATAAAGAGAAAAAGAGAAAAGTGGAACACAGTAATAGAAATAGGAAATTTCGCAATGGATTAAACAACCAGGGCCAGACTTCCAATACCTATAAATATGGATATAGACATGCGGGAGAGATACCGGCATTAAGCTTGCACCATGCAAACCTCCTCAGGATAGAACAGGTATACCCACCTCTTCTGGAAAATGGGGCAAAAGGAGGGGGGGGGGGGTAATACAAGAGTCAATAGAGCAGTTGAAACATGTCAGGGAAACAACATAATCAGAATCAGCTTTATTGGCCAGGTATACTTGCGTATACTAGGAATTTGTTTTTGGTTTGCTGTGCAGCAGCCAGGTGGGTAACAAGTTAACAGCATACAGTATAAACAATAGACAATATAAACAGGTGGGGGAACATGTACAGTCATATAGAAAGTTATTCCGAGGGGACACTGTGTTAGCGAAATCATCTACGGGGTCCCTGCGGCAGATGGGAACTAGTAGCTCTACTAGTTCCCATCTGCCGCAGGGACCCTGCCAATGATTTAATATTTGCCGAACGGACCCCACAGCACACTACCTGGACCTCTGTGAGCATACAAGTACCAGGGGAGGGTGGGTAGCGGGCTCTGCTGCAGCTCCTGAGATGTCACTGCAGGAGCATCATCCAGGAGTTTTTTGGACGCTCTTTTTTGGCAGTATTCGCTCCATTAGACGCACATACTTCTCCCCCCACTTTTGGGAGAAAGTGCGTCTTATGGTGCGAAAAATACGGTAAACTTTATTATGTTTCCTTAAAACTGAAAAATATATAAAAACACATGAATTAGACCAGTGGTAGCCAACCCTAGCCCTCGAGAGCTACCAACAGTTCATATTTTCCAGACAACCTAGCTGCTGCACAGCTGCACTCATTAATCACTAACACATTTTAAAAGATCCACAGGTGGCGCTAATTAGCTCACTTGTGATTCTGTGAGGAGACCTGCAAAACATGCACTGTTGGTAGCTCTCAAGGACTAGGGTTGGCTACCCCAGAATTAGACAAACAAGGTGGATTTTGTGCATGTTTAAAACAGCACGTACAGTATATTGTGACCATGTGTTCCTAATTTTTCCTTTTGTAAGGTACTATATTTCAGCTTCAAGGTGGGTTACTGCCTGTATTAAATATGTCGTAAATCTAAGGCATATTCCTTATTTTTTATATAATATGGGTTCCCCTATGTTAAATCCTTAGATTAATCTTCCCTCTTATGGGTAAATAGAGTAATCATACCTAATGGTTTTTCTGGTAAAGTGTTGCAAAGTCTGTCAGACTGTGAGAGTAAATTTCACGTTCAGCCGTACGTGCGTGTTCCATGTGTTCTCCCTGAATGATCACTATTCAGCATTCTCCGAGATATATAGCGACCCTGATACTCTAGGGTGCCGTAACTGAAAAAAGTTTGGGAACCACTGGTCTATTGTATTCAACTGTAAGTCACTGATTTCTGGTTTGCTTACTCTTTTATCTACTCTGTAATCTGGGACATTTAGATCTCTTATGGCACAATATAAAAAAAAAGCAGTGACGTGCGGTGAGGTCATTGCCTGGGGAGGCATTGATCTCCCCGCACGGGACCCCCGACCCCCCCCCCCCCCTCGCCCGCCCGCATACCATGCTATATGGTATATGCAGCGGCCGGGCACAGGCAGCCCCCCTCCCCCGGCGGACTCACCTCTCCTCGGCGGTGACAGCGGCGCCGGACTCCACGCTGTCGCGCTGCTGCATCCTACGCTGCTGCATGTGTGTGATTGGACAGCGGATCCATCACTGGATCCGCTGACCCAATCACATCTGGGGGCGTGCATTCATACTGGTGCCCCTGTCATTGCGGCACCAGTATGAGTGCCGCTTCCCCATTCATTTTCAATGGGCTTTTACAGCCCATTGCTGCACCCTTCCCCCTGCCCACCCCTACCCGCCCCCCGCTGCCCGGTGTTTTAATGTTAACAGCGGGAGGCACCTCTCCCGCTGCCTCCCACCCTCACATGCAGCAGTGTAGGATGGTAGGAGGCAGGGGGAGAGGTAGAAATGATGAAAATAATAAAAGAAGATATATAAATATATTTTCTTTTTATTATTCACATCATTATGACAGGGGAGGCACTGCCTCCCCTGCCTCCCCTAACTGCACGTCCCTGAAAAAAAGGATTATTATTATTATTATTATTATTATTATTAATAATAAGAAGAACCAGAGGTGGTTTTTACCTATGGGCTGCAGGGCTGCAGCCCCCACAGGTAAAATCCGTCACTGTGTGAAGCCAGATTCAGTCTGTGAGACTGCACTGGCTTTATTGTGTCTGGCAGTGAATTCCTATTTGAAGTCCGACCTGCCAGTCACCCGAAGCAGTCCCATTAGGAGGAGTTCCCTCCTTCCAAGACGCCTCTATGGGCATGCCCAGTACCGAGGACGATACTGCGCATGCAACGGACCTGGGACCATTAATATGCTTCTATGGACTGCTGCCGAAGCAGCCCATAGAGGCTAGGGGAGAGCGCATGCACAGTAGCGAAGCTACTGTGCATGCGCTGGTCCCGTGACCACGACGGGGGTTGTAACCAGCTGCGGGTACCAGCAGCGGCTGCAGCAGAAGGGGGGCCAGCATTGCGGCAGACCCCCCTTTCCACAGAGGTAAGAGCCGCCACTGGTAATAACCAATCCTGATTTTATGGACCTTTTCGTAATTGAAGATGGATGTATTGACTTATGTACCCTAAAAGTACATGTCATTGAGAAATGTGTTTCTAGGCTTGAATCCTCTGGCTACTTGACTCTTGCTGGACTTTTTCTGAATGGTGAAGGGGTAGCAAAAGCTCTTTTTCAACAGATCCCTTGCCACCATGGGTTAGGAATCCTAGAGACATTTGGCTTTACCATCAGTCTTCCTTCTGCTGCCTTTGATCTTCTTGTCACTTCTTCTATGTTGTATCTTCAAGAGAACATCTATTCTACTGGTCTGACTTTGCAAGCTTGCACTGTCTAGTAAAAGCTGGAGCAAGTGGCTGGAGTGATGACCCGAAGAGCCACTATGTTTTCATTCCTGGTTAGCTAAAATTGTTTGAATCTGACACTGAATTTGAAAAGTGGTGGAGGCTGTTCAATTGGTGCTAGGATCTGATGCGTGTTCCCAATGCCAGATGCAGATGTATCCCCAGTGGAATACATCTCTACACCATGGTGCTACTCCTGTTACCATTTATGCCACCACTGGAGAGCCTACAGTAGAACACATATTATTCCTATCTAGTGAGATTTTTCTCCATTGATTTTTAAGGATTAGCATTTTGAGCTGTATGTGCTTTATGGATTTTTGGGGGGGGATACCAATAGTTTTTTGTTTTTTTTTGCCCTTCACACTTCACTGACCAGATGGCGTGTCACCCAGTGTGTACCCAGCGTATGCCAATACACAACAGTGACGGCATTTTGAGGGGTTTTTATACCCACGTTTATAGTACAGGAACTGAACTTTGCCTCTTTTAATAAATGTATTTTGTATTATTATACCATTGCATTCCTATCATATTAGTTTTGTATTAACTGTTTTTTTGTGTCCAAGGTGTTCGTGGTACATTTCTACTGACAGTGGAAGATGGGGGTGCTGCACAAAAAGCTGGTGTTCCTCAGGGAGCGCGACTTCTTGATGTTAATGGTGAAAATATCATGAGCTTCACACTGAGTCAGCTGACCAAAAAGGTAACATATTATAATTCTGTATACAGACTTCTGTAATATGGCGTGTGATTTTTTTCACAACTTTCAGTTATCCAAATACTCAATATACCTTAGATACATGTAGCAAGAAAGATAAAGTACAGTACAATTACTGAGACTAAGGGGTCATTCTGATTTTACCGGAAAATAATTGCTGCTTCACGTTTTTTCAGCACCAGTGGCACCACAGAATCTTTTACATTTAGCCCTTAGTTTCTCTTTGACCTGACTCTAATAAAGGGGCCAGTGGCATAACTATAAATTTTGCTCCCCCAAGCTAAAACATTTTTACCCCCCCCACCCCCCCCCCCCCCAATAATGTTCCATACACATTATCTTTCTGTCTCTCCCATGTCCCTTCCCACCACATGCCTCTCTGTGTCCTTCCTGGTACCTTCCCACCACATGCCTCTCTGTGTCCTTCCTGGTACCTTCCCACCACATGCCTCCCTGTGTCCCCCCAGGTCCCTTCCCACCACATGCCTCTCTGTGTCGTTCCTGGTCCCTTCCCATCACATGCCTCCCTGGTCCCTTCCCATTACATGACTCCCTGGTCCCTTCCCAACACATGCCTCTCTGTTTCTACCCTGGTCCCTTTGTGTCCCCCCTAGTCCCTTCCCACCACATGCCTATATGTACCCCCCCCCCCCCCCCCCTTGGTCCAGACTGTGATCACCCTGGTGGGACTTAATGACTGCAGAAAAAGGGCTGCTTCTAATCACTGCTCAGTCACAGAGCAGGGAGAGTGCAGTAAGCTCACAGGCAGAACCGTCTCAATCAGTGCATTGTAAACCCTCCCCACCTCGGCCAGCTGGACACCCCCCCCTTCCCACATGCTGAGTCTGGCTGCTAAAATGCTGCCCCGCTCCTCGCTGCACACTGCCCCCAGGAGCTGAAGGTCTGACCAACAGCCCCCCCCACCACCTATGTGCAGCAGCGGGGATTATCCGGACAGCTTGCATTGTAGCGCTATGTGCCGTCGGGGCAGGAAGCGCTGCTAAATTTAAGGGACTTCAGCCCCCAGGAGCTGAAGGTCTGACCGACAGCCCTCCCCTCACCTATGTGCAGCAGCGGGGATTTTCCGGACAGCTTGCATTGTAGCGCTATGTGCCATCGGGGTGGGAAGCGCTGCTGAATTTAAGGGACTGACCGGACCCTGATCGGTTGAATTCTCTCAGCCAATCAATGTCCGGCCAGTCTTTTCGAATCAGCAGCACTTATGACAATTATAATATCACAGTCTGAGTATTTTCAAGCTTTAAACTAGGGAAGCAGTTTAGGACTGCTAGGGTTATGATGTATGGGCAAAGTAGCTGAAAGAAACACAGAAGGCTGATTAAGCCTGAAGTGACATAAACCACTAAGGGTTCTCACAGGGTACACTCTGCTGTTGGTCACGTGACTATGATAATGAGGATGGGCACAAGGCCTATCAGAACAGAGGGGAGGGTCTAAGCAGGGTAGGAATGATCACGAGTTAGAGTGATCTGCCCCTGTCCAAGAAGCCCCACCCACCCTTCCCTGTTTTTCTTTTCCTCTTCGGCGGCGGTAAAGAACGGTCATGCTTTAAGAACTCTGTGTGTGTGTAGGTAGTGGGGTACACTCTCCCTCGACAACGATTGTCATGGGCCACGCTTCTGCCCGGGGGATGGCCGTCACCACCAGGCCTGGTGGCTGACCAGGGAGAGTGGTCATCCAGCGTTGTATGTATGATTTAGTGATCTTTAACCCCTCCTTCCTATAATGACCGTTCTTTGGCGCCGCCACCATTCATAGTCTTAGTTTAATTTGTCAAATAAATTTGACATTCTGTTTTGAAACGCCAGCACTTGTGTCGTGTCTTTATTTTAGGTTAAGTTTTTAGATAAGGTTATATAAGTTATATTTTAGTGTGTCAACAGACAGGTGGGACCAAAGGGATACCCGATGGTGAGTTTATGATACTGCTCATAAAATAATGCTATAGAATTGTAAGAGAAAATAGCAAATCTGTAGCAAAGCCTTATAACCTAATACAGGTTGAGTATCCCGTATCCGAGTACCCGTTATCCGAATTATTCCGAAAACCATACATTCCAGAAAGTGAAAAAAATTTTTTTTTTTGCTAAAAACTCACTGGGGACATTTGTAACAGCACTACTGGTGACATGATATGTAACTGGCACTATATATGTGCATACCTCCCAACTTGTGAGTTGATGAAATAGGGACACTGTCTGAAAAGGGAGCGGGGCGTATGCAAATGAGGGCGCGGCTTATGCTAATTAGCCGCGACCTCATTTTCATACGAGAATAGACGCTGTGCGCATTCTGGGGGGATTGGGGGGTCTCCCAACTGCCACCCCCCACAGCGGGACATTGCCTGCCGCGGGTGGGACAGCGGGACAGGACCCGAAAATCGGGACTGTCCCGCTGTAATCGTGACAGTTGGGAGGTATGTCTGTGCAAGAAAATGATTGCTTGGCATTCAAATTCAATATCTGAGATAGTACACAAATTTTGTTTCATGTTTTGAAACCTTGTTTTTTGAACAAATAAAATATATTATACATGCAAGATACTTCAAAATGCATAATTGAAATATTAAAATATTCCGAAATACGGAATAATCCGTTATCCAAAATTCTCCTGGTCCCGAGCATTTTGGATATGGGATACTCAACCTGTACATACTGTAGCCTTACTAATACAGAAGCAGCTGAATACCTTGGATGGGATGTGGTCGCAAGGCCGACACTATAAATGTTGACATACATTAGGTCAACAAATAAAGGTTGACAAATGGAATAGGTCAACAGGGTCAGAATGTTGACACAAACATTAGGTTGACAGTGGGAAAGTCAACCGTCGCCATGAGTTTTTCACTTTGAGCGGACTTGTGTTGACAGGTGGTATTTCAAACCCTACCATCCACTAGGGCAGTGGTAGCCAACTCCAGTCCTCGAGAGCTACCAACAGGTCACATTTTACAGACAACCTAGCTGCTGCACAGCTGTACTCATTACTCACAGACACATATTAAAAGATCCACAGGTGGAACTAATTACTTCACTATTGATTCTGTGAGGAGACCTGGAAAACATTAACTGTTGGTAGCTCTCGAGGACTGGAGTTGGCTACCCCTGCACTAGGGCATGGAAGGAGAATGTAATAGTGTGCAGAGCGCAGCAAAGCACTGTGCCGGTAGCATGTGGAGTGCAGTGAACCATGTGAGGGGATGTAGTACACTAATACGGTGTCCATGTCGACTTCAGTACAAAAAAACATGAAAAACTAATGTCAACACTTTGACTGTTGACCATAGGTGTGCACAGCACATTTTATTAGGGGGTGCACCGTTAAAGGGGTGGGTCTAGCACCACCTATTGGACATGTCTAACACAGCTCCTTTTGGTGTGTCTAACACCAACAATCAGGCGTGTCTACCGTCATCTTTTGGTACTCGCTAAATCTTCCAATTACTCTGTGTAACGGTACATGCAAATAAAGTAAAAAACATATATGGATGACGCAGGTATGTAGTGATATGGATGATGCAGGTATGTAGTGATATGGATGACGCAGGTATGTATTGATATGACAATGGTCTAATACAATTACCAAAAGCAAAACACACATAATTGATTGATGGGCTCTTCTTTTAATGGAATACAGTTGTAAAAAGCAAAGTCTTTGGTAAAAGGTATTACTGGTATTGCTAGGGGTTCATAAGGGTGGGCACAGCATTAGGGGGTGCCTGTGTACCCCTAACACTCAATGTGCGCACACCTATACTGTTGACTTTCCCATTGTCGACCTAATGCTTGTGTCGACCTAAGCCCTGTCGACCTCTAGTGGTTGACCTAATGTATGTCAACCTTCATACAGCAAAATGACCCATACCCCCTTGGACAAGTCAGTAGCAGGGTCTGAACACTGATGGAGTGAGTATAACCCCTTTTAGACATACTACCTGGGATTTTAGTCACAGACCACCTTTCACACAAGGGGCCAGATGCACCAAGCTTCAAAAGTGATAAAATGGAGTGTGATAAACAGCCAGCCAATCAGCTCCTACCAGCTATGTCACAGGCTGTGGCCAGTATTCGCCATGTGCGATTCACCGGTGGTTTTCAATGGGGTTTTTAGTCAAATTCGCCGAGAGTGTATTCAATGCTCAAATGGAGAACTGCTTTGTCCAGTGATTTTCGCCATGATTCACTGTTTTGCATTCGTCATCTTTTTTAGGAGAACTCTGGAATGTGATCTTTTAAAATAAAGGGGTTTTTATTTTATTTTTTTTGGTGTCAAAAATCAGAAATTTTTTTTTCTGTGAAGGGGCATGCTATTCTTATTCATGTGCTTGCATAAAATGAATATATATATATATATATATATATATATATATATATGTATATATATATATATATATATATATATATATATATATACAAACTCTGGAAGAAAGCAGAGGCACTCTGAGTCTTCAAACGGTGCAAAAAAGTGAAAACTTTACTCGTCTACAGTTTCGGGGATATCACCCCTTCATCAGGACAAATACATGGTGCAAGTGAAATCAATAAATACACTCCAAACAACTTACCCACGCCCCCCGGCGTTCCCGCATCTCTGTGGTCCTGCCCCGTACATCCGGCCGTCATACAGGTATGCTATGCTGCAGGGCGGACGTGCGTCAGTTGTTTACTGCCGTTTTCCGGGCGACCAGAGGACTCTCAACCCTCTGACCTCTCCGGCTTCCGCCCTCCACACTGGCCCGCCTCTCCGTGACGCTGGCGGTTACCAGGGCAACCCGTAGTCTCTCACTCCACTGGCTAGCCCGGCCCCCGTCCTGCGTCACCTCTCCTGCAGCATCTGATACGCTGGCTGCCCGTAGGTTTCAGGGATGGTTGCCAGGGTGATCTGGGGTGCTCCTGAAATGTAAACACAAACATTTATATAATCGTGTACATTACTGTGCATAATTTAACATCAATTGTGCGTATACCATACAAACGGATGTTAACATCCTGTCTGGAAATTTCTTTAGTAGTGAATGTGTCACGTTAATACGTGTCCAAGTGCCTGGACAACTCTCCACACTATCTTGAGCCTTACTCAAGTAAAACAGGAGGCACTTCTCTATTTACACACTTGTGCTACCAGCACCTATAGTCTGGTTATCAATATCGTGCGCCCCTATTAGTAAGTGCATCGTCTTTTAAATATGACCTCATATTGACATTAGTGAATTTAAATAAAGTGCTTAAAAATGAGAAAAATTTCTCTAAAGTGCTCTAGTGCTAAAAGAGGGGTCGGGGTGCTGCTGGAATAACCAGCACCGAAGGCCCTGTGCAAAACGGATTTATTTTAGTATTAAAAAGCTGAGTTAAAGTGCTTCCCATCTGCACATATCAGGAGATCTTATTTATAACAGATAAAAAAGCCTTTTCACTAATAACTTTATGAGTAAACTGGGTGGAACAGATGTCTCACCTGTCCACCCCTGCCGTGTTGTCACCTCAACCCCCCAATGTAGCCTGTGAAGACCAGTTGTTTCTATTTGGACTGTGAGAATAAACAATGAGACTATCTGTCTACAGAAAATTAATCAACCCTAGGGACTCGTTGAGTCCTTTGGGTTTCAAAGTTTCCAACCTGAAAATCCAGCGGGACTCCAATTGTAACAGGGCTGTCTGGCACTTGATCTATTATTTTATATCTCAACGTGGCCATGCTATGCTTCATGGCCACGAAGTGCCGTGCCACCGGTTGCTCGCTGGTCCCTGTGTGCTGAATTGTGAAATGTTGGTCTTGACAACATAATCCCTAATGTTCCTACTTCTAGTATAGCATGGCATCATGTGACACATTCACTACTAAAGAAATTTCCAGACAGGATGTTAACATCCGTTTGAATGGTATACGCACAATTGATGTTAAATCATGCACAGTAATGTACACGATTATATAAATGTTTGTGTTTACATTTGAGGAGCGCCCCAGATCACCCTGGCAACCATCCCTGAAACCTACGGGCAAACAGCGTATCAGATGCTGCAGGAGAGGTGACACAGGACGGGGGCCGGGCTAGCCAGTGGAGTGAGAGACTATGGGTTGTACACAAACATCATGCGGCTCTCAGCTGTTCGCTTGGTTTGCATACTTGGTTTGTTTTTTTGCAAAGACCCCTTACCTGGACTACGTTGCCCTGGGACAGGTGAGTATGGTTTCCTTCCACAGCTTCCTATCAATTATTATTCTCTTCCCACTTTACAAGTTGATTTACTTCTTTCTTATAACTTCTCCTCTCCCTTACTAATAAATGTAATTTGCAAAATTTACAATAAAATTGGATTGTTCTTGAAGTATATAATGAATATACTGTATAAAGGGTCTTAAAACACACCCTTGGGGGACTCCTACTGTATATACAGTAAAAGTCCAGATGAGAGAGTGGTGTCAACCCTCACTGACTGTGGATAATCAGTAAAAAGATCTAATAACCAATTACACATTGGCAAAACCAATCTCTCGAAGTTTGTCATTTAGCACAGCTGGCACAATGGTGTTAAAAGTGGGACTATAATACACAAACAACAATCTTTACATAGTAATCCTTGGTCTCTAAATGACAAACCGGCTTAGACAACCAAAGAAGCAGCATCCTCAGTGGATCTTTTTGACCTAAACACAAGCTGGTGGTAGTCAAAGCCCACTAACATGCCAAGTTAATACCTTGATACAGTATAGTGGAAAAATATTGTATTGTAGTGGTCTGGTGGTCGTTTGTCAGTTGTACTTGCTTTTTTACGATGTCCATATCAGAAGCCCTAGAAAACTTCAGGCAGAAGGATGGAAAAAAAATTCTTTATATTAAGGTAGTATATATAAACTGACCACCAGCTGGCGATATAAGCTTAAATGGGGCTCAGTCTCGGAATTTAAGAGCCTTTAAAATACAAGCATCCATGGTCAACTGGGATGCAGTTAGAATCGCGGCGGTCGGAATCCCGGCGGCTGGAATCCCGACCGCCGAAATCCTGACACTTTCTCCCTCTATGGGAGTCCACGACACCCATAGAGGGAGAATACATTAGTGTGCCCAGCGTAGCGTGGCACAGGGCCCGCTGCGTGCTGAGCACAGCGAGCCTGCAAGGGCGTGGGGGGGGGGGGGCGATCCACGTCCCCCCCCCCCCTTGTCTGGATTTCAGCGGTCGGGATTCTCCCGTCGGGATTTTGACCACCAGGATTCCGACCGCCGGGATTTCGTACCAATCCCGGTCAACCATGGATTCCCATAGTGATGCAGGAGAATAAAGGGTAATAATCAATGGGGAAATTGCAGTGGTTGAGATGGTCAGAAGCAGTAAAAAGAATGTGCACTTACTTAGTTTAAGCCATTAGCATGCAAATATTGAAGCAGGCAAGAATAAAGTATATTAGTGTATCTTTCTTTCTTGTCCCTTACTGGTACTGATGTACAAATGCCTCTCCACAACACCCTGAAGAAACCTTGACCACTAACAGCAACACTGAGGGCAGTATTCAATGCTCCCAATTCACCGTTCTTTTTCGGGGAATCGGGCTGTTATTACTCCCTTCGGTGAATCTTTTTCACTGAAAATCTGATGCACCCTATTCAATGTTCACTGTTCGCTAAAAGTGAACAGCGTGCACAGCACCCAACTGCCTCCTCAGCATTCCAGCAGTCACACACCTTGTCTCTCTTTTGGCTGCACACCTGTGGCTGCAGCAACTCTCTTTGTGGTGTGGACTCTATGTCAGCGCAGGAAACTCTCTGTGAGGCCACTTTTCCAAGGATCGCATATACAATGGGCGGATCTCACCTAGCAGGATGGTCGCTGACCATCGAATGATTTCTCCTGTCTTTGGATATAAAAGTCACTGACTTTTATTTCTTTCGGTGACCGCCGAAGAGGGGGTGGGCACTGACATCCTGTGACGTCAACCGCCTGCCCCCTGCAGGCATCAGCCCGCTGGGCTTTCCCATGGGTGAGCCCCGTTTCTGCCCCCAGCCCTCCCTCCCAGCAGCGAAGGGCCCAGGCGAGTGTGTAACTCTCCAAAGCTGTTCGTTGCCAGGGTCTACTCATGCGCAAATCAGGGCCTCTGTTTCCTCAGCCAAATCAGGCCAAACCACCCTTCCTTTCCTGCCAGGCGCCAGTCAATTTAAGGACTCCCTGTCTTCCAGGGATCCTGCAGGGTTAGACTGGGTCCTAGCATTCCTTTTAGGCCACAAAGCAACAGTTATTTGATTGAAAAAGCAGTTCTTTATTGTACATAAAGAATGCAAGGAACAGACAATAACAATTATAACATATATACTGTGTCTCAGTCATTTATTACTCCATACGATGGAACGGAATAGCGCTATATACTTTAGAGAGTTTCTCCCAGCAATAAAGTTGGAAAAAACTGGCTTGTCGTATAGTTTTGAGTCCATTTTTGTGTAGATTTGCATGCTATAATGTTTTATTCTTAACTCTTACAGCTGCAACAAAATACTTCACGTGTGGTCCTACTAGTCCTAGAATCATCTGCATTAGGCGTGTACGAATCTCATGGCGTTACACCAAGTATAGCATTAGCTGATACATCTTCATTACCTTACCAAACACGGAAGCTTCATCTTCTGCGGGGCCCTCAGGGGTACGGATTCCTATTAAGGCAAGAGAAGTGTCTAGGAGGACATGGTAAGATTACTTTATATTATAAACTGCAGAGACATACTGTGATGTGTTAAAAACAAAAACAAAAGAAGGGTACTTGTGTACTAGCATGGCGCCCATCGCATCGCAGACCATATCGCATGCGATGCGATATCGGCCGATGTTCTACAATGTCATACAATTTTAAAATTGTATGGCATTGTATATGGCATACAATGCCATACAATGTGATGGGATGCGATTATAATTTGTGATAATAATGGGTGCTTACAATGCTTAAATGCACCCCCACGCCACCCACCAAGTATAAACGTGAACCCGAAGCGTGGCGAGCGCAGCAAGCCCGCGAGGGGTGGCGGTACGCGTCCTACGACCTTTTCATACCCCCACTATCCACGTCGGCGTGGAGTTGATTCTATAAAGTGTGGCGAGCGCAGCGAGCCACCGAGCCCGAAGCGTGGCGAGCGCATGCGGATACCTTCACAGGTATATACGTCCCCTCGCAGGCTTCACAGGTATCCGCGTCCGCTCGCCACGTTTTGGGCTTGGTGGCTCGCTGCGCTCGCCACACTTTATAAAGTCAACTCCACGCCGACGTGGATAGTGGGGGTATGTAAAGGTCGTGGGACACATACCGCCGCCCCTCGCGGGCTCGTTGCGCTCGCCACGCTTCGGGTTCATGTTTATACTTGGGGGTGGCGTGGGGGTGCATTTAAGCATTGTAAGCACGCATTAGGGTGCTTAAAAGCACCCATTAGGGAGCTTATACAATTTAATATCGTATATGGGTCAAAATCGCATCGCATGCCATCGGGTGTACGGCATGCGATGCGATAAAAAAATCGGGCGACTAATTATTGTGGGGGCTGTGCTAGTACACAAGTACCAAAAAAAGATATTTTTCTGTATCTAAAATTCACCTATGTACAGAGGAATGGCAATAAGCCATTTCAGGAACAGCTCTGCGCTGACCAACTTAGGCAGGTTATTTGTTCTATGGCCTCCCTACTATAGTGGAAACCTGCTCTGTATATATATGTTATTTTTAGTAGTAGGGAATACAGGACCTGATTTAGAGATGTACACAAATGTTAACACAGCTGATATTCAGTGTGCAGTGCCTGTACACATATATGCTAATGTAGAGATGGCCATCGACCACCAGTGATTCAAAATCATCGATGTTTTATGGCCGACGTTCATAGGCGTACGCAGCCCATTATTTTAGGGGGTGCACCATTGGAGGGGTGTGTCCATCACCGCCTTCTGAGCGTGTCCATCACCGCCTTCTGGGCATGTCTATAAACTCTTATTGGGCATCAATGTACACAAAATACAAGGTGACTTATTTATGTATATGCAATTCAGAATGAATCATACCCCTTAAATACACTATAAATCTGGACAGTGCCACCCACTGTAATATTGTTGCAGAGGGGACTTACATGCTCATTGCCAAGGGGACTTGCATGATTGCTGCCAAGTTGTTTGTTGTCCAGGGGGTTAATTTTTAAAAAGCAATCTTCCTCCACCTAGGATGAACACTGCCTGCAGCTGGCTCCAGCTCAGTGTGGCACAATTGCAGGCAGAACTTGCAGGTCACGGGGAGGTGAGGTGACCTGAATCCGAGCAGGTGGGAGACCAGGCGGGTGGGAGGTGGTATGGAGAAGGTGGGAGACCAGGCAGGCGGGAGGTGGGATAGAGCAGGTGGGAGACCAGACAGGATGGAGGTGGGACGGAGCAGGTGTGCGCGCTGTGCTCCGTGACATCTAAAGGTCAGAGCAGGGCCAGGGGGCTGACATTATGGAGACGAGCGAGGCAGCACTGCAGGTCCATCCACGCAGCAGCAACACCCGTTATGTCCCCAGCTGCCGTGGTCTGTTTGGCGGGCTGGAGACCGGCGGTGGCAGGCAAGTCATGCAGCAGTCCTGACCGCCGCGGGTGCTGCTGCTGAAAATCCATTTTGCATGCAATCCTGTGGGGGGTCATTAGGAGGTGCCTGTGCACCACTGGCACCCCCCGTGCGCACGCCTATGCCGACGTTGAATACTTTTGCCATCAATGGGGGAGAACCAATTTTTTTTTTTAAAGGTGTAAGCTCAGCTCCCAACAACCCTGAAGCCCCGTCCCCACATTCTGATTGGACGACGGGTCAGTCAGTGAAAGAAAATGGATGACCATTTTCAAGAAACTATATGATGGTCAACCATCATATAGTTTATTGAAATCAATGGGTGGGTGCAGTATCGCCATCAATGGCATCCATCAATGGTGACTGCAAAGATGGTCTTCCCTATGCTAATGTTGCAGCCGCTTGGATGTGTATTGAGATGTCCACTGGTGGTGTTTATGGACTGTTACTTGTGTAGGAAGATGCAGACAGCGGACTAACATCATTCAATAAGCAACGTACTGAGTACCCTATGTGAGATACCAGAGACATTGCAGACATTTAAAAAAAAAAAAACATGGACTATGGAGAGTACCAGGCTTTTAGTAAATCTTAAGAAGTATTCCTTTACCATAACAGTAGTGGAATATGTTTAAACAGGGCATTAATAGAGATATTATTACATCTAGAATAACATGTCCAATTAAGACTTCTTATCTTTATGCTCTTTCTAAAATTTAAGAAAACATTGAAAATCCTACCACACAAATTTTAAAAAGGCAGAACACTTAATATACATTTATGCATATTTGCATTATTCTACCACAAGTGTTAGTACCTGTGATTAAGTTTTTCTAACATAAATCAGGTACAGTAGGACAAAGTTTTATATGTGCAAGCGCATGCAGAATGGGGAAAATAAGGTAATATGCAGATGAAAGCCATATTGTTTGTGGGTGGTCTGGGGTTGGTGCAAATAGCAGATGATAATAATGATGACCAACAGGACTTATGCTGGCCACACATCAGACCAACTTCTGACCAACTTTTTTAAAACCCTTCAAACCTCCAACGATCCAACTTGACAGTCCAACTAAAACAGTTCCCCACACATCTAACCAACTTTTCTTCCAACCAGTAAACTTTTTTTTTTTTAGTTCAGCCAACTTCTGTCCAACTTCTGATGTCACAGAAGTAGGCGGGCAGTGCCTGCCTGTTTTGATTTTTTTTGTTTTTTTATAACAAATGTCTGTTTAGTTTAGTGAACTGGAGCCGTTCTTCCAAACAAATGTCTTTTTGGCAGTTAATTTCAGTTACAAACATGGTTGGGCTGCCTTGGCAAGATTTTTCTGGTAGATCCACAAATAATAGCTTGCCATGGTAGCTGTATTGATTATTATTATTAACATAATAACAGTTAATAACAGAAAATATACAGAAGAGGGCAGAGGATCGGAGGAGGAAGAGAGAGAGGCACGCCCAAAGGACCCAGTCAGACCAAGGGGCAGCCTCACAGCCAGAGGCAGGCCCAAGTTCTGTGGCTCAACCGGGGCCAAGCAACCAGGCAGAACAAGATATGCCATTACTTGAAACCTCTGAGAACCAGCAGTTGCATGCTGACGTGACTGGCCACCCCAGCAATGGGTCTGCATCATCTAGGAAACAGCGTAGGCAGGATCCCAACAAAAAACACAAGAACCCTGCATTTCTGGAGCGTGAACTACAGATTTTGGTACCCCGAGCACGAGAATGGATCGGCTTAACCAAAAGGAAGCTGTCCCCCTCTGCGAAGGAGAAGATTTGGGGCAAAATTACAGATGAAATCAATAAGGTGGCACCACTGCACAGGGATGTGAAGTCTATGCGCAAACGGCAAGTGTGTTGTTTGAACTGATATGTAGTGTTTTGTGTAAAAATACAAAAATTGTATAGACCTTTTAGGATAAGAAGTGTTTGTTGATATGTCGTTAGTTCATTTATACATGTGAGCACTTTTATAGAGGGTAATTGGCCACAGGTGACTTAATTAGTAACTCAGTCAGTCTGATTTAACCATCTGTGCTGAGCCAAGAATATACCTATAACCTGGACTGTTGGGGTGCCTTGAGGACCGCGTTTGGTTTTATGTGCTGTATGTGTCGCACGCCGCCGTCCGGTGTCCCCAGCACCTGGACGGTCGGCGGATGGGGAGCAGGGCCGCGAGGCTGGTGACGCTGCTGCTCGGCAGCGTTCCAAGCCTCAGTCTCACGCTGAGCGTCGGGGCGTTGCTAGGCAACGCTCCCGACTTCCGCCCAGCAGCAGCACACACACGGCGCGCCTGACGTCACGCAGGCGGCGCCAAAGTTTGAATAAATAGCCGGCGTCTGCTGGGCACAGACGCCGGTTATAGCGTTCCCATACGCCTGCCCGGTCCCTGGCTCATCCCCGCGCTGCTCTGCCTTCTGGATCCCTCCCAGGGGATCTCCTGTCTCCCTGCCTGTCGTAGCTGGAGGTTAGCTTCTCTGCAGTTCCTACAAGTGACCCTGGGTCAAGTAAGTGCTCCTTTGGAGCCTGGTTTATTTCTGTGGAGCCGCCGAGCTTCTTTTCTGTTCTCAGGTTGTGCCCATATTGGTTCCGTTCCCCTGCTGGGGCATTGGACCTGCCCCGCCGTGGGCCTAATTCAGAACTGTATTTTCTCTGTCCCTGACCGTTGCTCCGGTCCTTGCTTTCCTTTTCCTATCTGTCCTAGGCAGGGTCTTCCCTTCCTATCTACTCCTGTTTGGGGGTTTTGGGGATTCGCTACCTAGCAGTGTATTGTATTCTTTTGGAGATTCCCCGTCTAGTTCTCCTTGTGTCTGCGACTGGGTCGTATTCCCGTTATTGGCCTGGTGCCGGCAGACAGGGGTTGTCTTTCAGTTAGGCCCGGTAGTTAGTATTTCCTTTTGAGTTACCCCTGACGATCGCTTCTCCCTTGTCCATTCATAGACCTAGCTGCATCGGGGTTGGAGCGGGCCTAACTCGCTCCTTCGAACGCGGCGGCCACAGGTGAAGCCTAGTTCCCGCAGGGATTGGTCATCTGCCCGGGGTACTCAACAGAGTCAGTATAGGGTTCGCTGTGGCCGTCCTAACCGGCGGTCCCGGCTGTGGGCTCACGCCTGATCTCCCGTTCCCTGTTCCCGGTTACCAACACACTGTGCCTAGCGGCAAGCATAACATTATAACCGGCCCAACAGGTTATATAAAGAGGGTTTATATAACAACTCCTTGTTTAGAATTACCGTGGGAATACTATGAATCCTACTCCTCAGACATTCTCAGATCAGCTCCAAGGGTTAACCCAAATGGTCCGGGATCTGTCCCTCAAGGTAGCCTCCCAGGAGCAGAGGGTGCGTCCTCCTGAGTCAGGGGTGTCGGAGCCAAAGGTTAACCTACCCGATCGATTCTCTGGGGATCGGAGGGCTTTTTTCAACTTTAGAGAGAGTTGTAAATTGTATTTTCGACTTCGACCCCGGTCATCCGGTTCCGAGTCTCAGCGAGTAGGCCTGGTGATGTCTTTATTACAGGGGGATCCCCAGACATGGGCTTTTGGACTTCCTTCTGACAGTCCGACCCTATCCTCGGTTTACAACTTTTTTAGTTCATTAGGTCTGCTGTACGATGACCCTGATAGAGAGGCTTCCGCGGAGACTCATCTCCGAGCCCTTAAACAAGGGAAAGACCCGGCCGAAGTATACTGTACTGAGTTCCGCCGCTGGTCGAATGATTGCGGATGGAATGACCCCGCTTTACGGAGTCAGTTTCGCTGTGGCCTGTCCGACATCATCAAGGATAGCCTTATCCAGTACCCCGTACCTAGTTCCCTTGATAAACTTATGGAACTGGCGATAAAGATTGACCGTCGTCTCCGGGAACGGAGGTCGGAGCGGGGCGTCCAAGCTCGCTCTCTTCCCTATGTTCCTCTAGTACCAGAGGAGGTTGATGAGCCCATGCAAATTGGGGTGACTCGTATCTCTCCGGAGGAGAGAAATCGTAGGTTGACTTCAGGTCTTTGTTTATATTGCGGTATTAAAGGACATATCCTTAAGAACTGTCCCAATAGGCCAGTAAAAGCCTTGGCCAAGTGAACGAGGAGAGGGTTCACTTAGGCCTGCAATTATTTTCCTCTCACGATTCGGTATTGGTGCCATGTAGCATTTCTTTTCAGGAAGATACATTTTCCGGCACTGCATTTATTGATAGCGGTGCAGCCGGAAATTTCCTTGATATCAGTTTGGCCCAGAGACTGGGTATTCCTCATTTGAAACTCCAGGGCCTCGTCACTCTTCGAGGTTTGGATGGGAATATCTTGTCCAATGGGGCAGTTTCTTTTCAGACTCCCTCAGTCTCGATGACGGTCGGTTTATTTCATAGGGAGCATATTTCATTTTTGTTAACTTCTTGTCCTCTCGTTCCCATAGTTTTGGGATATCCTTGGTTAGTCAAACATAATCCCATTATTGACTGGAGTGCGGCGCAGATAGCCCATTGGAGTCCTTACTGTAAGCAGCATTGTCTTCATACTTCAGCCTTGGTGGCCTCGGCCTCCCTCTCCGGGATCCCTTCCCCTTATCAAGACTTTGCGGACGTATTTTCTAAGGGGAAAGCTGACAGTCTTCCGCCTCATCGTCCGTACGATTGTGCCATCAAGATAATTCCCAATGCTCCTTTGCCCAAAGGTAGATTGTACGCGTTATCTATCCCGGAGATAAAGGCGATGGATGAATACGTACAGGAGAGTCTCAAGAAGGGGTTTATCCGCCCGTCAAAGTCCCCTCTCAGCGCAGGGTTTTTCTTTGTGGCCAAGAAGGATGGTTCCTTAAGGCCTTGTATTGATTTTCGTGCCCTAAATAAAATCACAGTGAAAAACACCTATCCCCTTCCTTTGATTACAGTACTTTTTGACCAGTTACGATCCGCTACGATTTTTTCTAAAATCGATCTCAGAGGTGCTTATAATCTCATTAGGATCAAGGAAGGTGACGAGTGGAAAACAGCCTTCAGTACTCAGACGGGACATTATGAATATTTGGTGATGCCCTTTGGCCTCTCTAATGCGCCCGCTGTTTTTCAGGACTTTATCAATGATGTCCTTCGTGATTTTTTGGGCCAATTCGTAGTCGTTTATTTAGACGGCATCTTGATTTTTTCACAAGATTTGAGATCACATAGAAGTCAGGTTCGGCAGGTCCTGCAAAGACTGAGAGAGAATCAGTTATTTGCCAAAATTGAGAAGTGTGAGTTCGAAGTCACACAAGTTTCTTTCCTGGGTTACATTATTTCTTCTCAGGGTTTTCAAATGGACCCTAAGAAGCTTCAAGCCGTGGTGGATTGGGCCCGTCCTACCAGTTAAAAGGCAATCCAACGTTTTCTTGGCTTTGCCAATTATTATAGATGTTTCATTGATTCCTTTTCTTCCATTGTTGCACCATTGGTGGCTTTAACCAAAAAAGGTGCTGATCCGTCTCGATGGTCTCCTCAGGTGGAACAGGCCTTTGAATCCTTGAAACAGGCGTTTGTTTCGGCCCCTGTTCTGAAACATCCTGATCCTGACCTTCCCTTCGTTGTGGAAGTGGACGCCTCCGAGGTAGGGGCGGGAGCAGTGTTATCCCAAAGGGATCCGGAATCACTGTATTTACACCCCTGTGCGTATATGTCCAGGAAATTTTCACAGGCAGAGGCCAACTATGATGTTGGGAACAGGGAATTGTTGGCCATCAAGTGGGCCTTTGATGAGTGGCGTCATTGGTTGGAAGGAGCAATTCATCAGATTCTCGTTCTCACGGATCACAAGAATCTGCAATATATTGAGACAGCTAAGAGGCTGAACGCTCGTCAGGCTCGGTGGGCGCTGTTTTTTATGCGCTTTAACTTTGTGATCTCTTATAGACCGGGCTCGAAGAACATCAGAGCTGACGCACTGTCTCGATGTTTTCTTCCTCAATACGATGACAAAGCCAGCAAGACTTCCATCGTGCCTAAGTCTTGTATCCATGCTGGAGCCCAACAGACTCTGGAAGGCCTCATCCGTCAAGCGCAAAGTCAGGCGCCAGCCCAAACCCCTACCAACAAGTTGTATGTTCCTCCATCGCTTAGACGCAGGGTCCTTTCGGAGTTTCATGATTCCAAACTGGCCGGGCATCCAGGAGTCTTCAAAACCTTGAAACTTCTTTCCCGTGTCGCTTGGTGGCCTGGTATGTCACGAGATACCAGGGAATTTGTATTATCCTGTCAAAGTTGTGCTCGGCATAAGGTCCCTAGGTCTCGGCCCATCGGGGAACTGATCCCCTTATCCGTTCCTGTCAGACCCTGGTCACACTTGGCCATGGATTTTATTGTGGGACTACCTGTATCCGCTCACTGTCAGGTGGTGTGGGTCGTTATAGACAGGTTTTCTAAAATGGCGCACTTTGTGGCTCTGAAACAATTGCCTTCAGCCAGGGAGTTGGTAGCTCTGTTCTTGCAGCATATTTTTAGGTTGCACGGTCTACCCTCAGATATTGTTTCTGATCGCGGTCCACAATTTGTGGCGCAGTTTTGGAGGCTCTTCTGCACAGCGTTGAAAGTGAAGACCAGTCTAACTTCGGCTTTCCATCCTCAGTCCAATGGACAAACTGAGCGATTGAACCAATCACTCAAGCAATATCTGAGATGCTTTGTGTCCAAATTACAGAACGATTGGGCAAGTTTCTTACCGCTGGCGGAGTTTGCGTATAATAATGCTCATCATTCAGCCTCCAGGACTTCTCCGTTCTTCGCAGTATATGGATTTCATCCTCGAGCCAACTCTCTAGGTCCTGAAGCATCCAGTTCGGGTTCTCCTTTGGCCTCTCGACTTAGAGTCATTTGGAGAGGTATTCACGTTGCTCTCAAGGAGGCCGCATTAAGGGAGAAGGCATCGGCGGACAAGTCCAGACGTCCTTGTCGTTTTAAGGTTGGTGACTGGGTCTGGCTTTCGACCCGGAACATCAAACTTCATCAACCTTCAGCGAGGCTGGGGCCTCGATTTATTGGTCCCTTTCAGATCATAAAGAGGGTAAATCCGGTAGCTTTTCGCCTATCTCTACCCAAATCGCTAAGGATAGCCAATACTTTCCATGCCTCCCTGCTCAAACCGGTGTTCTTTTCTCAAAAGTTTCCTCGCAGGAGTGACACTGGAACCTCCCCGGTGATGGTGCAGGGACAAAAGGAGTTCCCGGTAGAGAGAATTCTGGACTCCAAATTTGTGAGAGGTTCTTTGCAATTTTTGGTACACTGGATAGGTTTTGGTCCAGAGGAGAGGTCATGGGTTCCTGACAGGGATCTTCATGCGCCCAATCTCAAAAGAATTTTCTTTCGGGAGTTCCCTGATAAACCTGGGGGTAAGGGTTTGTTAACCCTTCCTCAAGGGGGGGGTACTGTCGCACGCCGCCGTCCGGTGTCCCCAGCACCTGGACGGTCGGCGGATGGGGAGCAGGGCCGCGAGGCTGGTGACGCTGCTGCTCGGCAGCGTTCCAAGCCTCAGTCTCACGCTGAGCGTCGGGGCGTTGCTAGGCAACGCTCCCGACTTCCGCCCAGCAGCAGCACACACACGGCGCGCCTGACGTCACGCAGGCGGCGCCAAAGTTTGAATAAATAGCCGGCGTCTGCTGGGCACAGACGCCGGTTATAGCGTTCCCATACGCCTGCCCGGTCCCTGGCTCATCCCCGCGCTGCTCTGCCTTCTGGATCCCTCCCAGGGGATCTCCTGTCTCCCTGCCTGTCGCAGCTGGAGGTTAGCTTCTCTGCAGTTCCTACAAGTGACCCTGGGTCAAGTAAGTGCTCCTTTGGAGCCTGGTTTATTTCTGTGGAGCCGCCGAGCTTCTTTTCTGTTCTCAGGTTGTGCCCATATTGGTTCCGTTCCCCTGCTGGGGCATTGGACCTGCCCCACCGTGGGCCTAATTCAGAACTGTATTTTCTCTGTCCCTGACCGTTGCTCCGGTCCTTGCTTTCCTTTTCCTATCTGTCCTAGGCAGGGTCTTCCCTTCCTATCTACTCCTGTTTGGGGGTTTTGGGGATTCGCTACCTAGCAGTGTATTGTATTCTTTTGGAGATTCCCCGTCTAGTTCTCCTTGTGTCTGCGACTGGGTCGTATTCCCGTTATTGGCCTGGTGCCGGCAGACAGGGGTTGTCTTTCAGTTAGGCCCGGTAGTTAGTATTTCCTTTTGAGTTACCCCTGACGATCGCTTCTCCCTTCTCCATTCATAGACCTAGCTGCATCGGGGTTGGAGCGGGCCTAACTCGCTCCTTCGAACGCGGCGGCCACAGGTGAAGCCTAGTTCCCGCAGGGATTGGTCATCTGCCCGGGGTACTCAACAGAGTCAGTATAGGGTTCGCTGTGGCCGTCCTAACCGGCGGTCCCGGCTGTGGGCTCACGCCTGATCTCCCGTTCCCTGTTCCCGGTTACCAACACACTGTGCCTAGCGGCAAGCATAACAGTATGTGATGATATAGCCATAATTGTGTGTACCAAAAAGAGGGGAAAAAATGTGTGGCCTAACTCACCTTACTGTAATATGTCCAAAACTGTGGCCATTAAACATGTGGATGTCGTTTCACTTCAATGGGTTGCAATATGTCATAGTTTCATGCTGTTTTATCCGAGTCCACAATCTAAAAGCTGCTAACTTATATTGATTCATACCATACCAGCCACAATGCTAACTTTTCACTAGTGATGATGTGTGGTAGCAGAGACCATGACATATGTAGATTTACATTCTTTACTTTGGCAATTTTAGGTGGCAGGACTTCAAGTGTGCCCTGAAGAGGTAGCTGACTGACCGGTGGAGACACAGCATGACCATCGGGAGTGGACCAATGCCATCAGACCTGGAGCTGACCTCCCTGGATCGTATTGCAGTAGATGAGGCTGAGATCAGGGGGGTAGCTACCATGGATAGTGAGCTCCCAGTGGAGGTTTTTGATTCAGAGTTACCAGGTAAACGTGGCAAATGCCTTGTTGGTGTTAACATACATTGTATATTGATGTGATGGTGATGGTGACAAAGTTTTTTACTTTTCACAGCTGAGGAGGAGCCTCCACTGTCACCAGCAGCTTCCACTTCAGGGTCACACCAACAGCAACGCGCCACACAGCCTGAGGAGGATGTCGGAACCCAGCTGCTGAGGGACATTAGGCAGCTTGGGGTGGAAACTGGTGAGCGCCAAGTGGTGGTGCTGGACAAGGTGGCTGCTGCCATTAACAATCTGGTGCAGCAGACCAGCCGCCAGAGTGACATTCTGGCAGCTGCCATTAACAATCTGGTGCAGCAGACCAGATATTGCATGCACCACCAGGGCACTTGTAGCAGGCCAGGCAGCCAATCCACCTACTGCACCACCCATGCTGCCAGATGCTGCCCACCACCACCCCCTTCCTCAGCAGCTGAGCCTCCTCAGGCCACAGCCCAACGAGGATACAGACCGGCCGCACCCAAGTCAACACCAGCCAAGGGCAAAAATGTGTATGTATGTGGTGCCACCTTATTGACTTTGTCTGTGGTTTGCCCCAAATCTTGTCCTTTGCTTTGGAGGGCCACTTCCTGTGGGTAAACTCTTTCTATTCCCGTGCAAAGGGAACCAAAATCCCAAGTTCATATTCTGTAAATGTACGGTCTTGCTTTTACAGATGCTACATCTTTGCCCGGCGCCCACCAGATTCCTTTCACTGATGAGCTCCGGCGATAGGGACTGGGACACGCGTGCGTCTCACGCGTACGCGAGTCCCAGCATCATGGCAGCTGGGCAGCATTTCCGTGCCCATCTCTGCTTCAGGGAGACGCTTCCCAGTTCAGGGGCGGGGCAGCGAGGGGGACCCCTGGCAGGCTCCATTGCCACGGGGCACATGAGCGTCTCACGTAAGCCCCTGGCGGTAGCCGGCCGCTGGCAGCGGCCCCATCTGTATGTTGTGTATCCTGCCTAGCATAATTCCTGGATGATGCAGATCCTTGCTGGGGTGGACTTTCATTTAAGCACGCAGATGTTGGGGGAAATTTACCAAAATGGATTCGTAAAAAATAGGTGTATTCGTAGGCAGAAATACACCTATTTTTTACACATTTGTATTTTCGGGATTTACAATCCCGAAAATACAACAATTCGTATTCCTAATGATGGGACATTCGTATTTGTATTCACAAATACGAATGTCTTCACCATCGATAGAATACGACAGAAATCACCATTCAAAAGAATGGTGGTTCCTGATTTACTAAGCAGCCGTATTGATAATACGGCTGCTAATTGGCGTGAAACAGGCACGCAAATACGACAGGAAAATACACCTTGCTTTCCCTGTCATATTTGCTTTTAGCCTGCATGGATCAGTCAGATCCGTGCAGGCTTCAGTGTAAAAAAAATAGAAAAAAATAAATAAATAAATAAAAAAACAGTGTGGGGTCCCCCCCACAGCTGTAACCAGCACCAGGCTGAAAGAGCCGGGGCCGGTAATTAAAAATCAGGGAACCCGACAAATAGGGGTTCCCCAATTTTTAACAACCAGCCCCAGGCTCCAGGTCCGGGGCTGGTTCGCAAAATACGGGGGACAAAATGAGTAGGGGTCCCCCGTATTTTAAGAACCAGCCCCAGGCACAACCAGCCAGCAGGGTAATGTCACAGCCGGGGGACACTTATTATATAAGGTCCCGCGGCCAAAACATTAACCCTACCGCCAGTCAGCCTGGCCAGGGGCCCTGGGGAACCCCCCAATAAAGGGGTCCCCCCCCTCCAGGACTTACCTGACCAGGCTGAAGCCTGGTGCTGTCCCCGGTGACCCTGGGCTGTGGTCACCGGGCTGATAGTGGTGTAAAAAAAATAGATGAAAAAACTATTGTTTAAAACTGTGGAACTATAAGTCCCAGCAAGCCTCCCCCGCAAGCTGGGACTTGGAGAACCACAAGTCCCAGCCTGCGGGGCATTAAAGGGCCCGCTGGGTCTTGTAGTTCCACAGTTAAAAAAATAGTACAATAAACACACACTGACACAATGAAAATAAAAGTTTAATACATACATTACACAAATACTGATACTTACCTTTCTTGATCCCGTAGGTAGCCCTCTGTCCTGGTGTCCGATGTCCTGTGTCATCCTCCAGTTCCATGTCGGCGGTCCGTGTCATCCTCCAGGTCCATGTCGGTGTCCGGGTCCGAAGAAATCCATGTTGGAGCAGTGGAAGGAAATCCTACTCACCTGGTCTTGTGCTGAAGATGTCTTGTCTTGGTCCGCCGTAATCCAGGTAATCTTCATGCTGTCGCCGGTCCCCGCACTGTCCGCATCGCACTGAGGAGAGATGCAGAGATGTTTCATACTCGGCGCCTATCCTCAGAATGATTTCTTTTGGCCGCCTAGTGGCCAATCAGGAGCCAAGAAAGTCGGCTCCTGATTGGCCACTAGGCGGCCAATAGAAATCATTCTGAGGAGAGGCGCCGAGTATGAAACATCTCTGCATCTCTCCTCAGTGCGATGCGGACAGTGCGGGGACCGGCGACAGCATGAAGATTACCTGGATTACGGCGGACCAAGACAAGACATCTTCAGCACAGGACCAGGTGAGTAGGATTTCCTTCCACAGCTCCAACATGGATTTCTTCGGACCCGGACACCGACATGGACCTGGAGCACGACACGGACCGCCGACATGGACCTGGAGGACGACACAGGACACCGGACACCAGGACAGAGGGCTACCTATGGGATCAAGAAAGGTAAGTATCAGTATGTGTGTAATGTATGTATTAAACTTTTATTTTCATTGTGTCAGTGTGTGTTTATTGTACTATTTTTTTAACTGTGGAACTACAAGACCCAGCGGGCCCTTTAATGCCCCGCAGGCTGGGACTTGTGGTTCTCCAAGTCCCAGTTTGCGGGGGAGGCTTGCTGGGACTCATAGTTCCACAGTTTTAAACAATAGTTTTTTCATCTATTTTTTTTACACCACTATCAGCCCGGTGACCACAGCCCAGGGTCACCGGGGACAGCCCCAGGCTTCAGCCTGGTCAGGTAAGTTCTGGAGGGGGGGGACCCCTTTATTGGGGGGGGTCCCCACTCCCCCAGGGCCCCTGGCCAGGCTGACTGGTCGGTAGGGTTAATGTTTTGGCCGCGGGACCTTATATAATAAGTGTCCCCCGGCTGTGACATTACTCTGCTGGCTGGTTGTGCCTGGGGCTGGTTCTTAAAATACGGGGGACCCCTACTCATTTTGTCCCCCGTATTTTGGGAACCAGCCCCGAACCTGGAGCCTGGGGCTGGTTGTTAAATATCGGGGAACCCCTATTTTGCCTTTCAGCCTGGTGCTGGTTACAGCTGTGGGGGGGACCCCACACTGTTTTTTTTTTTTTTTTTTTCTATTTTTTTTTACACTCTGCAGCCTGCACGGATCTGACTGATCCGTGCAGACTGCCTGTACGAATTCGTATTAGCGGCCGTATATATGGCCAGCTAATACGAATGGTTACACCATCGGAGGGTTACAAAGCAGTCGTATATGACTGTTTTGTAATTTCCCCTCCGGGACACGACTTTGCATACGACTGAAACAGTCGTATGCAGTCGTAGGGGAAATACTAATACGAAAAACTAGGTTTTTCATATTAGTAAATTTCCCTCGTTGTGTCTCAGATGTTTTAGTTAATGGCACATTTTGTTCTGTCTGTTTTTTTTATTGTGCAAATTATTGCAAAGAAAAAAAAAATATTTTACCTGTGACGATTAACAGCAATAAAATCTACCCAAAAAAATCAAGTCGAGTTTATTGTGAACTGTTTTCTGTGCAGTGTTGAACATCTATTTGTGTGTATGTGTCACACACATATCGTGTAGGGCCTTGAAGTGGATGAAGTGATGGATTTATGTGTAAGAGAGGAATAAAGATGTGTGCACAGTTCCCAAACAGCAGTGGTGGATGGTGATAGTGAGTGGTAGAGGGCCAGATGTGTGTTTCCTTCAAAAGTGTCAAAATAGAGAGTGGTAAACAGTAAGCTAAAAAGCTCCCAAATTCCATGTTACAGAGTGTTGGGTAGATGTAGGAAGCCTTAACCAGAGATAGGTGGAGGCAATCATGTCCTACTTGCCATCTTATGGGCCCCATACATCAGCAATTAATTGTGACAATCCTGAGATCTGGAGATGATTGCCACAATTAATTTTAGATGTGTGGGCTCCCCCTTTTGGCAATCCCAATCAAAAATTAATAGGGATCGCCAATCGATTGCTTAATCACATTTTTAAACATGCTTAATAATCTGGTATTATCTGCGGATCTTTTTTATATGTGTGGGCATTCCCAATTCGTCTTCTTCATCTATTTACATTATGAACAGCTGAAATGACAATCGATTGGGCAATTTCCAGATATAAAGATGCAATCTTTAGATGGAAAAATCGGCTGATCACTGAAATAAATCTGTAATGTGTTGGCAAGTCAAATACATTGTAGAATCCATTTATCTGGTCAAAAGATCCCTGGATCGGGAAATCCATTAATTGTGATTGCTGATGTATGGGGCCCCTAACATACAGAGTGTGAAAAAGACAGTTAGGAGCAAATTACCTGCTTAAATATAAGTGTCCAAGTTAACAATTTTGTAAGCTTGGTACTTGTGTCCCATAATGTGTGCATGAGCAGGACAGAGTAAAGACACTGATTTCCAAAACATTGAAAAGAAAAGAGGTTTAGAAATAGAGATGGGCACCGGCCACTTTTCGGGTTTTGGGTTCTGATTACCTTGAGGTTTTGGGTTCTAATGGGTTTTGGCAAAACACCTCCTAAGTTTTTTGTGTTTGGATTTTTTTGGGTTTTGGGTTCTGATTTTTTTGTTAAAAAAGCATAAAAACTGCTAAAATCGCAGAATTTGTTTTTTTTTTTTTTTTGCTCCTACGCTATATTAACCTCAATAACATTCATGTACACTCATTTCCAGTCTATTCTGAACACCTCACAATATTGTTTTTAGGGCAAAAGTTTGAACCGAGGTAGCTGGATAACTATGCTAAGCCAAACAAGTGTGCGGCACAAACACGTGGCTCATGTAAGAGTGGCACTGCAGCGGCAGACAGGATGGCAGTTTAAAAAAATAGGCCCATAAAAGATCCCTATCTGGCTTGATCATGCACTGTTTACCATGTGCAGCCAAGGAGCGGTGGGCATTTTGTGCAGCACAGAGTTTGTCTGCAAGTGTGTAACTGTTTTGATCACTTTAACATCCAACAAGACCCCTATCTGGCTTGATTGTGTGATTATGATTAATTAATGTAATCTGATTGTTTAATTTTGTAATTATTATTCATTTATTACCAGTCGTCTCTTAAATCATTGCCTAATGGGTGTAGGAGAGGGGGCTAATCAATTTTAAGGTGGCAGATGGAAGATGTAATGTAATGTGTAAACCATCACTAGCATTGGTTGCAGCAGTGGCAGTAACTGATGGACCCGGCTGTGCAGATAAGGAATGCTGACAGCGATGATGTCACAGGGAGAGCCAGCGAACTGTTGCTCCATGCAGCGCTAGAAAACTTTGCTGCCAGTGGTGATGCCATAGGGCATGCGTAACCATCACTAGCATTGGTTGCAGCAGTGGCAGTAACTGATGGACCCGGCTGTGCAGATAAGGAATGCTGACAGCGATGATGTCACAGGGAGAGCCAGCGAACTGTTGCTCCATGCAGCGCTAGAAAACTTTGCTGCCAGTGGTGATGCCATAGGGCATGCGTAACCATCACTAGCATTGGTTGCAGCAGTGGCAGTAACTGATGGACCCGGCTGTGCAGATAAGGATGCTGACAGAGATTATGTCACAGGGAGAGCCAGCGAACTGTTGCTCCATGCAGCGCTGGAAAACTTTGCTGCCCGTGGTGATGCCATAGGGCATGCGTAACCATCACTAGCATTGGTTGCAGCAGTGGCAGTAACTGATGGACCCGGCTGTGCAGATAAGGAATGCTGACAGCGATGATATCACAGGGAGAGCCAGCGAACTGTTGCTCCATGCAGCGCTGGAAAACTTTGCTGCCAGTCTTGCCTTGAGCGATTTTATATTGATGCTTTTATTACCCCTACCAAATTGTAAGTGCACATCCCTATTAGAATACATGTTTTAACCCCTTCCCGACATTTGACGTACATTTACGTCATGGCCGGGATGTACTTCCCGACACATGGCATAAATGTACGTCATGACTTTAAACTGTCACTGCGTCTAGAGACGCAGTGACAGAGGGATGATGTCTGCTGTCCCTGACAGCAGACATGTCCCTGCATGCCCAGGGGGGGCTGCGATGCCGCCCCCCCCCGTCGGCGATCGCTGTGATTGGCTGTTCAGTGTGAACAGCCATTCACAGCATTTTCCTGTGTTACCAGCGAATCAGACGCTCGGTAACACAGGTATCAATCACCGCCGGGCGTCAGGGGGCATGAGGGGGTCATCGGTGACGATGACACCTCACCCCACCCTCACCCCACCTGCCCCCAAGGCTGTGATTGGTCCGTGGGACCCACGGACCAATCACAGCCAAGGCGCGACATTTAAACTAACGGTGACTGCGCTGCAGACGCCATTCCGGTCTGGAATAGCGTGCAGAGCGGTCACCGTGCCTATCTGCCGTGATACTGACCTGATCCTTGCTAATACTTACCTGATCCTTGCAAATACCTTACCTGATCACCTGATCACTGCTTGTAGCGTGCTGGACGCTTCCTGGATCTGACTTCTTGGGACTTCCTGCTGCTGCAGTGTGATAGAGAGATAGAGAGAGAGATAGAGAGAGATAGAGAGATAGTGACAGAGAGAGCTATATTTTGTGTCTGCTACCCCCCCTTTTTGGGGGTGCAGGGGTTTTTTATATATAAATAACTGTCAGTGCTGCTGCTGCAGTGTCATAGAGTGATAGATAGTGATAGATAGTGATAGATAGTGAGAGATAGAGAGATAGAGAGATTTGTGTCTGCTACCCCCCCTTTTTGGGGGTGCAGGTTTTTTTTTTATATATATAACTGTCAGTGCTGCTGCTGCAGTGTCATAGAGTGATAGATAGTGATAGATAGTGAGAGATAGAGAGATAGAGAGAGATAGTGACAGAGAGTGATAGAGAGTGTATATTTTGTGTCTGCTACCCCCCCTTTTTGGGGGTGCAGGTTTTTTTTTATACATATAACTGTCAGTGCTGCTGCTGCAGTGTCCTAGAGTGATAGATAGTGATAGATAGTGAGAGATAGTGAGAGATAGAGAGAGATAGTGATAGAGAGTGTATATTTTGTGTCTGCTACCCCCCCTTTTGTGCTGATCAGTATATCTGTGCTGATCAGCAACTTTTTGGGGGCGCAGGGTTTTTTTTTTTATATATACCTGTCAGTTGCTGCCAGTTGCACTGTCAGTTGCACCAGTTGTGCACCTGCTGCCCCTCACTGGTAATCAGTGTCGCATCACTGATCACCTTTTTTTTTTTTGAGGGTGCTGTGGGGTCTTTTTTTAATTTTTTTTTTACACACACTGTGATTTTGTGGGTGTCCTGTGGCCACTGTGCGCTGATCAGTGACGTACATCACTGATCAGCTTTTTCGGCACAGGGTTGATCTATTTTTTTTTTTTTGATCAAATTCCTGTTGCCTTTGAGCGCTGTTCAGTGACGGACGTTACTGACCAACATCTGTGCTCAATTTTTGGCGCAGGAGCTTTTTTTTTTTTTTTTTAACCCCTTCAAATTTTTTTTTTTTTATTGGGATCAAATTCCTGTATAAAGTATTTTTTTTTTCTGCACTACATACACACTACACACTACATACCCCCCGGGTTGAAATAAAGTTTGTACCCCCCCCTACACTATACACGTGTTGAAACATTTCACTACCAGTAACACAAAAATAAAAATGGCATCCCAAATGTCATCCCAAATGTCATCCCAAATGTCATCCCAGTCATCCAGAAGAATGTATTCAGCGGAGGAGGCATATGCCATGCTTGCCTCTGACTCTGACACAGCCAGTGATGCAAGCGGGGAATTTGAAGGATTTGTCTTAAGCTCCTCTTCCTCCTCTGGTGATGAGGGACCCCCTCAAAGACGCCCCCGTAGAGCAGCTGAGACCCCCCCCCCAATAATTGATCTCGTATGGACCCCACCACCAGACAATTTTGAGCCCCAGGTTCCTGAGTTTTTGGCCATGCCAGGAATCCAATTTGATTCCACAGGTCTCAGAGAAATTGACTTTTTCAAATTATTTTTCTCTGATGATTTTATAAATTTAATGGTGGACCAAACTAATTTATATGCCCAGCAGTTTATTGCTCAAAACCCCACGTCATCATTTGCTAGGTGGACCCCTGTAGATGCAGTAGAGATGATGACGTTTTGGGGTCTGGTGTTTCATATGGGCATAGTAAAAAAGCCAGAAATTAGGCAATATTGGAGTACAGATGTTCTGTACAGCACCCCATTTTACCGTATGGCCATGCCCCGGGCTCGATTTGAGACGATCCTTAAATTTTTGCATTACAACGATAATGCACAGTGCCCTCCCAGAGATGATCCCACCTTTGACCGGCTATTCAAAGTCAGGCCGGTCATTGATCATTTCAGTGCCAAATTTGCAGAGATGTACATCCCTGAAAAATTTATTTGTATTGACGAGTCCCTTATACATTTTAAAGGAAGGGTTAAATTCCGCCAGTACCTTCCCAGTAAGAGGGCAAGGTATGGCATAAAAATGTATAAGCTGTGTGAAAGCACCTCAGGGTACACCCACATGTTTAGGGTATATGAAGGGAAGGATTCAAGAATTGAACCGCCAGAATGCCCCCCCTCCCTCGTAGGTGTTAGTGGAAAAATTGTCTGGGATTTAGTGCACCCCTTCCTGGATAAAGGTTATCACCTCTATGTGGATAACTTTTACACTAGCATCCCCCTGTTTAAGGCCCTTGGTTCAAGAGGTACAGCAGCTTGCGGTACTGTGCGCAAGAACCAAAGAGGCCTCCCAAAAACGCACATTGCCCAAGTAATGAGAAGGGGTGAAAGCAGGGGAATATGCACCGAAAATATGTTGTTGGTCAAATATAAGGACAAGAGGGATGTCCTTATACTGACAACAATTCACGGAGACAGTACCACCTCCGTCCCTGTACGAGGTACCAGTACCCACACCTCCAAACCTAATTGTATCCTGGATTACAATAAGTACATGGGCGGAGTGGATCTTTCAGATCAGGTACTGAAGCCGTACAGTGCCCTGCGGAAAACAAAAATCTGGTACAAGAAGCTGGCCGTGTATATCATCCAGATGGCACTGTATAACGCTTACGTGCTATTCCGTTCTACCGGCCAGAGGGGGACATTTATGCACTTTCAAGAGGAAGTCATAAAGGGCCTAATATTTGGGAACCAGCAGGCAGAGGGCCCCAGTACTTCTAGTACTGGCCCCCGTATTGTACCAGGGCAGCATTTTCCTGATGAAATCCCCTCCACTGGTAAAAAGGGCAGGACACAAAAAAGGTGCAAAGTTTGCTATAAAAAGGGAATAAGAAAGCAAACTATTTTCCAGTGTGACACTTGCCCCGACAAACCCGGCCTATGTATAAAGGAGTGTTTTAAAATATACCACACATCTATGGATTATTAGGTTCATAATTTCACCGTGCTTCGGGGGTCTTGCTAATGCCACATAGCACCCACCATTCATTCCACCAGAATCTGAGCCGCAAAATCCAAAAATCACTCCTTCCCTTCTGAGTCCTGCCATGCACCCAACTGGTATTTTTCGGTCACATGTGAGGCATTGCCGTACTCGGGAGAAATTGGGGCACAGATTTTGGGGTGCTTTTTCTCCTTCATACCTTCTGAAAATGAAAAATTTTGAGCCAGAACTGCATTTTTGTGTAAAAAAATGTAATTTTTCATTTTCACTGCCCAGTTGTACCACAATTGGTGAAACCCCTGGGGGTTTGAAATGTACACTATACCCCTAGATGAATTCCCTGAGGGGTGTAGTTTGCAAAATGGGGTCACTTGTGGGGGGGTTCCACTGTATTGGTGCTTGGGGGGTCTTGCTAATGCGACATAGCACCCACCAACATTCCACCAGAATTTGTGCTGCAAAATCCAAATATCACTCCTTCCCTTCTGAGTCCTGCCACTTTTTGGTCACACATGAGGCATTGCCGTACTCGGGAGAAATTGGGGCACAGATTTTGGGGTGCTTTTTCTCCTTCATACCTTCTGAAAATGAAAAATTTTGAGCCAGAACTGCATTTTTGTGTAAAAAAATGTAATTTTTCATTTTCACTGCCCAGTTGTATCAAAATTGGTGAAACCCCTGGGGGTTTGAAATGTACACTATACCCCTAGATAAATTCCCTGAGGGGTGTAGTTTGCAAAATGGGGTCACTTGTAGGGTGGTTCCACTGTATTGGTGCTTTGGGGGTCTTGCTAATGCGACATAGCACCCACCAACATTCCACCAGAATTTGTGCTGCAAAATCCAAATATCACTCCTTCCCTTCTGAGTCCTGCCACTTTTTGGTCACACATGAGGCATTGCCGTACTCGGGAGAAATTGGGGCACAGATTTTGGGGTGCTTTTTCTCCTTCATACCTTCTGAAAATGAAAAATTTTGAGCCAGAACTGCATTTTTGTGTAAAAAAATGTAATTTTTCATTTTCACTGCCCAGTTGTATCAAAATTGGTGAAACCCCTGGGGGTTTGAAATGTACACTATACCCCTAGATGAATTCCCTGAGGGGTGCAGTTTGCAAAATGGGGTCACTTGTGGGGGGGTTCCACTGTATTGGTGCTTTGGGGGTCTTGCTAATGCGACATAGCACCCACCAACATTCCACCACCAAAAATCACTCCTTCCCTTCTGAGTCCTGCCATGCACCCAACTGGTATTTTTTGGTCACATATGAGGCATTGCCATACTCGGGAGAAATTGGGGCACTGATTTTGGGGTGCTTTTTCTCCTTCATACCTTATGAAAATGAAAATTTTTGAGCCAGAACTGCATTTTTGTGTAAAAAAATGTAATTTTTCATTTTCACTGCCCAGTTGTATCAAAATTGGTGAAACCCCTGGGGGTTTGAAATGTACACTATACCCCTAGATGAATTCCCTGAGGGGTGTAGTTTGCAAAATGGGGTCACTTGTGGGGGGGTTCCACTGTATTGGTGCTTGGGGGGTCTTGCTAATGCAACATAGCACCCACCAACATTCCACCAGAATCTGAGCTGCAAAATCCAAAAATCACTCCTTCCTTTCTGAGTCCTGCCATGCACCCAAATGGTATTTTTTGGTCACATGTGAGGCATTGCCGTACTCGGGAGAAATTGGGGCACAGATTTTGGGGTGCTTTGTCTCCTTCATTCCTTGTGAAAATGAAAAATTTTGAGCCAGAACTGCATTTTTGTGTAAAAAATGTAATTTTGCATTTGCACAGCCCAGTTGTATCAAAATTGGTGAAACCCCTGGGGGTTTGAAATGTACACTATACCCTTAGATGAATTCCCTGAGGGGTGTAGTTTGCAAAATGGGGTCACTTGTGATGGGGTTCCACTGTATTGGTGCTTGGGGGGTCTTGCTAATGCGACATAGCACCCACCAAAATTCCACCAGAATCTGAGCTGCAAAATCCAAAAATCACTCCTTCCCTTCTGAGTCCTGCCATGCACCCAAATGGTATTTTTTGGTCACATGTGAGGCATTGCCGTACTCGGGAGAAATTGGGGCACAGATTTTGGGGGGCTTTTTCTCCTTCATACCTTCTGAAAATGAAAAATTTTGAGCCAGAACTGCATTTTTGTGTAAAAAAATGTAATTTTTCATTTTCACTGCCCAGTTGTATCAAAATTGGTGAAACCCCTGGGGGTTTGAAATGTACACTATACCCCTAGATGAATTCCCTGAGGGGTTTGGTTTGCAAAATGGGGTCACTTATGGGGGGGTTCCACTGTATTGGTGCTTTGGGGGTCTTGCTAATGCGACATAGCACCCACCAACATTCCACCACCAAAAATCACTCCTTCCCTTCTGAGTCCTGCCATGCACCCAACTGGTATTTTTTGGTCACATATGAGGCATTGCCATACTCGGGAGAAATTGGGGCACAGATGTTGGGGTGCTTTTTCTCCTTCATACCTTATGAAAATGAAAAATCTTGAGCCAGAACTGCATTTTTGTGTAAAAAAATGTAATTTTTCATTTTCACTGCCCAGTTGTATCAAAATTGGTGAAACCCCTGGGGGTTTGAAATGTACACTATACCCCTAGATGAATTCCCTGAGGGGTGTAGTTTGCAAAATGGGGTCACTTGTGGGGGGGTTCCACTGTATTGGTGCTTGGGGGGTCTTGCTAATGCAACATAGCACCCACCAACATTCCACCAGAATCTGAGCTGCAAAATCCAAAAATCACTCCTTCCTTTCTGAGTCCTGCCATGCACCCAAATGGTATTTTTTGGTCACATGTGAGGCATTGCCGTACTCGGGAGAAATTGGGGCACAGATTTTGGGGTGCTTTGTCTCCTTCATTCCTTGTGAAAATGAAAAATTTTGAGCCAGAACTGCATTTTTGTGTAAAAAATGTAATTTTGCATTTGCACAGCCCAGTTGTATCAAAATTGGTGAAACCCCTGGGGGTTTGAAATGTACACTATACCCCTAGATGAATTCCCTGAGGGGGTAGTTTGCAAAATGGGGTCACTTGTGGGGGGGTTCCACTGTATTGGTGCTTGGGGGGTCTTGCTAATGCGACATAGCACCCACCAAAATTCCACCAGAATCTGAGCTGCAAAATCCAAAAATCACTCCTTCCCTTCTGAGTCCTGCCATGCACCCAAATGGTATTTTTTGGTCACATGTGAGGCATTGCCGTACTCGGGAGAAATTGGGGCACAGATTTTGGGG
This sequence comes from Crinia signifera, assembly GCF_055691185.1. Taxonomy (NCBI): domain Eukaryota; kingdom Metazoa; phylum Chordata; class Amphibia; order Anura; family Myobatrachidae; genus Crinia; species Crinia signifera. The sequence continues at coordinate 66,049,796 of NC_139226.1, forward strand.
TGCTTTTTCTCCTTCATACCTTCTGAAAATGAAAAATTTTGAGCCAGAACTGCATTTTTGTGTAAAAAAATGTAATTTTTCATTTTCACTGCCCAGTTGTATCAAAATTGGTGAAACCCCTGGGGGCTTGAAATGTACACTATACCCCTAGATGAATTCCCTGAGGGGTGTAGTTTGCAAAATGGGGTCACTTGTGGGGGGGTTCCACTGTATTGGTGCTTGGGTGGTCTTGCTAATGCAACATAGCACCCACCAACATTCCACCACCAAAAATCACTCCTTCCCTTCTGAGTCCTGCCATGCACCCAACTGGTATTTTTTGGTCACATATGAGGCATTGCCATACTCGGGAGAAATTGGGGCACAGATTTTGGGGTGCTTTTTCTCCTTCATACCTTATGAAAATGAAAAATTTTAAGCCAGAACTGCATTTTTGTGAAAAAAAATGTAATTTTTCATTTTCACTGCCCAGTTGTATCAAAATTGGTGAAACCCCTGGGGGTTTGAAATGTACACTATACCCCTAGATGAATTCCCTGAGGGGTGTAGTTTGCAAAATGGGGTCACTTGTGGGGGGGTTCCACTGTATTGGTGCTTGGGGGGTCTTGCTAATGCAACATAGCACCCACCAACATTCCACCAGAATCTGAGCTGCAAAATCCAAAAATCACTCCTTCCTTTCTGAGTCCTGCCATGCACCCAAATGGTATTTTTTGGTCACATGTGAGGCATTGCCGTACTCGGGAGAAATTGGGGCACAGATTTTGGGGTGCTTGGTCTCCTTCATTCCTTGTGAAAATGACAAATTTGGAGCCAGAACTGCATTTTTGTGTAAAAAATGTAATTTTTCATTTTCACTGCCCAGTTGTACCACAATTGGTGAAACCCCTGGGGGTTTGAAATGTACACTATACCCCTAGATGACTTCCCTGAGGGGTGTAGTTTGCAAAATGGGGTCACTTGTGGGGGGGTTCCTAACTTTTAGCATCTTATGGTGCCTAGAAACCTACATGGTGCCTAAAAAATAATCTCATAAAAAGGAGGCTCCAAAATCAAGTAGGTGCTCCTTCTATTATGAAGCCTGTGGTTTGGTCAACGTGCACACTAGGGCCACATATAGGATATTTATGAAAACAAAAGAATTGGGGGAATCAATTTTTAGTCACATTTCTCTAGTAAAATGTACTGTGTTCCTTAGAAAAATGTATTAAAATTGCAAATCTGCAAAAAAAATGAAGTTTTGAAATTTCACCTACACTTTGTTTTAATTCCTGTGAAACACCTAAAGGGTTAACAAACTTCCAAAATGCTGTTTTGAATACTGTGAGGGGTGCAGTTTTTGAAATGGTATCATTTATGGGGGTGTCTCACATACAAGTCCCTCAAAGTCACATCAGAACTGAACTGGTCCCTAAAAAAATCAGTGTTTGAAATTTTCTTGAAAATTTGAGAATTTGCTATTCATATTGTAAGCCTCCTAGTGTCCAAAAAAATTAAAAGGAAGTTGAAATAATGATGGAAACATAAAGTAGACATATGGTCTATGTTAGTTATTAACTATTTTGAGTGGTATGATTATTTGTCTCACAAGCAGAAAATTTAACATTTTGCAAATTGCTAAATTTTCCATTTTTTTACGACATTTTGGTATTTTTCACAAAAAAACACAGACTGTATCGACCCAAATTTACCACTAATTTGAAGTACAATGTGTCACGAAAAAACAATCTCAAAATCACTGGGATAAGTAAAAGCAAAAAAAAGTTATCCCCACTTAAGTGATACATGTCAGATTTGAAAAAAAAGGGCTCTGTCAGGAACGCAAAAACTGGCTCTGTCAGGAAGGGGTTAAAAAGTTATGCACTATTATTTCTCTTTGTGTCATTTCATATCCTAACTGGGAGGACATTGTTATTGGAGGATCTGAACCCTTGTTAAATCCTACCTATTGTGGAACCTCATTGGTGACAATTCTGTGACTTTTTGGTGTTTTTTAAACACAGAGACTATTTTATGGAAACAACACCAGCGCTAATTGAACAGTTTTTGGGCCCCATTTATCAATGAAAGGCGATGTACTCACGATAACATCGTTGAACATCCCATTGGCATCGCATTGCGGTGTTCTCCAACATCACCTGAATGTATGAAAGGATGTGGGCAGGGAGAGTGGGTGCGTAAAAACGCTGTCCCAGCGATCAGCAGCTTCCTGTAAAGGCGAAGTGTTTCTTCTAAGAACACTCGCCCGGACACTCCCCCTTTTCACCAGACCAATCAATGGACATGCAGCAAGGCTCTACAGGCACTTGATATATATATATATTTTTTTTTTTATTACACAGAAATACATATATATATATATATATATGTACAGATATACATTGTCACACATGCATAACCTAAAGATCCAGTGCACGGAGGGAGCAGGAACAGTCTGCACGGAGGGAGCAGGACTCGGGAGCAGTCTGCACGGAGAGAGCAGGAGCAGTCTGCACGGAGGGAGCAGGAGCAGTCTGCACGGAGGGAGCAGGAGCAGTCTGCACGGAGGGAGCAGTCTGTGCACGGAGGGAGCCGGAGCAGAGGAGAGGATGTGCTGGCTACTGCTGAGTAGTGAGAGCAGTCTCTCCACACTATTATCACCACTCCGGCGCTGCAGTGGGGGACACAAGCTGCCTCATGTCGGGGCTGCTGTTTGGTGGGTGATCCAATCAGCGCTGCAGTGGGGGACACAAGCTGCCTGCTATTGGGACCCCGCTCTGGTGGGTGAAAGATGGCAGTAATGCTGAGCGGCAATGGCAGCATACTAACAGGTAATTTAGGAGGGCACACCGGGGAGGGTGGTAACGCCACTTTAGCCTCGCGAAGATATCGGGGATCAAGTTCCGAAAGAAAAATGCTTTTGGAACTTGATACATTTCAAAAGACAGCAGTTCCTATAGTAAAGATGGGAGCTGCGAAAACAGTAAACATGCGATATCTGTGCCCTTCATCTTGCGATAATAAAGGTGATAGCACATTGATACATTTGTGGGATACTTCAATTTCACGTTAAAGGCCGGTTTTCGCATTTTTTGTGTCATTACCCCCTTGATAAATGCGGCCCTTAACCCTTTCTTGCACATTGTCTATACCAGGTGGTCATTGAATGTCACCTTAAACTGTTTATAAGCTGCTTGTGTGTCGTGCGCACCTGATCACCTAGTTCCTTTCTTTGTTGCCCAAAAAGAAGTGTAATTGCAGCCGCCCCCAAAGAAGTGTAATTGCAGCCGCCCATAAAAAAGTTTAGCCGCCCAAAAAGAAGTGTAATTGCAGCCGCCCCCAAAGAAGTGTAATTGCAGCCGCCCAAAAAGAAGTGTAATTGCAGCCGCCCCCAAAGAAGTGTAATTGCAGCCGCCCCAAAAAGAAGTGTAATTGCAGCCGCCCCCAAAGAAGTGTAATTGCAGCCGCCCACAAAAAAGTTTAGCCGCCCAAAAAGAAGTGTAATTGCAGCCACCCAAAAAGAAGTGTAATTGCAGCCACCCAAAAAGAAGTGTAATTGCAGCCGCCTACAAAAAAGTTTAGCTGCCCAAAAAGAAGTGTAATTGCAGCCGCCCAAAAAGAAGTGTAATTGCAGCCGCCCACAAAACAGTTTAGCCGCCCAAAAAGAAGTGTAATTGCAGCCGCCCAAAAAGAAGTGTAGCCGCCCAAAAATAAGTGTAATTGCAGCCTTCCTGCCCCAGCCCCGACTCCCCCAGGTCAGGGAGATCATATTCTCACCCATGAAGATGGTGATGGTGACACAATTCTAAAAGAGGACAGAGAACAATCTCTTGCACACGAGACCACTGTGCTTGATACAAGACAGACCAGAGTCCACCTAAAGGTGTCGGCTAGTACAGCATCCCTAAAAGTTTCAAGGCTCCAAAAAAAAAGGCTGCAGTGGCAGACTCCCAAATTAATGCAGGGTGAGAGCTGCAACCAGCAGTTGGCGATTGGTGCAGCAATCAGTGGAATGCAAACAGTTATATGCATTTCAAAGACAAGTCCCTCATACGAATGACTCTCAGCCGTGGGCACCAGACCAGACAGGTAAAAAAAAGTTTAGCCGCCCAAAAAGAAGTGTAATTGCAGCCTCCCCCAAAGAAGTTTCATTGCAGCCGCCCACAAAAAAGTTTAGCCGCCCAAAAAGAAGTGTAATTGCAGCCTTCCTGCCCCAGCCCTGACTCCCCCAGGTCAGGGAGATCACATTCTCACCCATGAAGATGCAGCAATCAAGTGGAATGCAAACAGTTGTATGCATTTAAAAGACAAGTCCCTCATACGAATGACTCTCAGCAATTCATATTGTAAGCCTCCTAGTGTCCAAAAAAATTAAAAGGAAGTTGAAATAATGATGGAAACATAAAGTAGACATATGGTCTATGTTAGTTATTAACTATTTTGAGTGGTATGATTATTTGTCTCACAAGCAGAAAATTTAACATTTTGCAAATTGCTAAATTTTCCATTTTTTTACGACATTTTGGTATTTTTCACAAAAAAACACAGACTGTATCGACCCAAATTTACCACTAATTTGAAGTACAATGTGTCACGAAAAAACAATCTCAAAATCACTGGGATAAGTAAAAGCAAAAAAAAGTAGTTATCCCCACTTAAGTGATACATGTCAGATTTGAAAAAAAGGGCTCTGTCAGGAACGCAAAAACTGGCTCTGTCAGGAAGGGGTTAAAAAGTTATGCACTATTATTTCTCTTTGTGTCATTTCATATCCTAACTGGGAGGACATTGTTATTGGAGGATCTGAACCCTTGTGAAATCCTACCTATTGTGGAACCTCATTGGTGACAATTCTGTGACTTTTTGGTGTTTTTTAAACACAGAGACTATTTTATGGAAACAACACCAGCGCTAATTGAACAGTTTTTGGGCCCCATTTATCAATGAAAGGCGATGTACTCACGATAACATCGTTGAACATCGCATTGGCATCGCATTGCGGTGTTCTCCAACATCACCTGAATGTATGAAAGGATGTGGGCAGGGAGAGTGGGTGCGTAAAAACGCTGTCCCAGCGATCAGCAGCTTCCTGTAAAGGCGAAGTGTTTCTTCTAAGAACACTCGCCCGGACACTCCCCCTTTTCACCAGACCAATCAATGGACATGCAGCAAGGCTCTACAGGCACTTGATATATATATATATATTTTTTTTTTTATTACACAGAAATACATATATATATATATATATATATATATATATATATATATATATGTACAGATATACATTGTCACACATGCATAACCTAAAGATCCAGTGCACGGAGGGAGCAGGAACAGTCTGCACGGAGGGAGCAGGAGCAGTCTGCACGGAGGGAGCAGGAGCAGTCTGCACGGAGGGAGCAGGAGCAGTCTGCACGGAGGGAGCAGTCTGTGCACGGAGGGAGCCGGAGCAGAGGAGAGGATGTGCTGGCTACTGCTGAGTAGTGAGAGCAATCTCTCCACACTATTATCACCACTCCGGCGCTGCAGTGGGGGACACAAGCTGCCTCATGTCGGGGCTGCTGTTTGGTGGGTGATCCAATCAGCGCTGCAGTGGGGGACACAAGCTGCCTGCTATTGGGACCCCGCTCTGGTGGGTGAAAGATGGCAGTAATGCTGAGCGGCAATGGCAGCATACTAACAGGTAATTTAGGAGGGCACACCGGGGAGGGTGGTAACGCCACTTTAGCCTCGCGAAGATATCGGGGATCAAGTTCCGAAAGAAAAATGCTTTCGGAACTTGATACATTTCAAAAGACAGCAGTTCCTATAGTAAAGATGGGAGCTGCGAAAACAGTAAACATGCGATATCTGTGTCCTTCATCTTGCGATAATAAAGGTGATAGCACATTGATACATTTGTGGGATACTTCAATTTCACGTTAAAGGCCGGTTTTCGCATTTTTTGTGTCATTACCCCCTTGATAAATGCGGCCCTTAACCCTTTCTTGCACATTGTCTATACCAGGTGGTCATTGAATGTCACCTTAAACTGTTTATAAGCTGCTTGTGTGTCGTGCGCACCTGATCACCTAGTTCCTTTCTTTGTTGCCCCAAAAAGAAGTGTAATTGCAGCCGCCCCCAAAGAAGTGTAATTGCAGCCGCCCATAAAAAAGTTTAGCCGCCCAAAAAGAAGTGTAATTGCAGCCGCCCCCAAAGAAGTGTAATTGCAGCCGCCCAAAAAGAAGTGTAATTGCAGCCGCCCCCAAAGAAGTGTAATTGCAGCCGCCCCAAAAAGAAGTGTAATTGCAGCCGCCCCCAAAGAAGTGTAATTGCAGCCGCCCACAAAAAAGTTTAGCCGCCCAAAAAGAAGTGTAATTGCAGCCACCCAAAAAGAAGTGTAATTGCAGCCACCCAAAAAGAAGTGTAATTGCAGCCGCCCACAAAAAAGTTTAGCTGCCCAAAAAGAAGTGTAATTGCAGCCGCCCAAAAAGAAGTGTAATTGCAGCCGCCCACAAAACAGTTTAGCCGCCCAAAAAGAAGTGTAATTGCAGCCGCCCAAAAAGAAGTGTAGCCGCCCAAAAATAAGTGTAATTGCAGCCTTCCTGCCCCAGCCCCGACTCCCCCAGGTCAGGGAGATCATATTCTCACCCATGAAGATGGTGATGGTGACACAATTCTAAAAGAGGACAGAGAACAATCTCTTGCACACGAGACCACTGTGCTTGATACAAGACAGACCAGAGTCCACCTAAAGGTGTCGGCTAGTACAGCATCCCTAAAAGTTTCAAGGCTCCAAAAAAAAAGGCTGCAGTGGCAGACTCCCAAATTAATGCAGGGTGAGAGCTGCAACCAGCAGTTGCCGATTGGTGCAGCAATCAGTGGAATGCAAACAGTTATATGCATTTCAAAGACAAGTCCCTCATACGAATGACTCTCAGCCGTGGGCACCAGACCAGACAGGTAAAAAAAAGTTTAGCCGCCCAAAAAGAAGTGTAATTGCAGCCTCCCCCAAAGAAGTTTCATTGCAGCCGCCCACAAAAAAGTTTAGCCGCCCAAAAAGAAGTGTAATTGCAGCCTTCCTGCCCCAGCCCTGACTCCCCCAGGTCAGGGAGATCACATTCTCACCCATGAAGATGCAGCAATCAAGTGGAATGCAAACAGTTGTATGCATTTAAAAGACAAGTCCCTCATACGAATGACTCTCAGCAGTGGGCACCAGACAGGTAAAAAAAAGTTTAGCCGCCCAAAAAGAAGTGTAATTGCAGCCGAACCCAAAGAAGTGTAATTGCAGTCGCCCACAAAAAAGTTAAGCTGCCCCAAAAAAAAGTGTGATTGCAGCCGCCCACAAAACAGTTTAGCCGCCCAAAAAGAAATTTAATTGCAGCCGCCCACAAAAAAGTTTAGCCGCCTAAAAAGAAGTTTCATTGCAGCCGCCCACAAAAAAGTTTAGCCACCCAAAAAGTAACTGAGTAACTAAATAATACTGGCAGATTCAGTGCAGGCAGCATAAGTGGACTATATAATATAATTAATTAATTAATTAATTATTAATATATAATATAATATTACAGCCTGCACAGCACCAGAGGTAGGCCCCAGCACAGAGGAGACAGTAGTACTACAGGTACACAGTTAGACTGTTCTCCTAAGCAGAGGAGAACAGAGTACACAGCAGCACTGAGGGAGACAGCCCCAGCGAATAAAATAATTAATTACAGCACAGCACACCAGAGGTAGACCGCACAGAGTAGACAGTAGTACTACAAGTAGTACACAGTTAGACTACACAGCAGCACTGAGAGACAGCACCAGCGATTGCAAAATATTGCGCTCAAGCTCAAGGTCAACCTCAAGTTTAAGCCCCAGCAGCAGCACCAACACACCCTCTCCCAACCCACTACTTGACTGGAGTGAAGATGGCGGGCGCGGCAGCCGCTTATAAAGCCTCGCGAAATCCAACGCCGGGAGATGACGTTCTAATCACGCGGACGGACCCGAGTCAGGCGGGAATCTCCAAGCACTGCTCGGAATCGGGCTCGGAATGATGACGTCCATGGGGGCTCGGATCTCTGAAATCCGAGCCCGCACATCTCTAGTTAGAAACACATCAGCGATGCATACTTGCCTACCTGACCCTCTCCATTCGGGAGAAAATGCTCTGTTCCTGGACTTCCCTGGTAATGTATGATTGCCATCACCTGTGGGGAGCAAGGTAAAGGTATTTCACCACAGGTGATGGCAATCAAACATTACCAGGGAAGTCCAGGAACAGAGCATTTTCTCCCGCATGGAAAGGGTCTGGTAGGCAAGTATGCAGTGTTGTTGTTCGACCTGATAGAGGTGTGTAATTTAATGATGTGAAGTGTATGCTTTTGTGCAAGTGTGAGTGTTGACACATGTCGACTCCTGTGAATTGTGTGTCCTGTTGTCCTAACATGACAGGCACACTTGCATTAAGGTGGTAGATGTTTAAAAGAGACCTAATTCCACATATTCCAACTAGTGGCGTAACTATATAATTTGCTCCCCCCAGCCAAAATAGCTTTCTGCGCCCCCCCCCCCCCCCCCCCGTAGTGCCCCTTACACATTTTGTCACATACCATTATGACCCTTACACTATAGGACACACCCCGTAATGTTCCATACACTATTCGACACACACTGTAATGACAATTACACATTACACCACATAACAAAATTACCCTTACCTATAGCCAGATGATTCCCATCATATAGCACCCATGATGACAGTGAGATAGCCACCTAGATACATAGTGGTCACTGTATATAGGGCTAATAGGTGAGTGGGTGAGGGCACCCATTACATTGCACCTATGATGACAGTGAGACAGCCACTTTCATATATAGGGGACACTGTACATAGGGGTTAGTGGGTGAGTGCTGTCCCCCATCACATAGGCCCCCTGATGACAGGGAGACAGGCACCTAGATAACTAGGGGGCATTGTACACAGTGCCAGGGGGTGTGTGGGCGATGGCCCCCTGATGACCGTAAGATTACCCCCCCCCCCCCCATGCTGTGTTGCAGAACAGTGATCCCCTCATGCTACAGCCCCTCTTCATGCCTGGGACTTACCATTAGTACTACTGGACTGGTCAGGTTTCTGCCTGCACTAGGCATTTTCTCCTCAGTATAGAAGAGGCTGCAGCCTTCTCTCTTCCTCTGCCTGTCCAGGGAGCACAATAGAGTTCATGGGGGCCCGGGGGAGAGAGTGCAGGTGGGTGGGATGCGACGAGGGTGGCTTGCGACGGGGGAGAGATTAGCTGGGCAAATCTAGAGCAGCAGAAGACAAGGCAAGACACAGGAGAGGAGTGGGAACTGCTCCCTCCTGCTGGCTTCTCGGCTCCTCTGGCCTCAGTCTCTAGGCTCCAGCGTGTGACGTGATGACGTCACACGCATAGGAGCAGCTGAAGCTGAGGCAGGGACCAGCAGACACTGCTGCTTCCCCTGCCTCAGTCTGACACTACAAGGCTGTGCTCCCAGCCACCCAGCCGCACTCCCATTGGGCAACCCACCTACCTGTCGAATGACAGATCCACTGTCATGGCCGCGCCCACGCCGACTCGCCGATGTGTAATCAGCAAGCGCACGGGCAGCGGCAGGCGGCGGCCGTGGCACAACAAGCAGCAGCATACAGTGCCGGACAATCACTTGTCCAGCACCCGGCGCCCACGCAGCCCCCACTCCCCCAAGCAGCAGCGGGGGCTGCCTTACAGCATCTCCGCCACTGATTCCAACAATAAAAACATATCAAACAATAAAAACAATCCTAACTTGGAACGGTGGCAAGTGTAGAAAAGTGAACCTTCCGATGTGTTTCAGGGCTGTGTATGGCTTGCAGGTACTCAAATGAGCTATTATACTAAATTGCCTGCAGCGTTGCTTATTATTGCATTTAGATGTCAGTATTTTAGGTGTGGTGCGCGTTAATTAGCCAACCGATTGCGGCCGTACTCATCCGGATGGTCTAAGAGTGCTAGGGAGCAGTTTTTGCCAGACAGATGGTTTAGACAGAAAGTGTCCCGAGCGCTTGCCGAGCCAAGCGAATGCACCTCCGTGCAGTTTGGGTACACGCCCCCATGTACGCCCAGGGATACGCCCAGTTTCGCCCTGTTTTCTAGCCTCTCCCATAAGAACACCAACAATACGCCCTCTTTGTCCATCTGTGATCAGACTCACCTTTTTGACCGGAGAGTACTGTCCGCTAGCGGGGTGCAGTGCATAAGGTGGCGATACCCTGTCCTGCGATGCCGCGGTACAGTAGCTGGGTATTAGTACATTTGAAAATGCGGTAAAATGGGGGGTTTACCGCATTTTCCCCTTAGTACATGCCGCCCTTATTAATTAAACAAATTTTCCAAAAAACTATGCATCAGTCATACTATATGTAAATGTCTTATTTTAGACCAGGGATGGGGAACCTTTGTCCCGCCAGCTGTTGCTGGACGGTTGAAGGTTCCCCATCCCTGTTTTAGACTATAATTTTAGACTATAAAAAAAACATATTTGTTGTGTACATTGTACTGATTTTAAACAAATACTTGAATATCTAAATGTACCTGTATTGTATTGTACCTTGACACCAAACTAGGACAATTCCTGCGTGAATTGGATCCAGGACTGCCAGCAGAAGATTCTGGAATGCGTGAAGGGGACCGTTTGTTAGCGGTGAATGGACAGAGCGTGAAAGGGATGGAGCATGAGGATATTGTCAGTCTCATTCAGAACAGTGGGAATCAAGTAACTCTACTTGTCATCAGTAATGAGGGAGACAGGTTCTACAGTGAGGTAATTGGCAAAATAATACACAAAACACTTGGGGGGTTATTCAGAGCTGATTACTGTTGTGCAAATTCATGAGATGATCGATTTTCGAATAAGCGGCATGACTATGGACAACATTGCGAATTTGCAAGGCCAAACAGCGACAAAAATCAGCAATGACTTTTTTGCAATCCCTGGCTGACAGGAATCTACCATGCGGGGCTGGTAACCAGACACTTATTGGGAGTGTCACAAAAAAGCAGGCATGGCCAGGCATTTTAAGGGTGGTTGTATGATGTCAGCTCAGACCTTGATCAGCCTGTCACTGTCGCACACGTGTGAAAAGGTCAGTGTAACGCACACTTGCCACAACAGAAAAATCATTCCATGGTGAGTGAGTTGCGTGTGGATTTTCAGCTGGATAACGAATAGTGATATTTTCGCAGCCATTCTCAGACTTGCACAGGGTGGATTTTCACCCTGTCTGGGCGGTAACTATCTGATTCGCACAGAAGCGAACAGGTCTGAATAAGGCCCTTGGTGCATTTGAGATATCAAAAGAAGAATAAGATACAAGGTTAACTTTGGTTTGCTATACAGTTTTGCTGTTTGCAGACCTCAGCACTTTGTGCTTTGTGTCATCACCCTACAGCTTGAAGGCTGAAACTCAAATTATTTCCCTCGAAGTCCACCAAAGAGGTCAGCACCCACTTCACAGGCATCGGACTGTCCCATGGATTTGATTTGGGGGAAGATGCCTCCCAAGGGAAGCACATATTCACTTTAGATTCCTAAAATGGAAGCCATGTGTGTCTATATTAAGGAAACTACAGTCAAGGGGTTTATTCATCCCTCCACCTTGCCAGCTGGTATGGGGTTCTTTTTCATTAAGGTATTCTGATTGTCACGAACCTGGGTGTTTGTTCTGCATGGTCTTTCAGTGTATTCTGCCTGGATTAATTTAGCCTGCACCTAGGCTGCAATCATTGTGTGTGAAACTATGCTCAGCTCTCCCTGATTAAACACCCGAGAGACTCTAGCCCAGTGTTCTGACAGCTGTAACTCCTTAGCTCCCTGCTGGCAGTGGTTCAGCATTCACCATTTGAACGCTCACTGCAATCCTCTAATTCCACTCCTGAGATTACAGTTACCATCCTGTTAGCTTGCACATCCATGCTAGGCAAGAGGATTAAATATCCTGTTCAAACAACAGGAAGTTGCCTTGAGTAATGTCTCTGTAGTGCAGGAAGGCAACAGCCAGGACAAGCACTTTCCCTGCTGCTCCTGTCAAACAGCTGACAGGCAGCATCAAGCTACAGCAGGGGAGGAGAAAGCGCTCCAGCCTGATCCCCCCTGGCCGGTCTTCTCTCCCCTCAGATAACACAGCAGACTGCAGCTCAGAAGCATCCGCTCTGCATTACCTCCTGTATGTGTTGCTCCGCCCCCAGATCTCCAGCTACAGCTCCTCCTTTCTGCTGTCCTCCCCTAATTCCTGTAACAGTGATTCTAGATTTAGAAGTAGAAAGAGGCTGTGCCACTGCCTCTTTATACTTCATGTGTGCCCCTGCCCACCATATGTGTGCTCTTGCCCCTTCCCACCCATTTGTGTCCCTGCCCACCATGTGTGCCCTTGCTCCTGCCCAACCCATGTGTGTCCTTGCTTTTGCCCACCCCATGTGTGCCCCTGGCCACACCATATGTGCCCCTACCCACCATATGTGTGCCCTGGCTCCTGTCCAACCCATGTGTGCCCCTGCCCACCATGTGTGTGCCCTTGCTCCTGCCCACCCCATGTGTGCCCCTCCCCACCATATGTGTGCCCCTGCCCACCCTATGTGTGACCCTGCTCCTGCCCACCCCATGTTTGCCCCTGCTCACCCTATGTGTGCCCTTGCTCCTGCCCAACAAGAACATGTACAGCACCACTGCCAGATACTATTTTGGCAGGGAGAGCAAAATTTATAGTTACTGCAGAGAGATGAATGCAAGTCAGACTTCAACACTCGTGAAGGGCATTATGAGTAGCTGGTGATGCCCAGTCTATATGAATCTAGCCTCTCCTAGCTGTCCTTCTACCTCTTTGACCATTTATTCTCTGTCTACTCTCTTGGCTTCATATCACAGTAGGTTTCCATCAAGGACCTGTTCTTAGACCTTTACTATTCTCCCTCTATTGACATCCAATATCCTCTATACTGATGATACCCAGAACTACTGTACACCCCCTCTGACCTATTCTTCCGCGCTTCACTTCTATCTCCAATTGTTTCTCTGCAATATCTTCCTGAAATTCCTATTGATTCCTTAAACTTAACATGTCTAGGACCAAACTGATCATCTTTCCAACCTCGTGCATATCCTCACTTGCAATCATTTCATTACCTATTGACAGTATTGCACTTTCCAGATTGGACTACTGTGACCTCGTCCTATTGGAACTCCCTGCTTTCTACCTCTCTCCATTCTAATCTGTGCCACTGCATGACTCATCTTTCTTACCAGATGTACTATATCTTTCTCCTCTCTTCAAGAATCCCTACACTGGGGGGGAGTGGCTAGGATCAGCATGGAGTAGCAGCACGGGCTGCGTCTCCTCCAGCCAAATCCTAGGAAATATCATGAACCCTGACAAGCTGAGATAGGTATACACCTGGCGGGGAAATATCCGTGTGCTGCAGGGACTGTGGATTGAGCTGAGACGCTACTAACCTGGGGGAATCCGGAGCCGGCTGGGTGCTTGAGCGCCGAGGATAGAGAGCGGCACCGGGACTGATAGATACACTGCCTGACGAGTCGCACTGGGTCATTTCCGGCTGCAACCCTCCTGTGTCCTGGCAGCCGGGCTGTTTGTGCGGCCACACTGTATGGATGCGCTGCTCTACAAAAGATCAGAGAAAGGGTGGATGAGACCGAACATCGTATTTCATCTCTGGAAGATACCACATCACCCCTGAAAATAAAAGTAGAAGAATTATCTACCCAGATGGTCAATATGCAGGCTAAAATGGCCAATATTGAAGGGCGGCTGAGACGTAATAACGTCAGATTTATTGGGCTTCCAGAAAAGGTGGAGGGTACTAACCCAGAATTCTTCCTAGAGAAGTGGCTCGTCCAGCTGTTTGGGAAAGAAGCATTTACTTCTCAATTTGCTATAGAGCGAGCCCATAGGCTTCCAACCCGTCAACTACCACCAGGTGCCCCTCCCAGAACTTTTATTGCATGCTTCTTGCATTTCAAGGACCGTGATACTGTTCTTCAATTGGCACGAGTGAAGGGGCCCTTGCAGTGGGACGGACAGAATGTGCTAACTTTTCCGGATTTCGCCCAGGAAGTGCAGAAGAGTCGATCGCAGTTTGTGCAAATCAAGAAAAGACTGCGTGATCACAATAATCAATTCTCAATGTTATTCCCGGCTAGACTGCAGGTGGTTTATAATAATACTACCCATTTTTTTAATTCCCCGAAGGAAGCGGAGAATTGGTTAGAGAGGCAGCCGGGTATTAAAAGCTAAAAGATCATACACTTGAAAAGCCAGTGTGGACACCACTGAAAGTGGATCAATAAAGGGGATGTGCATGGGGGTGGGTGGAGGGTTGAGAGACGGGAAGGAAATGTTTTCTCCCTTTTTTTTTTTTTGTTGTCTTCTTTTTCTCTCCTTCCTCTCTCTCCACTATTGTCTCCCATAAATATATTTAGATGTGGCTGGCGTCAGGGTAAATAATACCGATGTATATGGAGGAGATCCTACTGAAGATAGTGTAGGGGTTATTTCAGCATGCCCCTATCCCCTAAATTAAACCGCGAAGGGTTCTGTTTAGGCTTTTTTTTTCTTTTCTTTTTTGGGTATGGGTATTCCTTAGGTTTTCAAGGCTATACAGGGTGGGGTTGGGAAGGTTTTTTTTTTGTATTACAGATGTAGCTGTATTCATCTTTGCAGGGGATGGCGATGGCGACGCCAGCCGCCATCCCCTGCCCCGCGTCATCTGTATGCCGGAAGGGGACGCACGCGCACGAGGTGCGCGTGCATCCCCTTCCGACGGTGCTGCCCTCGGTCGCCCGGTGCCCGATTCGCCAGCAACACTAAGGCCGGCTCCATCTGTAAGTGCCAGCATCATTTTTTTTCTTTTTTCTTTTTCCTGGTTGATTGTATGTCTCTCTACAAAGTATTCCACCTACAAAAGTTAGATCAGATGGGCATTATTATGCAAGTATCTTCAATATTGCTAGAAAAGTGACCATAATGCTCGAGGAGAGGAGAATTCACTTAAAACCTTGTTTGTTTATTGACACTCTCTATGCATATGTAGATGTGTATAAATGTGCACGTGTGTGAATTTAAATGATTAAATCTATAAAAATTAGGCATGCAACGAAAAATGAAAATATTTTGTCACTATTAGGAAGCAAGGTTAAGGTGCTCATAGGAGCATATTGTTTATTTGGCAAGGACACCCTTTCTATTCCTCAACTAATTTCTTATTCTATTTCTTTGAATGACTAGCAGCTCAGGAGAAATCTACTTATTAGGGTGGAATGTTAGAGGGCTAAGTGACAAAATTAAGAGGTCGCTGGTTTTGTCACAGATAAAAAAAATATCAAGCTGATGTAATATGTTTATTTGAAACACACATGTTTGGTAGTAAGGTATTGTCGTTAAAAAAACCATGGGTTAGTCAGGTGTTCCATTCTACGTTTTCAAGTAACGCAAGTGGGGTATCTGTAATAGTTAGGAAGAGTGTGCAGTTTCATTTGGAAAAGAGCGAGATAGATCTATACGGGTGATATGTTTTTCTCTGTGCGTATATTAACCGAAAACTGTTACATATACTAGCTATATATGTTCCTCCCCCATATACTAATGAGGCAAGCAGTCAAATTTATGGCAGATTCGCATATGATCCCCGTAATATGCATAGGAGATTTCAATAATGTTATGGATACATGTATGGATAGAAGGAGAGAGAGGACACTAGATAATGCACAAACCTCTACTACTACCCCATTTGCACGATTAGTGATGGAGATGGGTTTGGTTGATGTGTGGAGAAAGAGGAACGCGGCTGTAAGTCAGTTCTCGTGCTACTCCGCGTCTTACTATACTTTTTCAAGAATAGATATGGCCCTTCTCTCTCCAGATCTAGTGCCAGATGTAGTGGCGATAGAATATTTGTCGAGAGGTATATCCGATCACTCCCCGGTCCTTCTCACTATTAGGATAAACTCGGACCAAGGTATGAGGATGTGGAAACTCAACCCCTTCTGGTTAACCCAGATAGGGGAGGATAAGGACCCAACTTCAACCTGGGAGGGGTTTCAAATAGATAATTCAGCGTACTCGGACCCCACAATTAAACATGACGCTTTTAAGGCTTATATACGAGGCTCATTTATCAAATGCATATCTAAAATTAAAGCAGCAAATAGAAAGGAAGAAGAAAGGCTAGAAGTCAAGAGCCAACAGTTGGAGGCTAATTACATAGGTTCACACTCACAGTCGGATAGGATAATATGGCAAGAGGGGCAACGGGAATGGGTGGATTTTCTATTTGAAAAATCTAGGCAACGGTTTATCTTTTCTGGGCATGAGAAATATTTTCAGGCTGAAATAAATGGGAGCTACTTGGCATACCTGGCACGTGCAGATTTAGGCAGCAGTAATATAATACAAGGCATACGAAAGCCTGATGGGCAGTTATGTTATTCTGGGGCAGAGGTGGCAAGTGTTTTCTGGACTTTTATTCCTCCTTGTATAAGTCAAGAGCCTCATACTCCGAGACACAACTGGGGGAATATCTAGAGGCAATAAAATTGCCATGTTTGTCAAGGGCGGAGGCGGAGGCTGAGGCTCTAGATGCTCCGTTTTCAGTAGAGGAAATAGAAGCAGCTATATTATTGCTTCCTGCTTCGAAGGCTCCGGGCTGCGACAGACTACCAGCAGAAATGTACAAAACACATAGTAAATTTTTCTCACTATATCTACTGGATCTATTTAACTCGCTCTATGAATGGGGATCACTTCCACCATCCATGAGCGAAGCTAATATTATTGCATTAATAAAAGCGGGCAAGGACCCTACTTTTCCTGAGTCCTATCGCCCCATATCTTTGTTAAATTCAGACGTAAAAATCTTAGCAAAGATATTAGCAGTTAGATTAAATGGAGTTATTATGTCTATAATCCACCTAGATCAAACTGGATTCATGCCAGGGAAATCTACCACCCAGAACCTGCGGAGATTGTTTTGTCATCTTCAGAGGGGGGCCTCGGCAGAGTCGGGGGCAGTGGTGGTATCCTTAGATGCCGCCAAGGCCTTCGACTCTGTTGAGTGGAGGTATCTCTGGGGGGTTCTTCGGAGATTCTCTTTTGGGCCACGATTTGTTACATGATAGTACAGCTCCTATATTCTAATCCTAGAGCTAGAGTGACAGTAAATGGGTATACATCGGAAATGTTTCCACTAGAGAGAGGGACTAGGCAGGGGTGCCCTCTCTCTCCGGAATTATTTGCAATTGCTATAGAACCCATGGCATGTATACTGCGAGACGCAGAGAAGGTTCGAGGGATCAGAACAAGAGAAGTGACAGATGTGGTGGCCCTATACGCTGATGACACGTTACTCTTTTTATAGGACGCGGAAGGCTCTCTTAAAGCTGCTTTTCAGATAATAGAAAGATTTGGGGTATTTTAAGGATTGTTGATCAATTGGGAGAAATCATATATATTCCCAATATCAAGATTCATGATAATAGAGATATAGACCAAACCTTGAGATGGACAACTCTGTTTAAGTACCTTGGGGTGTGGATTGGACCCCAGGCTACTGAATACGTAGCACAAAATATAGATCCTATTATTCAACACTTTAGAGATAGGGCCGTAGCCTGGAGAAAATTGCCCTTATCTGTTCTGGGTTGAATCAATCTATTTAAATTGGCCATCCAACCCAAATTTGTTTATGTGTTACAGAACTCTCCTATATATATTTCAAAGCAGATATTTAGTAGGATTGAAAGTGTCCTGTTAACATATATTTGGAATAATGGTCCAGCTAGAATCTCGATTAATATATAAGATTCCTATATAAGGAGGGCTGGGTCTTTCTAACTTGAGGTTATATTACGTGGCCTCACAACTGGTACATTTGATTGAATGGGTAAGGGGTAGGGTTGATCCAACAATGGCCAGTTTTCTGGATGAGCAGGTGGAGTGTTCCTCTACCTTTCCCCTTTCTCCTCTTCAAATATTGTTGTCAGGCCTTTCATCCACTAGGCAGCCACATCTGCTTCGCCAAGCTTTAATGGTTTGGCGTTTGGCTGATACATTTTATGAGTGGTCAGATCAAGATAGAGATACCCCGTTATGGTTTAATAGAGCATTTAATGAAATGTTTAAATTATCTAAAGACAATATATGGGTTACTCAGGGCCTGATATCAATAGATCAGTTATATAGTGATGGTGTGTTTAGGTCCTTTCAGCAACTGAAGGAAAGTTTTAGAGTACCCAATACAGCCCTGTATCGTTACTTTCAGTTAAGGCATGCAGCGACTGCACAGTTTCTGCAGGGTCTCCCTATGATTTCAGACTCACCCATTAAGAAAATGTTACTCAACCTAGTACAGAGGGGCAAGATGTCCACAATATATGCACTTATCAATGATATACTAGTTCCAAATCAAATTACTAAACTTAGATTAAAATGGGAAATAGATTTTGGGTCTCTTTCTAATGAACAGTGGAATCAGATCCTGGGATCATTACAACACACTACCCCATGCATTAGATATAGGCAAGTAGTTTTCTATGTTCTTCACAGAGCCTACCGGACACCGGTGTCTCTCCAGAGGGCTGGTCTTAGGGATAATTCACATTGTCCTAAGTGTCAAGGGGAAAATGCAGGATTTTGGCATATGATTTGGGAATGCCCAATTATATATGAATTTTGTGAGAAAGTCTGGAGAGATGTGCGGTCTACTACTCCTGCACTCCCTACTTTTAATCCACTGATCTGTCTATTTGGGCTACATCTGGAAGAAAGGTACTCAACTAATATATATATAGATACGTTTTATGCCTTACTACGTTGGCAAAAGTGGTAATAGCAAGGATTTGGTTTGCACAAGAATCCCCAAATATACATAAGTGGAGAGTACTAGTTAGCGAGGTGGCTCGGCATGAACGATATATGTACAAAATACAGGGAGCCACCCCAAAATTCTTAGAAAAGTGGGATAGGAGGTGTATTTCTAGACTGGGCGAGAATGAGGAGAATGCAAGGGATATTTAGTCGGCCTGTAAAAGGTCACCCGTTATAGATGTGGATGCTAAGCTATTGGTGGGGGTATAAGGATGACTATACAATACTGAATAACCTGTTGATACCTGTTGACTGTATATCTCCTTAAGCAAATATTTGGGTAGGTAGAGAACAGATAAGAAGGAAATAATAGAGTCACAATAGCTGGACGCTGTTAGTGGATGGCACAATATAGTTAGGTTAACGAATACTTTTTTTTTCTCTCTATTTATTTTATTTATTTTTTAATTATTTCTCTTATTATTTTTTTTTGTTATCTATATGTATATATGTATTTTTTCTTCTTTTCTTTTTATTCTAAGGTTTGCAATGCTGCTATAAGAATGTCTTTTTTGTTTTTTTTTCTGCTCTCCTGAATGCAGGGATCCCTCAGATGCCAACAAAGGGATAGGGGTAGGAAAGGGGAGGGGTAAAAGGGGAGGGAAGAGGGGGGAAAACGGGAGGGAAGGGGGGGCAAATACACATAGGTTTATACACAAACTACACTTATTGGGCCCAATAGTAATTATACACATGATTCTTTAGGAATTAGAAACTGACTTACAAGCACGAGCACTTATAGCACACAAATAGTAATTTAGATGTATATACAGGCATGTATATACATCTACAAAAAAGAGAAAGAAAAAAAAAAGGAAAAATATATTTATTTTTTCCCTCAGAAGGACCTCACTGTTATAGATATAGCACTAGGAGTGGAATTCACTGGCCTTAAACAGAGTTCACACTTGTCAATCACAGCACAGAAAACACATACCCCAAATCACATCGCACTGCCCCCTCCGAAATGTACAACCAAGCCTCCGTAAAAAACGATAATGAGAATAAATTAAGAAAAGCTATGTAATTTAGCCGATGGAAAATAGTCATATATATATATATAAAAAGCCCTCCAGTGGTAGAATTAGCAGACAAATGAATATAAATCATCTCCCAATGGCTGTATCGGTAACAAATGTTGGTTACTGAGGGATTACCTGCACCAAGATATCTAAATATTTAAGGAAATGGGTATTCAAGCCTTAGATGTTATGTATGTTGTGTTTACATGTTCAATATTGTTTATGTTATGTGAAATGAATAACAACAATAAAAAAATTACTCAATTTAAAAAAAATAAGAATCCCTACACTGGCTTCTAAACCTCTTCAGAGTCCAGCTGAACATATTTAATGAGATTGAAAAAAGACATTGATAATAGTGGATTAAGTATGTGGAGACTTCAACAAACAACTTGAATATACAGACGGAGCCACTTAGATGGGGACCTGGCATGACTATGGCCATGCACCAGGTCCATCAGGAATGGGGTACGCGTGCGAATGAGACGCACGTGTACCACATTCGTGACCGTTCCAGCTGTACGATTACAGTGGCACGATTACCAGCGCAGCAGAGCTCTGCCAGCTCTGCTGCACATCTGCACCCGAATCCTGCACCGACCCCCGAAGCCTGCATGAGGTACACCCGTCAGCATAGTAAAAGGACGCGTGAGCAAGTTAGATGCTGCCATCCACCAGCTTTGCCAGAAACTGCGATATGGCGGGCTGGCTGAAAGCGACTACATCTATAAAAGAGGACATTGGTCCATCAAGTTCAACCTATATTATTTAAAACTAATGGTTGTATCTCTGGATTATATTTTTTTTTGCTAAAAATTTGTCTAACCCTTTCTCAAATAAAATAATTTTGTCTGACATCACAACCTTTGTGGCAGAGTATTCCTAATCATAACTGCCCTAACTGTAAAGAATCCTTTCCTATGCAGGATGTGAAATCTCCTCTCCTCTAACCTTAGGTGGTGCCCGTATGTCCTGTGCATAGACCTCATAGAAAACGGAGCACCTGACAGTTCTCTGTATTGGACCCTGATGCATTTGTATATGTTAATCATATCCCATCTTAAGTGTCTTTTTCCAGCATAAACTTGGCTAACCGTTCTTCATAGCCCAATGACTCTAAACCCTTAATCAAATTATTTTTCCTTCTCTGAGCCCTCTCCTGTTCTACAATATCTTTTTTTATGGTGTGGTGCCATAGCGTCCTGCTAGTGAAAGCCATTCACAGCAGCGAAAATCGCTGGACAAGGGAAAATCGCTCAGTATGTATGCAATGAGATCTTTCAGCACAGCAATTACAGCGATCACTGCGCATACGCGCTGGGCAAAAAAAGCCAGTGTGTTAAGACATGAGGATGATGATAGTGAAAGATTTCATTATTGTGCTGAAGTGTAGTTGCATTGCATTCTTTTTAGGATATTACACATCTATTAATAATATATAATATAAAATGTGTAAAACGTTCACTAGTTTATAATTTCTTATACAGTACTTCATAAACAATCTATTTGGCATTCCTATAAATAACAGACAGTTGATTTTTGTGACCATTATAAATAACCAATCTATTATTGTAGAAATGTAGAAAATAAATATCAAATGTCTCCATATTTGAGGACCCCTGTATAAATTATTGTATAAAGACACAAGGAAACAACTGAATATATTGCAGTACATTGAGGCTATTAATCATTTCATTTATTCTGTATATCCTCTCAACTAGATTGGAGTTTCCCCTCTGCTATTTTATGAGGACAATGTCTCCCGCAAAAATTCTGCTGATGTGGGTGATTTATCTGCATCTAACACTACACAGGTGAGTTATGGCAAGTATAGCGTAATGGTGTATTTTATATAGTACAGGTACACTGTTTTGTTCCCAGCTCTCACAAGGGTGGAGATAAGGTAGGTGATCCTGGTTGACCCCCAAAGCTGTGAAATTCATAGTTTTTCAGGTCATCTAAATGCTACCCATCGCCAGCCCGCACGACGGTCCCCCCCACTTGCACGCTGATTTCCCCGCACACATGCAAATGGATGTCTAGAATAAACATCCTTCCGCAGCCTTGCATGCGGGGGCGAAATAATTTGATGGTGTCCGACTATTGAATGATTTATACAGCATTCACAGATCTCGTGTCTTAGATCTGTGGCATCCCTGTGCGTGAAGCTGGTAGGCAGCTGACATCTGTTGACGTCAGCTGCCTGCCCCCCCCGCATCCATGTTACGGTTATTAAGAGTCTCGCTCCCCAATACTCATTAAAGTGACTGCTATTGCAGTAGTTTTACTACAAACGAAAACAGCCAATACCTTCTGCACCCTGAACTGCAGCCTGAATCAGGGCCATCTTAGCGTATGGGCTTAATGGGCAGCTGCCCAAGGGCCCTCCAATTGTAGGGGCCTTGGATCAGGGGCAGATTATACTGTGAGCATCTGCTTCCTGAGCTTCTTTGAAGGCAGTAGAGAATCAGAGCAGCCAGGCCACATTGTGGGGTAGATGTACGGAGCAGTGATAAGGGAGGAGAAGTGATAAAGTGCCTGGTACTGTACTTTATCACCGGCCAATCAGCTCCACACTGTTCATTTTTAAACCCAGCCTGTAACTTAACAGTTAGGAGATTCATTGGCTGGTGATAATGTATCAGGCACTTTATCACTTCTCCTCCTACCAATACCCTCAAACCATACAGCACAACACAAGTGCATGCATTCCCCAGGCCCTGTTTACTTCATATCTTCCTATGAATCCCTTGCCCTTTCTGTGTGATGTCCTTTTGTCTCAAAGAAAAATGGAGTAAGATAAATCATATAAATAGACACTGAGGAACATTAACATAAAGGTTTCTTTACTCACATCCATACATGGAAAGGTAGCCATCAATTCTAGGCTTCAAAAGAGTGACTCACCTAGACTTTCAGTCTCGAGGTCACCAAAAGGTTTCTTTATATGCACTTTTTCTCCAAACACCATGTAGAAACAGCTTCCTTATTATCAGGTTTTTATTCCATAAAACATAAAGGTAAAAACATAGAGAAGACCACTGTAGCCTCTACACAGGTAAGTAAAAAATTCAGTCCGGAGAGGAATATACAGGTACAAGTGGACTCTCCATCACAACACCAATTCATTTCAGATCTGTTCCTTTCTCAGGTCGATTTCCTGTCCTTGCAGACAGGGTTTATATACCCACTACCGATCACATGAGTACCAAGTCAATTGGAAAATATGAAACAGATCTATCTTATTGTTCATCTAATCTATATAAGTTGAAGAGTGTGTGTGCGTGTGTGTGTGCGTTTCTGTCGCATTGCAGTCATACCGTGGCACTCAGAGCCACCAAATTCAGCAACAAGATACCTCTGGACCCGGTGGTGTGCACCTCAAAGCCGTTTTTGGGAAATTTCACTTCGAAATTTAAAAACACCAAGTTTTAATTTTCCTTCATTGATGATCTGGGGAAAAGATCGGCGATCTGGGAAACCGTTGATGAAAGAACAACCTGATTTCATTGCTGTCATTGAGTATGAATGACACATTCTAACATTATGGTGAAGGCTTTAAACCAGGCATTCCCAACCACGGTTCTCAAGGCACACCAACAGTGCAGGTTTTTGTGATATCCAGGCACAGGTTACTTAATTAGTACCTGAGTGATTCTGATTAAACCATCTGTGCTGAAGCCTGGATATCACTAAAACCTGCACTGTTGGTGTGCCTTGAGGACTGTGGTTGGGAATGCCTGCTTTAAACAATTAGGAAATAATTGAGGATATACATAGACCACACATCACACACACACATGTACACATTGTACACGCACACACACACACACACACACACAGTACACCACATACGCACACATAGCACACAACACACACATTTATACGTAGAGCACGTCACACACTTACACATTGGACAGATACACACACATAACAGACCACATGCAGTACAATACAAATCCATACACACTACAACACACACCCAAGAACAGTACAACAAAAACACAGAACACACACACTTAAACATTGTGCAGATACAGAAACACACAGAACACACACCCTTTAACATTGCCAGGATATGCACAGCACACTACACACACATATATACGTAGCGCACCTCACAAACTTACACATTCGGCAGATACACACTACACAACACATACACATAATACACCACTCACAGTACAACACACACCCACATTCACTACAACACACACCCAAAACTAGTACAATACACAGAACAAACACACTTAAACATTGCACAAATACACACAGCACACTACACACACACATTTATACATACAGGTAGCACACCTTACGCACTTACACATAGGGCAGATACACACAACACACACACACATAACATACCTCTAACAGCACAACACATACACTACACACACCCAAAAACAGTACAAAACACACACCTAAACATTGCACAGATACACAAAGACACAACACACACATACTGTATATACATAGCACACCTCACACATTTACGCATTGGACAGATACATACAGTACAATACAACACACACAACCACATACACTACAACACACACAAAAAAACAGTACAACACACACAAACACACAAAAAATAATTTGCAGTTTATTTAACAGTCTGTACCGGCAAATAAAATATGTACCTAATGTACCATTTTTACTTTGTTCCCCATATCCGTCTCTCCAGTCCTCCAGCCTGTCACTGCGCTCCCCGGCCAGTTGCACTGAGAAATCTTTGTCCTGGCCAATGCACCCATTGATCAATACAAAGTGGGTACACTGCACTCACCCTGTTAGTCAGTTGGATGCCAGGCACTGCTCTGCCTTAAGGGTTTCCCAGACTCTTTTGGTCCATAGATAATGTTTGGTCGATGGGCATGAGTGCTGCATGCATTTGTTTGAATGTTAGGAGTGTAAGCAGTTGAAGAATAAGACTGAGATGAAGATTTGTCACGTTAAGTGTACAATTTACTCAATAAAATGAAAAAAATATGTGTACATAGAAGTACAATCAAGAAATGAAAGTAGGATTAAAAAATAAATTCTGATTCAAACTGATAATTGTTTGGATGGCAGTGGGTTGCAAAACAAATCTATAGGTGGAGGGGGTATGGATATTGTGGGTATAATTGGTGTTTGGTACACCTACAGGGGGTCCCCAGATGATGAGAAAATTTCACTACAGTGTCACCGTAGGGGGATTTACAATTGGGGTTCAGGTGGTCTTTTAGGGACCCCTTTACAATCCCTTTGGTCTCTTCTCCTGGAGCCTACAGTCTCCCTCAGTGATTGACTATCATTAAGGGAGACCATAAGCTCAATGAGAAGAGACCTACGGGATTGTAAAGGGTCCCTAATAGACCACCTGGAACCCAATTAGGAATCCCCCTATGGTGACACTGTGACCGTGACACTGTAGTGAAAATCCCTGCAATTGAGGATCCCCTGTAGGTGTAACAAACACCAATTATGCCCACAATATCCATACCCCCACCTATAGATTTGTTTCACAACTCACCCCCATCCAAACAATTATCAGTTTGAATCAGAACTTATTTTTTAATCCTACTTTCATTTCTTGATTGTACTTCTATGTACACTTTTTTTTCACGATTTATTGAGTAAATTGTACACTTTAACATGGGAACTTTTTTTCTCAGTCTTATTCTTCAACTTCTTACACTCAAACCTTATCAATGCACCCATTGATGATTGTGATGGCTGGATCAGTGGATTGGCCCAGCGGGTGTAGGGAAGAATTTGGCCCATTGCACCCATTCCCAGTGGTGCATTACAGTGGTGCATGACGTCATGTGGCCAGGCCCGCGGACCTGCTCCCACACTCAGGGGCTGCCCCACTGTTTGGTAGAGATGCCCGGTGCATGTGCTTTACAGATCGCCAGACCTCAGAGACTGCTGCAGGCAGGATCGGTGAGTGGCAGTGGTAGGGAGCTGTGAATGTTTAATTAATTATGGCGTGGAAAGTAACGCCCACCCCGGTCCCCACGCACTCAGCGCCTGTAATTACACACCCTAGAAACTGTACCATTGAAAGTATAGAAATGGAGGTGTGGTCATGCCCCCTTTCCCATGGCCACGTCCCTTTCTGATTTTGTACCGATTTCTGACCCTCAGATGTTGGAGGGTATGTCATAGGTGCTAAATCTCAGGAGTGGATGTGGAATTCATCAACGCAAACAAGCTATCAAGTCAGAAGTGGTGTGTTTGAAACAACAACACCACACCTGATTTCATTGCCGTCATTGAGTATCAATGCAAACACATTCTAACATTATGGTGGAATCTATAACAAATTACACTCTTAGGTCTTTGGCACAGCATAAGATGACATTTTTCAGCAATTTTGGAAATAAAGAAATCCCAAGATTTTCCCGGGCAACGCCGGGTGGGTCAGTTAGTTAATGCAATAAATAAGCTTACTATCCATACACAAAAAAACATATCTCAATAACAAGTTTAAAATGATACAAAGTAAACTTAAAAAGACAATACACATATTAGCAGGACTTTCATCAATAAAACATCCATATATTGTTTTATAAGACAAGGCCTAGATGTTTTCTCAGTGGTCATGTGTAGTGAATGGCTTCCCCCTCAGTTTCTTCATTCCTGGAAAGTTGTTTTGTGCAATGCATGCTGGTTGCCATTTGCTAACATCTCTGGAAAAGCTGCGAGGCCAAACTATTTCTTCTACATCACTACACATACAGTACATCCTGGGGATACTTAATATTTGAGGGTACCCTTTGAAATGTCTGTTTCCTGGGGATAACCAGATAATCCATTACTTTATAAATAGGCTAGTAAAAAATACACAAGTGAAAAGAAAGAGGATAATGTGAAACAGGGTGGCCATGTGCTGTTTATGGTGCCCCAATATTCTTCTTATTCCTAAAGTATTCTGTATTTCTTGTTAGACTTTGCTGCTGATTTGTAAGCAATTTTTTTTGTTTCACAGGTAGAGGAAACCTTGTCACAACTGGAGACAGAAAAAGACGACACTGTGTTACAGAACAGTGAGGAATAAGAGGAGGATGGACACTCTGGAGCCCTCTCACCTCCCCTGATGCACTAAGTCCTCCACCTCATGAGGAGGAGGTGACTTGCGGTGGCTTGATCTACTGTTTATCCTAAGCTCTAAGCTGCCTTATCTGTCATCTCACCCTAACAGTCCATGTGTTTCTAGCAAAGTGCTGCAAATGTGTTTCGACAATACATGACTGCATATCACTGTGGTAATACAGATTAAATTAATACAATCAGGGAATCCCATGTATACATACGTAAATATACATTTAACTCGTATTAGCAACATATTGCACTGCCCCTAGTAATTGCTACCAATCTGTAGAAGTACAATACTGCATTGCCTAGAGTTGTCATTGTTTGCATGTGGCAGGCTCTTTATGGTCTGACATTACAGGGCTACTACAAAATGGATACTACAGTATGGCCAATGACCGTATAATTTGTGAGAATTAGCACTGTGCATGCCCGGGACTATGAGCATCCACAAATGCACCCCTTCAGGTTTGCTTGACTCTGCCACATATTCCTGCCTATGCCTGGATTGGCAGAACATGGTCATTCTAATGTAGGCCAAGTACAGGAAGGAGGAGTTTTCACAATTGTCAATGCTTGGAGCCTGTAAAGAAGTCAACTAGAAAAGCTGTATTATTTGTGGTGGTAAGAAATCAAGAACAGAAACTAAAGATGTCAATCATTGGCACTAACGAAATGCTTGTGGTCCAAGGTGACAAGAGGGGACTTTGGCTCGCATCCCAATAGTACAGATATTGTGTAACCACACTTCCCACATAGCCTAGATGCTTTTTTACTACACACAAGTGCAGGGCAGCCATCAGGGGGGGACTGCGGGGACTCCAGTCCCGGGCCCAGACAGAAAGGGGGACAAGGACTGGAGTTTATAAGGTATAATTTGTCATAAACAAAGATCACATTTCCTTTGAAGCAATGTAGAGGTTGAGTAGTCTGCCCAGTGCTGCAGATATGGGTCTCACCAGGCACGAAGGGTGTTCAAGAAAGGGAAGGGAGGACCTGCCTATTTTGTCAGTCCTGGGCCCCACAATTTCTGATGCGAGCCCTGTACAAGTGCTCCCAGAACATACTGTACGCTCATGTTCATTTTCCTATGGAGCAAGCATATCCGGGTGATGGATCGACAATGTCTAGATCGTCAATTACTTAGTCAAACGCAGACACCTAAAATTGGTCAGCATACAATACTGTAGATCGACAATGACAGTCGACAGAAGCAAAAGGTTGACATGAACATGGTCGACACTGACAAGGTCGACACAAGTATTTCATGATTTTTTTCTTAAAACCGACTTGTTCAAACTCTGCCTTCCCAGTGGACATAGAGGGAGTATAACATAGTGTGCCCAAAGCATGGTGAGTGCAAAAAAAAAAAAACACCAAAAAAGGAAAAAAATCATATCAACCTTTTCACTCTTGACCACGTTTCTGTCGACCTTTTGCTTGTGCTGATTTCCCATTAATGTGTATCTAGCTGCTGCTTTTAGGCATCTATCTAGTCGCGGTCGACCATTAGTAGCTGACCAAGTCGATCTAGACATCACCGATCTTCTATACCATAACTGGACCAAGATGTAAGACAATGGGGATTATTAACACCTTGCGTGGTGGGTTTTGCTGGAGCAGGACAAACCTGCAGGTTTATGTAAACAAACAGAAATGAATCCTGTCCCTCACAACATACCGTAACTGAGCCTAAGGATGATCTATAAATACAATTTACTTGATTTGGCATTTGTGCATGAATTTCTCAATAAGAAACTGGTGGCCTAGTAGTGACGTAATAAAAATTCTAAAACTCTAGGGCGCTTTGATTCACAAAAGTTTAGGAACCACTGCTTTAGTAAATTAATTGCTTAACTGATACTGAAATTAATGCACTTTTGTCTTCCGTTTTAACTTCGTATCAGATTTGGAACATCTAGATACAGTAGATATTACACTTCTGAATTTGATAAGCCATTCATATTGTATATTACGATCAAGATTTTTAAGAGAATGTGTTGAATAGTGCCTACTAATATTGTAATATCTCTGAATTTGATATACTATATGAGTAGCTTAACACATTTATATTATTTATGTATAATTCTAAATATATATATATATATATATATATATATATTCCTAATTTATATTCTGGCTCTTTTAGCCTATATTTTCTACATTTAATTTAACTTAAATTAACTTTCTGTGTACTGTATGTTTGCATTTTTAGATGAAATGTAAGTTCAATTATTTACCCAGTATCACTAACTTAGCTGTATTTAATGGGAAAACATTAATATCCTGTATGTAAATTCCTGTGTATATTTGCATTTTAAGGTGAAAATTTTAATAAATTATTTCCTAGCACCATTTCTTACCTGTATTTTAATTTGTGACCATTGATATACAGTATTTGATGAATTGTGTAGGGTTGGGATTTATGCCTTGCTTTCATTTACATATTAAACTTTGCTATACAAAGTTTGAGTGCTCCAAATATATGTAATATAATTTATTAAATAAAGGGATGGTGTTAGATTAAAAGGACAAAGTACAATAATATTAGCAATTTTCATTCAGCTTAATTTGCCATTATGCTTACCCACAGCAAATAATTCTGCAGCTATTCATGCGACCAATTGGATATGCTGCAATTAAAACAAAAAATGGAACTTTCAGGAGATTCTCCCAGTATCCTGGGATAGAAGAAAAACTTTCTGCATCCCGTTCACATCTGCCCTGTAGAAGAGGTGTGATGATGTGTTTTGTAGTGAATACCATCCTGACCTCACCTTCTGCAGAAAATCTTTGCTTTCTACAGTGAGGTTGTGATATTGCGATTCACAGCATCATCCCCCTGAGTTTTTGGTACTCTCTAGAAGTGGAGAGTCCCACAAAGTCAGCAAATGTAGAAAAATGAATTTCCAGTTTGTTTTTCTTTTTTTTTTAAATACTTGATTTATCTTCATTAGTTGGACGTGATGGGACATCAAGGTGCCTTATGTTATTACATATATGTTTATGTGGGTCTGAAAGATTGTACTGTATTACATTGTTTATAATGTACAAAGAAATGTAATTGCCTAATTGGCACACACAAACTGTCGGTTGATCCATGAAAAGTACCTGTCACCTGGTTATTACCTCCATAAAATCTTTTTACAGCATACAGTGGCTGTGATAATATGGCATTGATAAATATTCTGAAATTGTCCTCATGTTGACTGTAGTTAGGACCATGTATTCACCTTTATTCCAGTGCTGTGTTGTGTTGTCTTGTCTATTGCTTTATCCAGAGCTCGACTGCACTGCAACTTCATTTTCAAATGCTGGTAAATCTAGGTGCTCAACCGGTAAGTGGACACAGTTCTCCCTTCACTAACCATGCAGCATCCAATCATGCTGATAGGGTGGAGTAATAACACTCTCTGCAACAGCAGCTCTCACTAATTTCTACATTTTCCTCTCCTGACTCTGCGGTTTCCCACCTGTACCAGACACTAGAAACAGTCCTTGATGAAGTGGCTCCAGCTACCCATTACACCCCATGCAGGCTTAGACCCCAGCTGCGGCACTCCAAAATAACAAGACATCTACAAATTGGTCACGTAAAGTAGAACACCAATGACATAAATCTCGTAATCTGACTGATATCCTCACATACAGTATAAGACTATCTACCACTCCTACTGGACACTGCCAAACAAACATACTTTCAATCAATCATGTCTTATCGTGCAACCAACCCTAAGTGACTTTTTAACACAATCTCTTCTGCACCCTCCCCCTCCACCGGCTACCATCAGTGCACAAGAACTTGCCTCCTTCTTTAAAGACAGGATTGATAACATCAGAGTTGAAATGGTATGCTCTTCCACAACCTCTAACCCACTTTCTTCCCCACCTGAACCCTCTGGTACTTTCTCTTCATTTGAGCCCAAAAATGAAAAGGAAGTATCCACACTCTTCCTATCCTCCTACTCCACTACCTCTCCCATTGATCCTATACCTGCACAAGTCATTAAAACTCTATCTCCTGTGCTTATCCCAAACTTAACTAAAATCTGCAATCTTTCTCTTGCTACTGGTACTTTTCCTTCTCTGTTCAAACATGCAGTGATTACTCCCATTCTGAAAAAAACAATTCTAACCCTAACTCACTCTCTCACTACTGTCCTATCTCTCAGCTCCCATGCCTCTCCAATCTACTCGAGATGCTTGTCTACTCTCGCCTCACACACTTTCTCACACCCTCTTAGACCCACTTCAGTAAGACTTTTCTTCCCAACTCCCCACTGAGACAGCACTGACTAAAGTGGTGAATGATCTAGTAACTGCCAAGTCTAAAGGCCATTACACACTACTTATACTTCTAGATCTTTCTGCTG
The DNA here is from genome assembly GCF_055691185.1 of Crinia signifera. Classification (NCBI taxonomy): domain Eukaryota; kingdom Metazoa; phylum Chordata; class Amphibia; order Anura; family Myobatrachidae; genus Crinia; species Crinia signifera. Next base: position 66,081,157 of record NC_139226.1, read on the forward strand.
CATTTGACACTGTTGATCACACTCTTCTCATACAAACACTACAATCCCTAGGTCTTAATAATACAGCCATTTCCTGGTTCTCATCTTACCTATCTGAACGCTCTTTCAGTGTTCACTTCTCTGACACTACCTCCTCTTCACTACCTCTGTCAGTTGGAGTACCGCAAGGCTCAGCTTTAGGTCCTCTGCTTTTCTCCATCTATACTTCATCTCTTGGCAAACTAATCAGCTCTTTTAGGTTTCAGTATCACTTGTATTCGGACGATACTCAAATCTATCTATCAACCCCAGAGTTGTCACCAGTGGTCTTGGGCCAAATCTCTGAATGCCTATCTGCCTTCTCATCCTGAATGTCTTCTCGCCACCTCAAACTCAATATTTCCAAAATGGAATTACTTATATTCCCACCAGCCAAGAACAGTTATCATCCTGATATCTCCACAACTGTTGACAACTCGACAATCTACCCTACCCCACAAGCTTGTTGCCTAGGGGTAATCCTCGACTCTCAACTGTCCTTTGTTCCCCACATTCAATCTGTCTCCAAATCATGTTACATGCATCTAAAAAAAACATATGCAAAATACGACCCTATCTTACACAAGACACTACTAAATCTCTTATCCATGCACTCATTATATCCCGCATTGACTATTGCAGTAGTCTCCTAACTGGTCTTCCCAAGAACAGACTCACCACTGCAATCCATGTTAAATGCTGCTGCTAGGCTGATCTTCCTAGCAAGATGCTCATCGCCTGCTGATTCACTCTGCTAGTCCCTCCATTGGTTGCCTGTATTTTTACGTATTCAATATAAAATACTTCTACTCACATATAAAGCTACTAAACATACTGCACCAGCATATATATCCTTACTTATCACAAAATATCTCCCTTCTCGACCACTCTGCTCTGCGCAAGATCTGTGTCTCTCTTCTGCACGGATCACCAGCTCCCATTCACTATTACAGGACTTTCATTGGGTTTGAGCGGCCCTTCCATGCCCAACAAGACTCTCCACTAGCCTCCAAACTTTCAAGCGTTGCCTGAAAACTCACCTCTTCAGGCAAGCCTATCATATTTAATTACCACAAGCATAACCCTCTAAGGCACCTATGTATTATATAGCTTCCCTTCTGGACTTGCAACTCGGTGGGACTGCTATGCTATTACTGGTGCCTGCCCTTGTGTTTCCCTCCCATGTCCCTATAGATTCTAAGCTTGCAGCAGGGCTCTCCTACCTCCAAGTCTGCTGTTACCCAGTTTTATCACTGTCTACTATTGTAAAGCGCAACGGAATCTGCTGCGCTATATAATAAACGGTAAATAAATAAATAAATGTAGACACCCTGCAGATAATATCTCTGGTCAGTGTATGAGGACAGGAAGATGAACAAAAGTAACAACATTCAAGAATTGTGAAGGCATTTAAGTAACATTTTATCATTGTGGTATAAAAGTGCTGCATACAGTACTGAGGTCAACATGCTGTTGTGACTGGTAACATTGTCACTGTCACCTTGCAAAAGATCTCTGGTTTGGTAAGAAGCCGTAGCCTTGTATCCTGTGTGCCTCTGCTTTAGCCATCTGTGGGCCTTTTGGTGAACACTGTGAGCTGGATACATTGCACTTGTGGGCAACTCTGTCTAAGGGGCAAAAATGAATTTTATAATGAAGTGCATTCTTGTTTGTGAATAAATCTAAGGGGCAGATTCAGACTTGTTTGCACAGGTCAGAATTCGTCCCCATGCCTGATGGTGGGGGATTGAGCATGCGCATAGGCATGTGCATAGGCATAAATGCGCATGGTTCGGCAAAATTTAATTTGCCGGGGCACTCGCTGCCCGATTGACAGTTCAGAGGTGGACATCCGGCGTTTCATGGGCCTGCCCACAAAAACAGTGGGCAGACCCCTGCTAACGCAGGTGTGTCCCTGTCTGTTTGGGGTGGGTGGATGACGTCAGCGCTCGTCCCCAATTCGCAGAGGACCATCCAGCTGAAAAGTAAGTCCTGGCTTCAGAGTCTAGTGAGTAACCATCAAATGATTTTTCCTTTGTGCGGGAGCATGAGAGCAGATGTGTTAGCGCACGCATCTACTCGCAGCATAGCGAGGGGATCTTTGTAGCAGGTTTGGGGTGCGCTCACTGGGATGGCGTTAACCTGCTCGCCAGGCTTCGAACATACACAGCCTATCAAGCAGGTCTGAATCGGGCCCTAAGTGTAAGCCGATATTTGTTTGTGTAACACAAGCTCATCAAACAGTCATTTGTTTATAGCGTGTTGTACGGCTAGGCTTAAAAGTACATAAAAGTAGATTTTGCAACTATTGGTTATCTTAAGTACTAGTATCTGTTTGTATCTTAAGTACTAGTATCTGTATGTATCTTAAGTTCTACTTGGTTTTGGTACAGAAATATGCAAAACCATATTACAAAAATCAGCACCAAAACACCATTGCATCCTGCATAACACACATACAGTAATTAGGAACACTACACACTGAGTAACATTTCACTACTAATGGAAATATGATCTTCATGTCATTTTTAGATGTCTAAGGGGTTTAGTCCACAATCTTGTAGCATCTGTTTATGTTGCTGATGAATGGTCTGAGCTTCATTTGTCCACTTCTGCCCAGCCACACTGAGTTTAGACAGTATCTGATCCAGGCAAGACTAAAGAAGAAGGATAATAGTCAGTGGGAGAGTCAGAAAGCACAGTACAAATAAATATCTTTCAATGAATCACTAGCTCAACTGTTCCCCTTAATATTTCCCAAATTTCATGAACAGATCAGTGCGATCGATCAGTGCTGGCTTCTCTGTGTATAAGGTTTTAAAATATAGAAGTAAAAATGTGTTGGTCCCTCCTTTACAAGCATACTCAGGCTCTTTGAAATGGTCCTGGTTCAAATTATACAGGGGAAAAAAATATGTAGGATTCCCCTATATTTAAAGAACTGGCACCAGGCTCTTGGACCAGTCCTGTTTCATAAATATGGAAGAAAAAAAAACCATAGGGCCTTATTCTGGTTCATTCCTTCGGATACCTGTACGCACTCATACGACCGATTGAACCATGCACACACACTGAGCAAAGTCATGCCTACAAGCCCACAGATTCCGTTCGGATGGACCAACACACAAAGGGGAGTGGCGAATGAATGCACGTACGCTCCTCTGTGTGTACGGCACTTACAATGTCTGAACGGACTTCCATCGTAACCTCCAGCGCTGGGCGACCGACAAAATGCCCTCTGATAAGTTTTTTTCACGCCACAGCGCGATTCCGCACGGAACTCATGCTCTAACCCATTACCCAAAGTGTATGTTGTTTATTTCATTCAATTAACTAATTGCCTTCCTCAATTGCAATTAAAATTAACCCTTACTACATGTTGTTTCTGTTTGTTTGGAATGTGCTACTTTGCTAAGCAGCTGTGTTTAGGTGTCACAGGTTAAACTTGCAAATTATGGTTCCCATGTTGTTTCCATGTAGGTAGATAATTGATAAATGAGAGAAACCTCTATGCTGCTGGGGTGTGTATTGCGTGCAACTGAAAGTTTTTTAGCCATTTTACATGTTGATTGCCCGGGCGAATGCAGGCCCGATCATGCGGCTGGTGATCGGCTGGTCAACGAAGCTTGAGACTTGCTTTTTTCCTCAAGAATGTTTTTCATGTGAGAAGCTCTGATCGGTCAAAGACTCATGCAAGGCGTACGCCCAGCACTTGTTGTCACCACCCATATACACACCCCGGTTCACGCCCAGTTTTGCCCACTTTTGATGCTGCGCCCTGTGATACACCCACATTACTCCCACTGTGTCCGACCATGCATGGCTTACTTTTATTTGTTGGCTGTGTTGCATCCATGCACGGTGGTGGGCGGCCGCACATGCACATAGTAAACGGTACGCATGCACAATGGCCTGAATAAGGGCAAAAGTGTCCCAGCGGCAAACGCAGGATTTTTAGAGGGGCTTTTCCAAATGTAATCCAAAATCTAGTACTTGGGTCTAGGGGAGCATTAAAGGCCTGAAAATTGGTATTTTTATACACTGGATACTGTATGAAATACAGTATTGATTATTAACAGTACAGATGGCCTATAGTATAGGCTCCCACTTCATGGTAAGGCTCCTGTCTCTTCTTCCTAGCAGCTGCTCTCTGGTCCATTGTGATGTTTGAGGGCTCAGATCCACACATGTGGTAGAAGAAGCTGGTACACTAGGCATGTGCAACAGCTCTGCTCTGTCCCTTAAACTGCATGATGTGGTGGCAATTCTATTGATCATATTATATACCAGTGCTATTTCACAATTTAAGGCACTTGCCAAGAGGAGGGGGTTTCTGGGCAACCAGAACCCCCCCCCCCCCTGCATTTGCCTATGTGTCCCCCTATATCAAGCTCCACTAGCCACAGGTAGTAATGCCACAGCCAGAGAATTTGCTTATATTAGTCCCCAGGACATAATATTAACACCTCCAAAGTCAGCCCTGGACGGTGTTTCCTGGGGGAGTAGGAATCCCCCCAATATAGAGGTCCTTCTGTGATGCTTTCCAAAGGTAAGTATGTTAGAATTCAGGTGAGTATATTATTATTTTCAGGTGTTAAGAATCTTTATCCAACTGGTATACAGTATGATGCAGATATCCACAGTTTCAATAAAAAAATAACAATTTATTTTAAGAACAAAATATATTATCAAGATTCACACAACAGGCAATACTGTATATGCATAAAAATAGATCAACAGTTACAATTCATGTTTTATTATACTGGAACTGAAGTCGGTTGTTCGTCTTCCTGCACTTTGTTCCCAATAGATCCTTAAAGATAATAGATAAAACAACCCTACCTTTTCCTTCTAAAACCAATAAATACGTTATTAACTTTCACCAAACAATTGCATACAAGAATACAACAAATGACCTTTGAAATAACTGTTATATTATTATTGCGCAATAATATAGGACCAAATAAGTGTATACTGGAATATATTCCTTAAAAATTAAAATAAATGCTTTTATATTTGTTTTCAATGTCCCTTGGTGCACCAAATTCCACTGTCTCTCAAGAGCTGAGAATTCCACAATAAGCAGTCCAATGTAAGTCTTATTCCTTTGAAGTAGCAATTAGAAACAATATATTTGTAATCCACAAAGGAAACTCTGAAGTCTTAAGGCCACTTCTGTAGATAATAATTATTGCATCCACTCAATTGACTTTTTCTGGGTTAAATCTGTCACTTAGATTAATACTTCCTTACGTTAACAACTTTAGTGGCTGATAGCACCTGAAGAACTTTTATTCTAAGGGGGCGATTTATTGACCCTCCCCTCTCCAGGCCAGGCCCCTCCCCTTCCCAATCCTCACTCCTCCAGAAGCACCAGGTGAGCAGTGCCCTTATTAAGGTGACATACTGACACTGTACTCTGTGTATGCGATGCACATTGCCCCACACCCCCCGCCTGCTGTGCACACAACATATAGCCCGGGCACTGACACCCGCACCCGGCAACATGCACACCCCTGCGGTCTCCCGCTGCTGTCTGGGACAGCATCCAGCATGAGGCTCAAGGACCCTAGGGGGGACGACCACCCCATTCGCCCCTCTCTAAATTCGTGCCTGACTCATTATTCTGTTGAAGTTTATAACAAATAAGGGATACTGTCCTTTGCTCTGTTTCACTGTATACTGTTTGCCTCCGCTTCTTTAACTCTCACTCCCTTTATATCCTCTGCCACTGTGCAGATTAAATGTCACTTATGCAGACCAGTAAAGATATACAGTTTTATTAAACCAAAAGCAGAATTTCTAGCGTAATGCTGCCCATACACTTATGCGATCAGATGCGATGCGACATCGCAATGCGATGTCCCATCACATCTGATCGCATCAAGTGGTGCCCAGTGCAGCACCCGATGTCGCATGCCATCCTGCCGATGGACATCGGGTGCTGGAAGAGGGGTGGTGTGGGGCTGTGTAGGCGGGACCGGAGCTTGTCAGCAGCGGGACTTGTCAGCAGCAGCAGTGACCAGCGGTGTAGCTAGGCGACATGGTGCCCGGAGCAAGGGCATATTTCGCGACCCCCCCCCCCCCGGTAATGAATTGGGGGCGTGGCTAACATGTGTTGGCATGTTACATTTGAAAAGAAAAAAACACTGTAACGGAATCTGCTGCACTATATAAGACACTGTAACGGAATCTGCTGCGCTATATAAGACGCTGTAACGGAATCTGCTGCACTATATAAGACACTGTAACGGAATCTGCTGCGCTATATAAGACGCTGTAACGGAATCTGCTGCGCTATATAAGACGCTGTAACGGAATCTGCTGCGCTATATAAGACACTGTAACAGAATCTGTTGCCCTATATAAGGTGCTGTAACGGAATCTGCTGTGCTATATAAAACACTGTAACGGAATCTGCTGCGCTATATAAGACACTGTAACGGAATCTGCTGCGCTATATAAGACGCTGTAACGGAATCTGCTGCGCTATATAAGACGCTGTAACGGAATCTGCTGCACTATAAAAGACGCTGTGATGGAATCTGCTGCGCTATATAAGACACTGTAACGGAATCTGCTGCGCTATATAAGACACTGTAACGGAATCTGCTGCGCTATATAAGACGCTGTAACGGAATCTGCTGCGCTATATAAGTAACTGTAACAGAATCTGCTGCGCTATATAAGACACTGTAACAGAATCTGCTGCGCTATATAAGACAGTGTAACGGAATCTGCTGCTCTATATAAGACACTGTAACGGAATCTGCTGCGCTATATAAGTAACTGTAACAGAATCTGCAGCGCTATATAAGACACTGTAATGGAATCTGCTGCGCTATATAAGACGCTGTAACGGAATCTGCTGCACTATATAAGACACTGTAACGGAATCTGCTGCGCTATATAAGACGCTGTAACGGAATCTGCTGCGCTATATAAGACGCTGTAACGGAATCTGCTGCGCTATATAAGACACTGTAACGGAATCTGCTGCGCTATATAAGACGCTGTAACGGAATCTGCTGCACTATATAAGACACTGTAACGGAATCTGCTGCTCTATATAAGACGCTGTAACGGAATCTGCTGCGCTATATAAGACGCTGTAACGGAATCTGCTGCGCTATATAAGACACTGTAACGGAATCTGTTGCCCTATATAAGGCGCTGTAATGGAATCTGCTGTGCTATATAAAACACTGTAACGGAATCTGCTGCGCTATATAAGACACTGTAACGGAATCTGCTGCGCTATATAAGACGCTGTAACGGAATCTGCCGCGCTATATAAGACGCTGTAACGGAATCTGCTGCACTATAAAAGACGCTGTGATGGAATCTGCTGCGCTATATAAGACACTGTAACGGAATCTGCTGCGCTATATAAGACACTGTAACGGAATCTGCTGCGCTATATAAGACGCTGTAACGGAATCTGCTGCGCTATATAAGTAACTGACAGAATCTGCTGCGCTATATAAGACAGTGTAACGGAATCTGCTGCGCTATATAAGACACTGTAACGGAATCTGCTGCGCTATATAAGTAACTGTAACAGAATCTGCAGCGCTATATAAGACACTGTAACGGAATCTGCTGCGCTATATAAGACGCTGTAACGGAATCTGCTGCGCTATATAAGAAACTGTAACGGAATCTGCTGCGCCATATAAGACACTGTAACGGAATCTGCTGCGCTATATAAGACACTGTAACGGAATCTGCTGCCCTATATAAGGTGCTGTAACGGAATCTGCTGCGCTATATAAGACACTGTAACGGAATCTGCTGTGCTATATAAGACACTGTAACGGAATCTGCTGCCCTATATAAGGTGCTGTAACGGAATCTGCTGCACTATATAAGATGCTGTACTGGAATCTGCTGCGCTATATAACATGCTGTAAATAAATAAATATATATACAGCACACACACCCCCACCCCACCCCGGGGCCCCACAAATCCACCAAAAAACAAGTTTATTATTACTGTAACAACATAATTTAACTGTAAAAAAAAAAATCCACCTTGAATAAGTTAGAGGCACAGGCGGCAGCAAAACCACCTTCTCCTTCTCCAGGCTGACGACGCCATGCTGTAGCCAGGGAGGAGGTTACACTGACTCTGGGAGGGTCTGTACAGTGCTGCGCTGCCCGGAAGCCGCCCGCCCGGACCGAGCAGCATCAGCAATTAATTTCAGAGAGAGGAGAGGACATGGAGTGTCAGCCCGCCGCCCGGCCTCACCGTCCGTGACACTTGGCGGCAGGGACCAAGCGAGCAGGGCAGGAGGCAGGCGCCGGGCAGGGCAGGAGGCAGGCGCCGGACACTGCTTGAGTGACTTGCGGAGGGGGGGCGGGCCGGCGGCGCCGGGCAGGGCAGGAGGCAGGCGCCGGACACTGCTTGAGTGACTTGCGGAGGGAGGGCGGGCCGGCGGCGCCGGGCAGGGCAGGAGGCAGGCGCCGGACACTGCTTGAGTGACTTGCGGAGGGGGGGCGGGCCGGCGGCGCCATTCGACCAATTGCCGCCCGGAGCATGAGCTCCGGTGGCTCCGCCCTCCCTACGCCTCTGGCAGTGACTTTGAAACACTGGAAGGCCCTCTGATCAGAGGGCCATCCAGTGTTAGTCATCTGCTGCCGCTGCCAAATCCTGCTGCCTGAAAGCTCCAACGCTCCGGTCCCCGCTACACAGCCAAGCCTCCCCAGCCAGGTACCGGCTCGCCGTCAGCGCTCCGGTCCCCATCCCGGCCCCACTCCCCAAACCCGCCGCTGATTGCATTCCAGCAATCGCATGTGGTTAAAAACCACATTAGGTTCTCTTCATTCCAAGCAGGCATTCAAGTGGTTTTGCGGCCTAGGGGTGCTGAGAATTTTTTTTTCTGATACTATAGGGCCCCATGATTCATAAAGGTTTGGGAACCACTGTGCTAAGCAGTTCATTTTGCATTATAAGGTTGAACCTGCTACCACCACTAGTTCTAAGCTCACTTATGAGTACGTTAGCCAATGGAATAGCCAATAGCCAATGGAATAGTTCAGTCACAGTATTTTGTAATACCATCGATCCCAAAGACTTGCTTAACAGAGAACAAACAGGACATCTGAAAGGTTGGGGAATGAGGTATGACCACCACATGTAGAAGAAAGTACCCTCCTCTCCACAAAAAGGAGTTTTATGTAGCCGGAAAGACAGGATGACACTTGAATAGCTCTAAGGGCGTAATTCATGTTTGCACACGAGTTTCAAAGCTTTGGAAGCTGCTGCCCAGAAATGAAAGGAGACGCACACAAATGGGTGCGGTATGACTGTCTGACAGGGGGGATTCCGATGGTCAGTATCCCGACATCGGAATCCCGACTGCCGGTGCTCCGACAGTAGGGCAAGCGCAAAGAAGCCTCTTGCGGGCTCACTGTGCTCACCACGCTGTGGGCACAGGTTCTATTCTCACTCTATGGGGGTCGTGGACACCCACCATGGAGAATAACCCCTGTCAGTCAGGATCCCCCCTGTCGGAGCACTGGCAGTCAGGATTCCAACGTCAGGATACTGACCATCGGATTCCCCCCTGTCGGGCAGTCACCCTGCCCCCCCCGACATACTTATTTGCAATTCCATATTCATATGAAGGGCTTAAAGTGGTCCTGGAGAGGTGGTGGAACTCAGTTTCCTCTGCCACCTAATTCCTCCCCTTCTCCTCAATGTCAGGGGGTAGGGTTTTGACACCACCTGCAAACTATAATGCTTTTCTGTTAGAATTACTGTGCAGGACGAAGGTGGAGGTTAAACTACTGTAGTTCCAATTTGCCCTGCACAGTAAATCTAACAGGAACATTGCAGGTGGTGGTACTCCATTCCACCCCGTTTCCCACACTTCAACCCCTGTACATATGCAAACTGTATGCAATAACAAGGAACATCACTTGCTCGGGTAACTCTATAGCTATGCAGGCTGAACACAACAGTAGCGACTTGGCACCATGTTTTTGCTGATGTAGAAGCTTGCAGCTGAAGGAAGATACACGCCTCGAAAATGGCCATAACACGCCAATAATTTCTTTTTTGTAGATTGGGCATGCACAAAAAATGTAATTGTCCCCACTGTGAGTCAGTCACACAATGAAAAAGGTGTAGAGCTGTATTCCACCCACGATTATCCGTGCAAATGTGTTGACCTGAAGTGATGAACAGTCCATTGCAGAAGTGCACCATCCTGAGATTGAGGGAGGGGGTGTTGGGGAGGTAATGAGGTGCCCCAAGCCTTGATGTGGTCAGCAGATCCTTAATGTGAAGCACACTGGCTGCACCTTAACTCTTGCATGAGCAATCACTGTGTGGGAGTTGGGCCTAGGTTTTTACTACTGCTGGTACACAGCTGACTAGGATAATGATGCCACTAAACCCCAGATAAGAATTTACAAGTACAGTACAGCAACTCAGTATTACTAGTGCTGTATTCTCACAGTAGGGCCATTCTCTTATTCTGTACATATTAAAAAATATATGTCTCTGTTGGTATATCTGCTTATAAAATGCTGTTAAGGTTTTTTTACTGGAAAACATTATAATACAGAATTTCAAATAAGTTTGCGAATAAGACACATTGTAACAGAAAAATTCAAATGCAAAGATGCTGGGCACTATCGAGTAACACCATGGTATGGCACATCTAGAAGGCTGTTTAATGTGCCAGGAGGCTACATGTATGTGGACACTACAGTACTTTCCTCACAGTGCATAAAAGAATAATTCATCACAGAAAGTCCTGTTGTACACTTGTATCAGCCGCATCGAAAAGTAAAGTTTACCAAAGCTTTTAGTTAATGCAAAAGAGCTTAAATTCATATAGGACACACATGCAACAATTATTGGTACTTTTTTCCTAGCATGGTGCAAGCGATAAAAATTGTGTCCATCGGGACCCCACGAAATCGCGTCGATCGCATCGCATGCAACCAAATCGCATGCGATGCGATTGACGCGATTTTTACATTGGTCGCCACACTATATAAAAATCAGCTCCACGCCGACGTGGATAGTGAGGGTATGAAAAGGTCGGAGGACATGTACCGCCGTCCCTCGCGGGCTCGCTGCGCTCACTTCGAGTTGCCGTTGATCGTGGGGTGGCGTTAACAATGGGAGGGGGGGGGGGGGGCATTTTGCATGTTGAATACCCATAAGGGTGGGTATACAATGAAAAATCGGGTCCATTGGCCCATTTAACATTGTTCCCTATGTAAAATCGCGACCATCGCATTGGTCGCATCGCATGCGATGGATGCGATTTTTTAATTGTTGGGGAAAAGGCTAAAAATAGCTCTGAAATCACGTCAATCGCATCCATCGCATACCTTAACTTAAGGTATGCGATCACCTACGACGGGTGCCATGCTAGGAAACAAGTACCCAATTTTTAATACATTTAATACATTTAAGAATGTAACTTACATGCAGTACAGTCTCATATTCTGTTTCCATGTTCTCTACTTCTTTCTTAAGCTCTGTGATTTCATCCTCTTTCTCTTTTGCTATGCGTTGTGATTCTTCTGTAAGCATGTGCAGTGCATGCTGGGACTTAGCTATGAAAAGGTATAAACAGGTTTATTATAAATATGACACATTCGCTACTCATTCATGGAAATTAGATCTAAAAGCATAATCTAAGCAGAGTACCAAATAATTCTCTAATGTTTCTACCCATACTTGTGTACTCTCCTGGGGTGGGATGTACAAAAAAATGTACATTTCCAAATGCACTAAAGCCCTACTGATGGGGCTTCACTGCGGGGGTTACGCTTGCTTTAGCTAGCATGACCCCATGGAATACAAATACAAAAGTGGTATAGACTAACTGAGAGTGCGCTTACTGCAGCTGGTGAGTAAATAAACAGAGTGAAGTTCCTAAATTCCTTCACCCGGAAACACAAATGCACAAAAAAAGAATTCTGAAAGTTCACTAATACCCCTTTTACACCAAAATGCCGGGTCGCGCCCAGGCTTTTGGACCCAGCTTCAACCCCGATGCGACCCAGTGTTTGTTACCTTTTACACCAGCAAATTTCCCCTGCACGCCTCCCCTGGCAGAGGCGGTTCCAGAGCCAGGGCTTGGAGATGACAAGATGTCCAAGTGCCGGGACTGCCGATTGCCGCACTGGGCCCTGGATCACCATGCTGGGGGCAAGCCCAGCACCAAGGTAAGTTGCTGGGCTGCACCTAGCCCCCGCTCACCCCCCAGGTGAATGGATGCGGCACACAGGCATCCATTCACCTCCTCCCTACCTCTGCAGCTGTCTGCAGAGAACAGAAGACATCAGTGGAGGCTGTGTGTGCCCCCCCATCCAACCTGCGGATGCAGCGGTCAGGAGGTTGGGCTTCCCCCATTGATGTAAACAGGAGCCGGGTCAGATGACCCGGCTTACACATTTACACTACCCTTTTTTTTTTTTTCAATTTCACTTGTACCTTACTGGCATTGTGACCAATAAAGAGGTTTTTTGTACTTAATTACATTATATAGTTACATAGTAGGTGAGGCTGAATAAAGACTTGCGTGCATCTAGTTCAACCTATGTTTATAGTAGTTTATCCCTTGTTGTATTGTATGTTCTGATATTTTAAAGACAGATTATGTTACTTGTTTAATCTTTCCTCATAGCTTAAATTCTCCATTCCCCTAATAAGCTTTATTGCTCTTCTTTGGATTTTTTCTAATTCTATGATGTCCTTTTTATAGTGTGGGACCCAGAACTGCACTGCGTATTTGAGGTGCGGTCCAACCAATGATTTGTACAGAGGCATAATTACTTTTGAGTCTCTAGTTTCCATGCCCTTTTTAATACATGCGAGAATTTTGTTGGCCTATTTTGTTGCTATATTACATTGAGCACTACACCCCAGTTTGTTGTCTATTTGGACTCCTAGATCCTTTTTGGGTACTCTTTACTTAGAAGGGCGCCCACGATTTTGATCGTGGGCATCGTTAGTAAAAAATCTCGGGCATCTCGGGCATTGAATGCACTAAAAAATCGGGTGCGATCAACCGACGAGATGCCCGAGATTTCCCATAGGGAACAATGTTAAATGTCTCAATTGACCCAATTTTCCTGTTCAATGCCTCAATTGACCCGATTTTTCCATAGGAAACAATGTTAAATGGGCCACAGAGGCCAAATAGGCACCCTGAAGTGTATAATGGGCACCCAAATTGTTAACGCCACCCCACGATCAACGTCAACCCGATGCGTGGCGAGCGCAGCGAGCCCGCGAGGGGCGGCGGTACGTGTCCTACGACCTTTTCATACCCCCACTATCCACTTTGGCGTGGAGTTGAGAATAGAAAGTGTGGCGAGCGCAGCGAGCCACCGTGCCCGAAGCGTGGCGAGCGCAGCGAGCCCCGCGAGGGTACGCGGACAGCTGTGAAGCCCGCGAGGGGACGTGGATACCTGTGAAGGTATCCGCGTCCCCTCGCGGGGCGCGCTGCGCTCGCCACGCTTCGGGCTCGGTGGCTCGCTGCGCTCGCCACACTTTCTTTTCTCAACTCCACGCCGACGTGGATAGTGGGGGTATGAAAAGGTCGTAGGACGCGTACCGCCGCCCCTCGCGGGCTCGCTGCGCTCGCCACGCTTTGGGTTGATGTTGATCGTGGGGTGGCGTTAACAATTCAGGTGGCCATTATTCACTTCAGGGTGCCTATTTGGCCTCTGTGGCCCATTTAACATTGTTTCCTATGGAAAAATTGGGTCAATTGAGGCATTGAACAGGAAAATCGGGTCAATTGAGACATTTAACATTGTTCCCTATGGGAAATCTCGGGCATCTCGTCTGTCGCATCGCACCTGATTTTTTAGTGCATTCAATGCCCGAGATGGCCGAGATGGGCGCCCTTCTAAATAAAGAGTACCCCTTTTTGAGTACTGAATTACCCAATTCATCCCCGCTTAGGTTATAACTAGCACACTAGTTATGTCTCCCAAGGTGCATGACCATGCATTTGTTCACATTGAACCTCATCTTCCACTTTTTTGCCCACTCATCTAGATTGTCAAGATCATTTTGAAGCGTGGTGACATCTTCTGATGATTTAATAACTCTGCTCAGTTTTGAATCGCCCGCAAAGATGGATACATTGCTGAGTAACCCCATTCCAATATCATTAATAAAAATATTAAACAAAATGGGCCTAAGAAACGAACCCTGTGGCACTCCACTTAGTACCGTGTTTCCCCGATAATAAGACACTGTCTTATTTTTTTTTTTCACCCAAAAAAGACCATAGGTCTTATTTTCGGGGGAGGGCTTATTTTAATAGACCTTGACAGGTCCATTAAAACATGCCCCACTGTGCCTTTAAAAAAATGCCCCACTGCGCCTTAATAAAAATGCCCCAGTCCACAATTACCAGTCATCCATTGTACCATACATGCCCCCACCTGTTTGTGTAATGGATCTCTTAAAAAGGACCTGCCGGCGCTGTGTGTGCTGAGCGGCGTTGAGCTGAGAGGTGATGTGCGCAGCGTGATGTGCGCGGCGTGACGTCACGCCGCGCCTACCGCAATGCATCCCTGGGAACGGGAGCTGCGGTGTTGCAGGCGTGAGAGGAGGTGAGCGGAGGGCAGCGGGGGTCAGCGGGGCTGAGCGGGGCCTACCGTACACCTACAAAATACCGGTACCAAAAAATAAATGGGAAATTTGATAGGGCTTAATTTCGGGGGAGGGCTTATTTTGGACCAGCGTCCAAAATCTGGGGTAGGGCTTATTATCGGGGTAGGTCTAATTATCGGGGAAACACGGTACTGGTATCATGTTTAATATGGCACTGTTCACGACCACTCTTTGTTCTCTATTACACAGCCAGTTCTCTACCCATCTACAGATATTTGCCCCTAATCCCATGTCCTCCATTTTATTTATCAACCTCTTGTGTGGTACTGTGTCGAAGGCTTTAGCAAAATCTAGGAAAATCACATCTACAGCCTTTCCATTATCAAGGTTTTTGCTAACCTCTTCATAGAAACCAAGTAGATTAGTTTGGCATAAACAATTTTTCATGAACCCATGCTGGTTATTACTGAGTAAACTATGAAGGTATAAATATTCCTGGATACCATCTCTTAAAAATCCTTCAAATATTTTACCTACTATTGATGTTAAACTAACAGGTCTGTAATTAGCGGGATCCTCCTTTTTTCCTTTTTTGAATAATGGCATTACCTCTGCTATTCTCCAGTCTTTTGGTACCTTTCCTGATGATAGTGAATTATCAAAGATATAGGGGGAAGTTTACTAAAGGAAATTTGTTAAAAAATAGGTGTATTTGTCACTCACCTTGCGACCAGGTAAGTATCTGCACTGCTGAAGTGACTTGACTCCTGCTGCTTTCCCGTTAGTACCACATAAGCACGGTTTAACAGATTTTTATTATAACATATTCAGCCGAACAATTATACGGAAAAGTAACATTTACAATATGAATGGCAAACAGATGCCGATTAGATATACAAACAGACTGCAATACACTCTTTATTAAAACCGGAACGTGTCTCCACTGTAGAATATCTGCCTCTCCTCCCGCGTTCCTGTACCAAAATCTTACAATCTTACCTTGATGGTTAAAGGTTAGATTAATTACATATGTATTATTTTCTAAAACATAAACTTTTTCTTATCTATAACTTGTGACTTATGTTCAAAATATTATTGCGCAATAATGTGCTCTATCGGTATATCTATTACTTTGTTAAATAACCTTTCTTTACTTTTAGGATCCTATCTGTTTGGGGACATACTATATAACACTAATGCTGCTTTCCCACTGCCTACACGGGTAATGACCCGTTTTTTTTAAACGGGTCTTTAAACGGGTAAGAGCCATAAAGACTCTTTCCCACTGCAGCTTTTAAACGGTAAATTACCGTTTAAAAGCTGTTTTTGTCACATTCCCACTTACCCGTTTAAAAACCCGTTTAAGCAGTGTAAAGATAGGGGGGGGGGGGGGGAATTTAAAAAAAAAAAACGGCGTGGGGTCCCCCCCACTGCCGTAACCAGCACCAGGCTGAAAGAGCCGGGGCTGGTAATAAAAAAATCAGGAAACCCGACAAATAGGGGTTCCCAAAATACGGGGGACAAAATGACTAGGGGTCCCCCGTATTTTAAGAACCAGCCCCAGGCACAACCAGCCAGCAGGGTAATGCCACAGCCGGAGGACACTTATGATATAAGTTCCCGCGGCCAAAGCATTAACCCTACCGACCAGTCAGCCTGGCCAGGGGCCCTGGGGGAGTGGGGACCCCCCCAATAAAGGGGTCCCCCCCCTCCAGGACTTACCTGACCAGGCTGAAGCCTGGTGCTGTCCTCGATGCCCCTGGGCGGTGGGCATCGAGCTGATGGTATGGTGTAAAAAATAGAATAAAAACCATTGTCTTTTACTGGTGAACTATGAGTCCCAGCAAGCCTCCCCCGCAAGCTGGGACTTGGAGAACCACAAGTCCCAGCCTGCGGGGCATTAAAGGGCCCGCTGGGTCTTGTAGTTCCACAGTAAAAGAAAGAGTTAAATAAACACACTGACACACGTGAAAAATAAAAGTTTAATACATACATAACACATACATACTGATACTTACCTATCTTGAGCCCGTAGGTAGCCCTGGTCCTGATGTCCTGGTCCGTGTCGGCGTCTGTATCCATGTCGGCGACGGCGTCGGCGGTCCGGAGTCCGAAGAAATCCATTTGGGAAGCTGTGGAAGGAAACCATACTCACCTGTCCCAGCGCGACGTAGTCCAGGTAAGGTCTTTGCAAAAAAAACAAACCGACACCCCGAAACCAGACCGGACTGACGGAGACGCACGTGTGTTTGTTTACATCGTGCGGCTCCGCCTCCCGAATGCCGCTATTGGCCGCCTTGGGGTGTCCTGGAAATCCTGCGAATAGTGATACCTTGCTTGCCTTGTATTATCCGACTGTCTTTTCCTACAAGGGGACAATTATTTATTCGGCAATGGGCATCCCCTGACCTTGGTCGGGTTTAGCCTTTACTCACAACCAGTGCTTTGAATAAGGATCTAGCTGCACTAGGACTTGCCTGAGCTGACTTTATACTCCACGTTGGCTAGCCTTCTATCCTGATGAAGGCGTCCCCTGACCTTGATCGGGTTTAGCCTTCCTCACAACCAGTGCGTTGGATAGGGAGCTCGCTGCACTATGACTCGCCTGAGCTGACTTTATACTCCATGTTGGCTAGCTTTCTATCCTGACATGGCGTCCCCTGACCTTGATCGGGTTTAGCCCGCTAGCATCCCTGTGGTATCCTGAATATTTCTTGGAGCTTGGCTGACTGTTGTGGGGCTGATCAGAGTGGGTTACTATATAAGCCACCCCTCCGGAACCTTCTATAAGCTCACTTTGGCTTAGATGAATGAGTAAGCCCTAGGTGAGTGTTCCTTTGTGTATTAGCTGTATGAATGTGTGGGTGATGGGGGTGAGAGTACACCTTTTACTCACCACCACTCGGTCTCTTTCCCCGGATGACAGGGCTCCAGCTCTGAGCTGGCTGTCACTATCCCCGAGTGACGCTGAATTCTCCTGCTCCGGCCTGCCCACACTGGATCACGTCAGCCGGCCTTCCCCCGACTCCTTCCCAAGATGGCGCCCGGGTCCGTCTTCCAGCAACCGCTTCACTCTGGCCACTTCTCCCTGTTTCTGACGTCCACTCGGCTGTTTGGGACTGCCGCAAATCCCCTGGACACACTAGCTTTAAGCGGCCTGCACCGGACTTTGCACTTTGTCCGGTAAGTGTCCCGGATCATTCTCCGTCTCTCACTTCTCCGCTACTTTACTGCGTAGATCCCCTCAACTCTCAGCTGCTGGATCAAACTACTGCGACACAGCTCCAACGGCTCCCCCTTTTATCTTCCACCGCGCGTGCCCCGCTCCGTGTCGGGCCGGTACACGCTCCACTGAACTTTATTTATAAGTACATTGATGCTCCCCCAACAGCCTGAACACCCTGTGTAGAAGGGACAGTCTCCCAGGCACTATATACAGTTTACAGGGTCTTGGTGGTGCTGGTTCACTTGTAGTTTCCTTAAGCCACTGTCCCGCAACATTATCAAGGAAGCAATATTACATAAGGGCTCTTCAGCTACCATTTAACAATTTACAGTGTGAACTACATGTTATATCAGACCAACATTCTTATTTACAAATATACCATCCCAGTGATATAGGATGCCACATATTTGTATCCAGAAATACACTTATTTTTGACATTTACTATCCCGAAAATACGTCAATTCGTATACGTATTGATGTGCTATCAATACGAATACGAATTGCCGTATTTTTGGGATAGTAAATGTCAAAAATAAGTGTATTTCTGGATACAAATACACCTATTTTTTACAAATTTCCTTTAGTAAATTTCCCCCATAATGTAGAGGGGAAGCTAATTCCTCCCTTAATTCCATTAGTACCCTATGATGAATCCCTTCTGGCCCAGGTGATCTATTTGTTTTGATTTTGCTGAGACAATTTATGTACATTATTGTCCTTCATCCATTGTTGCCTATAGATTCTGATAGTGTCATACTGTCCATCAAGCGCACACACACGTCCATCAAGCGCAAGTCTCCATTATTCCATTTATTATTCTACCTCTAAGAGGATGGCCTCCCTCTTTTTGGAGCCTAGCTGCTGCAACCATATACCAATAAGTGAGCACCAACCCCCTCCCCTCATACCATAGTTTACTTGCTCCCCTGCGTGTGCTCAGCGAGGATCGATTTTTAGCAACTGCGCATACTCATTAGAGATGTGCGGCGGCCACTTTTTCGGGTTTTGGTTTTGGATCTGGATCTCCCTTCGTGTTTTGGATCTGGATTGGTTTTGGCAAAACCACCCTTGTGGGTTTTGGTTTTGGATCTGGATTATTATGAAAAAATGCTAAAAATGGCTAAAATAACAGAATTTGGGCCTGTTTTTGCCCCTAAAGTATTATTGACCTCAATAACATTAGTTTCCACTCATTTCTAGTCAATTTTGATCACTTCACAGCTTACAAAATTGTTTTCATTTACTGTAGTTGGGCCAAAAGGGTATACCGAGGTAGCTGGATGACTAAGCTAAGCGACAGCAGTCGGCATCACATACATGTGGACCTTACACTTCCAACCTGGCAGAGCGGCACTGCAGGGGCAGACAGGGTGGCAGTTTAATAAACTATCCCAAAAAAAGAGAAATGCTCCAAACAGCAAATACAAAGAGGTATCGGCCTTGTCATGACTGGTGGTAGCAGCTTCAGCACTCCCACTATTTCCTCCTCCATCATCCTCCAAAAATGTGTTTTTATTTTATTTATTACTTTTATTTATTTTTCTTACTTTACACTGGACACAGCCTGTCACACTGGACACAGCCCCTTGGACACTGGACACTGCCCCTGGACACAGCCCCTGGACACTGCCCCTGGACACAGCCTGTCACCCTGGACACAGCCCCTTGGACACTGGACACTGCCCCTGGACACAGCCCCTGGACACTGCCCCTGGACACTGGACACAGCCTGTCACCCTGGACACAGCCCCTGGACAATGGACACAGCCTCTGGACACAGCTCCTGTACACTGGACACAGCCATCACACTGGACACAGCCCCTGGACAATGGACACAGCCGTCACACTGGACACAGCCTCTGGACACCGCCCCTGGACACAGCTCCTGTACACTGGACAATGGATATATGTCACGCTGGACACTGGATATATGCCGTCACACAATGGTTAGATGTCACAGTGGCCACTGGATATATGTCGTCACACTGGACACAGGATATATGTCGTCACACTGGACACAGGATATATGTCGTCACACTGGACACAGGATATGTCGTCAGTCGTCACACAGGACAGGACACAGGATATATGTCGTGAGTGACTTGTGACACTGGACAATGGATAAGATATAGGCCGTCACACTGGACACAGCCCCTTGTATTAATGCTGCCCCTGTACACAGTGTACTACTCAGCAGCACTGCAGCCCCTGTGTGTGAGCACTGCAGCACTGAGTTAGTTAAATCACAAAAAAAACACAGGGTCGAGGGCTAAATAAAATAAATCACAACACAGGGCTTAGGGCTAAATAAATCACATCAGGGCACGGGCCACAGGACAGCCCCTGGACAGTGGACACTGCAGCCCCTGCGTGTGAGCACTGCAGCACGACACAGGATATATGTCGTCACACTGGACACAGGATATATGTCGTCACACTGGACACAGGATATATGTCGTCACACTGGACACAGGATATGTCGTCAGTCGTCACACAGGACAGGACACAGGATATATGTCGTGAGTGACTTGTGACACTGGATAAGATATAGGCCGTCACACTGGACACAGCCCCTTGTATTAATGCTGCCCCTGTACACAGTGTACTACCAGGGCCGGTGCAAGGTTTCTTGGCACCCTAGGCAAAACTTCTGTAAATGCGCCCCCCATTTTTCCCAGTTGGTCAGGAGAATGTGCACAGGATGTAGGCTGTATCTCATTATATATATATATATATATATATATATATATATATATATATATATATATATATATATATATATATATATATATATATATATATATATATATATATATATACACACACACACACACACACACACACATTTCCCATAATAAAGTCTTGAAAGTATGTTATGTATATACCAGTCAAGGAACACTTATAAAATAATATCTGCGAAACAAACAGTACCCATTTTGGGAGATACAAATATTAAATATCACCTAAATATATTAGGCAGACATCTCCATATCTGCTGTGGTCCCTCTATTTCCGACTGCAGTCCCTAAAAATTGATGCATTGTGGCCATACATTATTACAGTACTGTACATCATTTTTTACTGCTGAAAATAGCGACAGAACCATCCCAAAAGAGAACTTTCTTCATCGCATGATGAAGTCTTCTTCATAAACAGGGTTGCCACTCCTCCCGGATTTCCGGGAATCCGGGTGGCTGAAAAAGCCTCCAGCCCTATTTGCTGCCTTTCCCCCCGTCTTAAGCGCCATTGCGCCTGCCAGGCCTGCCGATGTCATCATCTTACGAGTATTATCCTGGGACAGCCGCCCGCTGCCCGCTGCTGATGCGTGTCTGGTGATCATGTGCACCGAGTCCCATCATGCCCCGCCTCCGCCCTCCGCCGCCTGACTGCCTGTACACCACGCTGCTGGCCGCCTGCTGCTTCCGCCACGTGTTGGACTTGAGCCTCTGCAGTGCCCCCCACCCCTGCCTGCCAGCCCAACCCCCCCCCCCCCCGGCCTGCCAGCTGCTCCCCCCAGCAAAGTATGTTTACATTAATGCATATGTATATAAGAACTAAGAAGTATTTTGTGGCGCTATATATATATATATATATATATATATATATATATACCTCAGTAATTGCCGGCACTCTGGGGCGACTTCATCAACATAACCACGGCTGACACGCTTTAATGCAGCAACGTTTCAATGATTTATTTCATTGTCATCAGGCTTCATACCATGGTATGAAGCCTGATGACAATGAAATAAATCATTGAAACGTTGCTGCATTAAAGCGTGTTAGCCATGGTTATGTTGATGAAGTTGCCCCAGAGTGCCGGCAATTACTGAGGTATATATCCACAGCATGGTGGAGGATGGGCACCGGGCGCAAGCTTATTGAATAAGCAGGGAGTGCCGATTCATGAATGATTAGCAGCATGTTGTATCCTGTACTTAAGCACATATACCTTCTTTTGTATTAGCACGGTACCAATGTTTTTAATTTGTATTGCAGTTTTCCTGACGGCGTCACTGTTGCTTGGCAACAATGACGCTTCTCCCGAGGTAGCGGACCCGCTGACGACATGACGTCACCGGCAGCGTGACTACGCGCTTGAGAGGCGTTCCTGTTCCAACGCTGGCGTCCCCCCCGGTGAGAGCCGCAGGTACACATGTATTTAAATGTTTGTTTTGTATTTATGCACTTGGCTTGAAAACAGTTAATAAACTGAAACGTCGCACAGCAGTTTGACTCCTGAGCATTGAGTGACCGAGTGCCACACCTACGTCCATATACTACTTTCCCTGTGAGGGCACCGGACCAGGCAATAAACAGTCGTTAGGAGTGCCGGACCACAGATATTGTATGCAAGGAACTGACACCATCGCAGTGAGAGTTCCCAGCCATCAGGCACCCAGCACCTACAAAAACTGTATCCAGACCTGTATGGCCGTGGCAAGCATTCAGTAGAGAGTTCCACACGGTCCTCTCTATTTGGTTTTAATCACATCTTTTTGGCACCGTGCACTTCAGCCCGTTTGGGCATTCATCAGCAGCTTTTGTAAACAGGATCCTATTAAGCTGAGCAGCCGTCCTATTACAGCATCATTATACAGCAGCATATATACCATCACGGCAGCTGAAGAATCGATAGCACAGATTAGCCATCTGCTGCATCCAGTGGGAGACATGTTTTTTTACTCCGAATCGGAGGCAGAGGCGATTGTTTGTGAAAAAGGAATCGATGACGAAATTGAAGCAAGCTCCAGCGACACCATTTACAGGGATTGGGTTAGGCTCAAAAAGAAAGAAGTGGATTTTCATCTGCACTGCCTATCCCTTAGTGATTATTATAAATTAAAATTCATCCCCAGGGGCTTCAGGGTAAAAAATTGCCCAGCGATTTGCCGCCATGATCCAGCCTTTTGTAAGCGATGGATCGCTATCGTTAACAAATGCGCCTTCGACTTAATGCTATTAGTCATCGACCAGTCATCTAAAGAATTAGAGAAAATCAAATTAAAAATATCAACCTTCGAGACAACACATGTACCCACTCTTACAGCAGATAAGGAGACCGATTGGCAAGCACAATTGCAAGCGCAAATAACACAATATAAAAAAGACTTAATAAAATTCAAAAAAGAAAAATTACAGAAAGTCACTACAGACTACGAGAGGCATACAGTCTACAAATGGCTGTCAGACCCAAATGACTCTGACCAACGCCGAGTTCCATTCTTTCGACGTAACAGAAGGCCGTTTAACAGATTCGATACCGAGTCATCCCAAGAAGTGGGCAGCTCCAACTCAGAAGTAGAAGGACCATCTTCAGCAGCTGCGGCCCCTTTAGGAGTTACCACACGGGCAAAAATTGGAGGCCCAAGAGGAGGTACATGAGGTGCGGTAAACAAAATAAAAGGCAGAGGCAGACCAGGCAGACCGCCGAAGCTGAGGTAGACACTATTTATAATCTGTCTTCTTATGAGCTATCATCCAGCGAGGCTCAATTATTAAGCAAAGGACTGTCCTTCATACCTTCAAACAGTTTTGACCAATTCCAGTGGAATGTGGAGAAACATGCCCTCAACCGCAAACTCCATTTGAAATAATTTTTTCATTCCCGTCCCCCTGAGATTAACATAACTAATGACACACACAGCAACCCGGAAAGAAAACTTCCAGACAAACTCCTGAAATATTACCCTCCATCCACCTTTGACCCCCTGTCAAATAACCCCAGCATAAAAACTTTCACAAGAATGCTGGATGGTGAGGTCAAAGAGCTTAACAGCAAACCCAAGCAGTACCATCACAATCTATCTCCATCAGAGCGACAGGCACTGAAAACACTATCTGAAAACAGAAGCCTCGTCATACGACCGGCAGATAAAGGCGGAGGCATAGTTCTCCAGGACCTCCAGGACTATAAGACCGAAGCTGAATGCCAACTAAGTGACACTGAGGTGTACCACCCTCTTCCACGAGATCCCACTGCTCAGTGCAAAAAGGCACTTATGGAAGTATTAAAGGAAGCTATTGACTCGCAACTCATAGAGGCCTCGTGGATGCCAGCTTTGGTGCCTGAATTTCCCCTTGTGCCGCTTTACTATACTACACCGAAAATACATAAAAACGCAGAGAGGCCCCCAGGACGCCCTATCATAGCGGCCAGAGGCTCCCTTCTCCAGCCTGTCGCTACTCTGCTAGATACTTTGTTACAGCCATGGATTGTGCAAGAACCAAGTTTTTTGAGAGACACTGGACAGTTCTTGTTAAAACTCAGTGACATTCCTCTCATACCAGATAACTGCTGGCTAATTGGGATCGATGTAGTCAGCATATATACATCGATCCCACATGAGTTTGGGCTGGGAGCCGTCAAGAAATTTCTCTCTCAGAGAAAAGCGTTTCCCGAGGAAAAGATTGTGGTGATCATCAAACTATTGAAATTGATTCTGTATAACAACATCTTTATTTACAATGATAAGTTTTATCTGCAGGCACGGGGCTGTGCTATGAGATCTAGTGCAGCTCCGTGCTATGCAAACATTGTTATGTATATTATAGAAGAGCAGTTATTTTACAGTAACCCCATTATGATGAACAACTCGATGTCATTCAGTCGATACATCAATGATTTGTTCATCGTATGGAAGGGTCCTAAAGTTATGTTCGAAAGTGTCATCCAAGAGTATCATGCCTTAGGGGGACCCATTGAATTTACATACTCCATGGATCAAGGGTCCATGAATTTTCTGGACGTTCAAGTGGGCATCCAAGCTAATAAAATAACAACCACTGTCTTTACTAAGCACACAGATAGAAATCTTTTATTGCAAGCATCTAGCTGTCACCCAAAGTCCCTTATTAGAGGACTACCATACTCCCAGATGGTCCGCATCATGCGTATTAACAATGACAGAACCTTGGCCACCAAACAAATAGATGCATTGGTTGATAAATTGTTGTCTCGAGGGTACCCACTGACCACATTGGTCACAGCCAAAACCAAGGCCTTAAAATTAGACCGCATGTCCCTATTGGTTACCCATCCCAAAAAAACAGAAGAAGCCATCTTACCATGGGTTAATCGCTACAATGTAGCATCCCCGGACATACAGCAAATAGCAAAAAAACATTGGCCCCTTATCTCCTCTGACACATCCACAGGCCTAGCTAACACTAGGCTTATGCCATGTTACTCCCGTGGTAAAAACCTCTGTTCTTGGTTAGTCAAAACCGACATAGCCAAGCTCAAACCAGAAACCACCGCCAGAACCTTTTTACCCTCGGCTAAATTGGGTTGTAGTAGATGTGGGTGTGTAACCTGTCAATTTTTATTGGCAGGGGACACGTTTCAACACCCACACACAGGACACACATACAAAATCTGCCACAAACTCAATTGTGAATTCACTTTCACAGTATACCAGGTCATTTGTCCTTGTGGCCTGGTATACATAGGAAAAAACGAAAAATAATTTAAAATATGTATGACAGCGCATAGGTCAGCTATACGCAATGCAATTGCATCTGGCCAAAGCGAGAAACCTGTAGCTCGCCATTTTGTGGAAGCC
This sequence comes from Crinia signifera, assembly GCF_055691185.1. NCBI lineage: Eukaryota > Metazoa > Chordata > Amphibia > Anura > Myobatrachidae > Crinia > Crinia signifera. Next base: position 66,106,568 of record NC_139226.1, read on the forward strand.
CATCATCCTCTCCACAGTCTGCGCTATCGTATGATTGACACTATTCCGCCCTCCATTAGAGGCAATAGGGGGTTAAAATTAATCCAGTGTGAAAACCGCTGGATTGCCCGACTAGGTGTCATCCAACCCAGGGTATTGAATGAGTATATCTCATATTATTGCTTTCAGTAAAGCACATTCCTAATTAGGATTGTCCATTGTAGCTTCATGGACATACCCCTTTGATGATTGATTAGCAGCATGTTGTATCCTGTACTTAAGCACATATACCTTCTTTTGTATTAGCACGGTACCAATGTTTTTAATTTGTATTGCAGTTTTCCTGACGGCGTCACTGTTGCTTGGCAACAATGACGCTTCTCCCGAGGTAGCGGACCCGCTGACGACATGACGTCACCGGCAGCGTGACTACACGCTTGAGAGGCGTTCCTGTTCCGACGCTGGCGTCCCCCCCCCCCCCCCCGGTGAGAGCCGCAGGTACACAGGTATTTAAATGTTTGTTTTGTATTTATGCACTTGGCTTGAAAACAGTTAATAAACTGAAACGTTGCACAGCAGTTTGACTCCTGAGCATTGAGTGACCGAGTGCCGCACCTACGTCCATATACTACTTTCCCTGTGAGGGCACCGAACCAGGCAATAAACAGTCGTTAGGAGTGCTGGACCACAGATATTGTGTATATATATATATATATATATATATATATATATATATATATATATATATATATATATATATATATCAAACAAAAATCCCTTTAGTTGCGCTAGTATTTCTATATGAAGTTATGGGTCGCTGTTAACACTAGATCCCCTACTAGTGGGATCTCCTCTCCTTATCTCACACCAATAGTGTTAAATAGTGCCCATGTTCAGAACCACTTTATGATACTTCTGTCTTTCCTTATACAATCAACAGTCAATTGTTCATAAAACATTTATTTAAGAAATGTTGTTAAAAGTTTTCAAGTTAAAATTAACAATTCACCATCATTCATTATCATTAGGAGAGATTTTCTTGATTCTTTAGATGAGGAATGTAAACCCGACGCGTTTCGTCTCACAATGAGACTTCATCAGGGGTAAAGTACACAAATCCTAGGATGTTAAACTTTATGAGCACAAAGTGTTACTTTTGGTCTATTTTCCAAGTTTTTGCAAGTTTGTATTCATACGCATCTTTATCTTTCTTTATGAGAATGCATAACATCTATAAAGATTACAAATGTATAAAGATTTTATGCATATTTTAAGCTTAATAAAGCAAAAAAGTTTCCTGTTCCCTTTCTTGTGACCTCATCATCAACAGCCCAAAAAGGCCATTTTTAATGACAGCAGCAAGGAAAGGCAGGGCTGATCCGTTTTCAGTGTAAAAGAGCATTACCAGGTCCTACCTGGCATTCTGGTGTAAAAGTGGTATTAGAGGATGTTTCTAGCGAGGCCAAATGCAGCATGGCTCTGCTCTCCCACCCCCGCAACCAGCTTCAGCAAGTGCATATGCCGGGTCCTGTAGCTATCAAACTCTCTGGATATACACATTGGCTCTTATGGTTACGGCCATGGAGGGGACCCCCCCCCCCCGCTATTTTAAAAAAATATTAATTTTGCTATTTTTTTTACACTGAAACCTGCACGGATCTGAATGATCCGTGCAGGCTTCTGACAAATACGCCTGGAAAATGAAACATATGTTCCAGGCGTATTTTATCAGCAATTAGCGCCCGTATCCCGCTAATTGCCAATAATTAGTAAATTAGGAATCACTATTCTTTTGAATGGTGATTCCATTTCGTATTTTCTGATGGCGTATACATTCGTATTTGTAAGTACAAATACGAATGTGCCATGAATACGAATATGAATTTACGTATTTTTGGGATAGTAAATCCCGAAAATACGAATACTTATAAAATAGGCTTATTTTTTGTATACGAATACGCCTATTTAAAAAGTTTTTTCTTAGTAACTTTCCTCCATTATGTTAGTGTGTACCTAGCATTAGACTTAAAATTTAGTAAAATATATGGGACATCAGAAATGCTACCTATGGGTCAGGCGTGTCACACTATTCTGGCAATTAGGATAGGAGTATGAGGACACATCCATAACTACTGTGCTTTCAAAGGTTCACACTACTGTACATGGCTGCTTAGTAAAAAACAGTTGACTTTTCCTCCATACTGTACTTACACAATTGTAGCTTTAATTCTGTGATTTCATCCTCCAATGCTTGTACGCGTTCTGAACTCTGATGTTCCAAATCCTGATGTTGGCGTGTCATTTCTATTGTTAAAACATTGTACAAATGTATAAGCTTTGTTACTATTGTACCCAACAGTAATTGTAAGCATCATATCAATGCAGAAGCTATGCGGAGTGCACCCATAAACATATTCACAGTATTTATCAATTCCACTATGCATTTATTTAACAATGGGAAATAAAAACTCTCTCCAAATAGGTGATTCTTACAGAGGGGATTATTCAGACCTGATCCTATGGCTTCAAATTTGCAGGCCGGACGATAATTGTTAGACAGCACATGCATATGACTCGAAGTGCCCCGGCCTCACGGTTACAGGACCGTCTCAAAAGCAGGGCCTGGAACCAATCCTGTCGTAGCACTGCTGCTGCCTCAAGAGTGTTGATGTCTCCGTTTCCTGGTAGGAAATTAAAACAAAAGCGGGGCTTCTTCCTGGCGGTGTCTTCAGTGAAAGTCGCTCAGATGACCCTGCTCATCCATGGTGCCACACATGCGGCATATGAGCAGGAGCATCTCAGGGACTGTCACTGAATTTACCGACGGGACCGTCGCCCAGTCTTTTGAATGTGATTTCTGACAGCTCTCCCGCCGCTAGCAAGTAGACAGCATCTGCCCGCCCGGTCTTTTAAATCATATATTAGTGGCAACCCTCCCGCCGCGTCCCCGCTCTCTTGGGGACCCTGCGACACAGTATACTAAAACAGCGGGGTCCAACAGTGGGGTACAGTGCGCGATCGGAGAGCTGAGGGGGGGACTGGAGCGGGACAGCCGCCGGTGCCAGCATGCTGACAGGAGACAATTGTCGGCATGCTGGCGGATTGAAGGGGGGGAGAGGAGCAAAAAAAAAACCGGAAAAACTAAACAAATGGAAGGGGATAGAGGTGCAGGGAAGCCGGCAGCAGCAACATGCTGTCTACTGGTGTCGGCATGCTGGCGGCATGGGAGGAGATGCAGCAGCGGCGGTGGCTGGAGAGCTCCGGAAACTGATCGCAGAGAGGGGTCCCTGCAGTGATGTGGATTAACTCGGCGGGGTCCCTGCACTGCTTTAGAAATAACTAATGCTATCCCCCGGGTGGGGGCGCGGGAAGCGCAGCTGGTTTTGAAACCACTTGCCGCAAGAGAATTGGCTGAATCTCAAGCCAATCATCGTGCAGCAAGTGGTTTCAACCCCAACTGCGCTTCCCGCGCTGCCGCCCGGGGGATAGTACTAGTTATTTCCAATTCAGAGCAGGGACCCCGCCGAGTTAATCCACATCACCGCAGGGACCCCTCTCTGATCGCGGCTTCCACATTGCCGCACAGATTCCTTGCCAGCTCCAATAGCTGGTGGGGTGATTTTTAACTTTAAGTTTTTGTTCTTTTTAATTAAAGATTAATACACCTGCCCCTATATGCCGCCTACCAGGGGTAGCTGCTGCGGGCAGGAGGGGGAGATGCGGCCAGAGGCGTTATCTTGGAGACGGAAAAAAAAAAACAGACAGAAAAAAAAGTGAGTTAACTAACTTAGTTAGTTACTCACTAACTTAAAGATAATACATTAGGGTGAAAACTGTCCCTGCTCTTGAGCGTTATGCCAGGAGAAGTGGGAAACGTTAAAATACAAACATTAAGGGAAGCTTGATACATCTGCCCCAATACCCCATAAGGACACCGTGAAAAAAGTTTTGAAGATTTTTCCTAATTTTTATTAAAAATAAAAAAAAGAGATCACGTAAGTATTCACAGCCTAGCTCAAAATTGAGCTCAGGTGCATGCTGTGTCCACTGATCATCCTTATAATGTTCCTACAGCTTAATTGTCCACCTGTGGTAAATTCAGTTGATTGGACATGATATGGAAAGGCACACACCTGTCTATATAAGGTTACACACTTGACAGTGCATGTTAGAGCACAAACCAAGCATGAACTTAAAGGAAGACCTCCGATACAGTATTGTCTCCAGGCACAAATTTGGGGAAGGGTACAGAAAAATATCTGCTGCTTTGAAGATCCCAATGAGCACAGTGACCTTCATCATCCATAAATGTAAGAAGTTTGGAAGCACCAGGACTCTTCCTAGAGCTGGCTGGTCAACTAAACTAAGCGATCAGGGGAGAAGGGCTCCAGTCAGGAGGTGACCAAGAACACTATGATTCACTCTGTCAGAGCTACAGCATTCCTCTGTGGAGAGAGGAGAACCTATCAGCAGGACAACCATCTCTGCTGCAATCCACCAAACGGAAGCCATTCTTTAGTAAAGAGCACATGGAAGCCCTGCTGAACTTTGCCAAAATGCACCTGAAAGACTCTCAGACCATGAGAAACAAAATTCTCTGGGCTGGTGAGACAAAGGGGATAATTCTGATATAATCGGTCCCCTGTTCAATTTAAAGCATCTGCGCATGTGCAGTAATGCACATATGCAGACGCTTGGTGCAAGCGGGCATAGCAAACTGCATGTTCACCGTCCTGTTTGCATCTAGCAGTGCGGGCGGGGGGCACAGCCGATGGGAACGCCCAGCAGTTTCATGGGCGTTCCCATGAAAATGCTGGGCATTCCCATTGTAATGGCCCAGTGATGCGGGTTCGTGCGGGCTGTTGCTCGGAGATCTGAGACACCACAGACCTCAGATCTGCAATTGCTGGATAAATAATTTGATGTTCGCAACCATCACATGATTTCTCCCCTGCACTCAAGGCTGCAAATGGATGATTATGTAAATCATCCATTCGCAGCATCTGAGGGACCAACAAGGCTGCGAGATTTGCAGACTTGTGAGTCAACCAGAATAATGTCCAAAGATTATTTGGTGTGAATGCCAGGAGTCTTGTTTGGAGGAAACCAGGCACCACACATCTCCAGGCCAACACCATCCCTTACAAGGAAGCATTATGGTGGCAGCATAATGCAGTGGAGATATTTTCAGTGGCAGGAACTGGAGACTAGTCAGGATAGAGAGAAAGATGATTACAGCAATATACAGAGAAATCTTGGATGAAAACCTGCTCCAGAATGCTCTTAACCTCAAACTGGGGCTACAGTTTATTTTCAGCAGGACAACAACCCTAAGAACACAGCCAAGATATCCCAGGAGTTATTTCAGGACAACTCTGTGGACTGCCCAAAGATAGGTGTGCCAAGCTTGTGGCATCATATTCAAAAAGACCTGAGGCTGTAATTGCTGCAGAAGGTGTGTCAACAAAGTATTGAGCAAAGGCTGTGAATACTTATGTACATGAAATTTCTTTTTTTTTTTTTTTATAAATTTGAAAATATCTCCCAAAAACTTTTTTCACGTTGTTATTATGGGGTATTGTGTGTAGTTTTTGAGATGAAAAAATGGGTACTTATGTATTATCTGGGCTCCCATGTTAAATGCACCCGATTTTTTCATACCCCTACTATCCAACTACGCACGGAGTTGATTTTATATAGTGTGGCGAGCGCAGCGAGCCACCGCGCCCGAAGCGTGGCGAGCACAGCGAGCCCCGCGAGGGGACGCGGTCTCATAAGAAAAACGGGAGCCCAGATATTACATAAGTACCAAAAAAGGTATTTATTCGATTTTGGAATAAGGCTGTAACATAACAAAATGTGGAAAAAGCTGTGAATACTTTTAAGATGCACTGTAGATCTCTATACTCCTTTTAAGTTAAGTTTCCCTATATCTTTGTCAACATATCTGCCCTGATATTGCAAATGTAAGTTAACCTTTATGCACTAGGGCAGTGTTTTTCAACCACTGTGCCTTGAGCTGATCTCTAGTGTGCCCCCAGATCTAGAGATGCCCAAACCAGTTTTCAGATACCACCAGTTCAACTGTTATTTACTGGTTTCTTCTTTACCTGTAAAGGGCTGATGTATTTTATTTTTGTTACCTGTGGGGACCAGTGTGATTGTTTTTTTTTATATGGGGGACAATAGGTTTATTTGTTTTTCCTGTGGGGACCAATGTGTTTTGACCTGTGGTGATCTCATGGTGTGTCTTTGCCATTTTAAAAACGGTACTTGTGACTTATCTGGGCGCCCGATTTTCTTCATCGCACCTAAAAATCTCGTCAAATCGCATTGCATACAATCAGATTGCATGCGATGCGATTTGCCACGATTTGCCGCGATTTTAATAAGTGAAGGCACCCAGATGCCTGTTTCATATGTGAAATGGCCCCCCAGACCCCATTTTTAATTGTATAACCACCCTGATGGCTAAATGCCCCCCATTGTTAACGCCACCCCACTATCAACGCCAACCCGAAGCGTGGCGAGCACTGCGAGCCCGCGAGGGGCGGCGGTACGCGTCCTCCGACCTTTTCATTCCCCCACTATCCACGTCGGCGTTTAGTTGATTTTATATAGTGTGGCGAGCGCAGCGAGCCACCGAGCCCGAAGCGTGGCGAGGGGACGCGGATACCTGTGAAGCCCGCGAGGGGACGCGTATAGCTGTAAAGGTATCCACGTCCCCTCGCGAGCGCAGCGAGCCCCACGAGGGGACACGGATACCTGTGAAGCCGGCGAGGGGACGCGTATAGCTGTGAAGGTATCCACGTCCCCTCGCGGGGCTCGCTGCGCTCGCCGCACTTCGGGCTCGGTGGCTCGCTGCGCTCGCCACACTATATAAAGTCAACTCCACGCCGACATGGATAGTGGGGTATGAAAAGGTCGGAGGACGCGTGCCGCCGCCCCTCGCGGGCTCGCTGCGCTCGCCACACTTCGGGTTGGCGTTGATAGTGGGGTGGCTTTAACAATGGGGGTCATTTAGCCATCAGGGTGGGTATACAATTAAAAATGGGGTCTGGGGGGCCATTTCACATATGAAACAGGCATCTGGGTGCCTGTACATATTAAAATCGCATCAAATCGCATCAAATCGCATGCAATACAATAGCATACAATGCAACGCGATTTTCTCTTCAAGGGAATTTCAAGGGAAATCGTGTCAAATCGCATCAAATCGCATGCTTAGGGTACTGGCATACAATTTCAACATCGGGCGCCCAGATAAGTCACAAGTACCTTAAAATCTTATTAAGTGTGCCACAAGGCAAAAAGGTTGAAATTCAATGCACTAAGGTTTCTGGAAAACACACGAGTGCTCCAGGCAGTGATAGTTTTTTGGATGGCTGGAAGTGGTTGGACGGTGTATCGCTGCTGCTTACAGCCATGCACAGATATGTTAATGTAGCAGGAGGTGTGCTATAAGTAGAAACCTACTGCATGCATTTGTGATCCAATGCTGCATCTTAGAACTGCAGAATTAGATCACCTACAACACCATCAGCTTGCGTACAAGCTAGGCACCACAATTTCAACAAAAAGGTTAAGAAATCTCCATCTGCCAAAAGAGATCCTGGCCTTCACACTCCTGGAAAAATGAGGCAACACACCTCGATTTTGAAGCACATCTCTATTTTGCAGCACAGCTTCATTTTTCAAAATGGCTGCCATCGCTGCTCCATCCTATCCCCAAGTAGAGTATTAGTCTACTCATGTCTCCAGCTATAGTGTATCTAACAACACAGGATCTGCACTACACATTTGCAGTCTGACACATGCGCAATGTACTAAACATATCTGTGCCTCAGATCCTTTAGGATCTGAATTAGGCTCTTGATGCAATCTTGTGGTGATCAGCTTTCCAATAACTGGTTGATCACAAAATAAGGAATAATGAAATAGCAATATTCTTTCTAATAACACATATAGTACACGTGATTCAGAGATGGACACTTTATCATGCACCAGTGGTGGGTGTAGAGGTGTGTGTTTCTTGGTGGAAACTGGGGGAGAGAGTGGCTACAAAGTAGGGCATGTTTCAATCAGCAAATGCATTTACATGCACTGAGATAGGGTATAGGTATAGAGTCTTCGTCACAGATGGGGGATGTCTCAGTAGGAAGACCATTGGCTGTGGCATTAAAATCAAGACTCTCTTGCAGCTGTTTTAAAAAGACAGTGGTTATTCAGGCCCAATATCAGCAGGTCTTTCACATAAAACAAGTCAGTCCTTACCACTATATATTGCCTGTTTTTCATCTCTCTCCTCCTGTAGGTCTTCTTGTAACTCCAGTAGTTTCCCACGTAGTTCATCTTTCCGCTCTTGTGCCTGGCGTGTCACTTGCTTTTGTAAAGCTAGATGTTTAGATAAATAGATGGAAACTACAGAGGGCAACTGGCACATATCGCTTGAAGTTTTTAGGCAACTTTGCATTAGATCCAACAAAATTTACTTTGGTGAATTTTTTTTTTTTTTTTTTTAGTTTTTAGTGAAGCAGATATAGGGGGAAAATGAATAGGATGAGAGATTCATAAAGTCAGAGATTTGGTAAGAAATCTCCAGTTTCTTTAAAGCGGCAAACATTTACACTGCAAAATCAGTTTGATTTTGCAGTGTAAATGATTGCAGCTTAAAAAAAAAATTGGAGAGTTCCCACCAAATCTCTCACTTTCTGAATCGCTCGTACTATTAAATTTCTCCCATAGTTTCAGATATTGGACTAAATGTACTAGGGTGTGAGAATCAGAAATTGAGAGATTTACCTTTTTTTTTAAAGCGGCAATCATTTATACTGAACAAAAAGGTTAATTTTGCCATGCAATTGATTGCTGCCTTTAAAAAAATGGGAAGACTCTTCCAAATGTTCTCACTTTCTCATTTTCCACCCTATTTCATTTGGCTCATAGTCTTTCATTTATATGGTTCCAGTACTATGTGTTATTGGATAAGCATTTATAATTTCATTGCATATTGGGGCTTATGTTTTATTAATTGGTATGAGTCAATGTGTTTTTTTTTAGTTTCTTTAAATATTTGCAGAATAGATTATTTAGAAGTTAATTTACAACCGAAAAACAGAATGGTGGAGTTTTTTTTAGAAAGTAATGTCCTACAGTACTTAATATTTAAACAGGACATAATTCTTATAAGTGAAGACTTGACTAGTAATGGCCACGAACCATCAACGGCTAGCAACCACTGATGATTTCCCACCTGAGGTAATCAAACATCAATAGTCTACTACGGAGATCTAATGGTTCTTTGCTATCAGTAGTAGAGATGCAGTCATGTTTTTTTTTTTACCAGCACAGCACATAATGCGCCCCATTAAGCCGCTCAGCCTAACCCCCATTCCTTGAGTTGTGCACCATTACCTATGATACATTCATATTTTTTTACACATTGTCTCATGGATCATTTGAATGGCCATTTTTAGAATTGATATGAAAAAAACAAGCATGTTTTAATAAAAATAACTAGACAAATCTATGGGCCTGATTCGGAGATGTACATAAACCTGATGAAATGAATCACGCAAGCATTCGGGAGGTGTCTATTTACTCAAGGAGCCTCCTGTTGCTTTTTCATAATTTTTTATAGCAGCCAGGATTACTTGCAAAAGACATTTAAGCAAACAAAGGATTGTTCAGAAGTCGAATGAAGTGACTGATGTGTGTCCGATGACGCTTCTTCATGCGGAAGCGGCGGATCTGTACAACCAGTGTTTGGCACCTCTGTACAAAGGTTTGCAGCTGCAACATTTGTACATGTATATACAATGTATATGTATATTGTATAATTTGTATATGTATATTGTATTTGCAACATTTGCATATGAAACAGTGGCGCATGCAGGGGGGGGGGTGTTCTGAGTAACCAGAAACCCCCCAGGAATCTAAGGCTGAAAGCTGAGTGTCCCCTCTTTCCATGGGTACAAGAATTTTAAAAATCGTTCCTGGGGGACCGGAGATATCTGACTTCAAAACAGTGGTCCCCATCCAAGCCTGTTAATTGCTCTTCCCAGTCAGATATTTCAGTTTCTGTCTGACTTAGAGTTTTTATGAGGATATATTCCAAAAGCTAGGACTTTCCCCCTTTTATGAACATTAGTAGCTTGTCTCTACTGTACCCAGAACCATAGATATCAGCCTTCCAGCACCTGGTATGTAGTTTTATATTCTCATTGGCAGATTGCTCTGCCTCCTGAACTCTGATCCCCTAGTCCCCAGTACCATTTGGTAGGTGGGATTCTCTAGTTTTTAGTTGCATTAAAAACTAAGAAATCTAGTTCCGGGAACTGGAGATATCTGCAGTCAAGCAAGCTGTCCTCCCATCAGAAAATTATGAATAATAAGCCCACTCCACTATACACCCCTCCTCTGCGTAATAAACATCCTCTACCACCCTGGAAGTTATGTATCAGGGCCCCTTTATTCAGTCCAATGCCCCCTTCTCCCACCATCTGTGCAGTAAAGGGGTAATTAGTGGAAATTACTGATCCAGGCCCTACATGCTGAGCGGTTGATATAATACCCCCTACCACCCGCAGGACATCAAAGCTTCCGCCTATAGCACCCCCACCCCTACCATTGGAGGATAGATAGGGGCCCCACTACATTGATATGCCCACAGGTCTACAATGCTGTTATATATATATATATATATATCTATATATATATATATATATATATAGATATATATATATATATGTGTATATATATATATATATATATATATATATATGTAGAAGAGTCTTGGTGGTCTGGCACTCACGCTTTGAAGTAAACTATAGGCCAGGTGCCTTCTGTTGCAAATGTGTAGATAGAAGAAGAAATGCAGTGGCACTCATGGACTTGTGAAAAATAATTGCTTCTTTATTGTAGTATTTCTACGTTTCGGTTTGTCTCCAAACCTTCATCAGGAATACAGTTTAAAGGAACAGATAATGCTTTTATAGTGAATGGGTACACAGTGAAGAAAACACGTGAAAACGCCCGCCCACAGCAGGCTGGTGACGTCATAAACAATTGACTGTCTCAAGACAGTGACAGTGCATAATTAATTGTAATTTATTCAGCGTACAATTAATTATGCACTGTCACTGTCTTGAGACAGTCAATTGTTTATGACGTCACCTTCCTGATGAAGGTTTGGAGACAAACCGAAACGTAGAAATACTACAATAAAGAAGCAATTCTTTTTCACAAGTCCATGAGTGCCGCTGCATGTCTTCTTCTATCTATATATATATATATGTGTGTATATATATATATATATATATATATGTATATATATATATATATATATATATATATATATATATATATATATATATATAATTATTATTATTATTATTATTATTATTATTATTATTTATATACATTTGGTCTATCTATAATACTTTAACTGACCCGGCATATACCCGGCATATACTGGGTCACCTAAGTGTCCATCTCCGTGCTTTGCTTCGCCCCTCACTGGAAACCCCCTTCTCAAAATCCTGCGTTTGCCCCTGTGAAAGGTAGCAACAACACAGTTTGTGCCTATCTCTGAATCAGGACCATAAGAACAACATAAATGAAATAAGATGAAAAGTAGAGTTTGCTGAAAACACAATTTACTGTAGACGTGAACTAATAGTCCTCTATGAACTTACACAGGTGATCTTGTAAGACATCCACCTCTAGGGTTGCTTTCCAGTACTGCTCTTCCACCGAACCTAAGAAAATCAATATTTATGTTTATAAAAGATTCACATCTCATTATAATTACTTTTATTTTCAGATCCAGGGTGAGATGTCAACAATAATTAGGTTGACAGTCAATATGTTGAGCTTTTTGATGTGTCGACCTTTTGCCTGTCGACCAATAGTGGTTGACCTATTGACTGTCATCCTAATTATTGTCAACCTATTGACCGCAAACCGTGTAATAGGGTGGGATTTTTTTAGACTGTGCGTTGCATGTTTAGCGCAAATGAAATAGTGTGCGATTTGCTTAATTTGCTTGCTGCAGGAATGTTGGTATGGCTGGGGATCGACATGGGTTAGGTCAACAGGGGCATTAGGTCGACACAAGCATTATGTCGACATGGGGGAAGGTCGACAGTCAAACGTTCGAAATGGGGTAGTTCACTTTTTTGGAGCCGACATGTGCCGACAGGCGGTATTTCACGCCCTTCCATCCACTTGGGCTTGGTGGGAGAATAAAATACAGTAGTGTGCCGAATGTAGCGATGCACAGGGCTCGAAGCATGGCGAGTGCAGTGAGCCATGCGAGGAGATATGGTGCACATTTTTAGTGTTCATAGTCGACATTCGGGACAAAAAAGTTTAATACCCCGTGTCGACCTTTTGACTGTCTACCTCCCCCAATGTTGACCGAATGTTTGTGTCGACATAATGACCCTGTCAACCTAAACCATGTCGACCTTCAGTGATGTCTACTTTCATGCATGTCGACCTTCAGTGGTAGACCTAATGCTTGTAGACCTAATTTCTGTCTATCAATGATCCATACCCATTCAGACCTGATTGCTGTTTTGTGATATTGCAGAGCCCTGCGATCAGATAGTTGCCGCCAAGATAAAGTAAAAACCTGCTCTGTGTATGGCTTCGAATGGATCCACCACCTGCAAATTAATTTGCAACTCACCAACCAGCAAATAATTTTCCCAGTCTATATAAGTCAGGGTTGACGAATTTAGAAAGCTCCTCTCCGGGAGAAGCCCGGAGAGGAGACTTTCAGCAGGAGTTCGGGGGGCGGGGCTTAAACGTGACATTATTAAGCCCCGTCCCCATGAAGGAAAGTGCCTTAATTTGACGATCTCCATGGTGGGGGCTGGGTTAAACACTTTGGCCCCGCCCCCCTCTCCGGAGATCGTCAGAAAAGGTAATTTAAATGCCGCGGCAGGGGTGAAGGAAGCCGCAATCAGGGGCGGGGGGGGAGGGGGTCCCCCAGAATCCGGGAGGGTTGCCCACCTTTCCGGGTAGGCAACCCTGATATAAGTGAGTGTAACTCTGACCCTTCCACAACTCTTCGACAGAGACAGGCTGATCAAAACTGAAGCTGACGTCACGCACCCTTTCTTAAAACAGCAGGGGCGAAATGTAATAGGGTGCGATTTTTTAGACTAAAAAAAAATCGCACCAAATCGCACCTTTAAAAATCGCATTTTTTGCCGCGAATTCGCATATGTAATGAGATGCGAATTAGCGTCAAAAAAATGCGATTTGCCGCGATTTTTAGTCATGAAAATGTGCGCATTTTCAGTCATGAAAATGTGCGCATTTTTATAAATGCGCTTTTGTGCAAAAAAAAAAAAGTTAAAAAAAAAACGGCGTGGGGTCCCCCCTCCTAAGCATAACCAGCCCCGGGCTCATTGAGCCGGACCTGGTTCCAAAAATACGGGGGACAAAAAATCTGGGGGTCCCCCGTATTTTGAAACCAGCACCGGGCTCCAACAGCCCGCGGTGTCATGCCACAGCCGGGGGACACTTTTTATACAAGGTCCCCCGGCCAAAACATGAGCACCGTGGCTGGTCAGCCTTGGACGGGGTACCTGGAGGAGTGGGGACCCCCCCAATAAAGGGGTCCCCACCCCCCAAGCTTCACCCGTCCAGGGCTGAAGCCCGGGGCTGTCACCGGCGTCCGTGGCCAGTGGACGCCGGCCTGATAGGGTTAAATCCATCATACATATCATTACATTGCTTTTTACCGGTGAACTACAAGTGCCAGCAGACCTCCCCCGCATGCTGGGACTTGGAGAACCACAAGTCCCAGCATGCAGGGCATTAATGGGCCCGCTGGGACTTGTAGTCCACCTGTAAAAAGAATGTTTATAAAAAACACACACACAGAGAAGTACAAGTTTATTACACACACACACCTCAATTTTACACCAGCATACTTACCATTCCTGGATCCAGCGCTGGTCTGGCTGCTTTACAGCCGGCTCCCCCCGCACTGACAGGCAGCGGGGAGAACCGCTTTCTCCGTTGCCTGTCACCGGCTTTCTCCGTAGCTTCTGTAGCTCTGTCCCAGTGCTACAGAGGCTGAGAGCGTGATTGGCTGAGCTACAGTATGCGTCTCCATGGAGACGCATAGCTCAGCCAATCAGGACTGAGCTATGCGTCTCCATGGAGACGCATACTGTAGCTCAGCCAATCACGCTCTCAGCCTCTGTAGCACTGGGACAGAGCTACAGAAGCTACGGAGAAAGCCGGTGACAGGCAACGGAGAAAGCGGTTCTCCCCGCTGCCTGTCAGTGCGGGGGGAGCCGGCTGTAAAGCAGCCAGACCAGCGCTGGATCCAGGAATGGTAAGTATGCTGGTGTAAAATTGAGGTGTGTGTGTGTAATAAACTTGTACTTCTCTGTGTGTGTGTTTTTTATAAACATTCTTTTTACAGGTGGACTACAAGTCCCAGCGGGCCCATTAATGCCCTGCATGCTGGGACTTGTGGTTCTCCAAGTCCCAGCATGCGGGGGAGGTCTGCTGGCACTTGTAGTTCGCCGGTAAAAAGCAATGTAATGATATGTATGATGGATTTAACCCTATCAGGCCGGCGTCCACTGGCCACGGACGCCGGTGACAGCCCCGGGCTTCAGCCCTGGACGGGTGAAGCCTGGGGGGGGGGGACCCCTTTATTGGGGGGGTCCCCACTCCTCCAGGTACCCCGTCCAAGGCTGTCCAGCCACGGTGCTCATGTTTTGGCCGGGGGACCTTGTATAAAAAGTGTCCCCCGGCTGTGGCATGACACCGCGGGCTGTTGGAGCCCGGTGCTGGTTTCAAAATACGGGGGACCCCCAGATTTTTTGTCCCCCGTATTTTTGGAACCAGGTCCGGCTCAATGAGCCCAGGGCTGGTTATGCTTAGGAGGGGGGACCCCACGCCGTTTTTTTTTTTATAAAAACACTTTTACACATTTTTATTAACAGAACCATGCACAGATCTCAATGATCTGTGCATGGTTCTGTCAAATTCGCCTGTCAGAACCTGGTCTATTTTTTTTGCGATTTTTGGTAACATTGACCAAAAATCGCACCCTATTACATTTGCGAGTTGTATACTTTATAATGGGAAAACATCTGGATGCGAATTGAAATGTGACTAAAAATCGCACTTCTAAAAGTGCGATTTCGCGGTAAAAAGTGCGATTTTTTACCGCGATTTTCAACCTATTAAATGTGCGATTTTCGGAAAATGTGCGATTTCGGCCGTTTTTGACCAAAAATCGCACATGTCTAAAAAATCGCACTCTATTACATTTCGCCCCAGGTTTCCATCCATAAACGGCAGCTTCCAGTCAGTCAAGTTAGAAGGCAATAAATGAGTTTTTTACCGCTGTTTCCCATACTTACCTACCCTCCCGGAATGGCCTGGAGGGTCACGAAAATCGTGTCCTCCTCTCCAGGGCCGCCACTAGTAATTTTGGGGCCCGGGACTGAACTTCAGTCCGGGTGCCCCCCCCCCGCCCCCCTCCTTCCCCGGAACTGACCTTCATTCACACTTACTTACCTAGCTGCGGCATCCCACATCTCCTAAGGAGCGCACGCTGCAGTGCACAGTGCAGCCTGCAGAGCGCCGAGCCCCTCTGTGTCCTAGGCTCGGCGCTCTGCAGGCTGCAGTGTGTATCGTGCATGCCTAGCTGGGGGCTGCTGGGTGGGGGAGGCAGTGTGCGGGGTGGGGGTGTCACTGTGGGCAGCTGCCCGGGCCCCTCCAGAGGCCGGGGCCCGGGATAGCCGTACCCACAGCACCCCCCTGTCGGCGGCCCTGCTCCTCCCAGCCCCCTGGAAGGGTGGGCAAGCCTCCTGCATTTAGTGGGGCTCCCAAATCAGCCCCCATGCCTCCTCCATTTGCCGGTCAAACACTGGTATTTGCAGCTCTTTGGGGAGGGCGTGGGGCTAAAATCATTCAAATCACATCATTTAGTACCATCCCCTCCCCAAAGAGCCATGAATTATGGCATTGCAGGGCTTACTGATAGCAAGCCCTACCCCCCAGAAAAGCTGCAGAAAGTCTCCTCTCCAGGCTTTTCCCATAGAGGAGACTCTTAAGGTGGGCAAGTATGCTGTTTGGCTTCACGCATGCGTTCAGTAATCCTTACGCATGCGCAGTCATTCAATAATCAACTAGGGGACTAGCAGGAAGTAGTTTGTGTCGAACACAGGCTGTACTTGACTGCTGCCTGCCTTGCTGTCCACTTTGTCCAGCATCGAGAATCAGGTAAGACAGGGGGAGCAGCCTGCGGTGTACTGTTGAAAGACAGGGGGAGCAGCCAGTGGGGTCCTGTAAATATACAGGGGGAGCAGCCTGTGGTGTCCTGTTGAAAGATGGGAAACAGCCAGTGGGGTCCTGTTAATATACAGGGGGAGCAGCCTGTTGGGTCCTGTTGTTATACAGGGGTAGCAGCCTGTGGGGTGCTGTTATTGTACAGGGGGAGCAGCCTGTGGTGTCCTGTTATACAGAGGGAGCAGCCTGTGGTGTCCTGTTATTATACAGGGGGAGCAGCCTGTGGGGTCCTGTTATACAGAGGGAGCAGCCTGTGGTGTCCTGTTATTATACAGGGGGAGCAGCCTGTGGGGTCCTGTTATTATACAGGAGAAGTAGCATGTGGTGTCCTCTTACTATACAGATGAAGCAGCCTGTGGGGTCATGTTGGTATTATTACTGTACAGGGGGGAGCAGCCTGGGGGGGGGGGGGGGAAGTGGTTGTCGGCCTGCTACAAATGGGGGCGCAAAGTATGCCCTTGCTCCGGGCGTGGGGCACCTAGCTACACCGCTGATCATACTTAAGCGACTTGTGATGATATCTGCTTTTAGCTTTATTCATGCTGCATGCATCGTCCAATGAGCAAAGCACAATGCAGCATACAGTAACTCAGATGCACAGCTGACTGAATGTATCTACAGTTTTAAGTATAAAGTGCAAGTGTTCTCGCATCACTAGCCGCACAGTACCTGTTCCATTTTTCTGTTTCTTAGATTTCTTTTTTTTTTTCTTTATTTTTTCCTTTAGTTTTGGTGGCATTTCTGTGTAAGAAAGATATGTATAGTAAGGTGCTGGGAAATATAGTATCACACTAATTCCTATGATTTAACACTACAAAATATCCAGGTTCAAAGATACCGTTTTTCAGCACTGTACAGGTTACCATAGATGCAGTTTAACACACAATGAAACTGAAACAGAAGTCTGTTACTGTAGGACTGTGCTTGTACAAACTCGGTCATGATATAGTGAACAACATTTCCAATCATTAATATAAATTTACCTTCAAAGAAAATGGGAGATATTTGGATCATGGTCTATTTAATGGTCAAAAATTCCTATCATGTCAATAGAAAATCACCTATTGCTATGAGGGGTGGAACTCAGACATTTCTTGGGTTTTAGCTTTGGATCTGGATCTCTTCCATGTTTTGGATTGTGGGTTTTGGATCTGTATTTTTTTTTTATCCTAAAAACAGTTAAAATAACTTTTTTTTTTGTTCCTACGCTTTGTTGACCGCAACAACATTAATTTCCAGTCTATTCTGTACACCTTGCAGCTCACAATAATGTTTTTAGGCCAGGAGGTTGCAATGAGGTAGCTGGATGACTATGCTAAGCTACACAAGTGGGTGGCACAAACACCTGGCACATCTAGCAGTGGCACTGCAGTGGCAGACAGGATGGCAGGTTTATAGACAGTGTAAACAAAATACTCCAAAGACCACATAATGAGAGAAAAGAGGTGCAAGAGGGAACTGTCCTTGGGTTCTCCAGTTGTTTCCCATGGGATGAAAAAGCCCATTGTCATGCCCTGGCAAGAGACCCAAAAATCTACCTCTTATCTGAGAAATATTTATTTTCTACCCAAATCCGTACAACAACATCCTCCCTTATACGTTAATTGCAGCGCATTCATCAAAAGTCATTATCGAATTAAGAAACTTTGGCTAAAAGCGTTATCAGTCCAGCTACACCTCGCTCCCTTTTCTCTATTGTACCTAAGTGCCTGCAATACACACCACCAACACCCTCATTGTCAATTGCTTCCTCAATCAGGATCGGAAGAAGTCCTGTGAACAATTTCATAGACATGACTGACTCATAGTGATATAGTTTGTGAGACTGAAAAAATACATCTGTCCATCGAGTTTAACCTATCCTATTTATATTTAAATATACTATAATATCCCATTGCCATAATTCTTTTTGCTCTATGGCTGACATTTACCTTCATGGATCTCCCATTATAAATACTAAACAGTTGTATCCCTGGATGTTTTTTGCCATTAAAAATTTGTCTAACCCTTTATTAAATGTATTAATTGAATTAGCCATCACATCCTTTTCTGGCAGAGAAATCCAAATCTGTACTGCCCTAATTGTGAAGAATCATTTCCTTCTCTGTGTATGAAATCTACTTTATTCCGATCTGGGATTCCTCCAGTGATCCTTGATTGCTACGCCTACTGCTTCTGCTGTAGTACTTTAACAAAACAATTGACTATTGAACAGTCCTTTAGTAATTGTGGGCACTATCGCTGCACCGCTGCCACCTGTCGGGACCTGCAGATCTACTTGTCTGCGGTCATGGTGTTCCTCCTGCTGCTAATGAAAAATGGCCCTCACAAAATGTCCGCCCCCTTAAAGCAGACAGCTTTTGAGTATGCTTAATGGGGCAGCCTCGATTAGCATCCTTAAAAACGGTCTGATGTTAGAGGCAGCCTATTTGTACGATGCATTTTTCATTAGCAGCAGGAGGAGCTCTGGGACCACAGACAAGTATACCTGCAGGTCTTGGCCACATTCCAGGCAGCGGTAAGTGGAGGGGTGAGTAACTTTACGGGAGGGTGTTCTGATTAAATTTTCTGTCGGGGGGGCAGGCATATTTTGTAGTTACGCCACTGAGTCCTTTGTATAGAATAAGGAAGATGAAGTATGACAGCAGTCACCCAGTTGCAAAGCAGATTATTGAGGCCATAACAACTATGCTGTTATTAGAAGTGTGCCATTAGTGCAGTGGCATTTACAAAGTTGAATGATGTACTGTGTCCATGCTCTAGATTCCATTTCACTAGACAAGCAATTCCCAGACTGTACAAGGACATTAAAAAAAAGTGTTATTAATGTCCTCAGAAATGACATTGTACCCATTGTCCACTTAGACACAGACTTGTGGACAAGTGGAACAGGGCAAACTGACTGTGACAGCCTACCAACAGCAGCATCTCACAAATGCCAACTCATCCTAGGCAGGCTACTCTGTGTATCAGTTTTGTCAGTCATACCCCTATCACACCAGCCTAAATTCCCGGGTTGGGCCAGGGAACAACCCGTCACTAGCGCTGGTTTGTAAGGTGCTATGGAGCAGGGTTTCCCGAGTTCAATCCGGGGTCCTGGCCGGTGTAAAAGGGGTAGGGGTACTCAACCGGGTTGCCGTTCCTTGGTGCGTGTGGTCAGGCCGGGGATCCAGGACAGGCAACGGATGAAGATGACGCAGCTCTCCGGTGCCCTTACTGCAGCCGGAGAGCTGCATCATCTGCCTATCCTGTGCCCGCCGCCTGTGTGAATCCCCTGGCCTGCACAGAGGATCGGCAACCCGGGGTGAGTACTCTGCGCCACCATTCCGCCGCAATCCCACCTCCTGCCTGTCTCCTGTCTGCCTCCTCCCCGCCTCCTTCCCACACCAGAAAATGCACTTTTCTGGTGTGCCCCAGCATGATTCCTGGGCCGTATTCCCAAGTGGGTCCCTGCATTTTATGGTCTGAAAAGGGTATAAGAGGAGAAAGCTGAGAAACTCTTAGAAAAACTAAGGGACATTATTGAACAAGGGCTTACCCCACTTGGACTCTCCTGGGGATATGTAATATTTATTTTCATTTATTACCAGTTATTTATATAGCGCACATATCTTTCACAGTGCTTTACAAAGAAAATTTGTACATTCACATAAGTTACCGCCACAGTGGAGCTTATTGTTCATATTTCCTTACCACATGTATTATATGCAAACATGTTTCATTGTTGAGGTAAGTTATGTTGGGAGCCAATAAATAACCCAGTATATATATTTGGATTTTTGGAGGATGATGGGAATCAAACCCATGACCTCAGTGCTGTGAGGAAGTAAAGCTAACCATTACACTGTCCATGTTGCCCTATCTGACAATGCCACCATTGTCACCATGTCACATAGTGTATTTGTAGTGTACCTATCACTCAGCAGTAACCTTGACCCGCCATAATCTACAGCAAAGTTCTCTCACCTCTTTACCAATGCCACCAATGTTGTGAGTGCATTACATCTGTGCAATTTCCAACCTGTCCCATGTTTTGCTAACATAATTAATTAAATGGTGGTGCTATTTTGTTTTAAATGACAGAGGTGTGCAGGAGATGCTGTAAGTGGCCCAAATAGAGTGCTTAATTAGTTGAAATTAGATACAGTACTGTATTTTGACCACCGTCCCGCCAGAAAAAAATAGATTTTCCAAACACTCCCGCTACAATTACTGATATTGTCTACTATAACTACATAAGATGCTGTCACCATTGAAAGAATGGTGTAGAACTATTTAAGTGACAGCATCTACAGTAAGTAGGCATGTCAGACATTCCAATTATAATATACTAGCAGGAAAAAGAGACAATGTGGAGGCCCTTGCACAAACTGCCTTACCTCCAGTGTGTAGTCAGGGTTAGATTTATTAATCGGCGGTCAGGGAAATATGTGCTATCCCCGTGCGTTATGGCAGGGGATAGCGCTTCCCCTGATCTATTACACCAGCGATGTGGGTGTATTATGTGCGGCGGTGTGGGACAGGCAGCATAGCGCAGGGACGTTAATTTATAGTAGATGCCTCCTACCTAATGTATGAATGGTCAGCATCGCTGATGCGGAGGCAGACGTCATCTCTAGTCAGGTTCTCCTATTGTTAGACCCGTCATTAGAAACGTGTAGTGCTTTATACACAGTAGTAACCCACGTATTGTGACAACAGACCCCACAGAGGGAGTTATATTTATTTATCCATGCTGGTTACAACTGTGGCCATATTGAGACCATACACAAGGTTACTAACAAAATACGTGCTGTCAAAACACTGCATTCTCTATCATCTGAATTCTTACTTTTTGATTTATTCAAATTAATAAAAGTTACATTTTAATTGAATTTGGGGAACCATTATAAGGACAGTCCTTTTCCTTTTTTTCTCTACGTAATACCCTATGTCCACAGTAGCACACCTCCAACCCATATTTACTTTATCTTATGGAACACACAGGGGTCCTCATTCCCATTTATTAGTCTTGTGCAACTGGCATCGTCTGTTTCCTTCTCACTCCTATAATTATACTGCAGACAGGGCACCCCTGTAATTATACGGCAGACTTGGCAGGCAGCAACCCTGTAATTAAAGGGCAGCCAGGCCACTGTCTCAAGTCCTTCACTACTTGATTATAGTATGGGGGTAGTGGGTGCATAGACAAACAAAGGAGGGCATGGGCGAGGGACAAGAACAGACAGTGCACCATATGGGGGCATAGATGAGGAAACAGCAAATGGAGGGAAGCATGGAGAGACACCAACATATGGAGGTATAGAAAGGTGGACAGAGGGGTGCAGATGGACAGATGGACCAGCAGAACACCATAGACAGAAGACAGATGAATGTTGGGCATGGACAGACAAATGGGGGGCATGGACAGATGGGGACAGAGTACCATATATGGAAAGATGGATGGATGGGGGGCATAGATGGATGGATGGGGGGCATAGAGTCATGGAGACAGAGAATAATAGATAGAAAGACGGATGAGGGATAGGCACACATATGCGGATGGGGTCATAGACAGATGGAGACAGAGCAGCATTAATAGAAATACGGTCAGGGTCGGACACGGATTGACAGAAGAACGGCATAGACAGATGGGGACAGAGCACCATAGAGAGAAAGACGGACAGGGGGCTGGCATGGATGGATGGCATAGACAGATGGGGACAGAGCAGCATAGATAGAAAGACGGATGGGGATGGTAACAGAGGAACAGAGGGCATAGACAGTCGGGGACAGAGCACTGTAGATAGAAAGATGCATGGGGGACGGGTATGGATGGACGGCAGGGAGAGATGGGGACAAAGCAGCATAGATAGAAAGAGGGACAGGGGGAAGGTAATGAACAAACAGAGAGCATACACAGTTGGGGACAGAGCACCGTAGATAGAAAGACGGACGGGGCAGACTCGGATGGACATTTGGCATAGACAGAAGGGGACAGAGCTCCATAGATCGAAAGAAGGATAGCCCCGATGGGGCCCCCAAGGATGGACCAATGGGGACATAGACAGATGGGGACAGAGCACTGTAGATAGAAAGATGGATAGTGACGGGCAAGGGCGCACGAACAGGGGGTAAAGACAGATGGGGACAGAGCACTATAGCTAGAAAGACGGATCGGGGGACAGGCATGGAAAGACGGGGCAACAGGTATGGACTGGGGGATGGGTATGGATGGGATGGATGCACTGTCAGTGGTGCACAAGAGAGAGGGCCTGATTCAGAGGTGCATACAGATCATGTGCAGCTGTGATTTTTCACAGATTGTAAATATATTCAAATTGGCATTAAAGCATTACTACCATGCATATCTGAGCAAAACTCAAGTGCACTGGTGGATCCGATCTCTCCATCATCAACTCCATGAGCTGTTCCTTCTTGGCACAGAAGAGGTCATTCTGGTAGACTCAAAATGCTGCGAGTCAACCAAACACCACCCGCACGCCTGCCCACCACACGCACCGTGAATGTCCATGCAGCATGCAAATGGATTTTGCATAAACGTCCATTCCCAGCATGCGTGTGGGGACAAAATCATTCGATGGTCGTCGACCATCAAATGATTTCTAAGGCGCTCACAAATTTAAGACATTCTCTGGTGTCTCAGATTTGAACCTACCTTGTAGGGTGGGCAGCTGACATCCGGTGACATCAGGTGCCCGCCCCCGTCACTCACGTCACGGGCAAACCACCATGAGAGCACCCAGCGTTTTTATGGGGACACACATGAAACACTGGGCGTTTCCATGGGCATGAATACATTCTGCGGCCACATACCCCTCACCCATACTGATCTGTGCAAATGGGCCAGCGACTACATAAATCTCAGCATCCACTCGCACAGATGGGCTGCACATGTGCACAGATGGGCTGCGCATACGCATACGCAGCCCATAAACATTGCTCACTGTTGCGAATTTGGAAAAGTGAGAACAGACCAGAATGACCTCCAGAGTCTCTGTACCTTTATTAAGATTAAGAATGTTCTCTGTGGCTATGCTGCTGAGAAAGAGATGGCAGCCGCACCCTGAAACATACTTATTACACTCCCATTACACACACCTAGGTAGATACCTCCTCTTTTAGTGACCACTGAACTTTAGGTCACCTCCCAGTCCCCACCTCCATTAATTGCAGAAGCCATATCAAGTAATAGTAATGTAATATACAAATGTGTACACCATCACAAACTTACATTTATGCATGTGGAGTTGCAGAGGAGGCAGTGATACACACAAACTGTGAGGAAAAGAGATGTGAGAAGAAAGTGTTGGTACAAGGAAGTAAGAGAAAAGGAGAGGGATGGGAAGAGTAATGGGGGTATGACTTTGAGTAGATACCCGAAAGCAAGACAAATATTGGTGCCCCCAAATAGCTCAATCTGTAAGGTGTCTGTCTCCAGTAAGACAGGTCATGGGTTCTAATACAGGATGTTACACTTGCAAAATTCATGTTAAGAGGGGGTGTCAGCAACAGAATTGATATCGACAGCTTTCAATTAATTGATTTAAACTCGAAGAGGAGGAGGAGAGGTGCCCCCTTGGGAGCAGGAGCCCGGAGGTAGAGATGAGTCCATTGCCTTCCAGAGTTATGCTTCTGCATTGATGGCTGATGATTTTAAATCATCACTATAAAACAATGAATGCTTTAGAAATCAATGGTTGAGTTCTGCACCTGGGTAGACCACTGCCCCTGTTTCTCTAAACATCAGGTGTTGGCATCAAAATTGTAGCATCTGTTCTTTATTGTCAATGGGGAAAACAAAAAAAACACTTTCAATGATAATGTCACGCTAGCAGTAGCACCAGCTGGAGTGTACCGGAGGCTAGGTGCCTTGATGTAAGGTTTTTGCATAGACGACAGAAGGGAGGGATGCAATTGGATAAAAGAAAACCAGTTTTAATAAAGATACTGTGATACAGAAGAAGATGAACTGGGGCACAAAGGTAATACTGAAGATATGAAATAACCAGAGTCAATGATATATAAAACTTATTGTAAAGTTCGTAGTGGATGGATAATGAGGTTGAAAACTGAAGATGACTTGAAATGTAGATTTGAAGAATAAACGTAAACTTGAATAGTTGATTTGAAGGATTTACTTGAAGAGATGATTGAATTGAAGATTGAATGGTCGAATGAAAGATTGGATGATTGAATGGTTGAACGATTGGATGATTGGACGATTGGACGATTGGGTGATTGGACGAATGGATGATTGGACGATTGGAAGATTGGATGGTTGATAGGATGAATCCGGGAAGTATTGCAGTAGGCCTGAGTAGCTGTGACCAGGCTGAGTTGCAGTGGAAATAACCGTCAGGTGAGGAAAGGGTTATCCCCTTTGGGGGGCTAACCTTGTCCGGACCGTAGAGGCGGCAGCAGGGTTCTGCAGGTGGATGGTCTTCACAGCAGGCGAGCAGGAGTGGATTCAGTCTGGAAATAGCTGACAGGCAGCAGCGCTTTCAGCAGGAGTGGGAGTCAGATGCCTAGGGAAAGGACATCAGTGTACTGACTGACTGTTTGGCCCAGCTGGTCAGTATTTAAAAGGAGAGCTGCACTGTAATTGGCTGAAGGTAATTGGTAGTGCAGCTTGGTTGGAGAAACCAACAAGATGGCCGCCGCCAGGGAAGGCGACAGGTTTAAGAACCAGGAAGTGTGTGCAGTACACTCCAGGCAGCGTGTCCAGCACACTCCAGGCAGCGTTCACAGCATCATGGCACCTCAGTGTGGGAGGCATGGGTGGCAGACATGGTGGTCGCGACAGGTAATTTGCCATCCCCAGTTGAGAGAATGTGTTGATGTAGGCCAGGCGGCCAAGAAAAATCCTGGGCCCCGGTACAACAACTTCCTGGGGCCCCCACGGACGAAATTCCCGCACACTCTGTTGACCCTTGTTACACCACTGCTTCCAAGGTGGATACAGGGACAAAAATGTACACCTTAATGCCTATTACACATGTCACACACTCTTTACATATTATACCGCATGCCATAATGCTCATTATACGTTATGCCACAACGTAGTGGCCAGTACACATTATACCATACATTATAATACCTATTACATATTTTACCACATGCCATAATGCCCATTACACATTATTCCACACATACTGTATAATACCTCACATATTATGCCACATACTGTAATGTCTATTACATATAATACCACACATATTATGCCACATACTGTAAATTCCACTTACCTAAATGCTTATTGCTAAGGGCTTCATGCTTGATGCCAAAGGTTAACATGCTCTACCAGGGGTTATCATGCTAGTTGCCATGGGTTTACATGCTCTGCCCGGAGTTACATGCTTGCCAGGGGTTAACATTCTCTACCAGGGGTTAACATGCTCTTTGCCATGGGATTAACCTGCTCTGCCGGGGGTTACATGCTCTGCCAAGGGTTACATGCTCTGCCCTGAGTTACATGCTCTGCCAGGGGTTAACATGCTCTGCCAGGGGTTAACATGCTCTGCCAGGGGTTAACATGCTCTTTACCATGGGATTAACCTGCTCTGCCAGGGGTTACAGGCTCTGCCCGGAGTTACATGCTCTGCCAGGGGTTAACATTCTCTACCAGGGGTTAACATGCTCTTTGCCATGGGATTAACCTGCTCTGCTGGGGGTTACATGCTCTGCCAAGGGTTACATGCTCTGCCCGGAGTTACATGCTCTGCCAGGGGTTAACCTGCTCTACCAGGGGTTAACCTGCTCTGCCAAGGGTTAACATACTCTTTGCCATTGGATTATCTTGCTCTGCCAGGGGTTAACATGCTCTGCCATGGGTTAACATGCTCTTTACCATGGGATTAACCTGCTCTGCCAGGGGTTACAGGCTCTGCCATGGGTTACATGCTCTGCCCGGAGTTACATGCTCTGCCAGGGGTTAACATTCTCTACCAGGGGTTAACATGCTCTTTGCCATGGGATTAACCTGCTCTGCCAAGGGTTACATGCTCTGCCTGGAGTTACATGCTCTGCCAGGGGTTAACATGCTCTACCAGGGGTTAACCTGCTCTGCCAAGGGTTAACATACTCTTTGCCATGGGATTAACTTGCTCTGCCAGGGGTTGCATGCTCTGCCAGGGGTTAACATGCTCTGCCATGGGTTAACATGCTCTTTACCATGGGATTAACCTGCTCTGCCAGGGGTTACAGGCTCTGCCATGGGTTACATGCTCTGCCAGGAGTTACATGCTCTGCCAGGGGTTACATGCTCTGCATGGGGTTACATGCTCTGCCCGGTGTTACATGCTCTGCCAGGAGTTAACATGCTCTGCCAGGGGTTAACACCCAAATCACATGACGGGCTCTCAGCAGGCCCTGGAGTCGGAGAGCGGAAGGACCTCTGTGATGCTGCTGCCCCCATGCCAGCCCACATCCGCACTCCCAATGCCGCCGATGAAAAGTTGACTACAGCGCACTCAGACCCAGCGCACTCGCCACTAAATAAAGAAAACCTGTGTTTCCAGACCCGGGCCCCCCTGACAGGCCTGGGCCCGGGTAAACTGTACCTGCTCCCTCCCCCCTCTCGTCACCCATGGATTTAGGAAGGGACACAGTATATTATGCACAATTTATCAGAATCTGGTGATGTCATCCACACATGCGTCATCAGCAAAATGCGCATGTGTAGCAGTACTCACCATTTTCCAGAGAATAAGTTTTGGAAAAAAACTAATTTTGTGGATGAGAGAGCACAATAAATTAAAAGGGTGCTGCCCACCACAGCATAAAAAGGGGGTACACCGTCCCCCAATGGACAAAGTACAAGCAAAGAGTGATGTGGTGTGGCGTAACCCTCTTAAAGGATTTTTTTTTTTTTTATATTTTAAAAAAATGTTTATTTATGCAGAAGAACAATAAAATGACAATGAAAAGATGCCAATAACTTACATGAAATGGATGCAATACTTAAACACTGAATTTTGGGTGAGCAGCAATGAAAAAAACAAAAGTTAACTCACCATCTGAGTACACTGCGGTGGGCTATGCTTTGGACAAAAGACTGCGGCACCACCGCAGTGAGCTTCAGATGTAGCGTCCCCAATGGATAAAGTGCAAGGTGTATCCTCAATAAAGTGCGTCCAGTGTGAAAGTGATGAAGTGCCAAAGTGCTCTAAGGTTCAATAGTGCAGAGGCAAGAAGAGAAGAGAAAGCATTATCTCCTCAATTCTTAAACATCACTGGAATGAGTTAATTTTGGAACCCATGTGCCTCAATGGTTTTTGAAACATCTAAGTAGCAGGTGTATTTATAATGGGTGCAATGTGTGGCCAGTGGGGACTGCTATATAGACCTAACGGGATTGCAGCAAATATCTCTTCAATTAACTGCAAATACATTCAGATAATCCTTAATCCATGCATAAAACCCTAGGAAGACATGTTTTTGGGGTGAAATATCACTTATTTGATGAAAGTAAGCCTAATTATGTCCAGAGCGGGACATACTAAAAGGCATGACAGTGGAATGACAGTCTGGTCTGCTGAAAAGGAATGCCAATTGACTATAATGGGAGATTTCATTTATATGTATATTTCAGAAATTATTACACCTACGAACTATATTTTTGGACACATCTTGCTAAGACAATGACACATATGCTGCATGCAGAATGACGGCTGCTTACTATGGAATGACAGCCGTTTAATTTGCCATCCCTAAGCAAAAATAGCATTAAAACAGCTCCATTATGCGATATTACTATGATCCGCTTAGCACACACACTCATCCCTTTCCATATATTTATTTATTAACAGTTTCTTATATAGCGCATACATATTCCGCAGCGCTGTACAGAGAATATTTGAACATTCACATCAGTCATTGCCCCAGTGGAGCTTACAATCTATATTCCCTACCACATGTATGCGCGCACACAGACATTCTAGGGTTAATTTTGTTGGAAGCCAATTAACATAATTGTATATTTTTGGATTGTAGGAGGAAACCGGAGTACCTGGAGTAAACCCACGCAAATACAGGGAGAATATACAAACTCCGCACAGTTAGGGCCATGGTGGGGATTGAACCCATGACCTCAGCGCTGTGAGGCAGTAATGCTAACCATTACACCGTCCGTACTGCCCAATATATTGCCACCTACACCCCATCTCTTTATAACCATGTCACGTAATGTGGAATGACAGCTGCTTACTATGGAATAACAGCCCTTTAATTCGCCATCTTTAAGCAAAAATACCCTTAAAAGAGCTCCATTGTGCGATATTAAGACTCCGATGTTACTATGATCCGCTTAGCACACGCACTCATCCCTTTTCATATACGCCCGCCTACACCCCTACTCTTATAAACATGTGACATGACGTGTAATGACGGTTGCTTATAAGAGTAGGGGTGTAGGCGGGTATATATGGAAAGGGATGAGTGCGTGCACTAAGCGGATCATAGTAACATTGGGGTCTTAATATCGCATAATGGAGCTGTTTTAATGCTATTTTTTAGGGATGGCGAAATAAAGGGCTGTCATTCCATAGTAAGCAGCCGTCATTCTGCATGTAGCATATTAGACATTGTCTTAGCAAGATGTGTACAAAAAATATAGTTCATAGGTGTAATAAGTTCTGAAATATACACATACCTCCCAACTGTCACGATTACAGCGGGACAGTCCCGATTTTCGGGTCCTGTCCCGCTGTCCCACCCGCGGCAGGCATTGTCCCGCTGCGGGGGGTGGCAGTTGGAAGACCACCCAATCTAATAGAATAGACGATGTGCGCATGCGCACAGCGTCTATTCTCGTATGAAAATGAGGTCGCGGCTAATTAGCATAAGCCGCGCCCTCATTTGCATATGCCCCGCCCCCTTTCCGGACGCTCGCGCAACTGCGCGAGAGTCACTATTTTCACAGAAGTTGGGAGGTATGTATACGTATAAATTAAATCTTCTCCCATTATAGTCAATTGGCATTCCTTTTCAGCAGACCAGACTGTCATTCCTTTTAGAACGTCCCCGAGCTGTAGCTTCTCACTGAATAAAGCCATTTCCTATACAGCAAAAAATGCATATTTCCATGTTACACGTACACATCATAAACTGAAAGCTCCCTTGTAAGCAGAACGATATATAAACTACCTGTTACTAATAATATTGACATACAATGCCGGAAAATCATCTCCATAATACAGTATAACTCGGTCCCTATGAAAGAAGCTCTTCAGTATATACAGAACTGCAGACAGCGACCGTACCTCATGTATGGCTGGAGCTCTCAGTCTCTAGCTTATCTGACAGCCACATCAACTCACCTCAACACTGGAGTGGCCAGCCAATAGCTGCCAAGAAAGAGTTCCTGCCCATAAGTTATAGGCCAATGGGGTCAGAGAGAAATGAATGAAGCATTGTTAGGAGTCACCTGAAGTGTTTATATGAGTCACCATAGTAACTGTGTAAGCCTAACAGACTACGCACAAAGTAAAAGGAACCAACAGCACAGTAAAACTCCTCTGTGTTATGTGGCAGGTGTACCGCTTGCTGCTGAGCATCCCATGCATATTAAAATCACCGTCAGAGCGCTATAGATCAGTTTATATTTCCAAATAGTTTTTTTTATTTGAAGTTACGTTCATCAGGGATACTGTGCTGACATATTTTGGTTAACAGACGGTTAAACACGGGGCAGCACGAACAGTGTAATAGTTAGCATTACTACATCACAGCGCTGAGGTCATGTGTTTGATTCCCACCATGGCCCTATCTGTGCAGAGTTTGTATATTCTCCCCGTGCTTGTGTGGGTTTACTCCGGGTACTCCGGTTTCCTCCCACAATCCAAAAATATACAGGTAGGTTAATTGGCTTCCAACAAAATGAACCCTAGAATGTCTGTGTGTGTGTACATGTGGTAGGGAATATATATTGTAAGCTCCACTGGGGCAGGGACTCATGTGAATGCTCAGATATTCTCTGTACAGCGCTGCGGAATATGTATGCGCTATATAAGAAACTGTTAATAAATAACAATAAACATATAGAGCAGGGTTGCCTACCTGACCCTCTCCATAAGGGAGAAAATGCTGTTCCTGGACTTCCCTGGCAATGTATGATTGCCATCATCTGTGGGGAACTAGGTAATTGATAAGAAAGGTGTTTCACCACAGGTGATGGCAATCATACATTACCAGGGAAGTCCAGGAACAGAACATTTTCTCCCTGAAGGAGAGGGTCAGGTAGGCAACCCTGATATACAGTATTTACATTTTCTACTTGATGCTTTAAACACATAACAGGGGCTGATTCAGACCCTGCACAGGCTAGAATTCGGCCCGTCCCTGATGGTGGGGGTCTGCGCATGTGCATAGTCACTCATGCACAAACCCCTGTGTGAATGCCTTCAAGTTTTTCACTCGCCAGAGCGTTCACAAAATGATTGGCAGCCAGGAGGTGCTCGCTGGGGTCTGCCCAGTGTTTCATGGGCGTGCCCACAAAATGGTGGGCGTGTCCATAGAAATGCTGGGCGTATCCCTGCTCATGCCTGCTCGGGGCAGGCAGATGATATCTGCGCCCAACCCCAGTTCGGCTGTGATCGTGCAGTATAATAGTAAGTCCAGGCTTACTTTTATCTGCAAAGAGAGGAAAAAAATTTCGATGGGGAGCGACCATCAAATTATTCTTTCCTCTGTGCGGTCACATGCGAGTGGGAGTGGATGTGTAAGTGTACAGATCCACTTACAACATGTGTGGGGATGCGGTCGGCCGGGGTGGGGGGTGGCGGGTGGTTGTGCGTTCAGAATATATGCAGCCTAGCGAGAAGGTCTGAATCCAGATCATAGATTTTATATTTGGTATAATCACTTGAAACATACACAGTAGTTTAACCCAGTGGTGCAAGTAGGAAAAACGACTTAGTGGTACTGTGCCGCGCGCCTTAGGCGTGTGACAATAAATGGGCGTGGTCAGGGCGTGGTCAGGGGTGTGGTGAGAATATTGCACGCCGAAGGCACACGGCCAAAATTTACACAGTAATGCCTGTTATGGGTCACACACCCAATACATATGACCCATGCCATAATGCTCGTTACACATTATGCCCCACACCATAATGCTCATTGCACCGCACAACTGATGCCCATTACTAATATACCCCCCACAGTGCCAGATATGCCCCCACAGTGCAACACATATGCCCCCAGTGCCATATATCATATGCCCCCACAGTGCCACACATATGCCCCGTGCCAGATATCATATGCCCCACAGTGCAACACATATGCCCCCCAGTGCCAGATATGCCCCAACAGTGCTAGGTATGCCCCCACAATGCCAGATATGCCCCCCACAGTGCCAGATATGCCCCCAGTGTCAGATATGCCCACACATATGCCCCCAGTGCCAGCCATATGCCCCCACAGTGCCAGACAGAACCATATATGCCCCCACAGTGCCAGATATGCCCCCACGGTGCTAGGTATGCCCCCACAGTGCCACACATATGCCCACAGTGCCAGAAATGCCCTCCACAATGCCAGATATGCCCCCCACAGTGCCAGATATGCCCCCACGGTGCTAGGTATGCCCCCACAGTGCCACACATATGCCCACAGTGCCAGAAATGCCCTCCACAATGCCAGATATGCCCCCCACATTGCCAGATATGCCCACCACAGTGCCACACATATGCCCACACAGTGCCAGATATGCCCCCACAATGCCAGATATGCCCCCCACAGTGCCAGATATGCCCACAGTGTCAGATATGCCCACACAGTGCCACACATATGCCCCCAGTGCCAGCCATATGCCCCCACAGTGCCAGACAGATCCATATATGCCCCCACAGTGCCAGATATGAACCCAGTGCCGCCAAATATGCCCCCACAGTGCTAGGTATGCCCACACAGTGCCAGATATGCCCCCACTGTGCAAGGTATGCCCCCCACAGTGCCAGATATGCCCACCACAGTGCCACACATATGCCCCCAGTGCCAGATATGCCCCCACAGTGCCAGATATGCCCCCACAGTGCCAGCTGCAGAACAGCACAACTCACCGTTGGTTGCTGCAGCCTGGTCTCACTCTCTCCCGCTCCAGCCACTGCTTCCCCCCGCCGCAACCTCAGCGCCGCCACCTCCGCGCCGCTGCTGCTGCTGAGGGAGGGGAGGGAGAGGAAGGAGAGACGCGAGATGCGCTCCCCGCCCCTCCCCTCCATAGGAAATCTGCTGTGGCGGGGGGCAGTGGACCTGTACAGGCCACGCCCCCCGCCACTTACATATGCGCGCATGCGCACAATGTTCCTGGGGGGTAATTTCGTATGGCGGTGTGGGGTACCGGCACCCTATGTTTTAGTGGTACGCCGTACCACCCTGTACCGCCTCTCTTGCAGCACTGGTTTAACCCCAGTGTCGGACTGGGACATAAAGAGCCCACCGGTGGAATGCAGAGGTAGTGGAACACAGTCTGTATGGCAAACTCCTTCACTTTCTACAATAGAAATGTCCCAGGATGTGTTTTGTGATAGACAGGTGAGCTGCTGAACCTTGGGCCACACCCGAAAATGTTTAGAGGAGGGTGAAAGAAAACTCTAAAAACTGTAATCTCAGCAGCAGCACACACCTACAGCATGTGCTGTGCTGACAGCAGGCTCAGCATGACCGCTCATGCTGTCAGTGAGACACTCATGCTGAGCCTGCTGTCAGCACAGCACATGCTGTCGAAGTGTGTGCTGCTGTTGCTACCCGGGAGGGACAGAGGGGGAAGGGAGGGGTCGGACCAGGGCCCCTGCGGGGCCCCTACAGAAAGCCTGGGCCCAGCTAATTAGGGTACTTGTTTCCTAGCACGGCCACAATCGCATTGATCTTGTGCCCTTAATAGTGGTATGCGATGGCCCCCGACGCGATGGACCCGATTTCCCATTGAAATGCATTGAAAAGTTAAAAAATCGCGTCGGTCGCGTCGCATGCGGCTAAATAAGCATTAAATGGTCCCAACGCGATGCCCCCGATTTCCCATAGGGAACAATGTTAAATGGCTCAATTTACCCAAATCAACAGGGAACAATGTTAAATGGTCCAGAAACCCCCCAAAACACCCCAGAACAGTGAAATGGCCCCCCAAAATTAGTTAACGCCACCCCACGATCAACGTGAACCCGAAGCGTGGCGAGCGCAGCGAGGCCGCGAGGGGCGGCGGTACGCGTCCTCCGTCCTTTTCATACCCCTACTATCCACGTCGGCGTGGAGTTGAGAATAGTATAGTGTGGCGAGCGCAGCGAGCCCCGCGAGGGGACGCGGATACCTTCACAGGTAAACGCGTCCCCTCGCGGGCTTCACAGGTAAACGCGTCGCCACGGACACCTGTGAAGCCCGCGAGGGGACGCGTATAACTGTGAAGGTATCCGCGTCCCCTCGCGGGGCTCGCTGCGCTCGCCACACTATTCTATTCTCAACTCCACGCCGACGTGGATAGTGGGGGTATGAAAAGGTCGGAGGACGCGTACCGCTGCGCTCGCCACGCTTCGGGTTCACGTTGATCGTGGGGTGGCGTTAACTAATTTTGGGGGGCCATTTCACTGTTCTGGGGTGTTTTTGGGGGTTTCTGGACTATTTAACATTGTTCCCTGTTGATTTGGGTAAATTGAGGCATTTAACATTGTTCCCTATGGGAAATCGGGGGCATCGCGTCGGGACCATCGCATGCGATTTTTTAGCACGCATGCGATGCGACCGATTAGATTTTTTTACCTGCGATGCCCCCGATTAGAGTCGGTGTGGCCGTGCTAGGAAACAAGTACCGTAATTAGTACCCACTCCCCTCTCGGCTGCCGTGGGAACAGTCTGTATGGCAAACTCCTTCACTTTCTACAATAGAAATGTCCCAGGATGTGTTTTGTGATAGACAGGTGAGCTTCTGAACATATCGTTCAGTGCAGGTCAATCTTCACAGACGTTGAATCCGCTGTGCTGTGACCTGGGAGGGGGTGTGGGGATCCAGAGATCCAGCTCCTTAAGGAGAAAAATGTAGGAAAGCCTCAAATAATGTTATCTATAGATATATGCTTTGAACAGATAGACTGTACGGTAATATATACAGGGCATACCATCCAACATGACCCTTTCCAGGAGGGACACAATGCTCTGCTACTGGAATTTCCTTTTAATGTATTATTACTAGAGACAGGATTATATGCATTTGCATATTTGCATATGCAGTTGCATATTTTGCCCATTCTCACTGTTTATTGCATATTTTACCTAAAATCTAGTGATGGTGCATATTTTAGGCCCAGCACTCTACCCACCTGCGAATCACAGCTCTGCTTTGCCCTGCTGCTGCTGGCCAGGAAGTGGTAGAGTGTGCAGGCTGGGGCAATATGTGCGCAGTGTGGGGAACCTTGGATGACACTGCTCTAGGCTGCCAATCTATGTTGATAAAAGTCAGTCGGGGCGGATGCCATTACGAAGCTGCTGAACCTTTGCCTACCCCTGGCCTAGGACTTTATACCAAGGTCCTTATTCTGGTTGATGCGGTTCTGTCCGCGTGCTGTCGGACGGCCGATGTTTGGTGTTTGCGCATGTGCAGAGGCGTATCTGCGCATGTGCGAACGCCGTGCACGTCCGAATACGGCATGAATTCTGTACAGAAAACGATCGGTTGGAACACTCCAAACAGGGGGTGGAGAGGGGCGTGAAGGGCTGTTTGGGTTCCTTACCATATGTGTACGCCCCGCGTTTCATGGGCGTTCCCATGAAAATGCTGGGCGTACATATGGTAATTCGGCCGTGACGCACGTGTGGGGGGCGGACATACGACATAGCCGGATGCCAGCTGGCCGCCCATATCCTTGCTTTTGCACGGAGAAATGCCTGAGTGGTCTGGAGCACTCTGGAGCACTCGGTGCTGTCTGACCACTCTGTCTGCGAACATCGAATGATGGGGGAGGTTCCCAGAGATCGAGGAGGTGTTCACATGAAAAATCCACTTGCGGTCTGTTCGGTCGGCGTCTTACCGCATTCGGACGGTGTGAGCGATCCGTACGGAAGGCGGGGCTAAGAACGCTCAGTTCCTGTCCGAAAATACGCATCCCGACCGCACCAACCAGAATAAGGCCCAAAGAGACAGACTTCTGCAGCAGAGGAGGTGGGCGGAAGGGTTGTGACATCACGCGGTGCTGTGTCACAGCCTTCCATTGCGCCACCTTCACATGCTATGCTGACATTTGATCCATCGGCGCTGCAGATGAGGGTCTGTGTAGTTGATGCAAGAAGAGCTCTGGACGCTGCAGTATGCTGTAGCAGCCAGGAAGAAAAAAAATCCTGTGTACAGCACCAGACATCTGCAGATACTGTTGGCCTATTTTTGAGGTTTATTTGCAACTAATTGTATGCTGATTTTTAAATAAATAAGTTCAAAATTACGTTTTTTATTATTTAATGTAGCATATTTTAACACTTTCCATGCATATTTTAAGTATTTTTCATGCATATTTGCATGCATATTTCAAGCTTTTTATGTTGCATATAATCCTGTCTCTAATTATTACCATCATCTGTGTAGAAATAACTTTCTTAGCAATTAACCTGTTCAACACAGGTGATGGCAATCATACATTAACCCCTTGAGTGGTATGTTTTGCTGGGCAGAACAAACCTACCAGGGCAGGTTTGTCTTGCCCCAGCAAAACCTACCACAGTTGGATGCCCCCTCCCTCACCTCTGCTCCGGCGTTAGTACGCCGGAGCTTCCCTGCCGCCACTGCCTTAGCCGCCGGCCTGTCACATTCAGCAGTGACGTCGGCGGCAGGCTGGGGGATGTTCGTGGCGGCTCGGGAGGACTCGGGTGCCTGAGCGCTCCCGAGTCCCCCCGAGCCATCCCCGAACCTCCCTGAGACTGCCGCCTACGTCATTGCTACTAAAAGTATGGCGGCAGGTGGCTGGGGGAGCGCGGTTAGAGGAGCTCCAGTGTGCGATCGCCGGAGCACAGGTGATGGGAGGTTTGGGGGAATGACTGGGGGGGGGGTTTCTAGATGTGCTGCGCCAGTGGTGCCCACCTGGACACCACTGGCGCGCACCTACAGTATTTCATATTTGTGGTATGCCCAGAAATTTTCCAGGAGGGATACAATGCTCTGCTCCTGAACTTACCTCTTAACCCCTTGAGTGGTATGCCCGGAAATTTTACGGGACAGCCCACATCGCCGCTGAGCCCGGAAAATTTCCGGGCATACCACTCAAGGGGTTAAGAGGTAAGTTCAGGAGCAGAGCATTGTATCCCTCCTGGAGAGGGTGGTGTGGGAAGGTATGACAGCATATAGGCAAGTAGCACAATCGCACAGAGGGCCTTATTCAGACCTGAATGCTCCACTGCAAATTCACACAGTG
The DNA here is from genome assembly GCF_055691185.1 of Crinia signifera. Taxonomy (NCBI): domain Eukaryota; kingdom Metazoa; phylum Chordata; class Amphibia; order Anura; family Myobatrachidae; genus Crinia; species Crinia signifera. The sequence continues at coordinate 66,143,263 of NC_139226.1, forward strand.
GCCAATTATGGATGCACTGTGCACAGAGGCATTTATTTGCAGAGGCGCTCACTGCCTGATTGACACCCAGCGTTTGATGGGCATACCCACAAAAACAGTGGGCGCACCCATAGAAAGGATGGGCGTTAACATAGGTGTGCCCCTGCGAAGATAGGTGTTCCCCTGCCTGCTCGGGGCGGGTGGATGTTATTACATGACATCAGCGTCACGCAGCAGAAAAGTAAGTTCTGGGCTACTTTTGTGCTGCGAACAATGGACAAATCATTTGATGGTGAGTTACCATTGAATGATTTTTCCTCTGTGCGGGCATGTTCGAGCAAATGTGTAAGCGTATACATCTGCTCACAACATACAGTATCAAGGGCATTCGGGAGAAGCCGGGTTTAGATGAAGCCGATAGCTAATTCCGGATCCCGGAATTAAAAAAATGCCCCGGGATTGGCATCCCTAACTGCAATGTCTCAAAAACAGCTTAAATTATTATTATTACTAATAATATTTTTATGTATATAGCGCTTTTTTCCTAAAGGTCACTTTACAGACATCAGAAACATGGTATATTCTACACCCCAAAGTGGGTCCTGACAATCTCAGCATGGGGTCACGACTCCATGTTGCTTACCATCAGGCTGATGACTTTTCTAATCTCAGTCAGTGATTCAAGGAGTCTGAAACATCTGTTGAATTGTCTGTTACTTCAGACTGCTGCCATGTTTGTGCCGTCTGCTGACTACACATGTGATGTGATGACCTTCTGCAGTAACTTGCTGGGGTCATGGAGTTATTTTTATTGTTTGATGGGGTCCCAAAGCGAAAAAGTTTGAGGACCCCTGACCTAGGGCATATCTATGCAAACTGACACATGTAAGATATATGCTGTCTGAATACATCCACATGTAACACATCCTCCCAGTGAATGTATGTCAAAAGCTGAGAGCCCCTCAGTGAAATGCGTCAGAGGCACAGCACCCCCACTCCTCTCCCACAATTGTGGTCTGTGGATTACAAAGCTACTTCCACTGCATACCTGAACCAGGATTTTTTGTGGACAATGCCAACTCCAGAGCCAAGTGGCATAAGTACAGCAAACAAGTAAATACCACTCCAAAGGGTAATTTTCTATCTGCTACATGCAATCGCAGCAAGCTATCATGAAAATTGTGTGGCACAGTATAAACTGTCCTAATGAGCTCATCCACCATTGCCATCCACAGTCCTAATAGGATCCAATATAAAGGAGGTTAAGAAGGGTGCTGTCCCTTAACTCCAAGTGTATGTATTTATATATTTTTGCACCTTGCACCATTATTACCATTAATTTTAGTATGTCTTTGCATAATTTTTAGTATGTTTTTGTATTAGGGAATAAATTGTTTGGTACTTGTTTCCTAGCACGGCGCCAGCGATAAAAATTGTATCCATCGGGACCCCCAAAAATCGCGTCCATCGCATGCAACCAAATCGCATGCGATGCGATCAACGCTTTTTTTACATTGGAATCAATGTGAAATGGTCCCTGAGACCCGATTTTTTATTGGCCCCAATATTAAATGGCCCCCAGACCCCAATTTTTATGGTTTCCCAACCCTTATGGGTCAAATGGCCCCCCATTGTTAACGCCACCCCACGATGAACGCCAACCCGAAACATGGCGAGCGCAGCGGTACGCGTCCTCTGACCTTTTAATACCCCCCACTATCCACGTCGGCATGGAGTTGATTTTATATAGTGTGGCTAGCGCAGCGAGCCACCGAGCCTGAAGCGTGGCTAGCGCAGCGAGCCCCGCGAGGGGACGCGCATTACTTCACAGGTATTACGCGTCCGCTCGCCACGCTATGGACTTGGTGGCTCGCTGCACTCGCCACACTGTATAATATCAACTCCATGCCGACGTGGATAGTGGGGGTATGAAAAGGTTGGTGGATGCGTACCGCCGCCGCTCGCCATGCTTCAGGTTGGCGTTCATTGTGGGGTGGCGTTAACAATGGGGGTGCCATTTCTCATGTAAAATACCCATAAGGGTGAAAAATCTGGTCCATTGGCCCATTTAACATTGTTCCCTATGTAAAATCATGTCCATCGCATCGGTTGCATCGCATGCCTTAACTTAAGGCATGCGATGAACGCGATTTTTTAATTGTCGGGGAAAAGACTAAAAATAGCCCTAAAATCGTGTCGGTCGCGTCCATCGCATACCCTAACTTATGGTATGCGATCACCTACGACGGGCGCCGTGCTAGGAAACAAGTACCAATTGTTTTTAAATATACATGCTGTGTGCTAATTTCTTCCTCAAAGCAGTTTACTTTCCTATTTCCTATATGTACTAAGGGATTGACTATCCCTATTTTAAAACTGCTGCTAAATTTGAATCAAGCCCTAAGCAGCGCCTGGTACTTACCCCAGTGGTAATTACACACCTTGTCCTTTTCATTGATAAGAAGTGGACAGTTGGGCAGATTGGGATGGAAAACCTGCTTGGGAAATCTCTGAAAGCAGCCCTAAAGAAGGCATGGTCTGTTTAGGGGGCGGGGTCTGTCAAGGGCAGTGGGATTACTCCTCCTTCCTTGCGCCTTCTTCAGCAGTCATATATGCGACTTTATACTAATATAGTATATGGTAGCAGTTCTATAATAACGTTGGTACTTAACAAGTGAATGATTTATGATTGTAAAAAAATGTATTAAACACATAAAATAACAATTAAAAAGCAATTATATAAATCCACACACTAAGTTATGGAGTCACCAAAAAATGGCCATTGGGGTATATAAATGGTAAAGTCCCAGGAGATATAAATAAACTGTGCCTTGTGTGCTTTTTGAATAATTACCAGTTAACATCACTGTTGGACGTAGCAGTCTGGGTAAGTGTCCCAGGTTATCCAAAGAAGCAATTTTCTCACTATTGACACAGTGGATGAAGATTTGGTAAAGACTGGCACAGCTGGAGGCAGGTATCTAGAAAGTTATCCCAATTGGTCCAATGTAGATGTTATCCTCACTAGGAATTCGGTGAGTAGATCCAGTAAATGATGGTCTGGTCACAGTTGGTAGGAAGGCATCCAGGGACAAGTGGTATTGGTGGGTCCAAGTGGTGGGTTCTCAAAACACCTGCCGCATTTTGCTGCTGGCTGGCATTTTACAAAAAGCTGATGTCTAACCAGGCACTCCACTTAATATATTAAACTGCACACAGTTTATCATAGGAAAGGAAAATGATCAGCTGTTGTGATGCCAGTCATAATATCAATGTCATTTGAGGGAATTTCGACAGGAGTCCGGTAAGTATACTTACTTTTTCCCCAACCCTCTGAAGACTAACCTTAACCTTCCCACACAGCCTAACCCAAACCTCTGTACCCAGCAGCCTAAACCGAACCATCCTGACCCGCAGAGAAACCTTAACCCCCCTTCTAAGTGCCTACTTTTAACCCTTCCTGCCCGCAGCTCAAACATAACCTTCCACTCCCCCCACAGCCTGATCCAGAGATTCCTGCTAGTGCCTAAAGCTAACCGCAAGCACCAGAATCTAACGATAACCAGACCCAGCATACTTACTATCTGGATACCAGCAGCCGGGATTTCAGCATGTGAAATATATATATATATATATATATATATATATATATATATATATATATACTGTATATGGCTCCTTTTCTGTGCTTATTATGGCTCCTTTGCTCCATGCCTAGTCTGACCATTCATGTCACATGCCCGTGCTTACATCAGGTTATATTTATTTGTTTCACTCATGGTGTCTTTATCTTACAGGTTGTATTACCAATAGCACCGGCTGACTACAGTGATCCCCGTCGCTGTGGTTGCTTGGCAACGCACAACGCTGGGGGAATCCCGGATGTGGTCACTCCACGTCACCACCCCAGAGAAGACGCCCATCAGGAAGGGCAATGCTGAGCTACACGAGCGGCAGGAGGAGTCTGACTGACACCAGCTCCGACTATCTGGTATATATGTGAGTATGTCTGCATTTGTTTCCCTTGTTCTTGACTTGAAAACGGAATAAAACCCCGAAACGTTGTCTACAGCACCTAGTGTCTGTCAACCTTCTTTACTAAATCCGAGCGTGTGCCACTACCTACCCATTGCTACCTGTTCTCTGAGTGCAGCACCCCAGTACCTCATCACTTTCATTGGAGTGCCCTCACCCTGTCTCCTTATATATATATATATATATATATATATATATATATATATACAGTATATATATATATATATATATATATATATATATATATATATATATATATATATATATATATATATAGGTGAGGATGAATAAAGACTTGCGTCCATCTAGTTCAACCTATGTTTATAGTAGATAATCCCTTGTTGTAAAGTATGTTCTGATATTTTAAAGGCAGATTGTTACTTATTCATACCCGTGGATGTTTTTAACCAATAAATGGTTATCCAACCTTATTTTAAACGGATTTATAGTGTCTGCCGACACCACTTCTCCAGGAAGAGAGTTCCAAAGTTTGACTGTGCTGACTGTAAAGAAATTTTTTCTTCTAGATGAACAAAATCTTTTTTCTTCTAATCTAAACTCGTGCCCTCTCGTCCTAGATTCCTGTCTAGCAGAATAAAGGGTGCTTGACAGTTCCTTATATTGGCCCCTGATATCTTTGTACATGTTGAACGTCTCTTCTCTAGTGTAAATAGTCCCAGCTTGCTTAATCTCTCCTCGTAGCTTAAAGTCTCCATTCCCCTAATAAGCTTAGTTGCTCTTCTTTGGATTTTTTCTATGATGTCCTTTTTATAGTGTGGGGCCCAGAATTGTAATCCGTATTCGAGGTGCGGTCTAACCAATGATTTGTACAGAGGCATAATTACTTTTGAATCCCTAGTTTCCATGCCCCTTTTAATACATGCTAGAGTTTTATTGGCCTTTTTAGTTGCTATATTACATTGAGCACTACACCCTAGTTTGTTGTCTATTTGGACTCCTAGATCCTTTTCGAGTACTGAATTACCCAATTCATCCCCGCTTAGGTTATAACTAGCACACTAGTTATGTCTCCCAAGGTGCATGACCATGCATTTGTTCACATTGAACCTCATCTTCCACTTTTTTGCCCACTCGTCTAGATTGTCGAGATAATTTTGAAGCGTAGAATATATATATATATATATATATATATATATGGAGCAGGAGTCCGGCACACACAACAGCGACGTAGCGCTTCACAAGGTAATACTTCGCCCGGTGAGCTCACTATGATAGTGGATAGCTTCAGTGTGGGGGTGCGGCACTCGAGGCATTGGCAAAAAAGATGCAGTACAACGGTTCTGGTTACAACATTTCAATGCTTTTATTTAAGCATTTTCGTCAGGTATAAACAACATCAATAGTAAAAGGAAGGTAAGATTCTGCGCTTCCACTTGGATGCGACACAGTCCCTGGTAGTATCACCTACTACAAAGAATACAGTAAAAACAAAGTTAAAAATGAAGTTAATTTACGAAGTCGGCACTTTGGAACCAAATGGTTTAAATGCCGACTTCGAGATTAAGTGGTTTTTATAATTATTTATTCTGCATATCAAATTACCTAAAAGCCTAAAAAATGTTTTATACCTTTCTCTTTCCACATTCCCTTTCCATTTTTTCATATAGAATCTCCCCTTTTATACATCCCCGTTTTTATATTAAAATAAATTAATTTACTCTTGTAATTTTATAGTAATTCTACCTCCAATAAGTTTTTAATTATTCCCTACTAGGAGATAAGCGTTTGGAACGCATAATCAACACACTTCCGGGCCAAGGGAGGGTAGATGGAACGCATGACGTCATTATCTGAACGGGGTTAATCTCCGTTTTTCAAAACAATGTTTTTATGCGGCATATTCATCGCTCATGTCAGGAGGATGATGATGCTGTCCCCCCAGCCCCTTATATCGCTGCGGGGATACACTCCGTTCTCGTAGTTAGACGGAGGAGGATAAATTAGAACAGAAGGCGGAAGCCCCGTGCGTTCCAATGGCATGGAACGCATGACAACTTCCGGTCTTCTGAACCATATGCATCTCCCATAGCGGTTCGCTCCGCTCTTAGAATCTCTTACAGCAAATATAGCGCTCCTGATACAGCGCTTTTCTTACTAAAAGAGTGTACTACCTATGGGATTAAATAACCACCCCCAAAACACATAGTTAAAGAGGTTGTTGAATCTAAGGAAACGGAAGTACAGTGCGTTCCAGAGCTATGGAACGCATGACAACTTCCGTTTTTTTCGTAGAGCTCTGCATAGATGGTTTACTATATATATATATGAAAGTTTTATGGAGACAAACTGTTGAACTCACTTTGAGTATGTGAAATGTCAGGTTTTTAACTGTATTTTAATAGAACCTACCTAGTAAACAAATGTTGGTCACGCCCACACAGGAACAGGAAGTTAAGGGGCTGACCCATTACTAGTATAAATATGGATACTAGCAGAGTACCTCCACACACCCTGAGGAAGACTTGGAAAGTCGAAACGCGTTGGTGAACTGGAGGTACCTGGGATCCTTATCTGGACCTGGTATTGGGACTACTCTGTGGAGACTACGTGCGGAGGTCTACCCGGGTCTTATCATCTGACCCCACACTAAGCTCCAAACTTAGCCTTTTTATAAGGCCAGATACGGTACCAGGCATTTTATTAAGAGTGATTTTCTGTTTATGTATGTGGATTGATTAAAAATGTTACTTTTTACACTATGAGTCTTTTCCCCCTCTGTATTTCTATCTCTGAGGGAAGTGGAAGGATCTGACATTCTGGTTTAACAATTGTGTGTGACCCCTGATCTACGTGCGGTGTTTGGCCTAAGAGGAGGCCCTTATACGGTACGGGCATCTCACGATCATAAAAGTAGAATTTAACCCATACCATTTATTCTACACCATGAGATATCTTTCTGTTTTTTCCTGAGGTCAAAATTACCATAAAGAAGAAAACCTCATATCCAAAGGATAAAGAACTTTTTCCCCAATAGGAAGCGCAGGCCCCTATCTTTGTTTTTACTATAAACAACATCAAGTCAATGCTTACATTTATAAGGGTATAAATGTAAGCATTGACTTGATGTTGTTTATACCTGACGAAAATGCTTAAATAAAAGCATTGAAACGTTGTAACCAGATCCGTTGTACTGCATCTTTTTTGCCAATGCCTCGAGTGCCGCACCCCCACCACTGAAGCTATATATATATATATATATATATATATATATATATATATATATATATATATATATATATATATATATATATATATATAGGAACGTGGTATGACTTCTGCGCCTTCAGTGTATTAATAATCCCTCTTGGTTAATCAATATATGCGTACCATCAAATGAGTAGGAATTCTCATGTAGTGATATCTTGCTTTACAACGATCTCCTTCCCTCGCTTTCTCTCCTGTAGACACGTCTCAAGAAGGTGTTCCAGGCATAGGGAAAGTCGATGGGGGAGTGTATTATTACAAATATTCACTTTAGGGTGACTCAATTAAATAATATTTATAAGTGCTAGTGCATGAAAAAATATATACTTGGTGAACAACGCCACCTAGTGGAATATTTAAAATGATCCACGTGCTGATCACCTCGTGAAAAAGGCTTTATAAAGGGTAAAAACCAGACAACTCACACTTGGAACATGTACATCCAGGTGTTATCCAATGGTTGTTGTCCCGATCCCTTAAAATCAAAAAAGTCGATGCACTTGTACAGACACTAGGCACAGCAGCCAGCCATGGAGAGAGCACACAGCGTATACAGGAGACCGGGCACTTCCCTAATTACCAGCAGCAGCAGCAGGCCGTGACTAACTCAGAGACTCTAAAATGAGTTTTGTTCAAAAGTCTAAAGCTTCAAGATTAGAGGCTTTAAAGCGATTTTTCCCTACAAAATAGTTCTCTCTGATTTTTTCTAAAAAAAATTTTTCAATTTTTTTCAATTATTTCTCTCTCTAAAGTTTTTCACATTTTTTTGGGATGTTTTCTGTACCAACTTGCCAGACAAAGATAGAATGCACATGTGGGATAGGGTGACACTGGTTGACCCACTCTGACGCAGTCATTTTTTGGACTGGGCAGATTAGGGCTACCAGTGTCATTTATCTGTCATTTTAAATGTATGTTATTTTATTGTAAAAAGCCTGAAGAGACCGGAGATGCTAGCACCTACCAATGGACGGATACCGCTGTGCCCAAATAACCTTTAATTCTGGTGCATAATAAAGGGCGCTAGAGATAGATGTGCTTAGCTTAACAGTTTTGCGTAGTAAAACTCCCGTGCGCTAGAACAAGCGTACACACGGGGAGATTTCAGCCGGAGAGCACAGTATGCACAGAATAGCCGGAACTTCCGGTGAATGAACCGCAAGTGAATGCGGAAATGGTGTCAGATGGAACGCACGCCGGAATAGACATGAGCTACGAGCGGCGTTTCCATATCGGTATGTAACATGGTTCATTATGTAACCTGTGGGTCTGTTTAGAGATGTGTTTTCCCTCACTAGAGCACTATTGTAGTAATTCATCACAGGACTTATAGAGCTTTTTAAAGATACTGGGCATTCCTCTAGCATTGTGCTATAATTGAGTGTATAACTAGTTAAGTTGATTAGTAGGAGGCGGAGTTCCTTGGTTTCTGTGGGTATTTAAACCGGTCATTTGGGCTTTAGATTTTATGCTGTATGGAGCTGCTTTTGAATGCTGTCTTGACAAAGGGTCCCCAGTGACCCGAAACGTCGACCATACCCCTTTTAAAGATGCTGAATTAAAGAATTGATTTTAAAGGATTGGAAAATCTGGTGAGTGCACTCTTTTTCAAGATATACTTTGGGCTTCACTTGCATACTGTGATGCTTTGAGGAGATCACCCCAGTCGATGCTTAAAGAGACTTCTGTGAGTGCGACCTATTTCTGGACATTATATATATATATATATATATATATATATATATACAGAGGAGTCCGGTCAATATGCGCAAATAATCCCTTATAGAGGTGATGAACTGTCCATATGCTGGTAGGTCATGTAGTGCAGCTGTATTCTGGCGAGAGGTAACACCAAAACCTCAAGAAGAAGCACATGTAGAAGAAAAAACCAGAGAGCGCACGATGTGATTATAAACGTAAAGAGCACTTTTACTGTAATAATATAGTCACATACATGTAAGGTTTAAAACAGCAGGCATGCGAAGGTATATTAACCCGGAGAAGCAAGTCAGGCATCCACACGCTCACACGGATAGCGCGGCAGCAGCTGAGGACTCCAAGCCGGGACCAAGAACAGATCAGACGACGATCACAGCGTCAACACGTCATCCAGGACCGCCCCAACGCGTTTCGTCATTAGATGACTTCGTCAGGAGGCGTATCCCAACATAATCATGGAAGCACTTAAATACCTTCAACTCACTGATTGACATGAGGTAAAATTTACATTTAAAGTGACCGTGCATAAAAGATAACAAATAGTGTGCAACATACCGCAATACAATGGTACAGATAAAAACGATGGATGCCGACACAGAGACCACACGCCAGAGATCACCATCTGCTGTCACCCCTTTTTCCTTGCTATAGTCTGCAGATGGTGATCTCTGGCGTGTGGTCTCTGTGTCGGCATCCATCGTTTTTATCTTAGCTGGATTTTATGCATATATTCTTCATCTATATTTTTTTGTGTATTTTTGTATTTTTGTATTTTTATATATTTGTATTTTTGTATATTTTGTACTTTTTATATATATTTATGTATTGACAAACTACTTTTGTACATTGTATGGTATTATGTATCCATGTACCATTGTATTGCGGTATGTTGCACACTATTTGTTATCTTTTATGCACGGTCACTTTAAATGTAAATTTGACCTCATGTCAATCAGTGAGTTGAAGGTATTTAAGTGCTTCCATGATTATGTTGGGATACGCCTCCTGACGAAGTCATCTAATGACGAAACGCGTTGGGGCGGACCTGGATGACGTGTTGACGCTGTGATCGTCGTCTGATCTGTTCTTGGTCCCGGCTTGGAGTCCTCAGCTGCTGCCGCGCTATCCGTGTGAGCGTGTGGATGCCTGACTTGCTTCTCCGGGTTAATATACCTTCGCATGCCTGCTGTTTTAAACCTTACATGTATGTGACTATATTATTACAGTAAAAGTGCTCTTTACGTTTATAATCACATCGTGCGCTCTCTGTTTTTTTCATATATATATATATATATATATATATATATATATATATATGTATATATATATATATATATATATATATATATATATATATATATATATATACAAGTCCAGCAGGAAGGAGGCACACGGACACAAACGGTTTGAATATGCAAAAACGAAGCTGTATTAGCGCCGAGCGCTTTCGAGGCAAGCCGCCTCTTCCTCAGGGCACAGCAAAGAACTGTTTGTGTCCGTGTGCCTCCTTCCTGCTGGACTTGTATATGATTATTTGGAGTGCACCGGGTTATTGATTGAGTGTGGAGTGCCGATATATTGGAGTATATATATATATATATATATATATATATATCACTCCAAGAATAGAGAGGAAAAACGACTCAGCAAGGATTTTTCATCAAGTGTATTGGGCTAGTAGCATCTAGAGCTTTCGGGGGACGCAGCCCCCTTCATCAGGATGATAGCCACATTCAAGGTAAGTGCAGTCAAACTGCCTTGATTGTGGCTATCATCCTGATGAAGGGGGCTGAGACCTGTGACAGGTCTCATGTAATCTGTCATTGCAGTCTTTCCTTGTCTCCCTCCCGTCCTCCACATCATTGTGCAGCGGTGATTGGTCTGGTGGCCGGGGACGGCTCATGTCAGGAGGATGATGATGCTGTCCCCCCAGCCCCTTATATCGCTGCGGGGATACACTCCGTTCTCGTAGTTAGACGGAGGAGGATAAATTAGAACAGAAGGCGGAAGCCCCGTGCGTTCCAATGGCATGGAACGCATGACAACTTCCGGTCTTCTGAACCATATGCATCTCCCATAGCGGTTCGCTCCGCTCTTAGAATCTCTTACAGCAAATATAGCGCTCCTGATACAGCGCTTTTCTTACTAAAAGAGTGTACTACCTATGGGATTAAATAACCACCCCCAAAACACATAGTTAAAGAGGTTGTTGAATCTAAGGAAACGGAAGTACAGTGCGTTCCAGAGCTATGGAACGCATGACAACTTCCGTTTTTTTCGTAGAGCTCTGCATAGATGGTTTACTATATATATATATGAAAGTTTTATGGAGACAAACTGTTGAACTCACTTTGAGTATGTGAAATGTCAGGTTTTTAACTGTATTTTAATAGAACCTACCTAGTAAACAAATGTTGGTCACGCCCACACAGGAACAGGAAGTTAAGGGGCTGACCCATTACTAGTATAAATATGGATACTAGCAGAGTACCTCCACACACCCTGAGGAAGACTTGGAAAGTCGAAACGCGTTGGTGAACTGGAGGTACCTGGGATCCTTATCTGGACCTGGTATTGGGACTACTCTGTGGAGACTACGTGCGGAGGTCTACCCGGGTCTTATCATCTGACCCCACACTAAGCTCCAAACTTAGCCTTTTTATAAGGCCAGATACGGTACCAGGCATTTTATTAAGAGTGATTTTCTGTTTATGTATGTGGATTGATTAAAAATGTTACTTTTTACACTATGAGTCTTTTCCCCCTCTGTATTTCTATCTCTGAGGGAAGTGGAAGGATCTGACATTCTGGTTTAACAATTGTGTGTGACCCCTGATCTACGTGCGGTGTTTGGCCTAAGAGGAGGCCCTTATACGGTACGGGCATCTCACGATCATAAAAGTAGAATTTAACCCATACCATTTATTCTACACCATGAGATATCTTTCTGTTTTTTCCTGAGGTCAAAATTACCATAAAGAAGAAAACCTCATATCCAAAGGATAAAGAACTTTTTCCCCAATAGGAAGCGCAGGCCCCTATCTTTGTTTTTACTATAAACAACATCAAGTCAATGCTTACATTTATAAGGGTATAAATGTAAGCATTGACTTGATGTTGTTTATACCTGACGAAAATGCTTAAATAAAAGCATTGAAACGTTGTAACCAGATCCGTTGTACTGCATCTTTTTTGCCAATGCCTCGAGTGCCGCACCCCCACCACTGAAGATATATATATATATATATATATATATATATATATATATATATATATATATATATATATATATATATATATATAGGAACGTGGTATGACTTCTGCGCCTTCAGTGTATTAATAATCCCTCTTGGTTAATCAATATATGCGTACCATCAAATGAGTAGGAATTCTCATGTAGTGATATCTTGCTTTACAACGATCTCCTTCCCTCGCTTTCTCTCCTGTAGACACGTCTCAAGAAGGTGTTCCAGGCATAGGGAAAGTCGATGGGGGAGTGTATTATTACAAATATTCACTTTAGGGTGACTCAATTAAATAATATTTATAAGTGCTAGTGCATGAAAAAATATATACTTGGTGAACAACGCCACCTAGTGGAATATTTAAAATGATCCACGTGCTGATCACCTCGTGAAAAAGGCTTTATAAAGGGTAAAAACCAGACAACTCACACTTGGAACATGTACATCCAGGTGTTATCCAATGGTTGTTGTCCCGATCCCTTAAAATCAAAAAAGTCGATGCACTTGTACAGACACTAGGCACAGCAGCCAGCCATGGAGAGAGCACACAGCGTATACAGGAGACCGGGCACTTCCCTAATTACCAGCAGCAGCAGCAGGCCGTGACTAACTCAGAGACTCTAAAATGAGTTTTGTTCAAAAGTCTAAAGCTTCAAGATTAGAGGCTTTAAAGCGATTTTTCCCTACAAAATAGTTCTCTCTGATTTTTTCTAAAAAAAAATTTTCAATTTTTTTCAATTATTTCTCTCTCTAAAGTTTTTCACATTTTTTTGGGATGTTTTCTGTACCAACTTGCCAGACAAAGATAGAATGCACATGTGGGATAGGGTGACACTGGTTGACCCACTCTGACGCAGTCATTTTTTGGACTGGGCAGATTAGGGCTACCAGTGTCATTTATCTGTCATTTTAAATGTATGTTATTTTATTGTAAAAAGCCTGAAGAGACCGGAGATGCTAGCACCTACCAATGGACGGATACCGCTGTGCCCAAATAACCTTTAATTCTGGTGCATAATAAAGGGCGCTAGAGATAGATGTGCTTAGCTTAACAGTTTTGCGTAGTAAAACTCCCGTGCGCTAGAACAAGCGTACACACGGGGAGATTTCAGCCGGAGAGCACAGTATGCACAGAATAGCCGGAACTTCCGGTGAATGAACCGCAAGTGAATGCGGAAATGGTGTCAGATGGAACGCACGCCGGAATAGACATGAGCTACGAGCGGCGTTTCCATATCGGTATGTAACATGGTTCATTATGTAACCTGTGGGTCTGTTTAGAGATGTGTTTTCCCTCACTAGAGCACTATTGTAGTAATTCATCACAGGACTTATAGAGCTTTTTAAAGATACTGGGCATTCCTCTAGCATTGTGCTATAATTGAGTGTATAACTAGTTAAGTTGATTAGTAGGAGGCGGAGTTCCTTGGTTTCTGTGGGTATTTAAACCGGTCATTTGGGCTTTAGATTTTATGCTGTATGGAGCTGCTTTTGAATGCTGTCTTGACAAAGGGTCCCCAGTGACCCGAAACGTCGACCATACCCCTTTTAAAGATGCTGAATTAAAGAATTGATTTTAAAGGATTGGAAAATCTGGTGAGTGCACTCTTTTTCAAGATATACTTTGGGCTTCACTTGCATACTGTGATGCTTTGAGGAGATCACCCCAGTCGATGCTTAAAGAGACTTCTGTGAGTGCGACCTATTTCTGGACATTATATATATATATATATATATATATATATATATATACAGAGGAGTCCGGTCAATATGCGCAAATAATCCCTTATAGAGGTGATGAACTGTCCATATGCTGGTAGGTCATGTAGTGCAGCTGTATTCTGGCGAGAGGTAACACCAAAACCTCAAGAAGAAGCACATGTAGAAGAAAAAACCAGAGAGCGCACGATGTGATTATAAACGTAAAGAGCACTTTTACTGTAATAATATAGTCACATACATGTAAGGTTTAAAACAGCAGGCATGCGAAGGTATATTAACCCGGAGAAGCAAGTCAGGCATCCACACGCTCACACGGATAGCGCGGCAGCAGCTGAGGACTCCAAGCCGGGACCAAGAACAGATCAGACGACGATCACAGCGTCAACACGTCATCCAGGACCGCCCCAACGCGTTTCGTCATTAGATGACTTCGTCAGGAGGCGTATCCCAACATAATCATGGAAGCACTTAAATACCTTCAACTCACTGATTGACATGAGGTAAAATTTACATTTAAAGTGACCGTGCATAAAAGATAACAAATAGTGTGCAACATACCGCAATACAATGGTACAGATAAAAACGATGGATGCCGACACAGAGACCACACGCCAGAGATCACCATCTGCTGTCACCCCTTTTTCCTTGCTATAGTCTGCAGATGGTGATCTCTGGCGTGTGGTCTCTGTGTCGGCATCCATCGTTTTTATCTTAGCTGGATTTTATGCATATATTCTTCATCTATATTTTTTTGTGTATTTTTGTATTTTTGTATTTTTATATATTTGTATTTTTGTATATTTTGTACTTTTTATATATATTTATGTATTGACAAACTACTTTTGTACATTGTATGGTATTATGTATCCATGTACCATTGTATTGCGGTATGTTGCACACTATTTGTTATCTTTTATGCACGGTCACTTTAAATGTAAATTTGACCTCATGTCAATCAGTGAGTTGAAGGTATTTAAGTGCTTCCATGATTATGTTGGGATACGCCTCCTGACGAAGTCATCTAATGACGAAACGCGTTGGGGCGGACCTGGATGACGTGTTGACGCTGTGATCGTCGTCTGATCTGTTCTTGGTCCCGGCTTGGAGTCCTCAGCTGCTGCCGCGCTATCCGTGTGAGCGTGTGGATGCCTGACTTGCTTCTCCGGGTTAATATACCTTCGCATGCCTGCTGTTTTAAACCTTACATGTATGTGACTATATTATTACAGTAAAAGTGCTCTTTACGTTTATAATCACATCGTGCGCTCTCTGTTTTTTTCATATATATATATATATATATATATATATATATATATATGTATATATATATATATATATATATATATATATATATATATATATATATATATATATATATATATACAAGTCCAGCAGGAAGGAGGCACACGGACACAAACGGTTTGAATATGCAAAAACGAAGCTGTATTAGCGCCGAGCGCTTTCGAGGCAAGCCGCCTCTTCCTCAGGGCACAGCAAAGAACTGTTTGTGTCCGTGTGCCTCCTTCCTGCTGGACTTGTATATGATTATTTGGAGTGCACCGGGTTATTGATTGAGTGTGGAGTGCCGATATATTGGAGTATATATATATATATATATATATATATATATATATCACTCCAAGAATAGAGAGGAAAAACGACTCAGCAAGGATTTTTCATCAAGTGTATTGGGCTAGTAGCATCTAGAGCTTTCGGGGGACGCAGCCCCCTTCATCAGGATGATAGCCACATTCAAGGTAAGTGCAGTCAAACTGCCTTGATTGTGGCTATCATCCTGATGAAGGGGGCTGAGACCTGTGACAGGTCTCATGTAATCTGTCATTGCAGTCTTTCCTTGTCTCCCTCCCGTCCTCCACATCATTGTGCAGCGGTGATTGGTCTGGTGGCCGGGGACGGCTTTCCTGACCCTATGCGTCCCTAGCAACCGGGTAACCAGGAAGTACATCAGGGTGTCTGTCCAGCTCCGTTCCGGGGAAGGCAGTGCACACACCCGGCCACCCGACTGATCAAGCGTGGACCTGTAAGTATTTAATGCTGTCCCGTAGCTTAAACGGGTTGTTAGTCTTTGTTGTCAGGGCATACTGTCTTGATAAAAATGTACCTGTTACATTGAAACGTGGACATTTCGTGTACCCTGACTTGTTTATACATAAAAGCATCTAAAAAGTCCCCTGGAGTGACGCCTCATATATATATATATATATATATATATATATATATATATATATATATATATAATCAAAGAATGCAGCACTCCAGCCAAAATGTGAAAATAAATCTTTTTAGTGAAAATGCACAGCAACGTTTCGGCACACGTAGTGTCGTCCTCAGGCTAACAAATAAACTGAACAACAAGGCTCCTTATATCCCCCCGTGTACTCACCAACCCACGAAATGGCTTCCTGCCGCGGCCGGTGAGAGGATAGGATGACGTCAGTTACACTGTGCCAAGCAGATGATGTGTTGGCGCGGCATAATGGCCGCCATGGAAACGACGGAAGTGCCCCGCTGTCAATCCTCACGCGCACGCTTCCCCCCCTCCATGGCAACCACGGCCGCCGCACCAAATAATACAAAATAGAAACCATCCACATACAAAAAACATAGCATATAAACAATAATACATAAAAATTCAGCAGAAGAACAATTACATAAGAACATGTGCCAGCTTCAATTAGAGGGGGTAATAGGAGTTTGCGCTTACTACAGCGTGAGTCTTACTGGATATTGCGTCTTGATACCCTTAGTCCTAAAGGCCTGAATGAAACAGCAGGACTGAATGTATTGATTTGATTGATTAACTGCCATTCCCCCTTTCTCCGATTGATTTTGCGATGATCTGGGGTTAGGTTATGTGTATGTTAGTTGTTGACAAAGTGTATTACTCCTGGCAGTGTGTTGTTATATCCAAATGTTGGCTAATGTCATCCTGTTGTTTAAATTTTGATTTAGTTTAGCTGTGGCTATTAGCATGCATGGCTGAGCCCCGTTTTGGTCCCACTCATGTATGTTTAATTTTTAAGCGACGGCTATTGTTGTTCGCTTAGTCATTCTGTGTGTGACACCATACAATTTCGCTGTACGACATCTCAAGCTGTTAGGTGCCATATCAAGTCATTAACTACATCCTCTCCATGATATGTTCTTCAGGCATTGGGTATTACTCCTTTCTCTATCCCTGCCAGAATAGACTTTTGAGTCTCCATCCTGAATTTTCTTACATTTATATTAGCGTTAAATTTCTTTAAATCCAGAATCATACAATATCCTCCTGTGTTTTTCTTTACCAGAAAGATATTGGAATAAAAGCCTTCCATCCTTTGACGTTTTGTCACTGGTTCTACAGCCTTGATCTTTTTCAACTGAGATACGATCTTCTTTAATTCTTTTCTCTCTGATAGATTCTTTGGGTCTTTTGATATCCAGAAATCATCTTTTCTTGGAATTTGAAAGAATTCTATCGCATATCCTTCCTGAATTATTTTCAGCACCCATCTGTCTTGAATGGTACTTCTCCAGATCTCTGAAAACATGGACAGACATGCTCTTACACAATGATTTCTGTGATTGTCATTGCCTAGGTCCTCTTCTAAAGTTTTGATGAAAGGACTGCTTTGATGACTGGAAAGAACCTCTCTGGCAGGGGCGTAACTATAGCACCGCAGCCCCCGCCACCGCGGGAGGGGCGCTGTGAATGTGGGGGCGCCGGGGGCTGCGGTGCTATAGTTACCCCCCCCCAATCCCCCGCAGACTTACGTATCTTGCTGGTCCCGGCGGCTCCGTTCTTCTGATGAGGACCACCACAAAATGGCCGCCCCCATATAGCACACAGTTCTCTGAAACTGTCTGCTGTATGGGGGCGGCCATTTTGTGGTGGTCCTCAGCAGAAGAACGGAGCCGCCGGGACCAACGCGATAGGTAAGACTGCGGGGGAGGGGGTTAGCATAGGCGGCGGGGCGACGGGGCAGCCGGGGGGGTGCTTGACGGGGCGGCGGCGGGGGGTGGGTATGGTCTTCCTCGCCTGTAACTTCTAGAAGCTCTATATTGCTGTCTGGATGAGTCCTGAAACTGGAATCTGTTCCTCTTTTCTTGTGGAAGTCTAAGTGATTTTCCACCCGTGATTCTATGTATTAGTGCATCCAGTTTAGAACCAAATAATTGAGAACCCTCAAATGGAAGTGATACTAGTCGGTTCTTGGAATGTGCGTCTGCTGACCATGATCTTAACCATAGTGCCCTTCTTGCTGAGACCCCAGCTGCCATGGATCTTGCCGAGAAGGATACCATATCGAAAGAGGCTTCACAAATAAACTCGACAGCTTTTTGCATAGTTTCTAAATTCTTCAGCAGATATTGTTTGAAGATTCTATCTTCAATATCACTGTGTAGTGAGGTTCCCCAAAGTCTTAGCGCCCTAGCCACTGATGCCACGGAAACCCCTGTTTTCAGAGAAACCGCTGAGGAGAAATTTAATTTTCTAAGGGACCCCTCTAGTCTTCTGTCCATAGGATCTTTGAATGAAGCCCCATATTCTAAGGGAATTATGGTTCTTGAGGTCAGTTCTGCTACGGCCGCATCGACTCTTGGTAATTCACACCATTTCAAAAAGAGCTAATCTTTTAACGGATACATACGTTCTACTCTGGATAATTTTCCTTGCCTTTTGTCAAGATTAGACCATTCTTTGGATATTAAGTCCTTCATAACCTTGTGTACAGGAAAATGACAACCTTTTTTTGATCTATCTTCAAATAATATATCTTCTCCACCTTCTGGTGTAACTGGCTCTTTTACATTCATAATTTTGTATATACTGTAGCTTTCAGGATGCTTTCTACATTATCAAAGTTAAAGATTCTGGTCTCTTCTTTAATTTCTCCTTCCTCTACTGAAGTATCTTCTACTTCTACCACCAATTCTTCCGAGGATGCATTATCATCACTAAATCCAGCTTGATCCCTTGATCTTTTGTTTCCTTGTGAATCTAAGAATTCTTCTTTGGTCACAAAGGATTTTTTCATCCAATCCATGAGATCTTGTATCATTTTTGGTTGTACTGGAGCAGGTGTAGTATTAGCCTCACATATTCCACATAGAGTTTTCCCTTGGAAACTTGGAAATGCTGAATCACAGACCATACATATAGTATCTATATTCTTTTTTGTTGTCTTCTTTTTTGGGACAGTAGTACAGTAGCTTCTTTAACAGGCACACTACAAGAAAAGCCCAAAAATAAGATTTTTTTTATTTTCCTTTGAAATTCTGACTGAAAATTACATACTAACCTACCTAGCCATAGAAAAAACTTATGGAGCTTACCTCGCAGGGGCACTATCAGATCTCTGGGGGGAAGGCAAATCCAGAAGGAAGGCAATCACCTGCATAATTCATACATATAACATTAGTATTACCAATCTCTTCAATATCACATAGATAAGAATAAGATGGAAAGTTTCCATACCTTGCACCAAGTTCTGTTTGCAAATGCAGCAGGACAGCACACTGCCTCCTTTTAGCCCTCATGCAGGGCTTTAAATAGCTGCAGGCTTCAAAAAAAGGCGCCAATTCACTGTTACTCCCGTAGCATTCTGGGATATGTAGTTCTTATGGTGCTGATTTGTTTTATAAAACAAATTATACATTTCTCCTTGTATATTATTTAATTGCTGCCCATATATCTCAATAATAAAGCTAACTTAAAAGTTATCTTGTACCTGTAGCGTCTTTAAAACCAAAAAGACGCGCTCCGTCTGAAACAGCCACCAAGGATTGTGGAGCTTGTAGTTTCCGCGGCCATCCTCTGTTCAGCCGTAGCGCACTGACTTATGAATCTTGTAGTCGCCGCGTGCGCGGCGCTGGCGTCCTGGAACAAGCAGCGTTTTCCTGTGCTGTTAACTTCTTCTGCAGCATTGCTAGGTTCCAGTAAGCCGCTGTATACACCCTGAACCGACTCCTTCACGGGCACACTTTCAGGTGTGAATATTTATGGGCAGAAAACCTTTGTTTAGGTCACGCTCCCATGCTGCTCTTTCCCCTTAGTGAACCCCTGCTTTCTGAAGTAAGCTCCACTAGAAAAATAAAACAAACCTACTCTGCCTAGTCTAACTGAAAACTAGGAGACAGGAAAAAAAGAGAAGGATGAAGGGGTGGAGAGTCTATTTATGCAGGAAGGGGGAGGTCCTAGAAAAAAACAACCTGTCTATCTGAAGGGAGAGGGATGAAATCCCAAGGTCTTGGCTGCCATGGGGATAGGTAGAAGAAAGGTGTTTCACCACAGGTGATGGCAATCATACATTACCAGGGAGGACCAGGAATAGAGCATTTTCTCCCTCATGGAGAGGGTCAGGTAGGCAAGTATGGATTATACCGGGTTTAAACATACTTGCCTACCTGACCCTTACCATGAGGGAGAAAATGCTCTGTTCTTGCACTTCCCTGGTAATGTATGATTGCCATCACCTGTGGTGAAACACCTTTCTTATCAATTTACTAGCTCACCACAGGTAACAGCAATCATACATTACCAGGGAAGTCCAGGAACAGAGCATTTTCTCCCTCATGGAGAGGGTCAGGTAGGCAAGTATGAGTGGCCACCAGCAGGGGAAGTACTTAGATAGGCTTCACTTGGGTGTACCAAGATGGCCGACTGTGAAGCAATATGCACTACAGGAATGGCCGGGTCCCCAGGGACGCGCTCTGCCAGCTACTGCACAATCTACACCTCCAAGCCCGGCTGAAGACTATCCATAGTAGCGCTCCCTGGCAGCCCCACCTCCGCCCACCCACTACATCTATTTCATGCAGCACACAGTCTCTACGTGAGTAAGTGGTGGGGGCGAGGGCGGGTGTGTCACTGGGGGCTGGAAGCAGCAGCTCGCTTATTATTACAATATAGAGATGGGTCGTTCCCTAACGTAGCTGATCTTTTGGACGGATCCCATAAAAGAGTGAGTGAGTCGTCGGTCACAGAAAGGTAAACCGTCATTCTTTTACTTTCAGTTTTGTTTTTCATTACAATGCATTTGCCTGAGCTCAGCACTGCCACCTGTGGCAGTTGAGATGTACTAATTCTGGAGACTGAGTACAGTGCTGCGACTGCAAGTGAAAGAAAGAATAACAAGGCTGCTGCTAGGGATGGCCATCTTTGCAGACGCCATCGATGATTGCCATCGATGGTGATTCTGCACCCAGCCATCAATCAGTGTTTTACTCGGTCATGGAGATACAGGTTATGGATTCTGCACACAGGATCACTTGTGCCCTATATTAGGCTGGCAATTTTACTGCTATTTATTGTTTTGTATGGTGTAGCGGGGGTGCCATCCTAATCAATTGGGGGTCAGTATTCACAAAAAAGAGAAAAGAAGAAAAGACAGTTGTAGGCGGATGCACTCCTATCAAGGGAATTTGGACATTCTTATGTTTCATGAACACTTTGGTTAAAACTGTGGGAACTCCTATTATCTTAATTTATATAGTTTTGATAAGAGATGCCCACCAGCTTGCGAAATAAGAGGTTAAAAATCAGGACATACACAGACACATGTAGTGATGAAAAATAAAGATTATGTTGAAAGATTTAAAATGTGTAGGCAGATTTAATAGGAGGATGCAGATTGTGGCTTTCTTGAATAATTCCCATATAGCATGTGCCTTTGTATACACCGCTGAAAGAATGTATTTATTTATTTACAGTTTCTTATATAGCGCAGCAGATTCCGTTGTGCTTTACAATAGTAGAAAGTCATAAAACAAACTGGGTAACAACAGACAGATTTGGCGGTTAGAGGGCCCTGCTGCAAGCTTACAATCTATAGGGATATAGGAGGGAAACACAAGGACAGTCACCAGTAATAGCATAGCAGTCCCACCAAGTTACAAATCCAGAAGGGAAGCTAAATAATACATAAGTGCCTCAGAGGGTTATGCGTGTAGAACTTAAACATGATAGGCTTGCCTGAAGAGGTGAGTTTTCAGGGAACACTTGAAAGTTTGGAGGCTAGCGCAGAGTCTTATTGTGCGTGGAAGGGCATTCCATAGGATGGGAGCAGCCCAATGAAAGTCCTGTAATAGTGAATGGGAGCTAGTGATCCGTGCAGAAGAGAGAAACAGATCTTGTGCAGAGCGGAGTGGTCAAGATGGGAGATATTTTGTGATAAGTATGGAGATATAGGCTGGTGCAGTATTGTTAATAGCTTTATATGCGAGTAGAAGTGTTTTATATTGAATACGTTAAGATACAGGCAACCAATGGAGGATCTGGCAGAGCGGATCAGCAGACGATGAGCGTCTTGCAAGGAAGATCAGCCTAGCAGCAGCATTTAAAATGGATTGCAGTGGCGAGAGTCTGTTCTTGGGAAGACCAGTTAGGAGACTATTGCAATAATCAATGCGGGATATAATGAGTGCATGGATAAGAGATTTAGTAGTGTCTTGTGTGAGATACGGTCATATTTTGGATATGTTCTTTAGATGCATGTAACATGATTTGGAGACAGATTGAATGTGCGGAAGAAATTAATGATTACCTTGTTTCAATTGCCCTTAATTGACTGCACAGTATTAGGCTTTTTGCCTTTGTCTAGTTTAACAAGGGGGATATGTCACCACATACATTGTATACATTGTTGGACACATTAGTATAACATCACATTCATATCTGGCTTGTTGCCCAGATTTTAGAAAAGGCATCAGTGTATTCTTATGTGCGTGTGAAGTTATTAGTGATTCAACATGCCACTGATGACCTCTACTGGTGGTTTAATGCATGCTGCTCAATACACATGTAAGCGTAACGAATAGTACTGTTCATTAACAGTGGTGGCGTTATTATCCAGAGGTCCTGTCAGGGCCGGATTAACAATGGGCCTGATGGAGCTACAGCTCCACGCCCACTCTACAAATAGGCCCATTTTGTAGATGAGGACTGGGGCTTTCCAACAATCCCAGCCCGCATCGCTAGCCCCCCGGGAACTAGAGGATACCACTGGGCAAAGCTGGAATGTTTTCCCCATAGCATAACATGGGACCCACTAATTCTAACCCCCACCCAGTTCCAACGGCTGCCAGTTCCCCCCCCTGGCATCACAGAAGCTTGCTCGAACCCAAATCGCTGGGCCTTCAATCTGATACAAGACTGATACAAGATGGGTTAATTGGTTCCAGAGATATTGCGGGTAAACCAATTTTTTTATTTCTGAAATGTAATTTCATGGCTGTTCATGTCCTTTGAGGGCAGATTTCTCTGGAAGCAAATGGCCTAGTTTCATGGGACCAAAATTCGAAGCCCACTTAAAAGATCATCAGTATGATACTGGTCTCATGTAAATAGATCAATTGATCCTGAAGATATAGCTGGTTAAACGATACAGCCGGTTAAAGTGTGTGTGTGTGTGTGTGTGTGTGTGTGAGTGGGGGGGGGGGGGTTTCTCTCCCCTTCACACCAGAAAATGCAGGGACTAGGCTGGTGTAAAATGTGATAAAAGCTGTGTGTGTTGCTCAGTCAGCAGCAGCTGATTGTCACTCCCCAATAATAGCTAAAAAACAAAACTGTGTATGTGCCAGCGCTGGCTGAAGGATTTACAAGACGGTAGTTTAAATATATATTATTTTAATAACTAAACATATAACACATACACATATAAAATATATATACAATATCACAGTGTGCAAGTGAATTTAAATTGCATAATATCTTATTGCAATGTATGGAATGTTGATCTATATATACTGTAGATGTCCAACTGGAAATAAATGAAGAATTGGTACTTGTGTAATAGCACGGCGGCCGGCTACGCTACATTTTCAGCGTAGGCTAAGCTACGCTGTCAGCGTAGCCCAATGGCTGCCTAGCGTAGTTAGCGCAGTGACTCCGCGGCAGGCCAATGGCTGCCTAGCATAGTTAGCGTACTTAGCGTAGTGACTCCGCAGCAGCCCGGCTCTGTCCCCGGCGTCCATGGCTCTGTCCCCGGCACCCATGGCTCTGTCCCCAGCATCCATGGCAAGCCTAGTGAGCGCCTCTCACACAGCACTGGTAACCACCAGATCCCCTGTGCTGGCGGACGCCGGCGGAGAGGGGCTCCAGCTGTCTGAGCCACAGGTGCGTCTCAGATGCTCCTGCATCTCAGTAACTATTGTGGCATGGTACGGCAACCCTGCCCGTGTCCGCTTCAGGGAGACGGGGTTAGGGGGTTCGGTAGCACAAGCGTCTCCTTCACAAAGGGGGTTATGCAGACGCAAGTGTGTCTGATGCACAATAAAGGAGGAATTTGCCAGTGCTCCATGTTACATACTGGCAAATGCCTCCATTTGAAACCCACATTATCCACGCCAGCCCGAAGCGGGGGATGCTGAATGTGGAATACATGTAAAGTAATCCACGTCCCCTCGCGGGGCTCGCCACACTTTATAGGATCAACTCCACGCCAACGTGAAAAGGTTGGGAGGACACGTAACCTGTCCCCTCACCGGGCTCGCCACGCTTCGGCGTGGATAGTGGGGATGTTTCAGGAACACATTCACACCTGCCATATCATACATCTGAGACAGTAATGACGACATGTGTTAACTGGTAACTGGATTTTAGTTATTAATAATAAGAAAGAAACTCAACAAAGTAAAATAATTAACAGCGTCAGAAATAATGCAGTCGCCTCTGACTTACTAGGGTAACTGCGTAACGCTGACTGACTACGCTGGCCGCGGGAACATTACGCTGAATCTGACAGGGATGCTGACTACGCTGGCTGCGGAAACACTACGCTACTTCTAACTGATTACGCTGACTACGCTGGCCGTGCGAACACTACGCTGATTCTGACAGGGATGCTACGCCAACTACGTAATGGGCGCCGTGCTATTACACAAGTACCGAAGAATTTGTTAGCAATCCCCTGATGAATGAGTGTTGCTGGGGTATTGTATTTGTTGACGATAATGTAAGGAGAAAATAAGGATGTGAGATCTTGCGTTATTTTCACGTATCCCTTGTGTCCTCAAAAAGGGCTTTTAAATTCCCAGACTTTGCTGGAATTCTTGTGGGGTTGTAATCTTAGATACTGGAAAATTAGGAACAGATGCAGTTGTCCCATATGCGGTGTCCAGTTGGAGTAGAAAAGGTTTTTACTCCTTTCCTCAGCAGCAACAATATGGATGCTGATGCCAGTTGGGAGTAAACTCAGTGACTCAACGCGTTTCCCCAGATATACTCCGGCTTCTTCAGGAGCAAGTGATCCTGGGACCATATTCCCCGGTAACTCCGAGCATGTGTTCCCCCTTGGCAATGAGCATGTAATCCCACATGACAATGAGCATGGAACACCTGGCAATGAGCATGGAACCACTGGCAATGAGCATGAAGGTAAGCAGCACTTATGTAACATAATTTTTAATTGGCATTATGGTGTTTGGCATAATACATATTGGAAATTATGGTGTGTGGATTAACATGTAATGGGCATCATGGTGTAAATTTTTAATGCACGCCTTTGGCGTGCACTGTCCCTGTTTATGAAGCATGTTGTGATGTTGCCCCTAATCCGTTTGGTACAGTGTGTATTTTGGCTCCATCCATGTGGCCAAATGTGAATTTTGCCTTAATCTGTGTGGCATAATGTGAATTTTGACTCAATCTGTGTGCCATAGTGTGAATTTTGGCTCATTCCATGTGGCATAATGTGTAAGAGGCAAGTACAGTATAAGAGGGTTCCTATTGTGTTGCATGATATGTATAAGGGGTATATGGTGTGGTAAACTTAGGTGACCACATAAAAGGTGCTGAAATGTTGTCTACCAATTGTGTATTTCAGTATTTTTTTTTATAACTGTAATGTCGCCTCACCCCGCAAGTATCTTAGAACATCAACACCTTTGGAGGGCAGCCGGCAATATATCTCCCTGCATCCTGTCAGTGTCGGAATTTGTAATATATTATTTACTACTAGGTGATTCATCGCGCCCTACGGGCGCTCTTCACACCGGCGTAAGGGTGCGCCCCCTTAATTTGTGAACGTTTGTATTGTCGTCATAACACAGGAAAACAGGAGGCTGGGTAGTAATAGGGGTGTGTGGGCATAAGGGGGACTAAAGAGGAGGGTGGGGGACACTGTGCAGCTTCTGCCAGTGGGTGAGGGTCCAGCGTGGCAGCACAGGAGTACAGGACGGTGGCCCTGAATCAGTGTCTCCTCCTACTGGGTGGGAGTTAGGGTGCATGAGAGCAGGAGGGGGGGTTGTGGAGGTCCGTGAATCGCGGGAGGGGCGCGGGGGGGTGCCGTGAATCCAGGGAAGGGGGGTGGGTGCAGGGGGGGTCCGTGAATCACGGGAGGGGGTATGAATCGCGGGACAGGGGGTCGTGGAGGGCTGCCAATCGCAGGAGGGGGGGTGCGGAGGGTGCCGTGAATTGCGCGAGGGGGGCTCGAATCGCGCGGGGGGGGGGAATCGCGGGAGGGGGTCTGCAATTGCGGGAGGGGGTGCTGGAGGGGGGTGTAAATCGCGGGAGGGGGGGCGCGGGAGGTGCCGAGGGGGTCCGCAAATCACGGGAAGGGGCGCTATGGGGGGTTCCGTGAATCGCGGGAGGGGGCGGGGTCCGCAAATCGCGGGAGGGGGGCGCGAATTGCGGGAGCAGGGGTCGCAAATCGCAGGAAGGGGTGGCGTGAATCACGGGAGGGGGGCGGTGGTCCGCAAATTGCAGGAGGGGGGGTTGCGGGGGTCCCGCAAATCGCGGGAGGGGGGGAGGTCGCGGGGGTTCCCACGAATCGCGGGAGGGGGGTCGCGGGGGTCCGGGGTGTGCTGGCAGAGAGAGGGGGTGCGGGAGTAATGGTGGTTGAATTACCAGTCAGACGCCGGCTGTTTGTAGATGGTAGAAACACTGGGGAGGTCACTGTGGAGCAGGTTACTGTGGAGCAGCAAGTGGAGGAACGGCTTGGAGGTTTTAAGGCAGATTGTTTTAGCAGTCACTCTGGGTCAGCTGTAAGGAGTGCAAGCTGGTCACATTCCTTGATGCGTTTCTCCGCTATGTCAATAAGCAGCGGTTTCATCAGAAGGCAGATAACACAAGGTTTGTGAGCCAGGGTATTTAAAAGGCTGTCATCCAATCGTGTTTAGGTACTAATTAGTGCTTCCATGAGATGTCCATGTACAGGTTGTTCATAAACCCTTTGCGGGTTTAGATTTTAGCAGAAGCACTTGTTACTTAACTGATATAACTGATAACTATAACTGATGGTTCATCAAATTAATACTATATAAACAGTATTACACGAGGTGTGCTGCACCTCTGTTGTTCTTCTTCCCCATGCACTAGTCTCCCAAAGAGAAGAGACTACGGAGGAGAACCAACCAAAAATAGGAGAGTAACATTTATTTACAGCGCTTTTATTATTGGTGTGGAGATTCCTTTTTTTCTCTGTACCTATTTTCAGGGGGCTGGTGTAACTCTCCCTTTCCCATCACCTAAAATTCAAGCTGCTCCTAAGCGCAGACGTTTGCTCACCCACTTCTATACCACACACACCTGTAGCCTAACCTTGTCCATACCACACAAATACACACCCAGCCGCAGCCTAACCCTGTCCATGCACACACACACACCTACATAGCCTAACCCTGTTCATACAAACACACCCAGCCACAGCCTAGCCCTGTCCATGCCACACACACAGCCGTAGCCTAACCCTGTCCATACCACACACACACCTGTAGTCTAACCTTGTCCATACCACACACACACACACACACCTGTAGCCTAACCTTATCCATACCACGCACACACACCTGTAACCTAACCCTGTCCATAGACACACACACACACAACTGTAGCCTAACCTTGTCAACACCGCACACACCCAGCCGCAGCCTATCCCTGTCCATACCACACACACCTGTAGCCTAACCCTGTCTATACCACACACACACAGCCGCAGCCTAACCCTGTCCATGTACACACAAACACACCTGTAGCCTAACCCTGTCCATACACACACACACCTGAAGCCTAACCCTAGATATGAAGAAAAGAAAAATAATGTGGAGCGCTAAAAAATGGATCAATTGGATATTACAAAGTTCATTTATTAAAAATAAAAAAGACATCAATGACAATAATTAAAATGGTGTATGTGTAAAGGTTTAGACAATGAAGGTTTATACTTATATATCTGGAACACTGCTTGTTTTATCTTGCTCCCATATAAATAATAGGCTCCTTGATTCACTGGATTTTATACCCCTTGATGGTATGAAAGATGGAATACCATGCTGGATTGCGAAAATTACGCTGGAGGATGATCTTGTTCCCAATTTTTTTCTGGGGTCCTCACAATGGTGCGAAATTTGTAATCCACAGTGGGTTGGTTCACGCTAGAGGATGATCTTATTCCTGGATGTTGGAAAGGTCCTCACAATAGATGTGGAATTGGGGATCCACAGTGGGTAGGAGATGAAGTCCCATGTAAGGAGGGAGCAATCCGGGTATTGGGCAATGAGGGGTCCAAGGGTGGGCAGGTAGTGGTGAACGGCAGTGTCCAGAATGCCTTCAGGGTCCAAGTTAAAAGTAGCAAGTGCTGCCTAACATGTTTCGTCGTAACCTTGGACCCCCTCATTGCCCAATACCCGGATTGCTCCCTCCTTGCATGGGACTTCATCTCCTACCCACTGTGGATAACCAAATTCTCGGTTGACTCACGGTTCCCACTTGTATAGGCCTCCTCTTGTTTTTGCTGGAATGAATTAGGGATCAAGCGGTTATCCCAGAAGAGATTGATCCAGATGAATATCGAGGGACGTCTGTGGGTGGGTTGGACAGGTCACCGAATCAGCAAGAGTGGTGTCAGTATGCCAGTTTTAGTACAGCTCAACGCGTTTCCCCGGAAAGTTATGCATCCGGCTTCCTCAGGAGCAAGTGCTGTCCATACCAGATACACCCAGCCACAGCCTAACCCTGTCCATACCACACACACACCTATAGCCTAACCCTGTCCATACCACACACCTGTAGCTTAGCCTTGTCTATACCACACAAACACACACCCAGCCGCAGCCTAACCCTGTCCATGCACACACACACCTGTTGCCTAACCCTGTCCATGCACACACACCTGAAGCCTAACCTTGTCCATACCACACACACTCAGTCACAGCCTAACCCTGTCCATACCACACACACAAAGCCACAGCCTAACTCTGTCCATACCACACAAACACCTGTAGCCTAACCCTGTCCATACCACACACACACCTGTAACCTAACCTTGTCCATACCACACACACACACCTGTTGCATAACCTTGTCCATATCACATGCACCCAGCCACAGATTAACCCTGTCCATGCCACACACACAGACATAGCCTAACCCTGTCCATACCACACACACACACACACACACACACACACACACACACACACCTGTAGCCTAACCCTGTCCATACCAAACACACACCTGTAGCCTAACCTTGTCCATACCACACACACACACACACACACCTGTAGCCTAACCTTATCCATAACACACACAAACACACCTGTAGCCTAACCCTGTCCATACACACACACACACACACCTGTAGCCTAACCTTGTCAATACCGCACAAACCCAGCCACAGCCTATCCCTGTCCATACCACACACACCTGTAGCCTAACCCTGTCCATACCACACACACACACACACACACACACAGCCGCAGCCTAACCCTGTCCATGTACACACAAACACACCTGTAGCCTAACCCTGTCCATACACACACACACACACACACACACACACACACATCTGTAGCCTAACCCTGTCCACACACACACACACCTGTAGCTTAACACTGTCCATGAACACACACACACACACACCTGTAGCCTAACCCTGTCCACACACACACCTGTAGCCTAACCCTGTCCATACCACACACACCTGTAGCCTAACCTTATCCATACCACACAAATACACACCCAGCCGCAGCCTAACCCTGTCCATGCACACACACACCTACATAGCCTAACCCTGTTCATACAAACACACCCAGCCACAGCCTAACCATGTCCATACCACACACACCTGTAGCCTACCCCTGTCCATACCACACACACACACCTGTAGCCTAACCCTGTCCATACCACACACACACACACACACACACACCTGTAGCCTAACCTTGTCCATACAACACAGACACCTGTTGCCTAACCTTGTCCATACAACACACACCCAGCCGCAGCCTAACCCTGTCCATGCCACTCACACAGCCGTAGCCTAACCCTGTCCATACCACACACACATGTAGCCTAACCCTGTCCATGCACACACACCTGTAGCCTAACCTTGTCCATACCACACACACCCAGCCACAGCCTAACCCTGTCCATACCACACACACAGCCGCAGCCTAACTCTGTCCATACCATACACACACCTGTAGCCTAGCCCTGTCCATAACACACACACACACACACACCTGTAGCCTAACCCTGTCCATACCACACACACAAACCTGTTGTCTAACCTTGTCCATATCACACACACCCAGCCGCAGCCTAACCCTGTCCATGCCACACACATAGCCGTAGCCTAACCCTGTCCATACCACACACACACCTGTAGCCTAACCCTGTCCATACCACACACACACACCTGTAGCCTAACCTTGTCCATACCACACACACACACCTGTAGCCTAACCCTGTCCATACACACCTGTAGCCTAACCTTGTCAATACCGCACACACCCAGCCGCAACCTATCCCTGTCCATACCACACACACCTGTAGCCTAACCCTGTCCATACCACACACACACAGCCGCAGCCTAACCCTGTCCATGCCACACACCTGTAGCCTAACCCTGTCCATACCACACACCTGTAGCCTAACCTTGTCCATACCACACACACACACCTGTAGCCTAACCTTGTCCATAATACACACACACCTGTAGCCTAACCTTGTCCATACCACACACACATACAGCCTAACCCTGTCCATGCACAAACACACCTGTAGCCTAACCCTGTCCACACACACAAGCACGCACCTGTAGCCTAACCTTGTCAATACCGCACACACCCAGCCGCAGCCTAACCCTGTCCATGTAAACACACCTGTAGCCTAACCCTGTCCATACACACACCTGTAGCCTAACCCCGGTCCACACACACACACCTGTAGCTTAACACTGTCCATGCACACACGCATACACACACCTGTAGCCTAACCCTGTCCACACACACACCTGTAGACTAACCCTGTCCATTTACCCTCCCTCCCTCCTCTGCTCCCACCCCACACACAGAGAGAGACAGGTCTGTCCTGATTCCTCTCCAAAGCTGGAGTGAAGATGGCGCTGATCATGGGGGAGTTATATAGAATCCAAAACCCGTGAAAATCCAAAAGCTGCTGCTGATGTTTTGTCTCGATCTGGGATCTGGGTCTGGTGGAAAAACCCGTGCTGGACTCAGATCCCAGCTTCGACTGGGAAGTTTGGGGGTTTCGAACCCACTCATCCCTAACAAACACACACACTGCTGTAGAAGTAAAAAATCTAGTGTACAGAAGCAGACCAGTTTGCAGTTGCTGTGGACCTGGAGCTGCATCTTCATCAACATCATTGTTAATCCAGCAATGAGCAGACAGAACTACTAATGCAGTTTATGGAGCAATATACTGTACAGACATTTATTTTAAGAAATTTTTAAGTAGGAGTGACCAAGGACACCTTATTATAAGACAGTTAACCAAACAGAACAGATATACCCCAAAAAATTCCCATAGTCGAGCCCCATTTCCAACCCCATCCGGCCCCGGCCCTACCCTGGCCTCCCGGCAATGATCGGGGTCTGCACATGTGCAAAAACACGCTTGGGCATGCGCAGAACCCCCAACATAAGAATGGGGCCTAATTTGTCCCCTTCCATACAGATGGAGCGCCTCTCAGCCAGTGCCTGGGCTCACCAGAATGCGCTCCATCTGACTGGGCACTCCATCTGACTAGGATGCACAGGCGTCTCACACGCACACATGTCCCAGTTTCGGGCGGTGAGGGAAGCGAACCCTGCCCATATCTACTTCAGGGAGAGTTAGGGGGGGGCGCGGGGAGGAGGCAGGGACCGGCAGACAGCGATGGGGAGGTGGTGGGGACCGACAGAGAGCTCTGTCGGAAGGGGACACACGAGCGTCTAGTGTGCGCGCATCCCCTTCCGGGGGCTGCCGGTTGGCAATCCGACTGCCAGACCCCGCTGAATGACAGCGGCTCCATCTGTATGTTACAAAATTAGGCCTCTTGTTTATACAGATAGTGACTGATAAGTTAACTACATATATAAGTCATCAGCATGCTGACCTCATTTCTTATATATGGTTGTGGAGGATGGTTCTGATTTATGTCAAATGCAGTGGTCATGTCCCAGCCATTAACAAAGCCAACATTGAGATCTTTGAAGACCATTTCCATGATGCGGTAATGAACAGATGCATGGAAATCACTCATTCCTTCATATTCTTTATCCATCTCACTTGTATTCTCAGTCTTAATGATAACCTTTGTTTCTGGGCTTCTGATAAATAGGCGTTCTATAGCACGACGAATATTGAGGAGTCTTCTGATGAAATGATGTACAGGGTGAGATCTAAAATGAACACCAATGTTGACAGCAATCACAGTATGTTGGTTGCCTCCAATTAAGTCAATTTCACGTGGGATAGAACGCTCTTCTCTTTCTGATACAACTTGAACGTTAATAAATGGTTTTCTGTGTCTTTTCCAAGCAACTTGTATATTTTTTACAGCATCCACAACTAAAATCTTATGTGACCATCCAGTTTCGTAGAGGTTAAGAGCAGTCAGTGCTGAAAAACAAAAGTAAAATAGAGTTTAAGAGAAGGGACTGAAGCATGGTTGCCTATCCACCCGGATTGCCTGGGAGCCTCCCAAAAATCAGGTGGCACTCCCGGCCCACCAGAAAGGTAGGCACAGGCATCGCTCCAAGATCTCGCCTAACTCCCTCGCAACCCACATAAGCCATCCTTCAGCATGGGTCATCTGGAGGGTTTGACAACACATTTCACTCTAAATTAGGTCATCATAGCCCGACCCCCAATATTCAATGCCAGCAATACAGGTATTATAGCGGTGGGCATGGCCACAATGACGTGATCACGTGTCTGAACCCCCATGCCAACCACCCATGATGAGGCCATAACGACACGGCTGCCCCCTCCCACATTGGGCAGCTGGAAAGTTGGTAAGCCTGGATTGAAGTTTGCACAATAAACATGAAGAAGAATAAACCATGTATTGTATTTTCTGCTTTTGCCCCTTTAAAGCTCTGCTGATGTTCTCTTTAAGATTTTGTATTTCAGTTGCAGATTTAGGGAAAGCGTGTATGGACAATGATGATGGGCAAATTCACTGAGAAAAAAATCATTCAGTGTCTACACACTGAGCGATTTTGTCAGAAGTGGACGACTTTTCATAGCAGGTCATTCATCTGCTGGTAATACAGTGCTTACCGTTCGTCACTGGCCCTTACACACTGGGTGGCTTTTAAGCTGAAAGAAGCTCAAATTGTAAAACCATACTTTCCTAATTTTGAAAATTAGTTTCAGGGAGATTATAGTTGGTAGTGGAATTTTGCACATTGTGGCATTGAGGGGGCACGCCAAGCTCCACCCAAAGGGCATGTCTAGCTCCATATATGGCCGTGTCTATGCTTAAGTGCTTGTTGCAAGATATCTCTGGAAAACATTATTAATTATATATTTTGAGAAAAGTATTAATAATAACATTGCTGCCTGCAATATTAGATGTATTTGTTTGCAACGGTTTTCTATTTATTTTCTTTTAACTCAGCATAATATATGTGATAATAAATGTGATGCCTATGCAATAAGTTAAAAATGCAATTTAACCATACATGAATAATTTTGAAAAAGCATGTCAGGGAGATGGTAAAGGTGAGCCTAGAAGCGTGGATGTTTACTGCTGCATCTTATACCCCTTTTACACCAGAGCCGTGACACGGATTATTGCTGCTCCAGTCCGGGCCGGGGCTTTGTGTAAAAGGGCAAAAAAAACAACAACCCGGGTCCTGTTACCTGGTGTCCGACCCGGCAAATGTTCAGAGTCGGACACGGGGCTTCCCCAGGGTCAGGGGCAGTGTCAATGGGTAACCTGGGTGAGTCCGGAGGTTGGGCAGGGGCTGCGTACAATGCAAACAAGGGTAAAAGAATAGAACTATTGTGCATCCAGCTGCCAAATAGTGACTTTTCCACTAATGGTTTCTCAAAGATCTTCACCAAACACCACATAAACAAAAATTGAGAAAGACACTTATCAGGCACTCGGAATCCTGAATCTGCACTGAAGTTTTCAAATTCACTCAGCACATGTGGAAGTATAAATGCATGAAATAGTGAAGTATTTGTGAATGACATACTTCACTATTTCATGCATTTATTCTTCCACATGTGCTGAGTGAATTTGAAAACTGCAGTGCAGATTCAGGATTCCAAGCGCCTGATAAGTGTCTTTCTCAATTTTTGTTTATGAGGGTCTGCGTATAGCCTCCGCTGCTGTCTGCGGTACTATGCAGACAGCAGCAGAGGTGAATGGATGCCTGTGTGCGGCATCCATTCACCTCATGCACGGCTCTCTCATGCATGGGGCAGCCCAGCAGTTTACCTGGGTACTGGGCTTGCCCCCAGCGTGTTGGTCGTCTTTGCGGGGGTGTCAGGCGGCGTTGCGGGGGTGAGGGTCTTCGGGTTTCCCGGCGCTTGGAGATGATGTCATCTCCGTGTGCCGGCTCATGGCCCGAATTCACCGGCGTCCCCTACCCGGCATAATGCAGGGGGACGCCAGTGTAAAAGGAAACAACTGCCGGGTCGCATCTGGGTCCAAAAACCTGGGTGCGACCTAGCAGTTTTGGTGTAAAAGTGGTATGAGAGGCATGTCCTAAAATGACTTACATCCACATGATGAGCCCCAAAGCAGTTAGGAAGATCTATTGCACTTGTTGAAGAAAACACCCTGATACGTGTCAGGGCTTCTTCATGTATTGTGTTTTACACATGGTTCCATATAAGTGGCCACAAGAAGTCTTATTTAATATGCATGTAGCGATATGGATTAAAGCACTTAGGGATCACTGTGCTTTATAACCAGTGCAGGGAAATTGCACTGATGATTCCATTTAATCAGGGCCGGTGCTAGGGTGTCCGGCGCCCTCCTGCAAACCATACATTTTGCGCCCTTTCACATTGCCATTGCAACAAGCTGCAGTCCGATTGTGGGAGTGTATGCAACATGCGATCCTATGGAGGATCTCGGGTACATGTACATGTATGCATACACCATCTCAGTGCTGTGTCCGCAAAATGTTGCAGGCACTAAAGGTGCCCATACACGCTGCGAGAATTGCATACATTATGGGCTAGATCACATTGCATCGTACGGTGTGTGATGCGATCCGAAAGCAGTACAAAAACTATGTGCAGCACTCGTGACTGAGGGGGAAAGGAGGGGAGAGAAGGAGGCGATGGAAGAAGAGGGGAGGAGATAGAGGGGGCGGAGTGTTGAGGACTGGCAGCGGCACTGGCACAGCACACTGAGAAGAGGGAAGAAAGGGGAGGCGGCACTGCCTGTTTGTCATTTGATTGACAGCTGACAGGCGCAGGGAGCAATGGGTAGGGGGCAGATCCGGACATGACATGTCATCCAGGCATTCACAGACAGCGCTACATGAATCAGCTCAAGTGTCAGTGAGGAACAGGGGGCAGGTCGCAGGAGGAGGACAGTGTGTGCGCAGTGCAGGGAGCTGCTCAGCCTCTCCATACTGCCGCACGCTGTCAGACAGGTGCTGCGGGCGGTGTGCAGGAGGCAGTGACAGTGATGGCTGAGGCAGCTTTAGCAGAGCAGGGAGGGAGACAGCGCCTTTTCAGCATGGCGCCTCCCTGCTTTGCAGGAGCTGCTGAGTGGGTAGCGCCGGCCCTGCATTTAATGTATACATCTCTGTTTTCCTCCCAAACAATGTAAAAACTGCATAATCTGGGTAAGGTGAAATCATGGAGATTGCTAGACTCTTCAGGGAGATTACTACTATTTCAGGAAGTCTCCTGCAGAATGCAGAAGCGTAGGTAAATATGGGTAAAACTGATTTGCTTTGAGCCCAAAATCGCCCAGTGGGTATGGGTCTTTAGTTACTTCTAGGCAGTGTATCAACCTGCTTTTCTGGTTCATCCTTCTGCTACACTATTTGTCTATTACTGAAAGCTGTGTGTGGAGGTAAAAAACTGGTTGTCTATGTTTAGCTTAGGTACAGTATAGTGGGTGTGCTCTCATTCACATGATATGATCTATTCTACAGTTTAACTGGTCGTCCTGATTGTGAAAAAGATAAACCACCTGAATAGGGGGGTTCTGTTATTAGGAAAATGATATACCAAAGTTGGATTTGTGTCGTTAATTGTATTTGTCTTTTCATTAATGCAGCTACTAATTTTATTTTGAATTGGTTAAAAAAATCTGTACTTGTGTATTATCACGGCGCCCATCGCATTGCATACCATAAGGCTTAATAAAGGATGCAATTAGATGAGATGCAATGCAATCCGATCTTCTACAATTCAAAATTGTATACCATTGTATATGGCACACAATGAGATGAGATACGATTTCAAATTGTATAAGCACACTAATGGGTGCTTTCAATGTTAATTGGCCCCCCTATAAGATTTTTAATTGTATAAGCATCCTATGCTGCTTTCCCACTGCAGACCCGTTTTAAGTTACAGGTAATCTTAAACGGTATTTAGCATTCCCACTGCAGCAGATTGCAGTTTGAAATGCCATTTAAGTCCCATTCCCATTGCAGGTAAAACGTTTTAGCTCTTCAAAACGTTTTTACAGCATTGGTGTGCAGTGGTTCTAGTAATATATACATTGCTGGCCTGTGCCAGCAATGTATATATTACTGGCTGATAATTAATCATTGGTGTGCAGTGGTACCAATAATATATACATTGCTGGCCTGTGCCAGCAATGTATATATTACTGGCTGATAATTAATCATTGGTGTGCAGTGGTACCAATAATATATACATTGCTGGCCTGTGCCAGCAATGTATATATTACTGGCTGATAAATAATCATTGGTGTGCAGTGGTACCAATAATATATACATTGCTGGCCTGTGCCAGCAATGTGTATATTACTGGCTGATACTCCGTTACTGGCTCCATGTTCAGCGGGGGGGCGGGGCGGGGCGAGCAGGTCTCCGTGTTCAGCAGGCGGGGGGCGTGGCGAGCAGGCCGGGAGGGGCGGATGTGTGGCCGGGCGGGGGAGCAGGACTGCCGGGCGGTGATTGACAGCGGGACGGCGCCGGTGAGCGACAGCGGGACGGCGCCGGTGAGTATATGACGCTGCGGGCGGGGAAGGGGGGTGGCAAGGGAGGGAGCAGACAGCTGGACTGAAAGCCGCGCATCTTTCAGCCCGGCTGCTGTATACAGATTCAGCGAGGATGGCTCAAATATGAGCCATCCTCGCTGCATCTGCTGGTAAAACCGTTTAAGAGGCATTCCCATTGCCTCTTAAACGGTAGATTACCGGCTAAAACCCTGCTCTGAAAACGGGTTGAAATACCGTTTAACTTTAAACGGTATTTCAACTCTGGCGCTTTCCCACTGCAGCCTTAAACGGTATTTTGCCCTCAAAAATCGGCAAAATACTGTTTTAAGGCTGCAGTGGGAAAGGGGCATTAGTTGGTGCTTACAATGTTAAATGCACCCCCACACCACCCCCACTATCAACGCCAACCCGAAGTGTGGCAAGCGCAGCGAGCCCGTGAGGGGCGGCGGTATGCTTCCTCCGACCTTTTCATACCCCCACTATCCATGTTGGCGTGGAGTTGATTTTATATAGTGTGGCGAGCGCAGCGAGCCCCGCGAGGCATTTTACAAAGGTGCAGCAGTCTCACTACAGTATATTATATTTATAAGTTTTAGTTATCTTCTTTGTATCATTCAGGGGTGGGGCTATGCTCTGTATCCTGGCCTCTTGGATAAACACAATGCTATTAGGTTATGCTCAGCCATCGATGAAGCGTTCATGCATGTGTAAGTGACTTGAGAGTCACTTTTATATGTGTGCACCTTCACCATCATTTGATGGTCGCAGACCATCGAATGATGTGGTGGATCCCACTAGGCTGCGAATGGATGTTACTGTGTAACATCCATTCGCAAGCCCTTGTGAACGGGTGGCGGCCAGACTACCATTTGCAAGGCGGGGTTTGGTGGACTCGCAAGGCTGCAAATTTGCCGCCTTTGGAATCAATCAGTATAACCTCCTTTATCACCTCCCCATCCATGCTGTTTAGTGTTCCCCACTAAATACACCTTTCTGTACTCCCATCTACACCTTTTACGGTCTATACACACACTGGGCGACTTTGCTGTCCGATGATGGGGAAAATTGCTGGTCTGAAAAACGCTCAGTGCATACTGCTGTACCATTTTAGTGATTTTCCCTGGAGTAGACAACTTTCCTGAGCAGGACACCATGGAAAGTCGTCCACTCCGTCACTCATCTGCTGGTATTATGGCGGCCAGGTCAGCGATGATGCGGGAGTGTGTATGGGCCTTTACTCCATTTGTGCAGCTCTGTCTTCAGCTTAGTCCCTTTAGTTGCTTAGTAGAATAAGAAAAAGGTTTGTCCTAATGTGGTGAACCAGAAAAAAGAAAAATGTACTTTTTTAGAAAATATGAAGAGAAGAAAGAGTGAAAAAGTATGGAAGAGTTATATTAAAATGCTGGTATGTCTGAAATTCAATAAATGGAAAACAACCCTATTGTAGTGTATAAATCCTGATTGGGCTCCACTCAATTTATATAGCAAATCAATGAGTATAGAGTCTCCGTTTTTCATGAAGATACACAATATATAAGTTGTACCTCTAGCTCTCTAAAAAAAAGCGCTAAATATATTATGGTATTAATAAAAATATAGTGAAGTAAAAATATATAGAGTGGTACCTGTAAACAAAGTTTGCGTTAGTAATAGTGTTTACACCCTTTTGGGGAAGATATGGATAGATTGAATGGTAACCGGTACACTGTCCCTGTAGTAACCCTGATAATGCTCCGATGGTGGCGTCTCTGTTGATGTTCTGTGGTGGCAGGGTGCAGTGTCAAAGCTGCCGGTTGTTGTTTTTGCAGCCGTGACACTGCACTGCACATCCGCGACTGCCGGAAGTACGGTGTTTGTCGGAAGTTAGCTGCGGCCGCCGGGCAATGTTCAGGGCAGGTGTGGGTACCAGTGTCCCCCTCGTAGGCCAACACGTTTCGTACGTCCTGCGCACTTTTTCAAGGGTGGTTTCACCTTCCAACAGTGTGGGTTTTTATAGGGAAAAAACTTTATTCATAAAAAGGAAGTTCTGTTCCGGAAATGAGGAAAAAGGCACAGGTCCTCACAGGGAGGCTTATATGTGTAACATGTGTTTGCACGCTGAACACATGTTACACATATAAGTCTCCCTGTGAGGAACATGTACTTCCTAATCTTTTTCCCCATTTCCGGAACAGAACTTCCATTTTATGAATAAAGTTTTTTCCTTATAAAAACCCACCGAGGAAGTTGCTGTTACTGCATGGGGCTGCAGTCGGCGCCACAGTTGTTTGGACTATCTAAAGAGGGGTAGGTGTGTGGCATAACTTATAGGGGCAGGTGTGTGGAATAACTAAGGGGGAGCTGATGCGTGGAATTACTAATGTAAGGGGCAAGTATAAGTGTGATAACCACAGGTGTAGGTTGGTTGTGTTCTCTTACCGGTGTTGCCGCTTGGAGAGCTGTAATTCTTCTATGTCATAGAGGATTGGAGGCAGGAGACTCAGTATGGTTCAAAAAGGGGTTAACACTTTATTTGCATCATATTGAACCACCAATCTTTTCACTGACAGTGAATAATGCACAATAACAGTCAAATAATTTACTACGCACCTGACTGACAATGACTGCAGGGAGTTGCTATACTCTGCGGTTCTAACCAACAACTACACATTACTGCTCCGTAAACTTTGCTTCTACCTATTTATACTATAAGACTGTCTAAACGTCACATTCAATGGAACATAACCTGAGTATCACATTTGGATGAATCAAAACAACACGTATAATAGTTATTGCATAGATAACGATAAACAAGTAATCACTGCTTCCGCCTAGACCACAGTAAACAAACAAATATATATTGCAGAAATAACCCAGTAATTATTATTGCGCAATAATGAATGTTTTTATAGTGCACTTCTAGGATCCTGGCTGTTACTGCAGTAACCCTTCATAAATGTCTAGACAGAGCTTTGAAGAATAGAGTTCAATGGTCTCAATCCAAATTTATAAGTGACCTACAGTAAGTGTCTTTAAAGGCAAGTTCTTTGTCTCCAACTGGAGGTCTTAACAATATTTGTAATCCACAGGGATGTAAGGTGATGTCCCAGCTGCTTAACCTTGGTCACAGATCACCTTTGGGACTTTCTTTGCTTCTTTCGTTTAGAATACAGAGTTCAGGGTTCTAACACTCAGTTGTATGCAGCTCCCACTTAGCTTCCACTGTCAGTTTTCCTGTGACCTATCCTTGGGGTGGGCAGAAGGTCAAGGAGAAGTTAATAGGTCACTAATCCCTAGTTATTATTATCCTCTCTCTGGTAGGGTTTGCAGTATGACGCCCCACTGCAGTCTGTGAATATATTAATATATATATAGGTGCTCCCTTTAGTGACAGGGCAAGAGCTTTGGCACATGGGATGAACCTGAAGGCTGGTATATATGCGCTGGGAGGCGGGGTCACTGGTCCCTAGCTCTAAGGGCGAGTCATGGGCAAGACGATTCATTGGAATGAGTTGAGCCGCGTGGCTCAGCTCAGCGTGTTGAGACAGTGACTCGGCTCTCGAGTCACTACTCATATGATATTACAGGCACAGGGAGACAGTGCAGGGCTCACAGCACACTCAGGGACTTGCAGAGTCTCTGTCCATCAGTGTGTGCTGTGTGCCTGCAGACAGGAAGTTAGTCAGTGGCTGGGCTCATGAGTAGTGTGGAATTGCAGGCACAGGGAGACAGTGCAGGGCTCACAGCACACTCAGGCACTTGCAGAGTCTCTGTCCCTCAGTGTGTGCTGTGTGCCGGCAGAAGTTAGACAGTGGCTGGGCTCATGAAGTGTGGAATTGCAGGCACAGGGAGACAGTGCACAGCTCCCAGCATAGACTTAACTTGGACTCAGGTGTTACTGCACTCTCCTTTCTCCTGCAGAGCCTGACGATTCAGAGAGGAGGGGCTGAGTTTACTATGCTATAATGCTGCTGCTGCTGTCTCGGCTCTTGCCACAGTGACTAACTCGAATCATGTGTCATGTAATCAGCGTCGAGGCAGCGATTCACTAGCCATCTCTAGTGTCGGACTGGGTAGTAGGCTCTGGTGATAAAGGGGTATGTGGGTTAGTTGCCCCATGTGCTGGACGGGCCTTTGGACTCACTAATGCCTCTCACAGGCGCCTCGCCGGCACTCTTGGCAATGCACGCCTCATGTCCCTGCTGACATCGATCGCCTCTCTTCTTCCTTTACTGCGTCAATCACCGTCAGCAGTCCCCGACGCGAACCTCTCCTGGCCTGCGGCCGCTTCTCCGTCTCTTCCTGCCACTGCCGCTTGCTGCTCTAGGACCCCGGCTGTCATTCTCGGTGTGCCTCCTCACTCGGCCGCTGCAACTCCTCTTCCCGGCTTCCTCATGCTTCTCTGCTCCCCAGGTACTTCATGCCGCTCTCCTCTCTCTATGTCACTCCCCGCGCTCCTTTCCTCCTCGTGCCCCTTGAACCCTGCTTCCGGTTTCACCTTCTCTCCACACCAACAGCGTTGTTTAACATCAACAGGCGTCCACAATGTAAGTCCATGGGCAGTCCATTTTATATGTATATCACATTAGGGGCCTACTATTGTGTTGCATGGTGTGCTACACTACATTCAACGTCACACCCACTTTTGAGTGACCATACCCCCTCTTTCTGCAGTGCGGCCCTCGAATATCTGCTGGAATAATTCCCAGCGATTATAGCCCCTATCGCCCCCGTGTGTACACAGCATTACTCACCTACCATCTATACCCTCTCTTCTCTCTCGCTTCACTACATCTCAGCTGTATTGTCTACTAAGATCATGCTGCTAATTGTAACCTGTGCTCTATTTTAGTTCTTATATCACTGTTATGTTTAGTTTTGTGTACCCTTTATTGTTCTAATATCTGCTATATGTACGTTGCTGCGTACCACTTGCGGAGCCTTATAAATAAAATATAATAATAATTAATCCAAAAGGTACTAAATATGTAGTATCTGGGCTGCCGATTTTCTGATTGTATGCCTTACCTTTTTGGCAAAATCGCATCGAATCGCATCCGATATCGCATGCGATGCGATTCAATGTGATTTTTTATAGGATTCAATGTTAACCAGGTCCTGTTCATTTCCCCACTATCCAAGTGGGCATAGAGTTGATTTTATAAAGCGTGGCGAGCGCAGCGAGCCACCGAGCGAACGCAGATTTCTTAAAAAGTATTCTGTGTCCCCTCGCGGGGCTCGCCACGCTTCAGGCTCGGTGGCTCGCTACGCTCGCCACAGGTTTATATCCAGCTCCATGCCCACTTGGATAGTGGGGAAAGGAAAAGGACCATTGCATCGCATACGATTTGGCCGATGCGATGCTATGCTACTGATCGGACCCGATTTCTAAATCGGACGCCCAGATACTACATAAGTACCATCCAAAATTCTTAAGGAATCTGATAGTGGGATCATGATGTTTCGCCTCGCTTTGGGATCTGAGTCAGGTGGGAATACCCAAGCCAGATTGGATCCCGGCCCGGATTTGGAAGTTTGGGTGGATCTAGTTCTACCAGAATCGGACCCGCTTATCTCTATTTAAACTCCTGATTTGGTTGCAGGAAATGTACCAAATCATACCTCCCAACATGACCCTCTCCAGGAGGGACACAATGCTCTGCTTCTGGACTTTCCTCTTAATGTATGATTACCATCACCTGTTTTCAACAGTTTTACTAATAAGAAAGCTGTTTTACCACAGGTGATGGCAATCATACATTTAAGAGAAAGTCCAGAAGCAGAGCATTATGTCCCTCCTGGAGAGGGTCATGTTGGGAGGTATGCCAACTGTCATACCCCTTTCAGACAGAAAACAAAATTGGTGGGTGAAGCAGTTCCACCCGGTAATTTTGTGAATAACACGGGTCCTTTTTCTGTGTGAAAGGGCACACCTGTGTCGTTAATCCCGTGTCTCCGACCCTGGAATTGACCAGGACACGGGATTTATGACCCGGGTTGACCCTTTCACACAGTGTTATTCAGCAAATTACCGGGTAGAAATTTTCAACCTGGTAATTTGTTCTTCTGTGTGAAGGGGGATCAGGCTGCTCCCGGCAAAATGACACAGCATTTAAAATGCTGTGTATTTGCCGGAATTTTCAGACTTTTCTGTCTGAAAGGGCTATTAGCGTGATGAGGTAAATATGTTTAAAGTAGCCTGCCTGTAGACAATCTGTAGTAATGAATGGGGTGTCAGAGAGGAAAATGCTACAGCACTATTTCCTGCTCCTAACATTGAAGCCAATTTGCCACTTTAACAAGATGGCCAGCACAACTTTCACTATTTATTTTATTTTATGTAGAGTGTGATATTCTTCACATACATGCAGCATATGTTTCTCCAGGGAGGTCTTACTACTGGTATTACCATTAGCACTACTGCTACCACCTCCACTGGGGACATTACTGCTTACTCTTTACTATTTTTTTGTTGACATATAAGCATTTTATTGGTTGCTTCCAGGTAGCAAATAGTTGAACTTAGGGTGTGATTGAGGTTGGTTGGCAAAGCACATTTAGTTTGCTAATGGACAAACCATATGCACTGCAGGTGGGGCTGATGCATACTTGCCTACCTGACCCTCTCCATGAGGGAGAAAATGCTCTGTTCCTGGACTTCCCTGGTAATGTATGATTGCCATCACCTGTGGTGAGCTAGGTAATTGATAAAAAAGGTGTTTTACTGCAGGTGATGGCAATCATACATTACCAGGGAAGTCCAGGAACAGAGCATTTTCTCCCTCATGGAGAGGGTCAGGTAGGCAAGTATGGGCTGATTTAACATGTGCAAATAGTTCGATTTGAGTGACTTATTTTGTTTCTGTGCAGGATAAATACTGGCAGCTTTATTTTGACACTGCAATATACTGTAAATATCCGTTTGAAGTACCCCCCCACCCAAATCTACCTCTGCATATGTTACATCAGCCATAACTGCAGTGCACATGATTTTGTCCATTAGCAAACGAAATGTGGATTGCAAACCAACCTTAATTACCCCTTTAAAGTGCATGTCTTAT
This sequence comes from Crinia signifera, assembly GCF_055691185.1. Taxonomy (NCBI): domain Eukaryota; kingdom Metazoa; phylum Chordata; class Amphibia; order Anura; family Myobatrachidae; genus Crinia; species Crinia signifera. Next base: position 66,187,633 of record NC_139226.1, read on the forward strand.
TATTACAACATAATGAGTATGTAAATAAGTAGATAAGCTTACCATTATCTGCTTGCTATGTGAGCAATACATCTGGTACATTAACAACCCTGCACATAATAGCAGGTGTCTATCTAGTTTCTCATTGGAAGACTTACTTTTCAATGTTTCTTGAAGGTATACAATCCACTGACGTATAGTTGAATCTCCAAAGAAGTAAAAGAATTTCCCCTTCATACATATGTTCAGGTCCTCAACACTGTAATATGTCTTCATGTTGCATGATTTAGGATACCAGATGTCCTTCATAAAATATCCACTGGGAAACTCTAACTTCATTCCAGTTTCACATTTTCTTAACCCCTCAGACCATGAACCTTGTAAAAATAATTACACCTGATTAACACTTAATTGATTGGATATCAATGTCTCAATTATATTCAGTAGGTCACATACAGAAAAATTACATTTCTGAGATGTTGGGGGAAATTTACTAAAGGAAATTTGTACAAAAAATAGGTGTATTTTTATCCAGAAATACACTTATTTTTGACATTTACTATCCCGAAAATACGGCAATTCGTATTTGTATTGATGTGCTAGCAATACCAATACAAATTGCCGTATTTTCGGGATAGTATATGTCAAAAATAAGTGTATTTCTGGATACAAATACACCTATTTTTTTTACAAATTTCCCTTAGTAAATTTCCCCCGTTATATGGATACTTCCTTGCCCTGATTCACACAAATATGGTAAATAGAGATGGATCGTTCGCGAACGAAGCAAATCTTTTGAACGGATCCAATGAAAGAACGAGTGAGCCGCCGATCCCAAAAAGGTGATTCGTCGAATTTCAGTGTAACGGGCTGTGTCCAGTGTGACGGCATATATCTAGTGTCCAGTGTGACGGACTATATCCGGTGTCCAGTGTGACGGACTATATCCAGTGTCCATTGTGACGGGCTATATCCAGTGTCCAGTGTGACGGACTATATGAATGAAGTGATCAAAATTTACTAGAAATGAGTGGAAATTAATGTTGTTGAGCTTAATAATACTTTAGGGGCAAAAACAGGCCCAAAATCTGTTATTTTAGCAATTTTTAGCATTTTTCCCAAAAAAAAAATCCAGATCCAAAACCAAAACCCGCAAGGGTGGTTTTGCCAAAACCAATCCCGATCCAAAACACGAAGGGAGATCCAGATCCAAAACCAAAACTCGAAGAAGTGCCCGCCGCTCATCTCTAGTTCTTATTTGTTCAGCTCACTGTTTAAAAAAAAAAAAGAGTAAAAAAAAATGGCAATAAATGATTGTTAAATAAATTATGCTTCGTTATTAACAAATTACTCCTTCTTTCAAAGTGAACCGTTGATCCGACTAAACGATACAGATCTTTTCACTGACTGATCTGCTGGATAAAAGATAGAGAGAGATCTAAGCAATAAAATTGTTATATACGACTATGTGACACCTCCAGGTGGCGCCAGGGTACATGAAATGTATGTGGAGGTAAGAGATGGGACATCAGTCTTCAGCACAGCATTTTATTTAAAAGTTTACAGTTCAGACAGGGTTATTGTCATCATTGTCACATATCAACCCTTGCTATTTTCTTCTTCAGCACAATCTTCATATAGGTTACAACAAGTTACTGTACAGCAGTTCAGCATTTCCTTTCCTTCGCTTCAATGTCAACAACAGCATAAACAATTGTGGGACAGTATTACAGATGGAGCCACCCTCAGTATTGGAGAGCACCCACCAGATCCCCTGGCTGGTGAAGGGAGGCGGTGGGTGGACCGGCAGATGGGGATGCTTAAATGGCTCACTCACATGTCCCATTGCCGAGAATGGGTCACCCGATCAGCTCGTGCATGCCCCACTCTGACGCATGGCGCCAGCTGCTGGAGGCTGGCAGCCAACGATCCTTTCGCCAGGAGCCACGCTAATTACAGTGGCTCCATCTGTACATCAACTACCCTCACAGTCTCTGAAATCAGTAGCGCCTCAGTTCCACTCTGAGATTTTTTGATGCATTCTCTTCTCTTTTTATTGAGGTATCTCTGCAGTCTATTTACTGGGATTTCTTCTGTACTCTTCTCACATGGGTGCCTTTCACACCACATGTGATTTCCTACCACTAACTCATACAGTCCTTTCCCAAGACTCACACCTCCCGTCCTGCTCCTAGGGTACCCCTGAAGGTGGGGATCCCCTTTGCTGCCTCATGTGCTGCTGCCTTGTTCCTTCCACTGATCTCTCCTGCTGCTCTCACACGCTGCTATCCTTTCCATAAGGCTAGGGGTTAATATCATTCTGCCTGTTCTCGACAGCGAATCTGCCCTTCCTAGCAGCACCCAGATGCTGCTACATAATGTCAGGAACTGTGCAGGCTGTCCATGGTTACAGGGCTGGCTTCTCATTCCTGGACACTAGTCTCTGATCCTCACCTCAGCTCACACACTGAAGGAAATAGGCGTATAGGCATGAAATAGGCATATTTATAGGCAGGTATATGGAAGTACGACTGCCTACACATATTTTGGGTATTTACAAGAAATTCGACGATCCGTATACTTTTGACAGGCATATTCGTATTCCTATTCAAAAATATGTATGCACATGCCATCAAAAGAATCCTCTTAAATTTACCCTTTGATCTAGTTTTTACTTTAAGCCAAATTAGAATATTACTTGAAAAGTGATATGGGATACAGAATGATAATGGATTTATACTTTTTGCTAAGTAGATGACAAACTATAGCAATTTAAAGTTACATATTGACATATCACCAACCTGATAGCAAGTTGTTACAGTTTTACATATAAATACATCATATAGATATTGTAAAGATATATCCGGCATAAGTATTACCATAAAGTTACAAGCTTAACAAAACATGGAATTTCACCCAAGCCAGGATGTAAAAAATCTTGGAATAGTTCATGAGAGTATTTACCTAGGTCATGGTAAAATTTACATAAGAATAGTATTTATCGGTATATCTCCATATACACAATGTATACAGGAATAACATTTCCCAATATTCCCAGTACATCACAAAAATATTAATGCGGTTGGAATGTACCTATATGAGGTCAAACTTAAAGAAAGGGAGTGATTTCAATGCATTCATTAAGTCCCTTTGGGGTCATAGTATCAAGGGAATAGATCCAAAAGGATTCTCTCATAGTTAATAATCTGTCTTTATCACCTCCTCTCGGATCATCCTGAATTTGTTCTAAAACTGAAAATTTAAAGGAGCTTACTTCAGAATTATGCTTACACTCAAAATGTCTAGGCAAGCTGTGTGTCTGTACTTTTTTCTTTATGTTACGTAAATGCTCCTGAATGCGCAATTTCAGATTCCTCTTAGTCTTACCAACATATGATAAATTACAACCGCATTTCACAATATACACCACATAAGTGGAGTTACATGTTACCACATTTTGCATCCTATAATCTCTTTTCAAATTTGAAATTCAGGAGCATTTACATAACATAAAGAAAAAAGTACAGACACACAGCTTGCCTAGACATTTTGAGTGTAAGCATAATTCTGAAGTAAGCTCCTTTAAATTTTCCGTCTTAGAACAAATTAAGGATGATCCGAGAGGAGGTGATAAAGACAGATTATTAACTATGAGAGAATCCTTTTGGATCTATTCCCTTGATACTATGACCCCAAAGGGACTTAATGAATGCATTGAAATCACTCCCTTTCTTTAAGTTTGACCTCATATAGGTACATTCCAACCGCTTTAATATTTTTGTGATGTACTGGGAATATTGGGAAATGTTATTCCTGTATAAATTGTGTATATGGAGATACAGTATACCGATAAATACTATTCTTATGTAAATTTTACCATGACCTAGGCAAATACTCTCATGAGCTATTCCAAGATTTTTTACATCCTGGCTTGGGTGAAATTCCATGTTTTGTTAAGCTTGTAACTTTATGGTAATACTTGTGCCGGATATATCTTTACAATATCTATATGATGTATTTATATGTAAAACAGTAACAACTTGCTATCAGGTTGGTGATATGTCAATATGTAACTTTAAATTGCTATAGTTTGTCATCTGTTTAGCAAAAAGTATAAATCCATTATCATTCTGTATCCCAATGTAATATTCTAATTTGGCTTAAAGTAAAAACTAGATCAAAGGGAAAATTTAAGAGGGTTAATGCTAAATATCCTTTGTAAGGCAAACACGGTTTCCAGTTAACTATCCATGAGATTTAGGGGTTCCTATCAAAACTATATTGTTAGTGGGGAAATAAATTATGATGGATTTAAATAGTAAACACTAACAATAAAATAAAAAAATAAAAATAATTCTGGCACATTGTAATTTTTCACTTAATTAAGATTAAAACTGGTGTAGGTTAGAAATAAAAATATAAGCTAATACCTACTCCTATGTGGAAGTATACTGGCAAAATAGCATTGCGTTCCGAATGAATGACCTAATGGAACGCATGGTATTAGGGCAGCTCAGCCAATAGCCGAGAAGATATCTCCGGCACTGAACAGTGTAGAAAATGGCAGAGCGTTCCACCTGGAGAAAGGGTGGAACGCAAGACATCTATAGATAGCGCCGGCCAATAGACTTCCGGCTCGGTGACGAAGCGTTCCACCTGATATATGGTGGAGCGCATCACATGATTAGCGTATCACATCATGCACTAGGAAATAAAATTAAAATGGCTGTACGTTTCACCCACTCGAAGGTGGAACGCAAACATGCCTATTAAGGTATTTATACTATATTTATGAAGAAATGTATAACTATAAAGGTGGTAGGGAGTTAAATACAGGTAGATAAATAAGTCCACTTAAATAAGAGAATTTACATTTATTATTGAGAGTATAGCGATATAAAATTAAAGCTCACTATGGCACAATTAAAATATTATTATTATTTCACTTTAAAATAATTAACTAATGAAAGCACTAATAATTATAGAAAGTTATTCAAGTAGATTTATATTATATATAAAATAAAGTATAAAAATACGCATTTATAGAAACACAGGAAGTGAGGTCATAGACTTCCTCCTATAAATAGGAGACCTGGACACACAGGTATCACTTGCACATTGGATACAGAGGAGAACACTACTACTGGAGATACCAGGTATACAAAAGGCTATTTGATCTTATGGAGATAAAGCTGGAAATAGTGTTTGCTACTCTAAACTTTGGTTGTAATACAATATTTTCATGTGCCGTCCATTAGGAATTTCCTTTGTTCCTTTGGAAAGCTTTTTTGCCTCTAAGGATTATAGGATTACCTATCCATTGGAGGTATGTAAAAATCGGTACTCTTTACTTAGAACGGCGCCCACGATTTTGATCGTGGGCATTGTTAGTAAAAAATCACGGGCATCGCGGGCATTGAATGCCCACGATTTCCCATAGGGAACAATGTTAAATGTCTCAATTGACCCGATTTTCCTGTTCAATGCCTCAATTGACCCGATTTTTCCATAGGAAACAATGTTAAATGGCCCACAGAGGCCAAATAGGCACCCTGAAGTGTGAAATTGCCCCCACAATTGTTAACGCCACCCCACGATCAACGTGACCCTGAAGCGTGGTGAGCGCAGCGAGCCCGCGAGGGGCGGCGGTACGCGTCCTACGACCTTTTCATACCCCCACTATCCACGTCGGCGTGGAGTTGAGAATATAAAGTGTGGCGAGCGGACGCGGATACCTTCACAGGTATCCGCGTCCCCTCGCGGGCTTCACAGCTGTCTGCGTCCGCTCGCCACGCTTCGGGCTTGGTGGCTCGCTGCGCTCCCCACACTTTATATTCTCAACTCCATGCCGACGTGGATAGTGGGGGTATGAAAAGGTCGTAGGACGCGTACCGCCGCCCCTCGCGGGCTCGCTGCACTCACCACGCCTCAGGTTCACGTTGATCGTGGGGTGGCGTTAACAATTGTGGGGGCAATTTCACACTTCAGGGTGCCTATTTGGCCTCTGTGGGCCATTTAACATTGTTTCCTATGGAAAAATCGGGTCAATTGAGGCATTGAACAGGAAAATCGGGTCAATTGAGACATTTAACATTGTTCCCTATGGGAAATCGCGGGCATCGCGTCGGTCGCATCGCACCCGATTTTTTAGTGCATTCAATGCCTGAGATGGCCACGATGGGCGCCCTTCTAGGTAAAGAGTACCTAAAAATCTAATAAAAATAGAACTATAAAGGGGACATCTGTAATTATTTTAAAATAAATTTTAATATACTTTTCTCCCCTCTTTATAGAAGAGAGAGGAAAAAAACTTTTAATTGTGGTCCAGTTTACCTGTTTTTTTATATTTGCGGACGTGCAAGGATTGCGCAAACACCTGATTATTCTAAAAATCTAAAATCAAATCGGTATGTATATGTGCATAAATATAATTTGAAAGGGATCTAAATGGGTTAAATTTATATGTCATAAAAATTGTTATATTCATTGAACCCATTAGATATTCCTCATAAAATAAAAAGAGAAGAATGATTATGGATCAGCAAAACAGACTATAAATTAAAGGTAAAACTTAAACTTAATGAGTGTATATAAATTAATTGAGATCAAAATTGATATCATAAGTTTGAATCTATATATTTCTGTTGGTGGTTGTAGTATACCCAGTGAGGAGTCAGGTTTGAACCATTGACAGTAAAACCAGTACCGAAATTTTATTCTTTGCTGAGAAATTACTATACAGACCGAACAAGGTATGACATGCTTTTTATTTCATAAAATCATAAAATTATGGAAATAATAAAAATAAAAATTTAAAATATATATGGTAATAGTAATGCAAGCTGGAATTTTCCACGTTTTACTTTCCTCTCCTTCCTCCCGCTTGAATCTCATTTCCAAGAAAAATGTTTTCTTTTCAAATAATGATATATGGTGAATACAAAAAAATAAAAATAGTTTTTCTCTTATATATGAATCTGATAAAAGTAATACTATAAAAATAATATCTTCCATCTGTTCTTCATCCACACAGGACAATTTGTAAAAATATAAAAAAAAATGTTTTAATTGTATGTATATTGTTGTCTTTCATTGTCTGATATGCTTATTACTATGTTTTATTTATAGATATATGTAAAGCACCCCTGAGGAAGTCTCGTTGTGAGACGAAACGCGTCGGGTTTTTGCATACATACATTGTATAAAGAAAATCTTCTGTTGAGAAAACTGTGTAAACAAATCATTTTAAAGTGGTTTTACAATAAATGTTTTTCATTTTAAAAATGTGTCTATGGATGGTATAGAGATAGGAAAGACTAGTGTGACTACTGGGTGCTAATTAGCACTATTGTGGTGGTATTCGATTGGTGTGGCCTCACTAGTAGGGGGCCAAGTGCTATAGCGACCGTTAGGTTTTCAGGATCAGCGCAAATCTAGGAATTTTGTGTGATATATATATATATATATATATATATATATCATACCTCCCAACATGGCCCTCTCCAGGAGGGACACAATGCTCTGTTTCTGGACTTCTTTCTTCATTTATGATTACTATCACCTGTGCTGAACTACCTTTCTTATCAATTAACCTTTCTAAAATAGGTGATGGCAATCATAAATTAAGAGGGGGGTCCAGAAACAGAGCATTTATACATATGCCCCACACCATGATGCCCATTATACATATGCCCCACACCATGATGCCCATTATACATATGCCCCACACCATGATGCCCATTATACATATGCCACACACCATGATGCCAATTATACATATACCACACACCATAATGCTCCATTATAATATGCTGCACACCCTGATGCCATTATACATATGCCCCACTTCGTGATGCCCATTCTACGTATACCACACACCATAGTGCTCCATTATATGTATGCCGTACACCGTGATGCTCCATTATACATATGCAGCACACTGTGATGCCCATTACACGTATGCCACACACCATGATGCCATTAAACATATGCCGCACACTGACACTTTTTCGCATAATTGTCCTGGCTAGGATGGAAAAGCAACCAAAGCAGGTGTTGGACTCACGAGTGTCAGGACCCCTCTTGCTATCTATATATATATATATATATATATATATATATATATATATATATATATATATGTTCAAATAGAAACACAAGAGGAGCGCTCCATAGTGTAAAACCAAAGCGATTTAATAGAACATTAAAATTCTCCGGTACAATAAATCTGGACTCGTACCAATAAAAGATCAGCAGTGGACTGGTTACCACATGGTGTAAAATTACAAGCCAGGCAAGCTCCTACCACCATCCGGGGCAACTGCAGATCAGCGCGGACTCTCACCGTACACTCCACGGTGGACACGGTGCACCGAAGCGTCTGTCAGGAACAGATGCGGTAGGGGGATCCCGGCTAGGAAGGAGCTCATCGTCACCAAGCCCCGCCCTAACGCGTTTCGTAATCAAACTTCGTCAGAGGGCGTGGCTGGTGACGGACGGCTCCAGACTAAAAAGGCAGCAGTGACCAATAGAAGCATACCTCTGTTTAAGGGGCGTATAATACTATACCCAAGTTTCTTAATTACAGAGACCGTAATACATTATAAAACAGCTGGTTTTGGAAGCGTATTCACATATACAATGGAAGCATTTCTTAACCTTATAGTGGCATGCATTCTTATAATAAATCAGAGAGCATATTCATATCTCCGATATGTACCATCTAGTACGTGTGCTGGCAAATAAGTTTTGCACACATTTATATTTACTTCATTAGAAGGCACATTTAAGGATTATAGGCATATATATATAGAAGAAATACATGGAAAAATTACTAAAATCTAAACAGACAGAGGAACCAATAATGTCCAATATAATTCATTATATGTATATTTATAATATTTAGAAAAAATGACTGCTTGAATATGTCCTAGATGGTGCATATCTCATAATGCAGTCAAAAGACACACACATATTTCACATTGGTAAACACCTTTACAAAAAAATGTACAAAGAGCGTGTAAATGATGCAAAAAGGGATCCTAACCAAAGCCTGTTAGTTTACCAGGGCTCTTAAAGCAGATGGAGGGGAAAAGTATTGTTTTTTTTCTATTTATTTATAAATGGGGTGATTTTATACCCTTTATTTAGCCCTACAGGTAATAGGGCGTTCAGTGTTAAAATCCAATACGTCTCACGTCTTAATAGAGCGCGATCTCGGTCTCCCCCCCCTTTTGTTCTGAGGGACCATTTCTATACCCCTTACTTTTAAGCCTGCAGGGTTACAGTTGTGATTACTTTTAAAATGTCTTGGCACACTATGATTAGTGATGCCGTATTTAATGTTTCTAATATGTTCCATATATATAAAATGTAGATCCAGACTGCGCACAGCCACAAGCTTCAGAAAATAGGAGTGCGTCCTTGGGTCAGGATGTAGTGCAGCTCTCTCCAAATAAAGCCAGACCTTAGCTTTAATTGTCCCAATCACATGTAGAAAGAAATTGGAGAAAAAGTGCAGATATGAGCAAAGTGTAAAACTAATTTTACTAAAAGTGCAGGCTCACATACATCATAGATAACAGCAAACAGCTTGCCACAGTGATATCCAACACGGTGCACCAACTACTTGAATCGCCGGGACCAGCCTTTTCGCCGCCGCCAGGGCCTCCGTGGTCAGGAACTTCAAAAGCACAGCGTTGTCAGTTTAGGCCACGCCCAATGCATTTCGTCATCTGAGAACTTGCTGTTATCTTTGATGTATGTGAGCCTGCACTTTTAGTAAACATATCCTATTGAGGACAGGATAGTGCTGTTAGATGTCATGCGTAGACTACTAGCAATGTCAAATGCACTGTTTTGAGATACAAATGTTGATGTGCGGAGATTTCTTAACTAATGTTATGTATACACGTTTTTTTGCAGTGTTGTCAGTCAAAACATGAACGGAGTAGCAGGTAGCTTATGCACAATAGCACTGGACACGTAACATGAGCACAAGATGCAATTTTTAGTTTGAATAATTTTTTAAAAAAAAGTCTGCATTCAACCATCACAGTTGGAGTTGTTTTGTAATGTTTTGTTTTTTTTCTCACGTATTTTGTTTATTATAGGTTGGGTACTTGTTTCCTAGCACGGCCACAATCGCGGGCATCGGGTGTCATTTTTAGTGGTATACGACGCGACCGACGCGATGCCCCCGATTTTCCCATTGAAATGCATTGAAAATAGTCAAAATCGGGTCGGTCGCGTCGTATGCGGCTAAAAAAGGCTTAAATGGTCCAGACGCGATGCCCGCGATTTCCCCATAGGGAACAATGTTAAATGCCTCAATTTAGCCGTGATGCCCCCGATTTCCCATAGGAAACAATGTTAAATGGGTCAATTTACCCAAATCATCATAGGGAACAATGGTAAATGGGCCAGAAACCCCCCAAAACACCCCTGAACAGTGAAATGTCCCCCCAAAAGTATTTTACGCCACCCCACGATCAACGTGAACCCGAAGCGTGGCGAGCGCGGCGGTACACGTCCTCCGACCTTTTCATACCCCCACTTTCCACGTCGGCGTGGAGTTGAGAATAGAATAGTGTGGCGAGCGCACGCGGATACCTTCACAGGTAAACGCTTCCCTTCGCGGGCTTCACAGGTATCCGCGTCCCCTCGCGGGGCTCGCTGTGCTCGCCACGCTTCGGGCTCGGTGGCTCGCTGAGCTCGCCACACTATTCTATTCTCAACTCCACGCCGATGTGGATAGTGGAGGTATGAAAAGGTCGGAGGACGCGTACCGCCGCCCCTCGCGGGCTCGCTGCGCTCGCCACGCTTCTGGTTCACGTTGATCGTGGGGTGGCGTAAAATACTTTTGGGGGGACATTTCACTGTTCAGGGGTGTTTTGGGGGGTTTCTGGGCCATTTACCATTGTTCCCTATGATGATTTGGGTAAATTGACCCATTTAACATTGTTCCCTATGGGGAAATCGCGGGCATCGCGTCGCGGCCATCGCACCCGATTTTTTAGTGCATGCGATGGCCGCGATGCCCCCGATTTTTCCTCACGATGCCCACGATCATGATCTTTGTGGCCGTGCTAGGAAACAAGTACCATAGGTTGGAAGCAGCTAAATATAATTGATCAGTACTGTACTGATCTCATTTACACTAATTACACTAACTATGTAACACAGTGTGGATCTCGGGGTTGGCGGGTGCACATGACAGTGTGGACTCGGGCCCCAACATAAGCACTTTAAATTCATCATAAATTGTTTAAGTAACAGTATAGACACCAATTATATAGTACAGAGCACAATTTATTTTAAAGTTAGTTTAAGTATTGTAAGTTTTATGTAGTCGAATATACAAGATCTGACAGTTTATGAGATTATCATCCAGCTCATAGGAGATTGAGAGTACTGTCAGCGCCACCTAGTGATCACTGGTTAAATACTAGCCGAGCAGGCTAGACACATTGAATAAATAAGCACATTATCACGGTTTTTAGAATAATAATCATCCGAACATGTCAAATGCACTGTTTTGAGATACAAATGTTGATGTGCGGAGATTTCTTAACTAATGTTATGTATACACGTTTTTTTGCAGTGTTGTCAGTCAAAACATCGTGACCCCGAACGGCGCCGCGTCACCTCCGGTGGGAGGATCCGGAAGGGAGACGGAGAGCATGCCGGTGGGCGGATGTGAGAGCAGACAGCACCGGGATGGGTAAGTTGCACTTATGTATAAATATGTCACATATTGTAAATGTTAACTGATTATGTCTTGAAGACGGGCTAGGCCCGAAATGCCGTAGGCATCAGTAAACGCTTTGCTTGAGTAAAAGATCTGGAGTGACATCGTTTTTTGCATCTTATATATATATTATATTATATATATAATATTATATATATTATATGCATGTTTTTTTCTTTAAGATGAAGATATAATGAAAAAATATATACATTTTTAATACATTAATTATATTTACATAGATGTATTGGTGAATTAATTTATATTGACTTTGCTTAAGTACAATTAGTGCAGAGATTTTACTTTTTAACTCGGATAGTAAATGCAATGAGGGTACAGTTCGACGATTAATAAGCTGATGTTTGGAGGTGGAAACCTTAGGTGACATTTTAATGAATGCTATTTTTCGGCACTTTCCGAAATCGCACATTATTGCACTTTTGCCACAATTTGCATGTTTAATGAGATGCAAATTTGAGGCAAAAACATGCAATAAAGTGCGATTTTTAGTCATGAAAATGTGCGAATTTGAGGACATGTGCAATTTTGTGTTCAAAAATTGTAAAAAAAATTGGCGGGGGGGTCCCCTCTCCTGAACATAACCAGCCCCAGGCTCATTGAGTCAGACCTGGTTCCAAAAATACAGGGGGGGGGGGGCAAAGCGTAGGTTTTCCCCGTATTTCTGAAACCAGCCACGAACTCTTGGACCGGTCCTGGTTCCAAAAATATGGGGGACAAAAAAACTGGGGGTCCCCCATATTTTGGAGCCAGCACCGGTCTCCAACAGCCCACGTTGTCATGCCACAGCCGGGGGACACTTTTTACATAAGGTCCCCCGGGCATTTCACTGTGGCTGGTCAGCCCTGGACGGGGTTTTTATTGATTCTTGGGAGGACTGACTACCCTCATTTCAAAGAAGCTGCTACAGGAGAAATGACTCACATCAAGCACTCAATTTGTAACCTTGGTTACTTTGTTGCTATCAGCTTTTAGAGATCTGCTTATTAGGAGCATAAAGCTGACTAAAGAAAGCAGATTATCGAAATTTGGTCAAAACTCACAGTAGGAAGATTGTAAGTGGGAAGATACCAATTATTCCCCTTTCAGAAATACTCAAAAATCCCATAATTTTTCACATGCACGTGCATAATCCAAGGACTAGCGTATATCTGAATGGCTCTACCCGAGATTTTAGTTGACTAAAATCCTGGGTCCTGCGCACCTGCAATGGACCCGGGATTTTTAAAAACCCTGGAATGAATCCCAGGTAGTATGTCTGAGAGGGGTATTACATAACTTCAGCCTGGACTTAAACTGGACGCAAACTGAAGTGAACTGACAACCAACAGAAGTAAAACATGTTCAAATTACATCAATATCTGGAATTTTTCCTTTACAATATATGTTAATTTCTATCACCCCACAGTCCTAACTCTGTCTATGATCATTTTACATTCAATTTGTGATTAACCTAAACAAAACATGACTTCTCTGGTAATGTATGATTGCCATCACTTGCAGTGAAACACATTTCTTATCAATAAACTAGCTCCCCACAGGTGATGGAAATCATACATTACTAGGGAAGTCCAGGAACAAAGCATTTTCTCCCTCATGGAGAGGATCAAGTAGGCAAGTATGGTTATATCCTGTCACTGTAAATGCTTGGGTGTTTAATCTCATCAGTGAAGCTTACTTATTGTGGGTCAGTGTCACACGCAGGAGGTGTTTCTGAGTACCCAGAACCCCCCCCCCCCCCCCCCCCCGACAGACAAAAAAAACGTATTATCCTGGCCCACGGTTAAGCCCCATTACCGGGAATTAGCCCTCCTTTTAAACATACGCAAGAGAGAGCTGGCTGAATCGGCACTCACTGTGAACTTAGATATAATAGCCTTGGGTGCCCTCCGCATGAAGTAGTAGAAGCAAGTAAGGAGGCAGCGTCACTCCAGAGGTCTTTCATAAAGCGTATTTAATAATGCATTAAAAGCCACAATGCCTGGGTCGACGTTTCAATGCACTAACACATTTTTCTCAAGACAGCGTGTGTGACAAGAGAACAAACAGCAGCTGAAAGCGGTAACATGGATTAAATACTTACAGCTCCAGGTGTTGTCCGTCCGGCGGCCGAGTGTGTCCGGACTTCCCCCCGGAAATGGGTGGTCCTCCATTTTTAAAAAAGACCTCTGGAGTAATGCTGCCTCCCTACTTATATTATTGCTGGGCAGAATAACGCGCTATTATCACTTCAACGCTGCAGCACTAATTGCAATACATTTTCTCCAAGCCAGTGGAGGAACAGTGTCTCTGACAGTGTTACAAAAACCATGTGCCCCTCCCAAAATGGCTGCTGACACAGAAGACAAACTAGAACCTCTCCTCCTGAACCTCTAGTGTCTGTCATGTAAACACCCCAAAGGGGAAAGAGTTACCTTATAGATGCGGTGGGGGCCGTGCCTCCCCAAACTCACGGATCTCAGTCTGGAGTCTTCTCTTGATACAGGAATGGGCACAGAACACTCGACCACTGGGTTAGGTTGACCTTTTATTTTCAAAGCAGTCACTATGGACGTCAACCTCTTTTTGTAAGTGCGTCACAATATTTCCACTACAAGTGGGCAACAGTGTAGAAATGTTCTACTATGCAATAATCATGCAAGTAACAGGAAATGTTTTACAGTGCAATAAACCTTCAAACAACAGGAAATGTTTTACGACACTTTTCCCTTGCCACACCACACTTTTCTCTAACATACGGACGGCACTTAGGTGTGGTTCAATTACCTGAACAATACACAGATTTACTATTAACGTATCCAACCTAAGCTAAGGTCACCGGTAACCACATTAACATGTCATACATGAACCTATCAAAATACCTATTGTCCTGAGTTACAGGTCCTAAAGACCTGACCTGTGCACAAGGGTTTGGCTGGGGCCCATGGTGGTGCACATATCCAGTCGTGGTACAGGGGTAGGGTCTGCCTAATGTCTTGGGTATTTACTGGCCCTCTACCCAGGGTATCCTGCATTGGGACAAAGAGTACTCCACGTAGTTCTCGGGGAAAGAGGGTAGGCAGTCCTAGCAGCAGTGAGGAGGCCTTCTCGGCCCTTATAGTGAACGAGTTTCCTCACTGGGTAGGGCGGCCCGGGGAAAGAAAGACCGATGGCCTGGAAGTTGCGGGCAGGCCACTAACGGGGGAGTGCCCAACTCCAAGGATGTGGGGGCTACCTCTGTGTTGGGTATGGCTCTGGTGGGGCTATAGCAGGTGCAATGTCGGATCCCTAAAGGGCCTCAAAGGCAACACTCACGTTTAGGTGGCAAGATGGCGGCAAGTCCTTCTCCCTCCTAGAACTTCAAGATGGAGGCCGTCTCCCTCAATGGCCTCATGGATTTAGCCAGATGAGTGCGGCAACCTGCAGGGCCCCTCTCACTTCTTTGGCTGGCTGCGGCAGTGGAGTCAGCGCCTTCTGTGCGGCCTCTCTGTTGCTGGGGCAGCACACTCTTGTGTGCTGTTCTGTCCTCTGGTGGATGTCTGCGGTGCAGGGGTCGGTGTAGGGGTCGGGCGCCTCCGGGCTGCTCCCGGCGTGTCTCTGGCGCTGCTATATCGGGGAGGTCAGCGGGGGTCACCACCTCTCCCTCTGTCTCCTTCTGGGGCTGATGGGTAGTGGGGTCAGCGGGGGTCACCACCTCGCCGCGCTACAGGTGCGGCTAGTGGGTGTTGGGCGCTGAGGGATTCTTCCCTTTTCAGCCCCTCAGTGCGTGGCCAGCGCGGTGCGTGCTCCTATTTACTGTGGGGGTCAGCGGGGGTCGCCGCTCCTTGCAGCGCTGAGTAGCCCGGCTGCCTCCCGCCCTCCATATATGCCGCCTCAGCTTTCTCTTCCCGGCGGGGGTCACCTTCTTCTGGGCGCACCTGCGCCTCGACTCGATGCGGGAGTGGCTGCCTCCGCGTACCGTCGGCGCGGCGGGACAGGCGCTGTTCCACTGCGCCTCCCGTCTCACATCCCCGCTGGAGGTCGGCGGGGGTCACGGTGACGTCACCCGCTTCCTCCGCTCTGCTCCGGCGCTGACTGCGGGCACACTCTCCAGGTGGCTGGACACACACCTCACTCCGCCTCTCTGCCTGAGTCCACGCTTCCTCCTGTCCTTCTCCAGGAACCCCTCCTCCTTTCCAGCCTGCCTCTTCCTGTCACCCTTGCAGCGCTGGGTCGGGGTGCATTAACCCCTTCTTTCCTGGGGCTTACATCCGCCCGTACTTTTTCGTGGTCGTGTCCTCACGCCACGTTACCAAAGGAACCAATCCAAACTGTTCAAAGTCCTGAATAAGTAAAGTCTCTTTCTCACACAAGGGTATAACATCACAACAACTGTAAATTAAGAGCGGCATCATAAATAACAGTAGAACATATCTATATACAATAATGACAGGCCCTTAGGGCTTGGGAATTTATTGTTGGTATCGGGCTGGTAGTGTACCCTTAGTACTTCGGGAGAACCGCCTCACGGGTAACGCTGGCGCTTCTTCTGCTGGCGCCGGGGTCACGTAGTCTTCTACAGGTTCTGTGGTCAGTATAGCCGGGATGGACGGTATGCTCCACCCTACGTTCAACAGCAGTTCCTGCGGGCCCCTGGGCATGCTCCTGGGGGCGACGGTAGGGTCCTCCGTCTGTCGAGAGTACGACTTAGGCTGGTTGTGATGTACCCAGTGCAGTCGAGTCCCGTCCGGTTCTCCGCTTTGGTGGACTTCGATTTCTGCTGTCGGGCTCTTGGTGGCCATGTAGGGCTCGGCCTCCCATTTATGGTGAAATCTACGCCGTGGGTGACTGTTAACGATAGGGTCGAGGGGTGTCCATTCCTTTTCTGCAGCCGGCTTCTCTTCTCTATTGGCGGAGGCAGTGTTCACTCCTGAGGGTGGATGCCGTGGTACTGGGCTGATGGGAATTGGCGCTCCTATCTGCCAACCGACATCCTCCACCGTTTCCCCTGGGTGTAGAGTCCAGTGGGAGGGGGCATTGGCGTTGGTGCGGTAGCGCCCACCTCGACACCGGTAAGAGCGCCTGCGGGAAGGACGCCTATCGGGGACAAACCGGTTTCCCTTTTCCGGCACCCCACCTGGGGCAGTTACGTTCACCGCTTTGGCACCCTTTTCTTCTTCTACCACATCGAACTCCACCGCCTCGCCCTCTCTGATACTGTGCAGGAACCTCCTTGGGTGGTTCCTCTTCATGGCCGTCCGATGGACAAAGACATCAGCTCTCGTGTCATTCCGGTTAACAAAGCCATATCCCTTTCGGACATTAAACCACTTGACCGTTCCTTGGATACGTGCGGTCAGTGCCCTCTTCTCCACCTGGCTCCCCTGGACGCAGATGATGTGTTGCAGGTTGATCTCCCCAGCCTGATCTTGGTTCACTTGCTCTTGCTTTAATGCCGCGATCAGCTCGTCAGGGCAATTTCTTAGTATGTTCATCCCCAGGATGATGGGGGCAACCCTTCCTTCCCCACAGGTGATCACTAAATACCCCTGTTTGGGTAAGTCTGTTCGTCCGATCTTCAGGTCGGCTTCCCAGTACCCGTTGCAGTTGACCTCTCGGCCGTTGGCAGCGACCACTTTTACTTCCGTGGGGGGCTGTCTAAATGGTACTTCTTTTCCCCAATACTTTTGGAGAATGGGTAACTGTATCATTGATACTTGTGACCCGGTGTCGATCATGGCCACTGTCTCTATCCCGTTGATCGCCACTTTGATCCTCGGGCATCGTCCTACGTATTGGGCCCACCACTCCTCCGGGTCTGAGTCTACTCCCGGTGTTCTCCCCGAGGTTCGCCTCCTATCTTCTCGTGGTGGGTCCCATCGATTCCGGTTCGACTGCTGTCCTTCCGTCTTCCATCTGGCCTCCCCGCGGTTAGACGCGGTTTGCTGTGTCAGCTGGCGTATGTCTCGCTCCATTGCGGCCATCACGAGGGTCAGGTCTTCCACCTGGCGCTGGAGGGATTGGTCTGAATTTCCCGCTGGCGGTTGGCAACTCTGGATGGTCCGGTCTTTTAATCGGCCGACTTGTTCAGAGCTCGTGGCCACAGATCCTCGATCCCCCGCCATCTCCGGATATTCTGCTTCGGGGTCAGCGTGATTCCCGATGGTCAGGATGGCGGTGTTCTTAAAGTCGGCAAAGGACTTTCCCGGCATCTGCATCTTTAGGATCCGTAGCTGGGTCTTGATGATGGGGTTCGACGCTCCCTCCACGAACTGGAGAGTGAGAGCCTCGTCACTGTTACGAACCTCATCTTTGTCGGCCGCTTGGATGAGCTTCAGGGCCTTCTGTAGGCTAAGGGCGAAGTCCCGGAGGGTTTCGCCTGGTCGCTGTTTCCGACCGTAGAGTTGCATCTTCAACTCTGGGAGGGTGGCGGTCTCGAAGATCGTGGCCAGCCGGTTCAAGATCTGTTCGGTGTCTGTCTTTTGGTCGTCTGCCCACGATTCGACCTCGCTGAGGGCGGAGCCCGTGAGTTGGCCGATGAGGATCTGTACCCTCTGCTCTTCTCTCGGGGTGTAGAGTTGGGCCATGGACTTCATCTGGTTCTTGAAGGCCGTGAATGTGGCGCCCTTGTTGGGGTCCCCACTGTATGTCAGCATCCATGGGGCCCCGAAGTAGTAGGGTAGTGTAATGGGAGCGTGAGGTGCCGTTGCGGGTGCAGGTATTACCACTGGGGCGGCCATCTGTTGATCACCGCTGGGGGCCACGACGGGTGGTTGTCCACCTCCGACCTGTACTGCGTCCATCCTGGTATCGGATTATACTCCGCGTTGACTAGATCCTGTTCGTGACGCCAGAAAATTGTAAACACCCCAAAGGGGAAAGAGTTACCTTATAGATGCGGTGGGGGCCGTGCCTCCCCAAACTCACGGATCTCAGTCTGGAGTCTTCTCTTGATACAGGAATGGGCACAGAACACTCGACCACTGGGTTAGGTTGACCTTTTATTTTCAAAGCAGTCACTATGGACGTCAACCTCTTTTTGTAAGTGCGTCACAATATTTCCACTACAAGTGGGCAACAGTGTAGAAATGTTCTACTATGCAATAATCATGCAAGTAACAGGAAATGTTTTACAGTGCAATAAACCTTCAAACAACAGGAAATGTTTTACGACACTTTTCCCTTGCCACACCACACTTTTCTCTAACATACGGACGGCACTTAGGTGTGGTTCAATTACCTGAACAATACACAGATTTACTATTAACGTATCCAACCTAAGCTAAGGTCACCGGTAACCACATTAACATGTCATACATGAACCTATCAAAATACCTATTGTCCTGAGTTACAGGTCCTAAAGACCTGACCTGTGCACAAGGGTTTGGCTGGGGCCCATGGTGGTGCACATATCCAGTCGTGGTACAGGGGTAGGGTCTGCCTAATGTCTTGGGTATTTACTGGCCCTCTACCCAGGGTATCCTGCATTGGGACAAAGAGTACTCCACGTAGTTCTCGGGGAAAGAGGGTAGGCAGTCCTAGCAGCAGTGAGGAGGCCTTCTCGGCCCTTATAGTGAACGAGTTTCCTCACTGGGTAGGGCGGCCCGGGGAAAGAAAGACCGATGGCCTGGAAGTTGCGGGCAGGCCACTAACGGGGGAGTGCCCAACTCCAAGGATGTGGGGGCTACCTCTGTGTTGGGTATGGCTCTGGTGGGGCTATAGCAGGTGCAATGTCGGATCCCTAAAGGGCCTCAAAGGCAACACTCACGTTTAGGTGGCAAGATGGCGGCAAGTCCTTCTCCCTCCTAGAACTTCAAGATGGAGGCCGTCTCCCTCAATGGCCTCATGGATTTAGCCAGATGAGTGCGGCAACCTGCAGGGCCCCTCTCACTTCTTTGGCTGGCTGCGGCAGTGGAGTCAGCGCCTTCTGTGCGGCCTCTCTGTTGCTGGGGCAGCACACTCTTGTGTGCTGTTCTGTCCTCTGGTGGATGTCTGCGGTGCAGGGGTCGGTGTAGGGGTCGGGCGCCTCCGGGCTGCTCCCGGCGTGTCTCTGGCGCTGCTATATCGGGGAGGTCAGCGGGGGTCACCACCTCTCCCTCTGTCTCCTTCTGGGGCTGATGGGTAGTGGGGTCAGCGGGGTTCACCACCTCGCCGCGCTACAGGTGCGGCTAGTGGGTGTTGGGCGCTGAGGGATTCTTCCCTTTTCAGCCCCTCAGTGCGTGGCCAGCGCGGTGCGTGCTCCTATTTACTGTGGGGGTCAGCGGGGGTCGCCGCTCCTTGCAGCGCTGAGTAGCCCGGCTGCCTCCCGCCCTCCATATATGCCGCCTCAGCTTTCTCTTCCCGGCGGGGGTCACCTTCTTCTGGGCGCACCTGCGCCTCGACTCGATGCGGGAGTGGCTGCCTCCGCGTACCGTCGGCGCGGCGGGACAGGCGCTGTTCCACTGCGCCTCCCGTCTCACATCCCCGCTGGAGGTCGGCGGGGGTCACGGTGACGTCACCCGCTTCCTCCGCTCTGCTCCGGCGCTGACTGCGGGCACACTCTCCAGGTGGCTGGACACACACCTCACTCCTCCTTTCCAGCCTGCCTCTTCCTGTCACCCTTGCAGCGCTGGGTCGGGGTGCATTAACCCCTTCTTTCCTGGGGCTTACAGTCACACTGACAAACGCTAGAGGTGAAGGAGGACCTCTAGCGGCTGTCTCCTTTGAGGCAGCGGTCATTGTTGGAGGGGCACAGGGTCTCAAATGCTGTCAGAGATTCAGTGCCTTTGCAGCGCTGCTCCTTCCCACAACACTTAACTCCCCCTGGGCAATGAGCATGTAAACTCCTTATGGCAACAAGCATGTAACCCTCCATGGCAACAAGCATGTAATCCTGCTGGCAACAAGCATGTAATGCCCCTGGCAATTAGCATGAAACCCCTGGCAATAAGCATGTAGGTAAGTGGCACCAACAATGTGATTAATTGCAGAAAAATCATGCGATTAATTGCATTTTAAAATTCTATTCATTGCCAAGACAATCCCGACGGTCAGTATACCGATGTGGAAATCCTGACTGCCGACAGTCAGGATCCCAACCAACAGGGGCTATTCTCCCTTGTGGGATCCAAGAACCCCATACAGGCAAAATAGAACCTGTGGCGAGCACAGTGAGTACAGGCGGCTGGGATTCCAATGTCGGTATACTGACCGTCGAGATCATGACCGTCGGCCAGTGATACCATACCCAGATATTATGTATAGAATTTTTATATCTATTTACACTTGTTTAATGGACCTGGTATATACCGATTCACCTCAGTCTCAAACCTATGCGTCTTTTCACCCCTCTCTGGAAACCCTCCTTGCAAATTAGTGACACTTTCCTAGAGGTAGACATTCACAGATTTGGGGTTTCATTTCCTACATGCGTATCAAATGCATTCCATTTGTAGATCAATCAACTGTATATTAGTAAATTTTTACATACTGTAGGATAAAAATTGCCGCTGCTAAAAGGCAGTTAAATGATGAAATGATGAACACCAAACTATTAATAGAATAATATTACATTCATTACTATAAGTCTGAAATGATTTGTACAGCTAAATTGGAGCTAGAGACCAAAAAAAAAGAAATTAAATTACATTTGTTTTGATAATTTATAATAATGATTTTATATTTAATTGAAATATAGGGGAGTTATTCAGATCTAATCGGAAAACACATTTTTTAGCAAATGGGTAAAACGGTGGGGCAGATGTAATGTGTGCAGAGAGAGTTAAATTTGGTTATGATGTGTTCAGACTGAAGTACACAGTAAATGACAATGTAAAAATAAAGACAATATTTAGCCTGCAGAGAAACAGAATAACTTAACCAAATCCAGTGTGGCAAGTTTGTCCCAGTTGCCCGGAGGCAAGATAAATATTGCCCCCCCCCCCCCCCCTTGACACACACACACAATGGACCTTATATAAATATATGTATGCATGTGTATATGTATGTATTTATGTTATGTATACTATATTTAAATAAAGAGACTGTGACATCTATGGTCCTGCTAGGAGGGGGAGTCAGCCACATAAGCGATATTACCAGCTTTCAAAGAACTGATTCAAACTTGCAGGGGAGGAGAGGTGCCCCCTTTGGAGCAGAAGCCCAGTGGTAGATGACTCCATTGTATCCAAGAGATACGCCTCTGACCAAATCTAACGCTCTCTCTCTCTCTGCACGTTACATATGCCCTACCTGCAGTGCACACGGTTTTGCCCATTTGCTTAAAAATGTGATTTGCATTCAGGTCTGAATAACCGCCACAGAAACAGAATTTAACAGCAAATAACAACTTGGCCCACTTATGTTTGAAGGCAGGATAGCATACTTACTGTTGCAGTGAGACACATTGATGTTGTGAAAGTCTATTGGAATCTCCACTCTGACATTAGACCTTGAAATTAAAATAAATGGTGTCAAACAGTAGTTAGTTTATTATATAAACAAATGAAACAAGGGTATCAAATCAAAACTAATAAAATATCAAAGCCATTATCATATGCACACAACAGGAAAATCCCTTGGCATATTGTATATTCAAGTCCTAGTAAATATAAAAAAAACATTTACGTGGGATGATTACTGAATAATGCCACAGAAAGTCTCTGAAACATAAGATAACTACCTTTCCCTGATAATTACCCAAGTTATAGTATATTAAATCCATACATATATTATCCAAATGGGTCAGCAGACAGGTGCCAGATATTCAAACAATCAGAATGCCGACGCTGGCATACTGAAGCAAGGGAGAGGGGGGCGGGGGGGGGGGAGGTTTATGAACTAGTAGGGGTTTGGCTGTGTGTGCCACTAGTAGGTTGACCTAGGGTTAGGTTGGGGATTTAGGTTTATGCACTTAGAAAAGGGGGGTTAGTGTTCAACTATAGGGTGGGGCGGTTAGGTTTAGGCTGCGGCGTCTGGTAATTAGGTTTGGACACCAGTGGGGAGAGTAAGGCTAGAAGGGAGGGTTAGTATGGCTGGTGGAGGGTAAGTATACTTACCTGACCCCTGCCGGGATTCACTCCTTTAGGAAGCCAGCACGGGGATTCTAACCTCCTGAATATTGACCCATTATCCGTATGTATCCCATTCAAGAATGGGGGCACTCCAGGGCCAGCGCCACCACTAGGCAGCTTTATGCAATTGCCTATGGGCTCTGGCCACTGGGGAACGGCAACACATGCTGCTAGTGTATTGAGTTAAGTTCTTTGGAAGAGGCGAGGAGCAGGGAAGAAACACAGCTACCCCCCTGCACAGCTGGGACATTAACATCCTTTAAAAGTAAGTAGCCAGTGCCCCCATCCCTCCAGTGAACCAGCCCTCACCATCACTGTTGCTTTACTATTACCAGCACCCTACCTAAGCAGTGGCAGCGCTGCATGAACCAGCAGGTCTTCCTCTCAGCAGTTTCCTCTTCCCCTCCGAGAATTTCAAACCCCCCCCCCCCCCCCGGCTTTCACCCATGCTTCGACTAGCCTCCGCCATGATCAGCCAGCCGCTGGTATCTGCTAAAAGCTGACTGACAACCAGCTATGATTTATGTGAATGCAGGGCACCCTCAGCTTCAATAGTTCCCAGTTCTCTTCAATGGTCCACTCCACCTTTTCCCCTGGTACGTACCAGCAGGGAGAGAGATTATTAGCATGTAGACCATGAAGACTGCTGTTGCCTGCAGTCACACATCACATCCCAGGAGGACAGCCACCAGCTACAGAAAATCCTAAACAAGTAGGTTAAACATAGTTTAATAAGTAGGTTAAGGGGGGAGGGGGGCTGGCAGGTGTGTGTGTATATCATACCTCCCAACAGTCCAGATTACAGCGGGACAGTCCAGATTATCAGGGCCTGTCCCACTGTCCCTCCCGCGGCCGGCAGTGTCCCGCGGTGAGGGGGGGCTGTTGGGAGTCCCCCCTGTCAGCTGCTAAGCAGCGGGGAATAAACGCTGTGCGCATGCGCACATCGTCTATTCCCGCAACCAGGGGGCTGGGGGCATGGCTAGAGGCTCATAGAGCCTCTGGGTCATGCCCCCATAGCGCCAAAATGGGGGCGTGGCCTCACGGGAGAGTATAGGCCACGCCCCAGAATTAGGCCACGCCCTCCAAAATTTTCGGGGACATCAGAAGTTGGGAGGTATGGTGTGTATATATATATATATATATATATATATATATATATATATATATATATATATAAGCATAAGCGTCTGGAGCACCCCCCTGGTAGACCCATCATTTCTGCCAGGGGGTCACTGTTTCAGACAGTCTCTGCATACTTGGATGTGTATTTACAGCCGCTTGTTCAAGGCTCAGCCTTTTCATTGAAGGATACCACTGCGTTGCTTACTGCTTTGAATTCTTTACCCATGATTCCATCTAATTGTGTACTTTGCAGCATAGATGTTAATGCATTATATACAAGTATCCCTCATGTGGAAGGCAAATTTTTTGGGGCGCAGTTTTGTCATTGTGAGGGCATGGCCTGTTGCTGTGTGAACTGCTGGCCATGCCTTCAGCCCCCCTGCCTGCCTGATTAGACGCATGCACATGTATGTGTCTAATTCCCGCAGGACCGTCCCAAAAAATGGGATGTCACACAAAAATCGATACACACTGACTATGCCACACCACGTTGCCCCCCACAGCAAGCTTCTAATAAATTATAAATTACCTGCTTGTTGCAAAGGCGGTTAATTTCCGTTGCCAAGGTGGTTAATGTCGGTTGCCAAGGGGTTAATATGCATTGCCAGGGGTTCTTGCTCGTTGCCAAGGGGGGTTAATGTCCGTTGCCAGGGGTTCTTGCTTGTTGCCAAGGGGGGGGGGGGGGAGTTAATGTCCATTGCCAGGGGTTCTTTCTCATTGCCAAGGGGTAAATATGCATTGCCAGGGGTTATTGGTTGTTGCCAAGGGGTTTATATTTGTTGCCAAGGGTTAATGCTCAGTGCCAAAGGGGGTTAATGTCTGTTGCCAGGGGTTCTTGCTCGTTGCCAATGGGGGCGGGGGGGTTAGTGTCCATTGCTAGGGGTTCTTGCTCATTGCCAAGGGGGGGGGGGTTAATGTCCATTGCCAGGGGTTCTTGCTCATTGCCAAGGGGTTAATATGCGTTGCCAGGGCTTATTGGATGTTGCCAAGGGGTTAATCATTTTTGCCAGGGGTTTTAGCTTGTTGCCAAGGGGTTAATATGTGCCAGGCCACCCGCCCATCAGTTGCTGCTGCTGCCCCTGCCTTACCCTGCACACAGTGAGACAGACGCTAGAAGTCATTATTCACTTCCAGCGTCTGACAGGAAGCACAGCTCTGCAGCGTTACCAGGAAGTCGCAGAGCTGTGCTTCCTGTCAGACGCTAGAGGTGAACTATGACTTCTAGCGTCTGTCTCACTGTGTGCAGGGGATACCAGGGGCAGGGGCAGCTGACGGGCGGGTGGCCGGACACGCAGCGGCAGATCAATGGGGCAGGCCGCGGAGGTCCCGGAACACCGTTCCTGATGACGTCATTTTGCAAAAGAGCTTCAGGAACGGCGTTCCGGCACAAAAATAGCCCTGTATGTACATATATATATATATATATATATATATATATATATATATATATATATATATATATATATAATTTATGTAATATGGGGCCTTATTTTGGTTCATTCTTTCTGACAAAATCCTTCTTAAATGGACAAAACCATGTGCACTGCAGGGGGGCAGATGTAACATGTGCAGAGAGAATTAGATTTGGGTGAGTTATTTTGTTTCTGTGCAGGGTAAATACTGACTGCTTTATTTTTACACTGCAATATAGATCTCACTTTGAAGTAAAACCCCACCCAAATCTAATTATCTCTGCACAAGTAACACCTGCCCCCCTGCAGTGCACATGGTTTTGCCCATCTAAGAAGGATTTTGTCAGAAAGAATGAACCAAAATAAGGCCCGTGGTGTTATGGGTTATAGGTACAGTATAGACTCGAGTATATAAAGCACTTCCCCTCTATTTTGACAGGGGGAGGAGGGTGTGCCGGGCACTCAAGAACAAAACTGAGACGCCATAAGCCATAATAAGCATCCTGAGGGGAATGGAACACACACACGTGTGTGTGTGTGTGTGTGTGTGTGTGTGTATGTATATGTATATATATATTTATATATATATATATATATATATATATATATATATATATATATATATATATATATATATATATATATATATATATATATATATATATATATACATAAAAATAAAAATCTACAACATTTTAGGAGAAATTTTACAAACTGGCAAACACAGAAAAATCTAGGATGAGACCAAAAGAATATACCCAGAAAAAATGGGTTTGTACATGAGAATAGATTTAAGAGATTATGGTCCTTCAAATTTATTTTTTAGATCAGAATCAACAGCAGCAACATATAAGAAAACGGTATACTGTATGACACAAGCAAAGAATACTCCACTCGGTATAAAGGGAATGTGGGCAGTAAATGAGGAAATAGAGTTGCCAAAAGGGCACCACAAATGAGGAATCTACACACTAGACACTGACAGTAAAGGTGTGCTTAATACTGTATCTCCAAGACAGTATTGGATCACACAGAAATCCAATTTTTAAGTAACGGATTGTCATATACTGTATACCTATATAAAGACTAACATTTATACATTAGGAAATTCACTTTTAACCCCTTGAATGGTGGGATATGCTGGGGCAGGACAAACCTACCAGGGCAGGTTTGTCCTGCCCCAGCAATACTCCACACTCCTGCAATCTTATGCCGGAGCTCCCCCCTGCCATTCGCACTGCAGCAGTGACAAGATGGCAGGCCACGCTTGGGGAGGTTCAGGGGCTGGCTGGCAACTTTTAGCCTAGGGGGCAAGTACAGAGCACTGGCCCATAATCTGCCAACTGTAAGACAGACGGAATGCTTTTGCGCACCGAAGGCGCGCAGGAAAATTAGGGGCGTGGCCTATCATAAGGGGACGTGGCCTGTACCATGATTGTATTGTCTACCTGCAGATTGCACATTTTAGCGAACCTTGTAATACCCATTACACATAAAGCCACATGCCGTAATGCCAATTACACATTATGCTGAACACCATGATGCCAGTTACACATTACGCCCAAAACTGCGATGCTAATTACTCAATACACCGCACACTGTGATGCTAATTACACATTATGCCGCACACCTTGATGCCCATTACACCCCATACTGTGATGGCAATTACCCAATGCTCTCCACACCATAATGCCCATTACGCCCCATACCATGATGCCCATTACAACGCACAATGTGATGTCCACAGTGCCAGATATGCCCCCACAGTGCCAGATATTCTGCTACAGTGCCAAATACACATATGCCCCCACAGTGCCAGATATGCCCCCACAGGAGAGACTCAACTGAAGTACAACTAGTGGCTCTGACCACTTATTTAATTTTTGTATAGTCTGTTTGTGTCCTCTGTCCAATTTTTCACCAAACTATATGCTGATTCTGCATGGTTTATACATTTGTGAACTGGACACACACCATACAACTTATTGGATGTAACCTGTTAATATTTTTTAACCATTTCGCTACCAGTGTTTTCACTTCACTGTAACCCTTTGTACTGAAGTGACCCACATTTGTGGACATATCTAATACTTGCCCATTAGTGCGGCAACATACATACTTGATACCAGCGATAAATTGCTGGAGGGACTCTATTGAGTCCGATAAGTGGTTCCTTACCACTATTTATGTTATGTGTAGTTTGTCTGTGTCTTTTGTTCATATTATAGCCTTTTTTAGAATTACCAATTAAAAGTTACGTTTTATAACTTACAATCATAACCAAAATTTATTTTTTCTGACAAGCGTGCCCCCAAACAAAGGAGAGTACTTTTTTCTTTCCCTTTAAAAAATGCCCCCACAGTGCCAGATATGCCCCCACAGTGCCATATATTCCGCCACAGTGCCAAATACACATATGCCCCCACAGTGCCAGATATGCCCCCACAGTGCCAGATATGCCCCCACAGTGCCAAATACACATATTCCTCCACAGTGCCAGATATGCCCCCACAGAGTGCCAGAGGCACATATGCCCCCACAGAGTGCCAGAGGCACATATGCCCCCACAGAGTGCCAGAGGCACATATGCCCCCACAGAGTGCCAGAGGCACATATGTCCCCACATCCTCAGTGCAGGAGGCCGGTGGCCATTTTCCTGTAGCCGCTGCCGTGTTCTGGAAGCCGCGGCCAGCGCAGGAGGGCTGGAGGAGCTAAACCAGCGCGGCCCGCAGCCAGTGGGTGGGTAAGCGGCCCGGGGGGCATATGGCACTCTGCCCCCCGGCCCAGCCCACCCCTGGGGAGGTTCGGGGAGGCTCGGGAGGACTCGAGTGCCTGAACTCCTGAGCGTGCCTGATTCCCTCTGAGCAGCCCGAACCTCCCTGCCACCTGGTCACTGATGTAGTGCAAATGGCGGCAGAAGCAGCGACGGGAGATCCGACGTACGATCGACGGAGTGGGGAGGACAGGGGGGAGCAACAGGGGGGGGGGGGCAAAGCGAAGAGGTGTTGCACAGCTGGAGGCACCACTGGTGCACATCCAGACCCACCAAGAGAAATCATGGGCCCGGGTACAATAACTTCCCAGGACCCCATGGATGGAGCTTCCCGCACACTCTGCCAGCGCTGGCTCCCCCAAGCCACCCATTGTTACGCCACTGCTTACAGGGACAGTGTGCGCAGAAGGCACGCACCAAATGCCTAATACACATGTTCACACACCCATTACATATTATAGTACATGCCATATTGCCTGTTACATTATACCACACACTGCAGTGCTCAGTACACATTATGCCAGTGGTTCCCAAATTTCTTTGAATCACGGCACCCTAGAGCATCAAAATATTTTCAAGGCACCCCTAGGCCAATTGCTTCTTATCGAGAAATTCAGAAAAAAAATATTAAATGAAGTGCATTGTGTGTATATGTAGGTTATCTGGTGAGGGACAGGATTTGCTTCTGTTTGTCCACATATACTGGTTTTGCCTGTTACATTGACCATAAATAATAGGAATTGATCTTGGTCCACCAACCCAAGGCACCCCTGCAAGTGTCCTGAGGCACCCCAGGGAGCCTAGGCACACAGTTTGGGAACCACTGCATTATGCCATACACCATAATACCTATTATGTATTTTACCACATGCTGCAATGCCCATTACACTTTATTCCACACCGTACTGCTCATTACATATTATGCCATACACTGTAATGTCTATTACATATAATACCACACATATTATGCCACATAAGTTCCGCTTACCTAAATGCTCATTGCTATGGGTTTCATGCTTGGTGCCAGGGGTTAACATGCTTTGCCAGCCATGGGTTTACATGCTCTGCCATGGATTTATATGCTCTTCCCAGAGTTACATGCTCTGCCAGGGGTTAACATTCTCTGCCAGAGGTCAACATGCTCTGCCAGAGGTTAACATGCTCCTTGCCATGGAGTTACAGGCTCTACCATGGGCTACATGGTTTGCAAGGGGGTTAACTTGCTTGTTGCCTTGGAATTACAGTACATGCTTTGCCAGGGGTTACATGCTGACTTCCAGAGTTGGATCTCAGCCCCAGCAGCATGCAGGGAGGCAGCAGACATAGAGTACCCAGCCACCCACCATGGAACAGAGAGACCTGGACATGTGTGGGGAACCAGGTCCGGGACTGCTGGGCTGGAGACAGTGCACTGGCACCTGCTGCTGCTGGTAGAGGCTGGGATGGGAATGTGGGGTGCGTGGTGAGCCAGATGCTGTGGAGTGGGCGGTACTCCTGCGGAAGGAGGCCTCTCTGTCTCAGCTCCTCCTGGCACTACCTTCCCAATGTATCCTCCTGTCGCTGAGCCAAGGTAAACTGTAGAGTCACTTGGTGGGCTCTCAACAGGCCCTGGAGCCGGAGAGTGGAACACTACTAAGAAGGACCTCTGTGTTGCTGCCCGCCCACGTCCGTACTCCTGCCACCGCTGATAAACAACGGACTCTGGCGCACTCAGACCCAGCACACTCGCCACCAAATAACAAAAAAACTGTGTGTGTCTGGACTCGGCCACCCTGTATCCGCTCCCTCCCCCCTCTAGGCGGCCATGTGAACACCTACCTACTGGTTCCGGACATACCACCGAAGTGGTTAAACATCACTTTTTGGGAGACTCAGTCAGGCTACATCTAGTCTAAAATCTACATTTCATCCCCTTCAATCTAAGGGACCATTTATAAAAATGTTATCTTACATAGTGAATCAAAAGATAAGTGGATTAAATGTAAACCATAACAAATTTAGTAAGACTACAAAGAAGCAGCTGCCTCACAAAAATCTGGCATCTATACTAATTTAGTGCTAAAAGAAATGCTGATAATTAGGGGAAGATAATGATGATGGACAGTACATATTATGAACAGGAAGCATATCATTTATAGTCTGACAGTTCATACAGAATATATAGTTAAGGTTCTGCAGAGTATCTTAAAGATACAGTTCAACTAACTTGAAATTTCCAAATAATAAAAATAGAATCTGTAGATCTAGTACTGAGTATGGGGACCGAGACTGAGTCCATTACTTTTAAACGTTACAGCAGATTACAGCATTTCCACTTTTCCGGGACGCCGTGGGACATTCATATCATCCACAACACCTAATTAAATAGACTTGCTCTCATCAAGAAAAGTTGCTGCCCACAGAAGTTGCCACCTAACGTTTCATGCTAGGAGTTAGAAACTCTCAATAGGCTGCCGACCATCCACCCACATACCCCATCTCCAACACCTGACCCAGAGTGCCACCACCTCCATTGTCCTTTTTCGCAATCATAGTGTGCAGAGACATTTTAAGTTGTGCCATAATTCAACACCTGATGGTATAATATTTAAAGGAATAGAAATGGTAACCATATAAATAAAACAGGTGGTGATAGAGAAAAACTTATAATGAAAATAAAGATCCTTTGGATTCTAACTTTTAATACTTTAGTGCCAAGAGATTTACGGTAATTGAAGGATATGAAATAACACCTTTGACCAAATTTGGGTCTACTCAAAGTAATCTAGGTAAACAGGGCGTGCAGCAGGTGAAATCATTTTTATTTATTTTTGTATTCTGATCCAAAAGGGTAGAGTAATCACTATGCTGTTATGCATAAGGGTAAGTGTAAAATCATGACATTGAAGATTATTGGTACCAATAATATTCTTCAGTGACGAGTTAAAGCTTAATGTTCTTTTTAAATGTTCATTTATTATATATTCTTGTAATTGACAGCTTTTATTCATTGTTATTATTTATGAATAGGCACAAAGGCCCGCTATTTCCAGGGATCTATTTATGAGCTGAGTGCTCCACATTTTTAAAAATATGATAATGTTCACAAATAAATGTAGTCTGATTAGCTATACACAGTTAATACTGGTCTCAGCATCACCACAGCCACACCCTCTGATCACAGGTGTCACTAGGGTTGGTGTCACCCGGTGTAGGGACTCATGGGGAGAAATTTAATAGGACGAGAGAATCAGAAAGTGAGAGATTTGGTAAGAAATCTCCAGTTTCTTTTAAAGCACCAATCACTTACACTGCAAAATCTAAGTGGTTTTGCAGTGTAAATGATTGTCGCTTTAAAAAAACTGGAGATTTCTTACCAAATCTCTCGCTTTCTGAATCTCTCATCCTATTAAATTTCCCCCATGGTGCCGCCCCCCCCCCCCCCCCCCCCCCCCATTGGACTTCCTCCCATCAGGCCACTGGAGCGCATTGCAGAGGACTTGCTTCCCTGTAGTACATACATGTACTCTCCCCTGTATTGCCATATGCGTACTGCCCCCCCATAGTGCCACTTTTCTGTAATGCCCTTCCCCGCCATAGTACCATTTACATAATGCTTTCTTGTTGTGCATATACGTACTGCCCCTCATATTGCACATACATACTACCCCCCATAGTGCAATATACTTAATGCCCCTGCAGTTCCATATAAGTAATGCCTCCTGTAGTGCCATATACACAATGCCCCAGGTAATACTCACCACCTTTGCTTCTGCAGGTCTCCTTCAGCATGGGTAGTTCTGCCCCCTCTGCTTCTGGAAACTCCATTCCCTCTGTCTCTGTTACCATCACCTCTTTTTCTGCATCCTCATTCACAGTCACAGGGGGTTCCGGGGAGCTTCAAACGCCTGGTGCTGCTGCCTGTCAGACACTGTGACAGTCGCATCGCCGGCAGCAACAGGACAGCAGCAGGGAGAATGCCGTGATGGGGTGCCAGACATTAGGGTGTGCCTGGGAACACAATGCACACCCCATTTGCATGCCTATTATCAATAGTGTTTATACAGTATGTGGCAGAGAACTGACGTTTTTCTATTTTAGCCAAGTATTAATCTTTATATCAAAAAAATGGCCCCCTTCAAAATTGGAGACAAAAACTCCTTCAAAATTGCCGCCCTATCCCATTGAACTCAATGAGAAATAGAGGAAAACATTCACTACAGTATATTAATATATAACTAGGTTGTCTACACCAGGGCTTCTCCTTCTATCTATATGTTGCGATTTGCCGGTGGGAATGTGCAAACTATGACACGGGGGTGCGGGTATAAGTGCAGCTCTGTTTGGTGTCATCCTACTGAAGGGTGACACCCGGGTACCGGCCGTACCCCCGCACCCACTTAGTGTTGCCGCTGCCTCTGATCAACAAGGAAATGCATTAGGGCATGGCCAGGTGACGCTACTTGTTGGTGAGCTAGCTAACCTATTTGGTTTCGAGTAGAGTTCTTTGCCTGTGTTTAAGAATCATGTCATGTGGTAATGTCAAGCTACCTGAAGAAAAAACAATACCATCAAAAAGTTGGCACATTTTATTTATATTTTTTTATTATATTATACATTATTATATTTTATTATCACTATTTTTATTTTTATTTCATTACCAAAGAGTGCTTCTAAATAACATTTTAAATGACATTAAATACTATTTAATATAGGAAGCTGCCAAATACACTACAGCGCGGTTATAAACAAAGTATATCATATGGTAACCAGCCCCAGCGGTGTAGCTAGGTGCCATGGTGCCCGCAGCAAGGGCATATTTCGCGCCCCCTCCTCCTCCCGGTAATGAATTGGGGGCGTGGCTAACTTGTGTTGGCATGTTACATTTGAAATATATAAGACACTGTAACAGAATCTGCTGCACTATATAAGACACTGTAACGCAATCTACTGTGCTATATAAGAACACTGTAAAGGAATCTGCTGCGCTGTATAAATCACTGTAACGGAATCTGCTGCGCTGTAAAAGACACTGTAACGGAATCTGCTGCGCTATATAAGACACTGTAATGGAATCTGCTGCGCTGTATAAGACACTGTAAAGTTCCCCCCCCCCCATCCCCTCGTCCTGGCCCAACGAATCCCCCAAACCTCAAGTTGATTACTGTTTACTAACATCATTAATTAGCTGTAAAAAGTAAAAAAAAAGAAATCCACCTTAAACCAACAGATAGAAAACAGGGCGGCACGGGCGGCAGCAGAATACCTTCTCCTCCAGGCTGGTAACTCTGGGAGGAGTCTGGAGTGCTGCTGCGCTGCGCTGCGCTGCCCGTAAGCCGGACTGAGCAGCAGCAGGAGGCAGGTGCCAGGCAGGAGGCAGGAGCCGGGAACGTCAGCCGCCGGCACACGCTGCCTGCAGTTAGTGTATGGGGATCACGCAGGGATCATTTGCGGAGGGGGTGCGGGCCGGCGGCGCCATTCCACCAATCGGCGCCCAGAGCATGAGCTCCGGTGGCTCCGCCCTCCCTACGCCTCTGACCAGCCCACATAGATAGATTAAGGTATCAGTCAATCCTTCTGTCTTTTAACACTTTGGAATTTTTTTTTAAACAATAGATTTTTATTAAGGCAAACAGTTTACAGTACAATGCGATCCGTCTTTAAAAAGTTCCCAGCTGACTACGGGAACGAAACGCGTTGATGTCACTTGAATGAATTGATACTGGGTCTCCCCCGTACAGCGATCGATCTACTCTCACTGCCAGCATCCATGCTACCCCCACAGACTGACCAGCCCGGCATCCATCCACCGGGGAGTGTGTGGCATCCAACTATACCACTGCACGTGGCTGTGAACGCCGGAACGGGGTGTGCTTTTTCACAGTCAGCATCGGCTCAGGTCTCTTCATGGAGCCCATACAACAACTGCCGGTGAGACGTGCTACTATTGCCGGAGAGAGCGAGTGGCTCCCCACTAACCCACTACACACGGCTTTGTTAAGTGTTAGAGTGGATGGTCCCCAGCCGACCTTACAACCAACGGCTCTTTACAGGTTACTAAGGTTTCATGCTATTTTATAATATAAAATTGTTATTTTATAACAGTGTGTCCGAATTCATCTTTGGATAAGTAGAATAATACAGAGTAACATCATTATACCTTGCAACGCATAGCGCCTATATTTTACCTTTTCTTGTTGTTTTACCTTTTCAGTGTGAGCGTAGGCAGACTCACATAGATAAAATTAAACAAAAACTATAACGCGCAAAGGTATAGACTTTGTTCCAACCATATAAAAGTAAATTACACTATAAAATAATATAATATAGGGCTGCTCCCAAATGCAATCCTGGAAATTGCTTTATAAAGAACTAGTAAATATTTTACGGTTACAGAGCAATTTAATCAAGTTTTTTTACCCAATAGTGGTATGGCGCCTATAACAAAGTTCAATATCAAACTTGCAATATCCACATCCAGTGAAGTAAACCAGGAGATGTTTTTCCAATACTTTAGTTTAATTTTCTTCACAGGATAGTCAGGTAAAAAACGCTTGTAGAAAATCCCAACGCGTTTCGTCTCATAGAGACTTCATTAGGGGAATAACGTTCTTGTGATTCCTTTCTTCTATATAAAGATGTTTTCCAGATTAATCTAATGTGAGGACATGATAATCCTTAAACCTATAGTAGGAGTACAAATATCAAAATTCAGTTGAGATATTTGAAGTGAGCCAATTAATGTGACCTATATAATAACAGGTCTTTGAATCCCTGTCGACCTCCTCAATTAAGACGGTTACCTATAATGCAACAGGTCTGAGAATGCCTGTTATCCTCTTATGAGTCGGA
This sequence comes from Crinia signifera, assembly GCF_055691185.1. Taxonomy (NCBI): domain Eukaryota; kingdom Metazoa; phylum Chordata; class Amphibia; order Anura; family Myobatrachidae; genus Crinia; species Crinia signifera. The sequence continues at coordinate 66,222,523 of NC_139226.1, forward strand.
GTTAGAAATACCTATGATATACCTGGTTTGTGTATTCCTGTTAGCCTCCTCTGGATTTAAAAGTTTTTACCTAAAAATGGATGACGATCCCTCATCCAAAAATTAAGAACAAAGGAATCTCCACTGGGACTTCTGATCGCTTCAGAGAGGCTAGCAGGCCACACAACTGGAAGAATTATAGTTAAAAGATACATATATATATATATATATATATATATATATATATATATATATATACTTGGTGTATTAAAGCATGACACTTCAAGTCCTTGAAGTGTCATGCTTTAATACACCAAGTATTTGAAACCAGATGTACCCTGCCTCCTGAGTGCCGTTTTTTGTATATGGTATATTATAATCTCCGTCGGGCACCGGGGCCAGTTGGAAAATTTGCTTGGAGTGAGTGCCGGCAGTCTTGTACGGATATATATATATATATATATATATATATATATATATATATATATATAGTCCAACAAAAACACGTCACTCCGGGTCTAGTGAAATAACTCAAGGTTTACTGCGTACTGTCTACGCCGTTTCGGGTATAATATAATGTAATCTCCGTATCAGTTTAATTATAATATTGCATCTTCTGATGTCATTATTCACTGCTGTCTATAACCTCAAATGTTTTTATGTTGTTTTAACCATGATATTTTAACCAGCAACTTTTAATGTTTCTTATTGTGTGCAGGAATCGTAAGCGCTATAAAAGATGGCCGCCGTTTGTTTACATCTGCAGGCGTAGCCTAGCAACCTTGATTCCTTGCCGGAGTGACGTCACTGTGCGGACAGGTGAGAGCACTCTTGTTTTAATTATTTGAGTGTCACATACGCTATATATATGCTTGTTTTGCACATACCACTTGTTCCTTAAGTCCCTGAAGATGGGGGGATATACCCCAAAACGCCGTTGGGCGCAAATAAAGGATTTTTATTATCTTCAAACCGCCTGAGGAGTGCCGCAGTCATTTCGGAAATCTATTTGGGACCTGCAAAGGCCATTTGAGGGCACCCCCAGCAAGTTACCATCGGAACCAGTGAGTGCCGGGCATACAAACGTCTGCATATTGGACCTCATAGCACAATTCCCATAGTGCAGTGAGAGTCAGCCAAGGCACCTGGACCACATCTTTTTCTATTTGTATATAGCAGTGGACTGTTCCTGTGAGTGTTATTTAACACTTAATCACAGCGATTGGACAGCAGTGATTGTACTGATCAAGGACATAGTGACCTATCTGTGGAGCGGAGAATTGTGACATCACGGTTGAAAAATTACTGATACTACAGATGTTGATCAGACCCTGGAACTCATACACTCAGATGCCAGGGAACGCTTCAGCTATTCTGATGCAGAAGCCAACAACATTCTAATACAGCAAAAAATGGATGATAACTCTGTTCCTCCCACCAATGATAATTTATATAAGCAATGGTTGAAACTCAAACAAAAAGAATGTGACTACTTGTACCACGGTATCAGTCTATCGGATTATTACCGTAATAATCAGACACCGCGTGGATTCAGGGTCCACAACATGCCCACCATAGGCAGATATAACATCAATTTCTGCCGACGGTGGGTAGCCATACTAAATAAGTGTTCAATGGACCTATTATTATTAGTCATTGAAGAGTCAACCAGGGAGTTGAATAATATCAAAGAACAGATTACAACCTTTGAAGTGGCACACAAGCAGACCTTAGTGGAAGATACCAGTGTCCAGTGGATTACAAAGATCGACGCACAAATGACGCAATATAAACGTGAGCTGATAGCTTTCAAAAAAGAAAAGCAAAAGAAAGTACAGCAAGACTATGAACAGAGAAAAGTCTACTCATGGCTGAGCAACAGCCGTCCACGTCAGGAGCGTCGACATCAACCCAGACAGTATCGTCAGGCCAATTTTACGTCCAACAGACACAATTCAAGTACTTCATACAGTGAATCTGACTCTTAAGCCACAACATCTCATCAAGGTATCCCCCCTTTAGGGGCACGCGCCCGCATGGGCGCAAAAAACACAGCCCAAAGAGGATGCGGCGGGCGCAGCAATGGCGGCGGCAAGAGAGGCAGAAAATATCAAGTATGAATAAAGCTGATCTGGTTTTTAATCTATCCACTAAAGAATTGACCCCCATGGAGACACAGGTACTTTCGCATGGCCCGTCTTTTGTGCCTACGACACCGGCAGATCCATTTCAACATAAAGTAGAGACGTACAAACTCCATAGGACCTTGAAACTCAAGGAACACTTTGGGAAAGCAGCACCACCACCACCCAAGCAAGTGGGTGATGAGATACCATCACAGTTGAAAAAACTGCTGCCAAGATCTAAGTTTGATCCTCTAAGTAACAACCATACCATCAAGTCTTTCATTAGAATCATGGAGGAACCTGCAGCGACATCAGCCTCACCCAGGTTGGTAAACAGATATAATAATTTGAACAAGGAAGAACAAGGGGCCCTTAAGACATTGTCTGAAAGGACTAATATTATTATCAGGGGAGCGGACAAAGGGGGAGCAGTAGTGGTACAGGACGTCACTGACTATCATTAAGAATGTCTTCGACAACTATCAGTGTCGACCACATACCGCCCCCTAACATCCGACACCACTAACATCTATAAGAGAGAGCTAGATACAGTCCTGAATGTGGCAGCCCAACAGGGACAAATCACTAGCAAATTATGTTCAGCACTTAAAGTTGAACATCCACGTACCCCGCTATTCTACACGGTCCCTAAGGTCCATAAGACTCTGAACAAACCTCCCGGACGACCGATAGTGTCGGCGGTTGAATCTTTATACCAACCCATCGCAGTGTATCTGGAGTCAATATTAAATCCTTGTATTCAACAGATACCATCGTATATCAAGGACACTACTGCGATATTACAATCATTGGAAGACATAGGACCTATACCAACTCAATTCCACATGTGTAGTGCGGATGTGACTAGCCTCTACACCTGCATACCGCATGGGGCAGGTGTGGAGGCAGTCCGTCGACTTATCACTGACAATGTCCATTACATGGGCCCCCCAATATCTTTGTTTTTGGAGCTACTTATGATGGTTTTAACCCATAACTACTTTTTATATAATGGCAAATATTTCTTACAGGTAGCAGGGTGTGCGATGGGGTCCTCAGTGGCCCCATCGTATGCGAATGCATTTATGTTTTCAGTGGAACAGGATTTATTTTATAGAAATGGCACTCTGATATCGGAAATTCGATTGTATCGAAGATTTATCGATGATTTAATCATTTTTTGGATGGGAACTAAGGAGTCTTTAAGCAACCTTCTGGATGTCCATAATCACACTGATAGTGTAATTAAACTCACTTACGATATCAGTGAGAGCAACATACATTTTCTAGATATTAACATCCAGGTTTCCAACAATCAGATTGCCACTTCGATTTATGTCAAACCTACGGACAGGAATACTGTTCTAAAAGCTAATAGTTTTCACCCAGTATCCCTTAAAAAGGGACTCCCCTATTCCCAGCTTCTCAGAGTCCGTAGAATCACGTCAGATCCGGACCAGACGGTGGAAGCATTAAACCAAATGATAGATAAATTTGTAGAAAGGGGATATGATCGTATCGAATTGGGTAAAATTAAAAAGAAAGTATTGTCCACACCCAGGCCACAAACTATGATCGCTAAACCCAAGAAAAACATGGGTGAGGTGATACCCTGGGTTAATAAATATACTATTGACACAGATCCTGTCATCAAAAAGGCCAAACGATGGTGGCCTATGATCAATTCAGATCCTGATTTACCCTCCCTGAAAACCAGTAGATTGTTACCTAGTTACACTAGGGGTAACAACATTCGGGACAAAGTAGTCAAATTGGATGTAACTCCTCTCCTTAAAAAACAACATACGCATTTTTTGACCCAAAAAACTGGATGCTTTAGGTGCTTGGGCTGCACTACGTGCAACACCCTAACACCAAGCAAAACATTTAACCATCCACATACAGGTAGACGTATAAACATCAGACAAGCCGTCACCTGTACCACTACGTATGTTATATACATGTTAACTTGTCCATGTGGGCTGTCATATGTGGGCAAGACCCAACGACAGTTTAGGGAGCGCATGGCGCAGCATCGAAGCGCTATAAAACAAGCCCTCAGTAGTGGCTCGAGTGAACAGCCTGTGGCCAGGCATTTTGCCCAATATAAGCATACCATCCCTAGTCTAAGGGCGATTATCATAGACCATGTCCCTACCACTTTAAGGGGAGGGAACAGGGCCAAAATCCTCTTGCAAAGAGAAAGTAAATGGATATACTCTTTAGACACTATCGCACCTAGGGGTCTGAATGAGGCCCTGGGACTGCAGTGCTTTCTTTGAAAAGATTCGCCTCTGTGTTGTTCACATTCTTTGCTCCATCACCAGGACACTAATAGCCTTAGGTAAAGGAAATTCCCACCCTAAAGGATGTATAATATAATGTAATCTCCGTATCAGTTTAATTATAATATTGCATCTTCTGATGTCATTATTCACTGCTGTCTATAACCTCAAATGTTTTTATGTTGTTTTAACCATGATATTTTAACCAGCAACTTTTATTGTTTCTTATTGTGTGCAGGAATCGTAAGCGCTATAAAAGATGGCTGCCGTTTGTTTACATCTGCAGGCGTAGCCTAGCAACCTTGATTCCTTGCCGGAGTGACGTCACTGTGCGGCGCCGCCGTCCCACGTGCATTGGATGCGACGGGGAAACAGCGTGGAGCACCCGGAGCGGGCGGCGACGCCGGACAGGTGAGAGCACTCTTGTTTTAATTATTTGAGTGTCACATACGCTATATATATGCTTGTTTTGCACATACCACTTGTTCCTTAAGTCCCTGAAGACGGGGGGATATACCCCGAAACGCCGTTGGGCGCAAATAAAGGATTTTTATTATCTTCAAACCGCCTGAGGAGTGCCGCAGTCATTTCGGAAATCTATTTGGGACCTGCAAAGGCCATTTGAGGGCACCCCCAGCAAGTTACCATCGGAACCAGTGAGTGCCGGGCATACAAACGTCTGTATATATATATATAAATATATATATATATATATATATTTATATTTATTTACTTGATGCAATCAATAGAAAATATGATTTATAAAACATCACTGTATACAGACTTAAACATGCATACATAACATAACAAATAAAAAACAAATAAAAAACAGCTCCTCAATATCTACTTTGAAAAAACAGATGATGTTAATCTGTTATAACCAGCTCCGGAGTGGTATTTAATAGAAATGAAAACTCATTGGGCGATAGAGTCTCTCCAGAAAGGGAGGGATTGGTATTGAAATGTGTTGGTTAACAATTTGGCAGTTCTCAAAGCCTTGGTTTGTTTAAACAGGATGGCGGAATTGGCCAGTAGCGGTAGTAGATATGCCCACTTGAATATAATCAAAAGAGTTTATTGTAAACACATATGCCGGCAATACCTCAATACAGGAGTAGTCGTCTCCTTGCCACAGTCCCACAATGATGGTATCAGGGATGCGGCTCAAGCTACACCCGCTAACGCGGTCGGCAAAAGCCGGCTGGCTGCTTAGATGATTCAGCAGGGAGCGAGCCGCAAACACAGGTGCTTAGCGTGTGGACTTACAGATTCCAGACGGTGATGGAGAGGTGAGGCGTGTTTACCAATCTCCGATGGGAGTTATGAAGCGCCGGGTGCTGCTGTGATAGCAGTGAGCAATAGAGGGCTGGTGATATCGGGAGATGTTTGTAGAATCCAAATTTAATATTCTCCTGATAGTCGCTCCATTTAAACCAGGCATGTCCAACCTGCGGCCCTCCAGATGTTGTGAAACTATACATCCCAGCATGCCTTGCCATAGTATTGCTATTAGGGAATGCTAAAACTATTGCAAGGCATGCTGGGATGTGTAGTTTCACAACATCTGGAGGGCCGCAGGTTGGACATGCCTGATTTAAACCATCTTAAGTGGATGGAGGAGGCAGAGGAAGAATATTTACAGTTAGCAGTCTCAAAAATGAAATTCTTATGCACCTTATCGACTATGAGTCAAAGACACAGAAGTGAGGTAGACTTCTATACTTGTCCAATGGCAGTTTTGGCGGTGATCAGAATGTGACCAAGCACATACCTATGTACAGAGTGGTGAAACAGTGTGACTAAGGGGTCAGCAGGTATCCTAACTCTCAACACATCACTGATAAGAGAGAATATTTCAAACCAAACCGGGCACAGTAGGGGACACTCCCAGAAAATGTGAAAGATGGATTCAAAGATGGAATATTGTGTTCAGTTCTGGGTTCCGCACCTTAAAAAGGACATAAATTAATTGGAACAGGTACAGAGAAGGGCGACCAAGCTAGTAAAAGAATACAAAGATAGCTTAACCAGGCTGAATATTTTTTCCCTGGAGAAACAGAGGTTGAGAGGTGATATGATTAGTATGTTCAAATACAGGATTGGTAATCATATGGAACTGGACATGATTTGTTCACTAGCAGGTCAATACTTAGGACACGCGGGCATGAACTAAGGCTTGAAGAAAATAAATTACATACTGAATTAAGAAGGGAAGTTTTCACCATTAGAGCAGTAAAATTCTGGAACTCATTGCCGGTGGTGGTGATTACAACAACTACTGTTAATGAGTTTAAATCAAAATTGGATGCATTTTTGACCACTAAGGGTATCCTATAGATATGACTTACAAGTTAGATAGGTTGAACTTGATGGACTACCGTCTTTTTTCAGCCTTAATTACTATGTTACTATGTTACCTCCACACTTCCTCCAGCAAAACTCAGAGACAGAAGACCAGATGTAGTGTTGCCACTGAGGGGTGAAATATGCTCTCTGACACAATTTATAGAACATCTCTGAGTGAATTCATGCATTATGAAATTTTGAAGCAGGAAAGAGAGATAGAATACCATTTGTTTTTTGAAAGTGTGGTAGACAATTCATTGTCCCATCTAATATTAGCTGGTAATTTCTTTTCCTTAGATTTAATGACTGCATATTGTCATATTTAGAAATCCCACCTCTGTGATATGGAAAATATAGCCAGGAGTGTAATAGGATGGGAAAGGAAGGAAAGGTAATGGTGCCACCCAAGTATTTATGGAGCCAGTGATGTAGCTGTAGAAACTTGTTTAGGGATACCATATTGCCATTGTAGAGTAGCAAAGGGCTCTAAATGTCAGGAACCAGGTTGAATGGTTCATTCAGTTTTGTTTGGCATTTGACTCACTGGTGGCCTCCTCAACCCAAGTGGAATCAGGAGATTACATCTGTGCCTGTCTCCACTAAGTCTGAGGTGCCTGACCTCACATCCCCTGCACTTAGCACTCCGAATTACAACTGGGGTCCTAAGACTAGGGCGCCCCTGGTTGGGTCACGGAATCTGAAAGGGATGGGGAATCCTCCCGCTAGGATTCTGGAAAGAAAGACGTTGGTTGCTAGTATCCCAGTCAGGGAGATCAATGTTCTTTCAATGCTGGACCCAGTAGGGGAATCTCAGGTGGTTCCCTCGGAGGGGGTCTTAGAAGCCGTGATCTCTGAGAGGGTTATAAGGGGCACAATCCCACAGGAAGTCGTGAAGGCCATTGCTCCCAATAGGGTCCGGAGGGACACAACTCAAAAGAGGAAGTCTCAGGCAATAGTCTGTAGTGACATCCTCCCCGAAGTTGAGATTCCCGGGGTTGCCTCCTAGACTGTGGGTCTAGGAGTAATACGTAATGTCCCGGTTCCTATGGGCGAATCCGATACTGTGAGTCCGTCAAGTGAGAGTGGGGCTTGTTGGGCAACTCTGTAGCTCGAGGTCAGCTGAGCAAATTCGATGCCCAAGCCCCGTCGGATGAGTCCGATAATACTCCTGACGCTCCATACTTCGACGGAGATTTGACCCAGCTGTGCTCGATTGCTCATAAATTCCTCTCCCAGATGGATTCCACACCTAATATGAAGATAACCCCTACTTCTGCTGTCCATTATCTTCTGTCATGCTTTAGAGCTAGAGCTTTAGAGTGGGTTAAACCTCTCATGGAGGCTAATGATCCCATCCTAAGGGATCTTCCGGTTTTTCTAAAAAAACATCCGCAAAGTGTTCCGTCCAAAGGCCGTAGCCCCGAGTGGGAGCCCAAAGGCCGTAGCCCCGAGTGGGAGCCCAAAGGCCGTAGCCCCGAGTGGGAGCCCAAAAGTCTGTTTCACCCCAGAAGGTGGGCAAGTCAGTTTCACCCCAGAAGGTGGGCAAGTCGGTCCGGTCCCAGAGGGGGACTCTGTCGGTCCGGTCCCAGAGGGGGACTCTGTCGGTCCGGTCCCAGAGGGGGACTCTGTCGGTCCGGTCCCAGAGGGGGACTCTGTCGGTCCGGTCCCAGAGGGGGACTCTGTCGGTCCGGTCCCAGAGGGGGACTCTGTCGGTCCGGTCCCAGAGGGGGACTCTGTCGGTCCGGTCCCAAAAGGGGACTCTGTCTGTCCGGTCCCAAAAGGGGACTCTGTCTGTCCGGTCCCAAAAGGGGACTCTGTCTGTCCGGTCCCAAAAGGGGACTCTGTCTGTCCGGTCCCTGAGGAGGGGCTCAGTCCATCTAGCCTCAAGTGGTATCATAGAAGCTGTGTCCCCGGTAGGGGTGGCCATATCCTTGTCTGAGGTCCCAAAGGCCACAGCCTCAGCAAGGGACTTGAGGGCCATAAATCCAGTGGGGGTTTCTGTCGTGCCAGCTTCTAAGAAGACTTCAGAAGCTGTAGCTTCCAATAATGTCGTCCCCATAGAGAATTCCTGTCCTGAGGTCCGAGAGGTGGACGTTTCCACATCCATAGTATTTGATGGAGATCTTGCCCATTTCAATTCCCTGGTTAGGCACTATGCTTCCCTTTTTGAATCAGGACCATCTTCAGGGGTCACTTGGGCTAATATTGTAGACCTCCTCATTTCTGCCTTTAGGGGTAGACCTCAGACATGAGCTTACGGGCTGATCAGGTCTGGTAACCCGTGCCTGCAAGATCTCCCTTCTTTCTGTGATGCAGTTATTAAGAATTTCAGTCCCAAAAAGAAGGATGGGGTTCCACCAGCTCCTGGAAACGTGGTGCCAAGCATAAGCCAGGGGCTTAAGGACCTGGCTTCTGGAGACTCACAGTCTCTGTTTGTTCATTCTTCAGCCTCATTGCTTGGTCCGGAATCCAGGAGTTTAGCTATTGGTTTTGCCTCACTGACTCCTGCCAAAAAAATTTTGGACACATCTGGTACCTGTAATTCTGAGTCTGGGGAATCCAAAAAGAGTTCTGCCTATGGCCAATTAAGACATTCTTCCCTTTCTGAGATTCCATCTGTTAAAAAGGCTCTCATGATCTCCTCAGATCGAGACTTCAACTCTGTTTCTGATTTGGTAACCCATAGCTGTGATTTGATAGAAGGTACCATCAGATCTGATAATGTGTGGGGCCTTAAACTGCTGATTCCATCAAAATCTAGGAAAAAGAAAAAGAAGCATTAATCTTTTTCCGCTTTCTTGGATCATCTTGTTTGTCTTTTTGGTTGTGCCCTGTGGTCACCCTATAAGGGGGGGGGGGGCACAGAGACAAGCCATGGTTTTGGCTTGTGTTTGGTTTTTGTTCACCCCTTCTCCAAAATCCAGATGATCATTGTTCTTGGATGTCTGGAATTTTGGGGTCTGTTGACCCCTCCTCAAGTGTGTGTGTGTGTGTGTGGGGGGGGGGGTACTGTCAGGAACCAGGTTGAATGGTTCATTCAGTTTTGTTTGGCATTTGACACACTGGTGGCCTCCAGTGGTAGGTATGTGCCATATCAGTATTCTGGCAGCTAATTATTCACTAGGCTGTGAGGTAATTAGCTCGTTAAGCACAAGCCTGGGAGCTCACTGGATCTTCAGGTGTAATTAATCACCTGAGCCCTTTATAGGGCAGGCTCTCCTGCAATACTCTGCCAGTGATAGCTTCCTGTTTAGTTCCTGCTCCCTGTGCAGGGAACTTCTGTCAGCTCTCAGCCACGCTACCTGGTCCCTTGTTCAGGCCTCCTGTTTGGATCCCAGGATATATCCTCTGCAGCTCTGCCAAGCTGTTTCTGGTCCCCGGTGGTTTTCAGTTCTTTGGAGTCTCTTGCTAAGGTTCTCCAGCGGTCCTGCTGCCCGCCCTGGTTATCAGCTCCCAGACTCTGTTCCAGGTCTGTGCCTCTTGGTCCCTTCGTGACCCTGCTGACAGCTCAGGTTCCATCATCTGTCCCAGGTCACGTAAGTACTCCAGTGGAGCCTGGTGTTTACCTTTATCTACCGGCAGTCAGCCGGCCAATTTTACCATCTTTTTGGCTACTAGCCTGTTTGTTTTATTTGAGGGCACAGGCCTCCACCCCTCCATGGGTCCAGCCTGTCTCCCTCTCTGGTGGTTACCAGTTCCTTATTTCTGTTCTCGTTACCCTTCCTTAGTCCTTTGGGGTAGGCAGGGTGTTCCTGTTTATTCTGGTTATTGGTTTTGGGGATTCGCTTCCAGCCCTTGTTACTTTGCCATGGAGATTCTCCTCAGCTCTCTCTTGTGTCTGCGACTGGGTCGCATTCCCGTCCTTGGCCTGGTGCCGGCAGATAGGGGTCATTACCAGCATAGGCCCATTAGCTAGTCATTCCTCTTGAGCCAACCTCTGACAATTGCAAGCTCATTGTTCCATCATAGGCCTAGCTGCATCGGGGTTGGAGCGTAACACTAAACATACATTTAAAAGATTTGTTTTTTTTATGGGTAAAGGCCAAGGGAGTGCCAGGAATCAAATTTTAAGTCAGGGATAAGGGAAGCTATGGTAGTGAGATATAGGTCGATGCCAGGTAGGATATATCTGGGTCATCTAAAATTGTCCTGTGCCAAACGTGCAAAGTGGACCAAATCACAGCCCATTGGCCAGACCAAACTGGGACCACTTGTAGAGGAAGCCAAAACAGGTCAGGGAGGTGAAAGCCAACTTAAAAAGAACGCTCTATATGGACCCAAAACAAAGCCAACTTGGTCTGATGCAATAAGAGAGGGGAGTAGAGGGGATAAACAATTGTCAATCAAACCACTTGGGCAGCCACTGATACCCCACACAATGCTGATATGTTAATGAATGTCCGGCGCTCTTACCCACTAAAGAAAGGTGTAATGTCCAGTTGCGGGGAGCTTGTATATGGATAGCAAATGTAATGTCCGTGAAAGAAAAAGTCCATCCAATAGGTTTATGGGCAATGGTGATATGAACTGATGAAAAGGGGGAATTGGGAATTCATATCACCATTGCCCATAAACCTATTGGATGGACTTTTTCTTTCACGGACATTACATTTGCTATCCGTATACAAACTCCACGCAACTGGACATTACGGGTGACATTCTATGGATTGAGATAAATGTGCATGTTTTTATATCGCACCACATCGCCGCTATTCGCCCTTTTTCAAATCGCATTTTTTTTGTAATAATTCGCATATTTAATGGGATGCGCTTTGGAGGCTGAAAAGTGCGAAGTGGTGCGATTTGCGGCGAAGTGGTGCGAATTTAAGTCACAAAAAAGTGCGATTTAGTACGCCGGTCATGTGCGAGTTTTGGACCAACCGGAGTGCGATTTACAAAACTGTCTCCACATGACTAAGAACCCCCCAACCTATTGGCCCACCTCTGTCCCCTCCATTATGCATCACACCCCCTATATAAAGGGGCACTGGCGCCATTTCACTGTTTGATAGGAAGTAAGGAGCATGGAGAGAAGCAGTGGCAGTGTGAGTAGAGGAAGAGGTGTTGGTGGCAGAGTGAGGAGTGGCAGAGGGAGCAGTGGCAGCAGCCAGCCAAGTGGGAGAGCCAGCAGTGTGGCAGGCAGCATGGCCACAGCAAGGCCAGCCCCAGACCAGGCCCTGGGTGTCCAGCCCCAGCAGATGGAGGTGGAGGATCCGCTGGCATCCCCATCCTACAGCCAAGACCTTGACCATACCCCACAGCAGCTGCAGGAGGGCCACATGTCAGAGGTGGAGGAAGATGGAGGTGTGGAGGAGGAAGACACTGGCATGGAGGAGGAGGGGTACATGGCTGGAGTAGAAAATGAGGAGGAGGTAGAAGCTGGCCGCACAAAAAGTGGACGAAAGGTCAGATTTTCATACAAGGAAAATGCTGCGCTTGTCCGGGCTATCATGCCTGTGTTTGACCGGTTACTTGGGAAAACTCACCACAAAACCACAGCACAGCGGAAAAGGGCTATGTGGAAGGAAATCACCCAGGCGGTGAACGCTGTAAGTCAGCACAAGCGCCTGGTCAGAAATGTCAAGAAGAGATACAATGACATCAAAAGGCAGCTGAAAAGTAAAATGGCCATGGAGTTGGAGGAGGCCACCAAGACTGGCGGAGGAAGCCCCACCACTGTCTGCTACACATCCTATGAGGTCAAGTTGAAGCGAATCATACCCCCTGAGGTCCTGCCTGGCATGCACGTCGCGGATACCAATAGGCCGCAAACGCCATCCAGAGCTGGTAAGTGTGACCACATGCAATCTTAAACATACATGCAAATGTTTTCAAACTGTAATGTTCACATGAATTGTTATGCTAAGTAAAGTGATGCTGTGGAACTGCATAGCCCAGCAAGGTCATGCACAATAAATTGCCTGCTCCTACTTTCAAATTGCTCATAATGCTGGGCCTTGTAGTTCCACAACTGCTGATATTGATCAACACTGTAACATTCTTTCTAGCAGCCTAACATGTATATGGCCAAAAACACATAGGTGTACTGGTGGTTTAGCTGCCATGCCTACATACCACAGATTATCCAACAGTTGTAATGTGTCCAATATTTTAATAATACTCTAACAAAATAATCAGGTAAAAAACAGATGTCAAATAATGTGGGGACTAAATAATGTAGTCCTTAACCAAAGAAAGTATTGTCCATTAATGTCATTTCAATGCATGTTTGCCGTAAATGCTTATCCATTGCAAGGTACATAATGGCTGCCCATCTTTCCTTTCACAGATTGTCCGTCCCGAAGTGCTCACGCATCCAAGACAAGAAGGCCCGTTGCTGCAGAATCTGTGGAAGCAGGTAAATGAACAAAAATCACGCCATTACACATACAGTACACACACCCATGTCACATCCACAATATGTCACACTACATTCATCTCCTGCTGCTACATTGCAACGGAAATGAATGTAATGTGACCTAGCCATCTCACTTATTATTAATGTCAATGTTACATGCTGTATCGGGGTACATGTGTAAGTACATAAGACCCCTAGGTATGTGCGTCCAGCATCTCAAGCCCTTTCTAAAACAGTACTGAAGAGAGTCTGGCCTATATATGCATCATTACTTACCTCCTCATCTGTATGCACAGGTACTATACAACTAGGAACACATCAAACAGATTCTTCGATGATGGTGTTGGACGAAATGGACATCATTCTTGAACCCGTGGAGACCTTTGCGGCAGAGGAGGAAATACAGACCTCATCACAGAGTGATCTTCCCCCAAGTGGGGTGTCTCCCAACCCACCCCCACCCACAAACACACCCCATACAGCAGCTTCTGCTTCCCAAGTAGCTAACTCATTGGTCAATTTCAAGGACAAACAAATCGAATTCATGGCCTCCCAAAGCCTGCAAATAGGTAACATCCAGGGGTACATGCGTGACACGTTTCTTCAATTATAAAAAATTGCACGTAGTGTACGGGTAGGTGTAGGTACTCATGTGCGCATTACTAATAGCATTGACACCCGTTTTGCAGATCTAACTTCTGCTGTGAGGGAACAGAATAGCCATATTGGCAGCCTTGCGCAAAGTATAGCTGCACTAAGCCAATCATGCACAGCGCAGACCAATGCCTTAATAGGTATGCAGGCCCAACTACAGCAGCTGGAAGGCAATGTCGTAGGTGCAGCAGCATCAACTCTCAGTAGTGTATCTAGCACCCCAATAAGTGGCTCCCCCACTTCCCCACCCTCTCGGAGTATTAGGAACCGTGGTGGCCAGGGTGCAGGTTCAAGAAGTGGTGTAGGGTGGCCTGATGGTGGGAGAAGATAGGTCATATTTTTGTTACTTTTGTAATTTGCATCTAATATGCAATACATCTTGTTACATCCCCCGACAGTTTTAATGTTTTACTGACAAAAATGCAGATTGCTTCTGACTAACCGCATACCATTTTGTCAGTGTATTATTTATGAACCAATTGTTGTGTGAATTATGACATAGTGTAATGGTATATGACAATGGGATTGCTGTAAAGTAGTGTTGGGTAACTCCTGGCCCGTCAAAGGTTGTGGAACTACATATTCCAGCAAGCTCTGACACTCATGGTTTGGACTATAATGGTTATAGTGTGTCAGGGCATGCTGACACGTGTAGTTCCACAACACCAGTGAGCCATGTTTTACAGCAAACTTCATTCATACATGTATCAAATGTACTTACAAGCTTGATACCAGCAAGGAATAGGTCAGCACCACCAGCTGCATCCGTTGGGCTCTGTGTATTAGGCTAAATGTGGGTGGAAACAGATGGCATTGGTAAATAATTTGTTTATGAGTACACTTACAGCAAAGGTACATTTTGGAATACAGGGCACATGTGCTTACCAGAAAAGTAACGGCTGATGATGTGTGTGCGCACCAGATCCCCCCTCTGCGTACCCCTCATTACCCGAGGTGTGGTAGGTTGGGCTTCCTGCAGAACTGCTGCATGTTCCTCCTCCACATAGGCAGGTTGGGACAGGGCTATGTTGTGCAACATGCAGCAAGCCTGGACGATCATCACTACTTTTGCAGGGTGGTAAAGCAGCGTACCCGATGACCGGTCCAAACACCGGAATCTACTCTTCAAAATGCCAAATGTGCGCTCCACCACATTGCGGGTTGCAATATGGGCTTCATTATACCGGTGCTGTGCAGGGCCCTCTGGGGAGCGCAAAGGTGTCATGAGCCAGGAAACACACCCATATCCTGAGTCACCTAAAACACAGATAGGAAGTGATTGCCTTATATGGTAAGGTATGTGTTTTTTTGCAAACAGGAGACACTGGTAGAAGAACAATATGCTTGTGAAACAGGAAACACACACATTAGAGCAGGTACAAATAAGGACAGACAGGGTAATATGTAAAAAGGTACTTACCTAGTAGCCAGCCCTCTGGCATTTGGTGGTCGGTAAATCGGTTCCAGAGGGCTGAGTGTCTCAGAATATAGGCGTCATGGCAGTTCCCAGGAAAGCCTGCAACAACACTCAGGATTTTGAGGTGAGCATTGGAAACAACCTGCACGTTCAGGGAGTGCCGCCCACGCCTATTGACGTAGACGTGGCCCCGCACGTGCGGTGCCCTAATCCCAATGTGTGTGCAGTCTATAGCTCCCAGCACGTGAGGGAATGCTGAGAGTCTATAGAAAGCCAACTTGTGGTCCTGCCACTCCAACTCAGAACTGGGGAATCTGATGTATGTCCGCCACAACTTCTTTAAAGCAAGTAACACTTGAGTAAAATGCTTAGAGAAAGTGGCCTGTGATACCCCCAAGGACCATGAGGTCACAGACTGAGTGGAGCCTGTGGCCAAATTGTAGAGGGCACACATTAATTTCTGCAGCCCAGACACTGCATAGTCCCAAAAGGGTCCAAATCATCTCTCACCTGCTCATATAAGTCCAACAGGTTAATGCGGTTCAGCCTAAACATCCCCACAACCTGTTGATCCGAGAGGGAGTCCAGGTACAGCCGAGCACGATACATACGTGGGGTACCCAGTAGTCGGGGGGCTACCTGGATCTGGCGCGCAGCTTCCTCCCTCCTGCGCAGCTCCTCCAAATGGGCCACATCACAAATAAGCAACTCCAAACCACTCTGCAAAATCTCCATGTCTCAAACCCTCACAGGTATCCTTAATGATGTTTGGGTTTATGTAGGGGTGTTTCTGAGTGAAAATGAGGGCACCTGTGCTAAAATTAACCATGTGTGCACTTGACCAAAGTGAGTTCTGGGCCAAATCGCCAAACAGAACCTGGTCTGAAATAAGTGCGATTATTAGACACCTAAAAAGTGCGATTTGCGAAAACGCATTGCATTAAATAAGCGATTTGTATACTTTTCTGTACGAAAACATCTGGTTGCGATATAAATGCGAATTTATCACGCACTTTTGGTCCGCATGCTTTAACGCACATAATATGCGATTTCAGTCCCTTTGCGCATCCTATTAAATAGGCGATTTGACGGAAAAATGCGATGTCGCCATTTTGTTTACTAATTAACGCCAAAAAACAGAAATCTCATCCCATAGAATCTACATCTTCCTTTAGTGGGTAAGAGCACCGGACATTCATTAACATATCAGCATTGTGTGGGGTATCAGTGGCTGCCCAAGTGGTTGAATTAATTAATTTTAGTTCTGTATTTTTATTGTTATATTAAATAATTGTTATTGTGATAAAAGTTTTTTTATCAAATGATTTTTTTTTTTTTTTATGTATACTTTATTTAGTTTTCAGATAGAAACATAGATACAGGCATACAGGTAATACATTCTTACAGGAGAATAAACAGGTACATTATTCCGAAGAACATACATGGTCAGTATCTTATGAAACATTTCTAGACCGAAGCCAGTTACAATTGAACAATTCTACATAGAAAAATCTGGCCTACGTCTGTGGAGGAGTAGAGTACCTTTTCAATAAAAAAGATTAGGGCCTCTGTGACGGGGTTCTCCATCAAGAGTAATATTAAGAATAAGTGACATAGCGCGTATGCCTAGGAAAAAGGGAGCACCGTAACATCTCAGGGTGGTACGGTGGGTACCAAAGGAACCGGGGAGAATAAACTTAGGGGGGGGGGGTGAGGAGGGGTGAAAGGGGGGGTCTGGGGGCCTTTATATAACTCATATCTATTGAGACCAAAAGGTGTATCAGGTCAGGTGGGTCTCAAGTCTATGTGGGCTCATTGCTGAGAGAGTCTCAAGGCGTCTTAATTCACGGAGCCTGTTCTTTATACATTGACGAAGATTTAAAGTCTATCCATGATGCCCATGTCGCCATATAGTCTGCCTGTTTATCAAAAGCATCAAAATAGATATCTTCCATAGTGCAATAAAAGTCAACTCTACAAAACCATTCCCATATTGTTGGGGACTTTGTATCTCTCCAGTGTGTCGGTATTACAGCCCTGGCGGCATTGTTCAAGTGTTTTAATAAGGACTTTTTGTATTTATGTAACGGGATTTTGGAATGGGAGAGAAGCCAGAAGTCGGGACCCTCCGGTACTTGGGAACCTAACATCTTTGAGGATAATTGTATTACTTTGTCCCAGAAGGGTCTAATCTTGGCACACTCCCACCAAATATGAATCAAAGTGCCACTTGAGGACCCGCACCTCCAACACAAATGAGATACCGTGGGAAATATTTTATGAAGGAAATCTGGGCACCTGTACCAACGGGTTAGCAATTTATATTGAGTGTCTATCACCTCTAGACTTGTTGAGCATCTTGCCATGACCTCGAATTGTTTTTTCCATTCTATCGTTATGCCCCATTGTAGTAGGTCCCTATCCCATTTCTCACAGAAAGAGGGATTATCAGGAAAATGACCCTTTAGCAATAATTGATATATTGTTGATAGTGCATGTGTGGGCTCAGAGGCTCGATAGCATAGCATTTCAAATTGCGTTGGTTCTTTTTTAAGGGTATCATCTGGTCTTTTCGAGTGGATAAAGTGTCTTATTTGAAAATAAAACCAAGCATCTGATTGGGCCAGTTCCTTTCCAACTCTCAAATCCGTAAAAGCAGCAATTTTCCCACCCGACACTAAGTGAATAATTTTAGTAAGGCCCTGCTGTTTCCACCTAATTGCTTGCGCCCCAGAAGTTCCAGGGGGGAATTCTGGGTTGTCCACGAAAGGTAGTAGAAGGGTGTTGGGAGTTGAGAGACCAAGCTTGTGTCTAAGATTTTTCCACATTGATAAAGTGGCCTCAATTGTGGGAAGCTTAGTCGAGGGTATTTTAGCCAGCCAGGGGATGTGCTGCAAATTTAAAGAGGAAGATTGTATCTCCAATTCAACCCATTGCTTGGGGTTAACATCTGCTCTAGTCCAGTTCAGTACCCTGTGTAAAACTGCTGCCTGGTAGTAGGCTAGTAACATAGGCAAACGTTGTCCCCCTCTATCTCTGTTATAATATAGATAGGCATGTTTAAATCTGGGCTTTTTGCCCCCCCAGACAAATTTACTAATAACTCTCTGTGCCTCTCCGAGGTATTGCGCCGGGATCCTTAAGGGGATTGCTTGGAAGAGATATAAGAATCTTGGGAGAATATTCATTTTGATAATGTTCATCCTCCCCAGCCAAGAAAATCTCTGTGTCGCCCATTGTGATAATTCTCGGCGAATACCCCGGAGTAAGGGAGTGTAGTTGAGAGAGACCGCAGAGGACAGGGTGCTGGGGATTTGTATCCCCAGATATTTAATATGGGAGGTAGCCCACTGGAAGGGGAATCTGGGCTTGAGAGATTCAACTGTGTGAGTGGGAAGTGTTATGTTTAGTGCTACAGATTTTGAGTAGTTTATTTTAAAGTTAGATAATTTCCCATATCTTGAGAATTCCCCCATAAGATTCGGTAACGATACCACTGGATTCGAGATTATCGCCAAGAGGTCGTCGGCAAATAGTGCCAATCTGTGATCGGTCTTCCCTACCCTTAGACCTCTAATACTGGAGTTATTCCTAATTGCCCTAGCCAGGGCTTCCATACAGAGTACATAAATTAAAGATGATAAGGGGCAACCCTGTCTTGTCCCATTTGCGATAGCGACCGGAGGGGATAGTGTGCCATTAACCCTTATCTGTGCAGTAGGTGCATTATATAGTGCCATAATCTTTTGCAAAAATTGACCATTTAAGCCTATGTGCCTCAAAGTCATTTCCATAAACTTCCAGTCTACCCTATCAAACGCTTTTTCAGCGTCGGTGGATAGGAACATGATTGGGGTATGTGTTGTCTGGGCATGTGCAACTATGTCGAATACCCTGATAGTGTTTTCCCTCGCTTCTCTGCCCCTCACAAAGCCCACCTGATCTTCGTGTACTACCATAGGGACTAAATTCGCCAGGCGGTTTGCCAACAATTTCGCAAATAACTTGGTGTCTATATTAAGAAGGGAAATGGGGCGGTAGCTTGCAGGGAGTGAGGGGTCCTTCCCCTCTTTTGGTAATATTGTAATATGTGCAGCAAGTGACTGATGCGACAAAGGTTGCTTTGTGGATACCGCGTTGCATGCTCGCAACAAGAGGGGGAGGAGCTTCTCCTGGAAAGTTTTATAGTAAGTCACTGGGAAGCCGTCTGGCCCTGGGCTTTTGCCCGACGGAGTACTTTTTAGTGCTAGTTTGAGTTCTTCTTCCGTAAACGGTTCATTAAGAGAAGCTGTTAAATCTTGGGGAAGGACGGGATATTGTATTTCTGATAGATATTCCTGAATGTCCCTTTCTATGGTCGACCTCCCTCCCACCTGGCCCTCCCCGGTTAGATTATATAGGGCAGTGTAATATTTGTGAAATATCTGTGCTATTTGCGAGTTACTTGAGTGTGTTCGGCCTTCAGAGTCTCTCATTTCCTTTATATAGGTCAGGGACCTTTGCGCCCTCAATGCCCTCGCCAGTTGTTTGCCAGGTTTATTGCCCCATCTGTGGAATTTGTGTCTGCACCGTCTAAATGCTCTGCGCGTGCTGTCATTGAGTAGACTATTCAGTGCCGTACGAGCTTCTTGTAATTCCAAGAAGGTGTCAGATGTCAGGGAAGACTTATGTGCCAATTCCAGGGACTTTATCTTTCCTAACAAGGCCTCCCTACATTCTGCCCTCTTTTTTTTCAACCATGAGCCTAGTTGAATACATTTACCCCGTATTACACACTTGTGTGCCTCCCAGATAGTGACTGGTGACATCTCTTCAGTCTCATTGGTTTCGATGTAGTCACTTATAGCTACTCCAATCTGTGTCCTACAGTCGTCATCCCTAAGGAACTGTTCATTAAATTTCCAGTTCCATTGTCGGGAAGGGGAATTCTGCAGGGACAGGGTAAGGGAAATAGGGGCGTGATCAGATACTACCATCTGCCCTATTGTCGCATCTTTAATCAGTTCCAGTGAGCTTTGTCCCAGACACAAATAGTCTATTCTAGTGTATGACTTGTGTGGGTGGGAATAAAAAGTAAAATCCTTGTCCTTGGGATGTAATAGCCTCCACGTGTCAATCAATTGGAAGTCATGCAGTATGGCTTTGAAACGTCTTGTATCTTTTTGCGGGGTATTGGTAGTGGATGTAGTTGTGTCCAACTCGGGGTCTATTGCCCAATTGAAATCGCCCCCAGTCACCACGACACCCTCCAGCTTGCCTTCTACTAATTCCATAGCCTCTTTGAAGAAGCGCAGCTGTCCCTTATTTGGTAAGTACAAATTTATGAATGAGAAAGTCTGGTTAGATATAGTAGTCTTAACTAAAAGTCCTCTACCATTCCCTATAGGCTGCACTACAACGTCTGAAAGAGGAATGGTTTTAGAGAACAATATGGCAACACCTTTAGATTTGGAATCGGAAAAGTTATTAAAATAACCTGTCGGGTAATGTCGGGATGACAGCCTAGGAGCCGCGTCTCCTTTAAAATGTGTTTCCTGGAAAAATATAACGTCTGCTTTCTCAGTGTGCATTAAGTGCAGTAATTTAGATCTTTTTTCAGGGATATTGAGACCTCTCGCATTCAAGGACACTATCTTTAGATTAACCACCATATCTGATCTTAAAACAAATCAACAGATTAGGGCCCCCTTTCCAAGGTTTAGGTGAAGGGTTAGGAGTGGGGAGGGTGAACATACGAGGACGTACTATAACTATAGGGGAAGAACTGTTATTGCCTAAGCAATAGGCCCATACAATAAGTATGGGAAACTCTGCATTTTTAGCCAAGGGAAACTCAATTCGTCCCATGGTCTACGTGTCTACAGCAGAGCGTGAGGGGTATGGGGGAGAACAGGGCGGGCCGCCCTTAATATAAAGCATAAATGGAACAATAAAATATCAAACAATAAAGTACCTCAGTCTCCTACTGGGTAGTCTACTCAAGAATCAAAATTATTACTAATATTAGCTTTATGCAACAGTGGCCTACAACAGGGCCCAAACTAGACGTTTCCTCTGGGCTAGCCGAGCCGCACACTCCACCAAAAAAAAAATATAAAATAAAATGACCACATTTATACTTATCAAGAGTGCTTCCTGGAATCCTCATGACCCTATACGATGCACCGCCGGGAAAAATTACTTCGGCCATGCACTTTGGCCATGCTCCTGTAAGACCAGATATAACATCTGATCATGCGCTGCACGGCCAGCCCAGAGTGCCATCCAACTTATTTCGATGCAATATATAAACTATAAGCAAGCAATCATATACCATACATTTTTTAAAACGGACAGTCTTATTCTCACCAAACTAGAAAAGGATTTTTAGCCGTAAAACAAACTAGACAGTCTTTGCCGGCTTCAGCAGATATTTACGTGTCTGGTGTGAGAGACCCCGGGGATCTCTGCTGGCCCGATAGTTGATCTCTTGATCCGCCACTCGGCGTCGTTGGTGGTGGATTCCCGGGCTTCTTTTTCTTACTATGATGGGCCTCTTGCCAGTGCTCCCTGCGCGGTCTCGATTTAACCGACAGTTCCATTGGATCCAGCCAGTTGGACAAAACTGGAGGTGGCAGGTCCAGAGCATTGCAAAAAGAGACCACACCTTCGGGGTCTTGAAGGATGCATGTTTTACCCTTATGAACAACCTGGATGCTTATTGGGAATCCCCATCTGAACTTAATATTTCTCTTCTTTAGTTCATCTGTGATGGGGCGTAGTAGGCGTCTTTGCTGTAAAGTTGTCCATGACAGGTCTTGGTAGATCTGGATGTCGTGTCCATTGAAAGTGAGACCGGGCGAAAGACGTGCTGCCCTCAAGATTTCCTCCTTTTCTTGGAAGTAGTGAAGCCTACAAATTATGTCTCTGGGTTTCTCCGACGGAGCTCCTTTGGGCTTAAGGGCTCTGTGTGCCCTATCGAAGACTATTCGGTGCTCTGCATCTGCCTCAATGAGGTTTTTGAAAATTTTGGACAGAGCGCCCTCTACATTTTGAGGTTGAATGTCTTCCGGTATACCTCTAATCCGTAGATTATTTCTCCTCCCACGATTGTCCATGTCATCAAGCCTGCGGCCCAATTCTGTCAAGGCCCTAGACTGCCGTGACACTAGGTCATGTATATCTGACATCCGAGTGTCCACCTCCTCTGCTTGTTCCTCCAGCAATACTACTCGGTTTGCAAGGTGCTTGAAATCTGTTTTAATAGAGGCAATTTGAGTCTGCATTGATTCCTGGATCCTCTTTTCAGAGGAGAGAAGATCTTCCTGTATCTCCTGCCTAGTAGGGATCTCATTAAGTTTGGAGAGTATGGTGGTCAAGTCCTGTGAGGCCATCTCTATTTCTTCCGGTGAGGCTGGATGTGGAGGGCTCTGGTTAGTGTGATCTTCTGGACGTGGGTTAGGGGTATGTATACTCGGCGTCGATGGGAGGGAGTCGCGTGTTGAAGCCCCGAACAGAGAACAAAAAGCTTGAGCTTGTGTTGTTTTAGACGGCTTTTTTTCTTGGGGCCCGTTGTGGCGGCGTTTTGTCATGTGTGTTGAGACTGGGTACTCATATGATGGATTTTCGGCAATATATTCATAACTGGTGTGCAGCTTCACGCATGTCCTCCCCCACGTGGCCTGTTAGTGCCGCATTTTTATTCCTAAGGCATTTTTACCATCAGATGATGTCTTTGGGAGTATTCCTGTGGGTGGCGGGATCCCACGGCTCTGTGCACATCACCCCCAGGTATAAAAAGGCCTGTTTATTTTATTGCTTCAAATTAACACAAGTGTAAAGCCAATAGAAGGGAGAATGGCTGTTGTTCTCCTCCTATGACACTAGATGGCGTTATTGGGCTGAGCTACACCATATAGCTTTATAAGCACAGTCTGGATATGTACAGTTCCGACGGTGTACTCTGTATTATCAGAAAGCAATATATATGAATTGAAACAGCTGGCCTGTCAGCTTAAAACTTTGTAATGATATAGGGTCCTTTGTTGTATTAATTAAAGCCTTTCAATACTTAGCAGCAGGGCCTTGAGCTCAGTTTGAATGACAGTATATAGGAGATTACAGGAGTCTTGTGTTTGTGGACACAGAGTCTTTCACAGCCTCTTCACATGCCTTGAAAACCTATATATAGCCAGGGACCCTGCTGCTATTTCCTTGTGGGGATCCTGAGGGTTTATGGGTCACACTTTGGCTCAAGCACCCACCCCCTATATATTGTATGCACCCAGCCCTGTATACAATCCACTGTGCCAGATATAGCAGTGAAGCAGTTCGTTTTGTCTGCACTTTTAGAGATCCAGCGGAGTCCTGGGGACACTATTAGAACAGGGGAGGGAGCTAACTGCCGTCCACCCTCAGCCTCCCCGCTGTTCCTGGAGCTCAGGCCCGCGTCGCGGGAATCAAATATGGCGGCCGCGACTCACACAGAGCCGGTTGCTGCGTCACCCCTCACCTCGCTCAGACAGGCGCCGCTCCTCCTTCAGGTGTCGCCAAGCTGAAGGCTCCCTCCGCCGGGTATGTAGCTGGTTATGCGGCTCCCACTCTGCTTCGTGTTTCCGGCGGGCGGCGGTGCTACGCGAGCCCCCTGCTTCAAGGGGGTACTAGGCCACAATCCGCGGGGACCTCTCAGAGGGGTCCCCCGACTCCGCGGCCTTTCCCACTCCTTTATTGGGGTCTCCCCAGGTGGGGTACTAGGTTGTTGGGCTGGATGGCTACGGGAACCGGAGATTTTGTGCAGATTAGATGTCAGCAGGGACGGAGCTCAGGCACCTCACGTCTTGCTCCTTCTGCAGCCAGGCCACGCCCCATCAAATGATTTTTAATAAATATCTTGTGCTTAATTCAGTGCTCTCTCTACAATTATTTTATTGAAATAATTGCAACCTCTTTATCTTGATCTATTGGATAAGTATTCAATACTTTGTTTTTTGCATAAATTCAATCAACTTGGCAAAGAGTTTCATATCAGTGTTTAACAGGGCTATCAGATGAAAATTCTGAACTGTGGTGGGAGGTTTGCCGGGTTTGGGGATTGCTACAATTTGAGCTTCCAGCATTTCGTTCAGCACGTGTCCGGACTCAGAGGCCTTAATGAAAACTCGTAATAAAATAGGGGCAAAGTCGTTCTTAAAGAATTTACAAAAGTTAGTGAGATAGCCATCTGGGCCAGGAGCCATATCGTGTGGCAAAGCATCAATGGCATCTTCCCCCTTAGAAACACACCAAGGGAGGAGAGCAAAGGGACAGACAGGCCTCAGAGTCCAACCACGGCAGAGAAATACTACTCAGAAAGCATTAATATTTGAATTAAGGGGTTGAGGAGTGTCAACGTCAGAACGGAGATTATACAACCGAGAATAGTCTGCAAAGGTCTTTGCTATATCAAAAGGGTCAGACACCTTAGCTCCTCTGGAAATGTAGATTAAATGGAATCGCACCTTAGCGTGATGCCCCCTCAATTTCCTCACTAAGAGACGGCCAGCTTTGTTCCTCAAAACATAAACCTTTGATTCAGATGGGACAAGTTGACAAAACATGACTTGGGGCTCCATCAAGGGCAGCTCTAGCTTTAGGAAGTCTATGATTGCAGTTCTATAGCAAATTAGTGGAAGAGGCAGATGGCTGGAGCTTCCAAAAAATATCCAAAGCAAAGTCATGCAAACTGCTATTGGATATATTTTCCAGAATACTCTGCAATTTGAGCTTGTTCTGTCAAGATCTGTCCTCCATTTCAGCCAATTTATCACGTAGTGCAGCAACAGAACAAAGCATTGGCATGCAGTGAACTTAAAATCTGAGGAGGCACTGCACAAATTATGTATTGAAGCACCACCCTTTCCCATAGCACTCCACATGCTGAGCTCCCTGCAGCCCCCAGCCCTTCACCTGTCAGCACATGTGCATATTGGGGAGGTGGATAGTGAGTGGTGACAGCACTGCTCAAGGCTGTACAGAGAAGAGGTGATATGCAGCCATGCTGGATTAGTTGCAGCTTCCAGGGTTGGCTGTGAAACTGCCACCCACCACTGCTTCCTTATTTGCATCCTCTCCACTCACATGACTTTGTAGGCACATCCCCAACAGTTTCTAAATGAAAGGGAGGCAGATCTATTGCTGCCTCATATCGGCTCTCCCTGTCATACTCTAATCATAATGATTAAAGTATATTTTTATCATTTATAACATAGACTTCAGATATTGTAAATAATATACCACTGATTATTTATTTTTTTAAATCATTAAAGTAACATAGTAATTAAGGCTGAAAAACGATGTTACTCCATTAAATTTAACCTATGCAGTATGCCTACCCTGACTGCACGTCTCTGAAATAAAGACAAATCTTTGTAATCAGGGCCGGCGCTACCCACTCAGCAGCTCCTGCAAAGCAGGGAGACGCCATGCTGAAAAGGCGCTGTCTCCATCCCTGTTTTGCTAAAGCTGCCTCAGCCCCCACTGTCACTGCCTCCTGCACGACACCCGCAGCGTCTGTCTGACAGCGGGCGTGCGGCAGTATAAAGAGCTGCTCCCTGCACCGCTCACACACTGTCCTCCAGCAACCTCTTCCTCACGGACACTTGCTCTGAGGCATAAAGCGCTGTCTGTGAATACCTGGATGACATGTCATGTCCGAATCCGCCCCCTACCCATTGCTCCCTGCGTCTGTCAGCTGTCAAACAAATGACGAACAGGCAGCAACGCCGCCCTTCCTTCCCTCTACTCAGTGTGCTGTGCCACTGCCAGTCCTCAACACTCCGCCTCCTCTATCTCCTCTCCTCTTCTTCCATCTCCTCCTCTCCCTTCCTTTCCCCCTCAGTCACGAGAGGGGTGTAATGGTGTCCTCAGCGTCCTGCGTACGCAGATAGAAAAGGAGGGACTGCACAAGAGTTAAACAGCAAAAGAACAATGAGTCTTTTATTATACATGTTTATAACAATTTTTTTAATAATTGTAGATTTTTTCATATTCATTTAGACACTTTTTAAATAATGGGCTGGGTTATGTGCCTAAAGATGGCCATACACACTGCAATAGCAGCGTGCAATGCGATATGCGCTCCTGCGGGCATCGCACAGTACAAAGAGTATGTGCTGCACATACTTTTTGTACTGCTTTCAGATCGCATCGCACACACATTGCATACATGCATGCCGTGCGATGCGATCTAGCACATAACGTATGCGATTCTCACAGTGTGTATGGGCACCTTTAGTGCCTGCAACATTTTGCAGACACAGCACTGAGATGGTGTATGCATACATGTACATGCACCCGAGATCCTCCATAGGATCGTATGTTGCATACGCTCCCACAATCGGGCTGCAGCTTGTTACAATGGCAATGTGAAAGGGTGCAAAATTTATGGTTTGCAGGAGGGCGCCGGACACTGTTTGTAATGGCCACCATACACTATGCAATTTGGATCGGGCCTAGAAATTGAGTGAAATTGTCCCAAATACATGTGTGTGACATCCAATCCAATGTTCTGTGGATCAGGAGATCATATGTGTTGCACGTAAAATCTGCGGTCGAACCCTACAAATTAGGGATGTTCATCAACTATTGATGTTCCGAAATATTGATGGTTGGAATCTAGTGCTCAATGTTTTGGGCATCGATAGTGGAAGTTTTAATAGTATTCAGCCATCGATGATGGGAACCTATAGCAATGTTTTTTTATCTTCGCCCAATGTACTTCTCACTGTGCATTTTGCCTTGGCATCCCAGAGGCAGCAGTAGCCTTGTGGCTTAAATTGCAGAGCTTTATAGTAAAGAGTTAATCCGCACAGCGGCACCACTGCTGCTGTGCATGCACCAACATCGATGGATCTGCAAACACATGTCAGCCAGCTGCGGATAATCAGCCAGAAGGTGTGCACATGTGCAAAATAAACTTTGACTATATCCTTTTGTGCGGCTATTCGATAGTGGAAACCATCAATGTTAGATGATAGAATGTTTTATAACCATCGATGGTTAAAGTTTAGGTACTTATGAATTAGCAGGACGCCCAATTAGCATATGTACGGCACCATAGGTAAATCGCATTGCATCGCATGCGATTTTTTTCACATGCGACGCGATGGCATGCAATGTGATGCGATGCGATTTTCCTATGTAATTTATTCACTGATCTCTGGCCCTGGGCGATGCGATGAGATCACATCGGATCGCACCGCACTTAAAATCGCATGCGATCGCATGTGATTTTATAGGGTGCAATGCCATTTCATTTACTATACATTATGACATACAATGGGATTTAGGCACCCCCTCCCCCCCACACACACTATCCGCACCACTCCGAAGCACAGCGAGCCCCGGGACGGGACGGGTGGCAGAACGCATCATCTGATCTTTTCATACACCCACAAACCATGTCGGCGTGAAGTTGATTTTATATAGTGTGGCGAGCGCAGCGAGCAACCGATCCCGAAGCATGGCGAGCCCCACGTGGGGACGCTGAATACATGTAACATAATCCGCTGCGCTCGCCACACTTCGGGTTTGGTGGCTCGCTGCCCTTGCCACACTATTTAAGATCAACATGCCGACATGGATAGTGGGGTATGAAAAGGTCGGGAGGATGCGTTCCACCGCCGCTCGCAACGCTTCGGGCTGTCGTGGATAGTGGGGGGGGGGGGGGGGGGTTGCCTTTTTTAGCAGCCATATTGCTCTTTTGTAGCTTAATTCAAACGTACTTGGGGAAACTCTAGTAAAGGTTTTTTTCAGGGCTTAAAGTGGACATGCAGAGGTGGGGAACTCATTTCTCTATGCCACCTCAGTGGTGTAAGTTCATTCCAGTTGCCCGGAGGCAAGATATATATTGGTGCCCCCCACACACACACACATACAACCCTATATACCCTTATATAAAATATATATTTCTGTTTAGATAGATAGATAGATAGATAGATAGAGAACACATATATATTTCAGAACTCAGCCACAGAAGCATTGGCTTTTAAATAACTGATGTAAACTTACAGGGGGGGGGGGAGAGGTGCCCCCTTGGGAGCAGGAGCCCGGCGGCAGATGACTTAATTGCCTCTGCCACCTATATACACCCCCCCCTTCCCTACCCCCAATAGGCAGAGACAGGGCCAGTGGTAGGTGTTTTTGGCATCCCCCTGCAAACTAGAATAATTTTATGTCAGAATTACTGTTCAGAGCCAATGTAGAGGTTAAAATGTTCCACCTCACCATTAGAGGTGGTGGAACTCAGTTCCACCCTGTTCCCCTTCACTTTAACCCCTGGCTGTTTTAGAAGCTTGAGAAAGTGCTGTGGGAACTCCATACAGAAAAAAGTTCACATACCCAGTATCATTTGTAGATAAGATATGGAGGCTTTGCTTCTGACAACTCATAATCTATAACGCCTGGTTGCTTGGAGGTTTTTCTTTTAAAGCAATGCCTGCTAGATTACTTTTAATAGATGAATAATCATAATAAACACAGAACTGCTCTAAAGGTGTGTACAGTCACATAGATTTTACTCAATTTGATTTGCTTTCGATTTCTCCAATTCCACCCCCTTTTGATTTGGCCTTCCATTCGATTTCACATTCGATCTGCACTTTAGCATTCGATCTACATTCAGGGCACAGCGCACACATTTGATTTACTCGAATTCAATATTTCCTTGCCTGCAAAGTCTATTTTTCTTTACGATATAGAGAAAACGGGAGCAGGCATCGAATCAAATGCAGATCGAAAGCATCTTAAAAACCATTTTATTTCAATTTGATTTTGCTTCTATAAGCAAAATGGAATCGAAAACCTGTCAAAATCGAAGTGTGTGTACACCCCTTAAGCCAGGGGTGTCCAAACTTTTGGCGACGAGGGCCAGATTTGGTGAAGTGTAAATGTGTCGGGGCCGACCATTCAGCCTGACATTCTTTGAATCATAAATCCCATCAGAATGGTCCCCCACTCTGCCCCCATTCACTCTATGTCCCCCAGCCTGCCCCTCCTTCACTGTAAGTCCCCCACTCTGCACCCATTCACTCTTTCCCCCAGCCTGCCCCCCTTCTCTTAATGTCCATCAGTGCCTCCACTCATTGTATGTCCCCAACCCTGACCCTCCTTCACTGTATGACTCCCATTCACTGTATGACCCCCATTCACTATGTACCCCACTCTGCCCCCATTCACTTTATGTCCCCCAGCCTGCCCCTGCTCCCCCTTCTCGAAATGCCCATCACTGCCTCCACTCACTGTATGTCCCCCAGCCTGACCCTCCTTCACTGTATGTCCCCCACTCTGCCCCCTCCCTTCTCTGTATGTTTCCCAGCCCCTTGTGTGAGCCAGAGGAAGGAGAGGCAAAGCAGGCACTACAAGGACAGGAGATGCTTGGGCTCCCACTGCTGTCCTCCTCCGCTCTGCATGTTACAGGAGCAAGCTTCCCCCTTGCTGCCCCCCTTCCCAAACACTGCATCAGTAGGACGCCAAACACATCTGACTGTGGCGGCCGGCACCTCCTCACTGCAGCAGACAGCAAGGTAAAGGATCGCTCATGCCCCCCCCCCAGGTAAGATCTTCTACAGTCTCTGCCTAAAGTGAAGCCATATGCAGTCTGTGAGACTGCTCTGGCTTCACTGTGACTGGCAGGAACTTCCTATTGGAAGTCCGACCTGCCAGTCACTCAAGGCATCCCATCGGGAGGTGTTCCCTCCCTCCGGGATGCCTCTCTCAGCGCAAATGCGTGGCAGCCCCCAAAATGGGTTCTATGCATGCGCAGTATCCCAGACCATACTGCGCATGCGCCGGAACCCGGGAACCTGATCAAGGAGGCTTAGGCCAGCGCACGCGTAGTATGTCTTAAGTTACTGCGCATGCGCTCGCCCCGTGCAGGGAGCGCGGTGGCGGTGACAGTGGCAGCGGAGGGGGGGGGGACACACTTTGCGGCAGCCCCCCTCCTCCCAAACAATAAGAGCCGCTACTGTATTTATGCATAACGGCTAACATGTGTAGATCAACACAGCCAAGTAGATTTAAAAAAAAAAAATTTTTAATGTCTAATTGAACCAAAAAATATAGCACAGCTGGATTATTATCAGATGATAACCATAGGGGAAAGCATATAGCCACCCATACATTGAAGTCTCATAATGTAACAGTCAACAAGAACATCACACCTTCATTCTAAACTGCACCTAATGAAGGTGTGATGTTCACTGAAACAGAACATATTTTTTTATCCACTTTGGTGTGCTGATCTATATATCTTAGCTGTTTGGTGTGCATATGGTTTTTCTATAAATGTTGCTGACCGGCACCAGGATTAACTATTCATTTTAATGAGTGCAGATTCCACAAATATATATACCTGTTTGAAAGTTTCTTATGGAAGGGGTTGAGCCACGAAACGGCCCGTCGAGGCTAATAAACAACGTTTTTTCATTCAAGAAATTGCTGCAGTGACGTGCTTAATCCTCTTGAGGGTCCCTGCTTTATATATATATATATATATATATATATATATATATATATATATATATATAATGGCCAGCCAGTAATTTATAACATTAATACATTGAAAGCATCGCACTTGTGTGCGCATTTAGATGAAACTCAGTATAGCTTTATATGGTATTGGCCATTATGTCTAAATCCCCGGCTTCCCCTCCTCCAAATAGCAATATCACCGCTATAGCCGTATTACTATGTCCCCAAAGCGTACGGAGCTCGCTTGATGCGGCTCCGTCCTTATGCTGAGATGCGCACGCAGGGCAGCCGGCCTGCGTTCCAACTATGCGGGTCACACAGACGCTACTTCCGGCACCGAACTTCCGGTGACGCCGGAAGCGGCGCTGTCAGAGCGTGGATGCGATCGCCACGCTCTGATCAATTAGACGGCAGGGGGGATAAATAGCCGGGCCCGGGCAGTGCTATTTAGCAGCAGCTCCAGGCAACATGGGTGTTTTCCTACCCTAAACTCCGTTGACAGCCAGTCTCTTTCACTATAAAGTAAGACTCATTTTTTCCATTTGTTTCCATTTGCATTTTTTTGTTAATTAGTGCTGTTTTCTATTGTTTACTGAAATGCCTTATTGTAAATGTTATAGGCTCCTTGAGAAAGGTCCATGTAATTGGGACCGAAACGTCGGGGCACACCATGAAAAATTATGACTATATTGGATAGTTGAAATAAAACTGCACTACTTTTGGACTTTTTATCTGACCTTTGGACTTTATTATTATTAGGCGAGTGCTGACATTCCACGCCTCTGCAGGTGTGGATACACCCCAGACTATTATTGGGATATCCGCTTACCCCGTTTATCTCCTGTCTGGCACCCCGCAGCTATAAATAAATTAGTGTGAGTGCGGTCTTTACACGTACCTATATATATATATATATATATATATATATATATATATATATATATATATATATATATATATATATATATATATATGTCCAATTAGCCGGCACCCTCCTAATAGGTAAAACCCACAAAACTCGTGCGGCCTTTGGCAATGATGCTCAGTCCTCATCGGAGGAATTCTCTGATCAAACAGCTATGAGGAAGCCCCCTTTAGGGGTGACCACCAGGAGGGGTACAGGCCGCGCCAAAAACGCACCAGAAGGGGTGGGCGATCCCGCATCAAAACCAAAGAACATAAGAGGGAAGGGACGGAAACCTTAGACTTGGTGTATAATTTATCTGACCGAATATTAAGACAAGATAAATGTTCTAAGTAAAGGACTAAGTTTCGTCCCTACGAATTCCTTTAATAATCTAAAATGGAAAATTGATGTACAATACTTAAACCGACAACTTAAATTAAAAGAATTTTTTGCTGCTAGAGAAAATGTCAGTAGTGATCTTCCTATTGCAGATAGACGGTTTCATAAAAAATCTAACTTTGAACCAACCACACATAATCCATCGATCATTGGCTTTATTAGGGCTCTGGATGTGCAGGTATCTAATACACAAGCATCCCAGAGCACATGTCACAACAACCTAACTAAAAATTAATGGTCTGCCCTAAAAAATTTGAGTGATTATAAAGATATAACAATTCGACCGGCAGATAACGGTGGTGGTGTGGTGGTTCAAAGTATAGTACAGTATTGCTCTGAGATTGAGAAACAACTGTCTGATCATACTGTATACCATAAACTGCTGGGTGACCCTACTGATGAATACAAATGTTTTTTGGATACTTTGCTTCTTAATGCTGTGAAAGATGGGGTTATTTCAGAGGGACTATGTGAATATTTAATTACAGATTGTCCGGTGGTGCCGATCTTGTACACACTACCTAAGATCCATAAAAATTTAGAGACGCCTCCAGGGCGCCCCATTATATCAGCAAGGGGCTCTATCTTTACTAATATAGCTGAATTTTTGGATTTCCATCTACAACCGTGTGTGCAGGATCGGCATACCTACTTAAAAGACACTACAGAACTGCTTATTCTACTGGATGATTTCGGATTTGTACCCAATAATACCTGGTTATTCACTTTAGATATTGTGAGCTTATACACAAGCATCCCACATGCTGGTGGTATCGATGCTGTGGTGAGGCTCATTCAAGATAATCCACTTTATTCTGAGCCGTCTGTAAATTTGTTCTCTGCTTTGCTGAATGTTATTATGAAACAGAATTACTTCTATTACAACGATGTCTACTATAGGCAAGTAAGCGGGTGTGCGATGGGGTCGCCCGTCGCACCAGCCTATGCCAACACCTATATGTTTGAGATTGAGGAAAGGGTATTTTTCAGCAGAGACCTGAGAGATAGAATCCTCTGTTATAAGCGCTACATAGATGACATATTGATTATATGGAAAGGGGACCCTTCAGATCTATGTATGCGTATTAACGAAATTTATCAGTGGGAATGTCCCATTAAATTTACATTTAACAAAAGTCTAGAAGAAATTCCATATCTAGATGTGCTTATTAAAATTGTGGAAAATAAAATAGAAACAACTTTATATGTAAAACCAACAGACCGCAACACCTTGTTGCGTGCTGAAAGTTTTCATCCTACTAGTACCTTTAATAGCCTACCATTTTCGCAGTTTTTGCGAGCTAAAAGAATAGTAAGTAATCCGATAACCCTGAATGAAGTAATTGTTGACATGGAAGAAACATTTCTGGACAGTGGGTATTCCCAAGCAACCCTGACATCTGCCAAGGCTAAATTAGCCTTAATTGATCGCTCACAGACACTCACACGCTCTGTTAAAAAATCGACAGAGGATACTATCCATTGGGTTCAGCAGTTTAATGTAGCAAGTAAGGAGGTACACCAGCAAACTAAAATGTTATGGCCTATGATAACGACGGACAGAGACTTACCTAAACTTAAGAAAATTAAAATTATGTCTAGTTATCGTAGAGGTAAAAACCTTAGAGACTGGCTGGTATGTACAGATATTACCCCTCTTGCTCAATTTGATCCCCTATTACAAGTGAGAAGCCCTGGATGCCATAAGTGTACAGGATGTACCACTTGTGGACACATGATTTCCTCTAAATGTTTTTTTCATCCACATACCGGAAAAAAATTCTCTATTCGTTACCCTTTAGGATGTAACAGCTCATATGTTGTCTATATGGTAAAGTGTCCTTGTGGACTTTGCTATATAGGAAAAACTGTGAGAGCGTTCAAAGAACGTATGGCGATGCATCGCACGTCCATACGACATGCACTTAAGGGGAAGCCGTCGGATCAGCCTCTGGCTCGACATTTTTTTGAAGCCCGTCATAACATGGCCAATTTTAGGCATATCATAATCGACCATGTTCCCGCTAATAAGAGAAGAGGTGACAGGCATAAACAATTGCTTCGTCTTGAATCCAAATGACCAATTAAATTTGAATATCTTTAAATTGAAAGTGATCCTACATTATGATATACGCACGTAGTTAATTAACAGGTACCCGGCTGGGTCATTGAATATTTAAATAAATTGATTATGTTGATATCTGCGAGCAATTAGATCATTGATGCATCCATTAGATGACCGATAAGAGGATCGCATACAGAAGCACACTCACTGAGTGTGCTTCTGTATGGGATACATGGCTGCTTGTACCTGCCTTGATGCATGCTGCCACAAGTTATCATATGCGATCCTCTTATCGGTCATCTAATGGATGCATTATCACTGCAATATATGATAGAAATTTATTGCCAGATTGCATGAAATTATCGCCTGGTGTGTATTGACCAGATTGCATGTTATTGTTGCCTGGTGCTTATTAGTGAACTAGTATTCCGCATAGCCATTCCATAAATAGCATACTTTGCAATTTTCCTTAGTAGAATTATTACAGACACATATTGCAAGCAACATTTGTAACACAGGGTAATTGGAGCCATCATAGAGACAATCGTCTGGACCTCCTGTCCAGCACGTGATCTGTTCACCTACATTGAACATAGAGATAGCACACTGACAATTCGTCTGTTAGTTCCTCTGAGGGGTCCACATGATTGAACCCATGTACGCGATCCATCTTACACACTTGAGCGCACACATCTTCCAATCCACACAGGTTGCGCAGACCGGAGCTGCGATACTTCACTTGTGCAGACAGCCGCTCACATAGGATAGAAGGAGTAGCTGACACCCACATACTCATCATAGAGATGACGACACCCCCGCAGCACGCAGCTGTCTGAGTACAGCTGTCAGTCACTGCTGACCCTGCCGCTGGGACCAGCTGACAGGGTCATTGAAGGAGGGACTGGCGCCTTTTCTTTATGTATATATATTGCCTCCCAGCTACTATGTGTCACCCCTGATGAAAACCGGTAGTTCAGATGCCGGGTGCCCTCATGCAGGATCAGATAACAGGGAGAAAATAGCGGAACTCACGGACTTGTTCAAATAAATACTCTTAACTCGAGTTACTTCAACGTTTCGGTCTTTATTTTTTAAGACCTTCATCAGGAATAAAAATAACATGCACCAACACCTCTTAAATACTTTTACAAACTAACAAAAAACTGTGTATCAGCTGTGACCTCCCACTTCCGGTGATGACGTTTTCAGAAAAAAGACACGCCCAATACTGACGTGCATAATCCTGAGTCAGACTCTCAAAAAGCAGAAAAACATGTGTGGGTGCCATCACCATGGTAACCTCCTTAACATACACAAAGGTGGATCATAGCAGCTGCAAAAATAAAGTATATTACCAAATATATATAAACTTCAACTGTAAGTCGTCCATTTAACAAAGAATGGTATAAAGCTTTCAGATCAGTAAATTATTACCGTATCATATTAATACCAGACTATGCATATGTAAACCGTAGCAATTACATTTAAAGAAATATAATCTGCAATGGATACCATAAAAATGAAACAACATTATGCATTTGCAACAAGTGAATTTTTGAAACAATGTAATGCACATACTCCCCCTTGCATCCATGTACGATGTAAGGCATACGTTAGACTCAGAAGAAACTCGTGAAGGATATGTACTCATTCAGCCCGTATGGCTGTACTGTGTTCAGCACAGATATCCACTTAGTTTCTAGCCGCAGTAATTGCTGGTCTCTATCCCCACCCCTAATGTTTGGGGGAACGTGGTCAATTATTTTGTACTTTAATTGTGCCAGGCTATTTCCCATGCTTTTAAAATGTTTAGCAACTGGCTGGTCTATTTGTTTTCCAGACAGTATTTAGTCTGATCGCACTTCTGTGCTGTCCCATCCTTTCTTTGAAGGGACAGCTCGTTTTGCCCACATAGTATTTGGAATATGGCCATCTTATATAATAGACCACATACTGGGAATTGCAGGAAAGTACATGTTTTATTTCGATTTTTTTTGCCACTATGGGGATGAAAAAAATGATTGCCTGTTTCCATGTGCGTACAGGTAGCGCAGCCTAAACATTCATATACCCCTAGTTTTCGGACAAGGAATCCTGTTTCTGACTTCTTATTAAACTGGGATATGTCAGTATGCACTATTTGATCTTTAATATTTCTGCCTCTGCGGAAGCAAGGCATTAATGGTTTGTTTTTAAAGGATGTAAGGTGTGGATTCCTTTGTATTATCGGCCAGAGTTGTTTGGCTGTTTTAATCAGTGATTCACTGGCTGTGTTGAATGTATTGACAAATATTATAGAATTATCTATTTTGTTGTCCTTATTGTCACTAGACAGCTGAGCGATCCGGATATCCAGGGGCGGATTGGGAATTAAAAGCAGCCCGGGAAATAATTTGAAGCAGCCCTAGGGGGTATGGGGGGCTAACTTTTGCGCGCCGAAGGCGCGCCAGATTTTTAAGGGGTGTGGCCTATTGATATGGGGCGTGGCCTATTTCAACAAGGTCACGCCCCATTTTCGCCTCTGGGGGGCATGGCTAGTAGCTCAACCACACCCACAGCCTGCCCCTTGACCCACCTTATTTTTATTTTTTTTTACATTTGCTTCAAATCTATTCTTGATTTCGCACACAGTAATACCACATACACGTTATGTCACACACTGTAATGCCCATTACACGTTATGCCACACACTGATACCCATTATACATTATGGCACACACCGTGATGCCCATTACATGTTACGCCGAAGGCGCGCACCAAAAATTTGCCCTATAATGCCTATTACACGTCACACATCCATATTATACCACATGCCATAGTGCCTATTACACATTATGCCAGGGCTCAACAATTTTTCATAAAAGAAGGACAACAGTGACAGTGCACACCAGAGGCCATGATGCCCATTACGAGTTATGCCAGGGCTCAACAATTGTTTAAAACTAAGGACAACAGGGATAGTGCGCGCCGAAGGCGCGCACCAAAAATTTACACCGTTATGCTTGCTACACATCACACACCCATTACATATTATACCACGTGCCATAATACCCATTACATGTTATGAAACACACCGTAATTCACACGCAACACGCTATAATGCCCATTACACATTATACCAAACACTGTAATTCCCATTACACATTATGCCACACATCGTGATGCCCATTACACATTACTCAACACACCGTGATGCCCATTACACATTATGCCCCGCACCACGATGCTCCATTATACATATGCCCCACACCTTGATGCTCATTATACATATGCCACACACATGATGCCCATTATACATATGCCCCACAGGTTGGAGTCAAAGGCAAATTGAACTACTGCGCACTTCACAAAGCAGATGCGCACTGCACAAATAGCCAGCACAAACACGGTTTAAAAAAAAAAAAGAAAGTTTACCAGATACAGGAGGCCCAATTGGATCAGCGGAGATGGCGGCGACAAATGAGTACAGCATGCGGCAACGGAGAAGGCGCAAAATCTTGCGCTGTGGAAGTCACCTCACTCAGCAAGAGAGTGACCTCCTGCTGCCAAGCGAGGAAATGCTACACGACAGCTTAGCGGCAGGAGGTCACTGCCGCCAAGTGAGGACCGCAACACGTCGGAGCTCAGTCGAGCTACCGCTGAACACCTGGCGGCGAACCTGGGTGTGGTCCATGCACGGCTGCGCCTGCCTGACTGCCTGTTCCCGGACATTGAATAGTCCGGGAACACCACCTGTCCGGACTCCCCACAGTGCCAGATAAGCCCCCAGAGTGCCACACATATATGCCCCCACAGTGCTAGGTATGCCCCCAGTGCCACACATATATGCCCCCATAGTGCCATTTATCCCCCACAGTGCCAGATATCATATTCCCCCACAGTGCTAAGTATGCCCTCAGTGCCAGATATTCCCCCACAGCGCCACACATATATGCCCCCACAGTGCTAAGTATGCCCCCAGTACCATATATGCCCCCACAGTGCCACACATATGCCCCCACATACTGTATATATATATATATATATATATATATATATATATATATATATATATATATAGTGTGTGTGTATTGTGTACAATACATTACTTGTTATGCTGGCGGCAGGCTGTTCCTGGACATCTGAGCTCCCATTGCAGCCCTCCATCCTTGGTCCCGACTCCCAGCGTCAGAAGGCATGTGGACAAGCAGAGCTGGGGAGGGCCTCACAGCGCCGATGACGTCACCGCCGTCGCGGACCTACTCCATGTCCACTCCTCACCCCTTCCTTTCAGCCGGCAACAGTCTATGTTTACCCGGCGCTGCGGCGCTGAGCGGCGCTGAGTGACACATGCTCCCTGACTTCCCCCGGCGCCGGGAGGGGGAGCAAATTCCCGGACATTTCATAGTCCGGGGCAGGACGGGTGGTAACCCTAGTCGGCATCCAGCGTGCAGCATTGCCCAAAACCAATATGGC
The DNA here is from genome assembly GCF_055691185.1 of Crinia signifera. NCBI lineage: Eukaryota > Metazoa > Chordata > Amphibia > Anura > Myobatrachidae > Crinia > Crinia signifera. The sequence continues at coordinate 66,261,000 of NC_139226.1, forward strand.
CGCCGCCTATATGCATTTAATATATGCATTTAGGCGGCGGCCATATTTGTTTTGGGCAATGCTGCCGTTTGTGACCAGGCTGTGCTGCGGCCGCTTCTACAAAGGTAAGCGGCCCAGCCAGAGTTAAATCTGGTCCGGCCCACCGGGAAACGGCCCGGTTTCCCGGTGGGCCAATCCGCCTCTGCGGATATCTACCAGAGGTTGTATAAAGATCCCACAGAATCCTATCTTACGGAGTTATCAAACCTGTTAACACAGGGAGTCAACCATCAGTGGATTACAAATGAGATCGCAGAGGCCCTCCTAAAGAATAACCCAGTGATCCTAGCATTTACACGATCCCTAAGCTACACAAGAATAGTGTCGACCCTCCGGGTAGACCTATTGTGTCAGCAAGGGATTCCATCTTTTATGAAGTCGCAAAGTACTGTACTTGGACTTTTATCCAGAGCCAGATTAAGGTCTAAATGGGCCTGGAGCTGAAAATTATCAAGGGCCTATTAAGTGCAATAATAGGGGTTGTGGCCAACACCTAATAATGTGTGTGTGTGTGTGTGTGGGGGGGGGGGGGGTGACCAGTGTTCTGGTTGGGTGGTCTGCTCATGGGTGTGTCTTTATTTGTGTAAATACTTTCAACTAATTAAACACCCCAAAGATGCACCCGCAGGATGCCGATGTCCTAAGATACTTGCGGGGTGAGGCGGCACTCCAGTCATAAAATACTGAAAGCCGAAATTTGGCAGGCAACATTTCAGCGCCTTTTATGTGGTCACCTAAGTTTACCACACCATATACCCCTTTTACAAATCATGCAACACAATAGTAACCCCCTTATACTGTACTTGCCTCTTACACATTATGCCACATGGAATGAGCCAAAATTCACACTGACTGAGCCAAAATTCATGTTATGCCACACAGATTAAGGCAAAATTCACACTTTGACACATGGATTGAGCCAAAATACACACTATACCAAACAAAGGGGCAGATGAATTATAGCGGCGCTTATGGTGCCGTTATAATACTTCCTGCTTCGACTCATTAGCGAGGCGAAGCAGTAGGGAAGACCGACAAGATGTATTAACATCTTGTCTGCCGAAGCGGGGGAGCGCTAACTCCCCCCTCCGGCGATGTCTCCTCCTGGAGATAGCGCATCAGTTTACACTGATGCGCTGTCTCCTTTCTACCGGCCGACTGGACTGGACATGTGCTACTCACGCAAGATCCCCAGCGCAGCCCAGAGCTAACAGCAGGGACAGAGCTGTCCCTGCTGTTTAGATAGGGCTTCGCCAGTCTGCTGCTGGCAAAGCCAAAACCAGCATCATGCGGAACGGTCAGCAATGCTGACCATTCATACATTCGGTCTGCTATCATTTAGATAGCAGCGCCGATATGGACAGGGGCACATGTCAGGGCCCCTGTCCTTTACTGCATGCTGGCTCCATCATACATGGGGGAGAAGCATATTATTCCAAACACCATAATCATAATGACTATTAAAAATTATTCTACATAAGTGCTGCTTACCTGCATGCTCATTGCCAGGGGTTCCATGCTCATTGCCAGGGGTTCCATGCTCGTTGCCAAGTGGGATTACATGCTCATTGCCAAGGGGGAATACATGCTCGCGGTAACTGGGGGACAGCCACCACTGGGCAGAAATGACAGCCATTGACAGCCGGGCAGAGAGCAGAGGGCTGTATTCAGAGCACTGCAGGTTCTGGCTATTTGAAATAATACCCCTTTCACACCAGAAAATGCAGGGGCTGGCCCCTTTTACACCAGCCTAGTCCCTGCATATTCTGGTGTGAGAGGAAGAAACCCCCCCTTTAAACAACCAGCTATATCGTCGGAACTAACTGACCCATGTACATAATACCAGTATCATATTGAAGAACTTTTAAGTGGGCTTCAAATGATTTTGCTCCCGTGAAACTGGGCTGTTTGGTTCCAGAGAAATCTGTCCTCAAACAACATGAACAGCCATGAAATTACATTTCAGAAATGAAAAAATTGGTTTACCCGGAATATCTCTAGAACCAATGAACCCATATGGACCAGCCTGGTATCAGATTGAAGGCCCAACGATTTGGATTCGACTGAGATCAACCTCGAGCTTCTGTGGGGGTCGGTAATAGCGTGTCCCATGTTATGGGGAAAACGTTTCAGGTTTGCCTGGCGGTATCTCCCGGGGGGCTAGCGACGCGGGGCCGGGCTTGTTGGAAAGCCCTGGCCCTCAGCTACAAAATGGGCCTATTTGTAGAGTGGGCCTGGAGCTGTAGCTCCATCAGGTCCATTGTTAATCCGGCCCTGATTTTATCTCCAGCCCGTGGTCCAAAGTAAAAAAAAACTATTTAAAGGACACTAATACTTTTCTGGACAAACTCTATTCATTAGGTGAGCTACCTGAGAATGCATTCCTCTGCACGGCTGACGTGGTAAGTTTATATACCAACATACCTTTTGCAAGAGGCTTACAATCTGTATGTAAATTGATTACCAATAATGTCTTGTATACTGGTCCACATGTCCCGTTTTTTCTGGCATTATTAGAATTTGCGTTGGACAGGAATTATTTCCTTTTTGATAGCATGTTCTTTAAACAACAGCAAGGCTGCGCGATGGGCAGTTGCGTAGTGCTGGCCTACGCCAATTCTTTTATGTTTGAAGTGGAAAAAATTATGTTTTTTGATAATCCTGATTACGCCAGTAAAATACACTTCTTTACACACTTTATCGATGATCTATTCATTATATGGTTGGGGACTAAAAATGAATTTGACCAGATGATGCTTAATGTGAATCAATTAGATTCCAACATAAAATTTACATATGAGGTACAGGCTAAAACGGTGCATTTTTTAGATGTGTCAATTACTAAAAAGGACAACAGTATTAGCACCTCTCTTTACACGAAGCCGACAGACTGCAACACTCTGTTAGGAGCATCCAGCTTCCACCCCCCGGCCCTAAAAAGAGGCTTACCCTATTCCCAATTCCTCAGAGTCCGTAGAATCTGCAGTGAACAAGCAGATGAAGAAAAGCAGATGGATATAATGAGGAAAAAATTACTCAGCAGGGGCTACACGAATAGAGCCTTAAAGGCATCCATAAAAAATGCCTGTGAACAGACCAAACAACCCCCTCCCGCAGCCAGTGACAATAAGGACAACAAAATAGATAATTCTATAATATTTGTCAATACAGTACATTCAACACAGACAGTGAATTAAAACAGCCAAACATCTCTGGCTAAAGGGATCCACACCTTACATCCCTTAAAAACAAATCATTAATGCCTTGCTTCCGCAGAGGCAGAAATATTAAAGATCAAATAGTGCATACTGACATATCCCAGTTTAATAAGAAGTCAGAAACAGGATTCCTTGTCCGAAAACTAGGGGTATATAAATGTTTAGGCTGTGCTACCTGTACGCACATGGAAACAGGCGATCATTTTTTTCATCCCCATAGTGGCAAAAAAAATCGAAATAAAACATGTACTTTCCTGCAATTCCCAGTATGTGGTCTATTATATAAGATGCCCATGTTCCAAATACTGGCCCTTATTCTAATCTATGCGGTACGGCCCGCGTGCGGCCGTACCGCCGATGTTTTGACACTGCACATGCGCAGAGGTGAATCTGCGCATGTGCAGCCCCCTTCGCCGCAGACGTATTTCGTCCGCCGCAAAGGGGGCGTATAGGGGCGTGAGAGGCATCATGCCCTCATTTCCCTATGTGTACGCCCCGCGTTTCATGGGCGTTCCCATGCAAACGCGGGGCGTATGCATGGTAATGAGGCCATGACGCAACTCATGGGGGCGGAAAGCTGACGTCGCCGGATGTCAGCTTTCAGCCCCCATACAAGCTACCACACGGACGATTGTCCGTGTGGTCTCAGCTTGCGGGAGCTGCCGCGGCGTGCGGACCTGCCTTCGATGGTCGACGACCATCGAATGCAGGGGGCAGCTCCCACCATGGTGGAGGCGTACGCCCCGCCATTTTCATGCGGATCGGCAGCCGTCCGTGTACGGACGGCCGTGCCGATCCGTCTTGTAGGCGGGGATTCGTCTGGTGCGGTCGGAGCCGCATATGCGGCTCGACCGCACCAACCAGAATAAGGGCCACTATGTGGGCAAAACGAGCTGTCACTTCAAAGAAAGGATGGGACAGCACAGAAGTGCGATCAGACTAAATACTGTCTGGAAAACAAATAGACCAGCCAGTTGCTAAACATTTTAAAAGCATGGGAAATAGCCTGGCACAATTAAAGTACAAAATAATTGACCACGTTCCCCCAAACATTAGGGGTGGGGATAGAGACCAGCAATTACTGCGGCTAGAAACTAAGTGGATATCTGTGCTGAACACAGTACAGCCATACGGGCTGAATGAGTGCATATCCTTCACGAGTTTCTTCTGAGTCTAACGTATGCCTTACATCGCACAGTACATGGATGCAACGGGGGATTATGTGCATTACATTGTTTCAAAAATTCACTTGTTGCAAATGCATAATGTTGTTTCATTTTCATGGTATCCATTGCAGATTATATTTCTTTATTGCTGCCTTCATTTTACAAGTCCTGAGAGTGCCGGTTATCTACCCATCGTCTATATATATATATATATATATGATAGATGTGGCGCTCCAATAGTGCAATTACCACTTTGTATAAGACATGGACAGAACAATGGATGGGGTCACGTACCATATGCGGCGGATCACAGTTGCCGCGGTTTGAACAGCAGAGATCGGTGCGCAGCACCTTATAAATGTTGGAGCGGTTACACACATTCTGGCTCAACAATCACGGTGAAGCTAGGCCATGCCCCTACGCATTTCACGGAGGACTTTGTCAGGGGGCTGGCCCAGGGTCGCTCAGTTACCTCTCTCATACCAAACAGGTGCATCTCATTATACCACTACCATCAATTCATAAGTCTGATGTGGAATCTTTGATATAAGATTCAAAATTCGGAACATATTGTCTAAGGGGTAGATTTACTGACCTTACATTACAGTATACAAAAGGTATATTGACGATATTATACTGATCCGGTCTGTTGACTTTCTATTTACATATTTATTTATTACACAATTGGTAGAAGCACCAACTCGTAATGAGGCAATCTTGGATTTAGTATTAACAAACAACATAGATATAGTTTCAAATACAAGAGTATTTGAGCAACTTGGGAACAACGACCATAATATGGTTTCCCTGGAAATAAACTTCAAGAAAATTTACCAAAAAGGAACGGCAAGAATGCTAAACTTCAGAAAAGCAAACTTTCAATGGTACTTGTTTCCTAGCACGGCCACACCGATTTACATCGGGGTGGTCGTGTCGGAAAAATCGGGTCGATCGCATCGCATGCGATTTGGTCGCATGCGATGCGATCGACGCGACCGACCCGATTTTTTGATTGAATGAAATGTAAATCGGGTCCCTGGGACCCGATTTTACATTGGATTCAATGTAAAATATTCCCAACCCCCCCAAATTTAAAGGCGTAAACCCCACCCCACGATAGACGCCAACCCGAAGCGTGGCGAGCGCAGCGAGCCCGCGAGGGGCGGCGGTGCGTGTCCTCCGACCTTTTCATTCCCCTACTATCCACATCGGCGTGGAGTTGAGAATAGAATAGTGTGGCGAGCGTAGCGAGCCACCGAGCCCGAAGCGTGGCAAGCGCAGCGAGCCCCGCGAGGGGACGCGTATACCTGTGAAGTTATACGCGTCCCCTCGCGGGGCTCGCTGCGCTCGCCACGCTTCGGGCTCGGTGGCTCGCTGCGCTCGCCACACTATTCTATTCTCAACTCCACGCCGACGTGGATAGTAGGGGAATGAAAAGGTCGGAGGACGCGCACCGCCGCCGCTCGCCACGCTTCGGGTTGGCATCTATCGTGGGGTGACGACGGGGACATCTATAATGTGAAATGGGTCATATTGGCCCATTTCACATTTTTCACATTTTCTCACGATTTCAATGTTAAAAAATATTTTAACATTGAAGCCTATGGAAAAATCGGGGGCATCGCGTCGGGACCAATGTTAATGGTCCCGACCGACGCGATGCCCCCGATATTTTACCTTTCCCGACACGATTTCAATGTTAAAATATTTTTTAACATTGAAGCCTATGGAAAAATCGGGGGCATCGCGTCGGTCGCGTCGGGACCAATGTTAATGGTCCCGACCGACGCGATGCCCCCGATATTGTGTCTTAGCCGGCCAAATGGACCTGATTTCAAAGGAAATCGGGTCCATCGTGTGGATCGTGTACCTTAACTTAAAGGTACACAATCCATAAGATTGTGGCCGTGCTAGGAAACAAGTACCCTTTCAATTATTCAGGGAAGCCCTTAAAGGAATCAGGTGGGAAACAGTTATGGCAGGTAAAAATGCAAAAGGGATGTGGAATACTTTGAAAAAGGTACTCATACCATTAACCAACAAATGCATTCCGAGAGTAAACAAGGGTAAATTCAACAAAAAAAAACCTCCATGGTTAGACAAAAAAGTAAGGTCAGCCATCAATAATAAAACAAGAGCATTTAAACATTACAAAAGTAACTTAAATGAGGAGGCATTCACCAAGTATAAGGAATCAAACAAAACTTGTAAGAAGGTAATCAAGGCAACTAAAATATCATGGGCCAGATGTATCAAGCTTCAAAAAGTGATAAAATGGAGAGTGATAAACAGCCATCCAATCAGCTCCTACCTGCCATGTTACAGGCTGGGTTTGAAAAATGTCAGACAGGAGCTGATTGGCTGGCTGTTTATCATTCTCCATTTTATCACTTTTTAAGCTTGATACATCTGGCCCCATATGAGGTACAAATAGCTACTGAAAGCAAATCCAACCCCCAAATTTTTTTAAAATATATAAATTGTAAGTGTAAAATTAAGGAAAACATAGGTCCCCTAACAGACACCAAAGGTAGAAAGGTTACAGAGGAAAAGGGAAAAGCAATACTGTTAAATTAATTATTCTCATCAGTGTTTACTAAGGGAGAGCAGACTGAGGTACGAACACCTACCACAAGAAGGACAAACAATCCAGATTTCGATGTTGATTTCACACCCAGTGAAATAACACAGAGGCTTAGCAAAATGAAAACAAACAAAAAAAAAAAATTACCGGGGCCAGATGGGATCCACCCAAGGTTACTAATGGAATTAAGGGAAAAACTAGCTACCCCACTACATTATATCTTTAGCAATTCCCTGTCAACAGGTATAGTGCCAAGAGACTGGAAAGTAGCGGAAGTAGTGCCAATATTCAAAAAAGCGAAAAAGGAGGATCCAGCCAATAGTGGGTAAAATTTTTGAAGGATTCTTTAGGGATTGTATCCTGGAATACGACTTTCATCGTTTACTCAGTACGAACAAGCATGGGTTTGTAAAAGATCGCTCATGCCAAACCAATCTACTATGTTTCTATGAGGAGGTTAGCAAAAACCTTGGCAACGGGAACGCTATGGATGTGATTTTCCTTGACTTTTCTAAAGCATTTGATATGGTACCAAGCAAAAGGAAAAAAGAATATGGTACAGGGCCTCTGTTGAATATAAATGTAAATTTATTTAAAAATTATACAATTTCATGGCCACAATAAACAGACAACACTCACAACACATATAAAGCTGTTAGTCCATTCCCATCTCAACCAAACTGGTTAGTGATTTGCTGCATGCATGCAAGCGCTTGTTAATTGTATATCCAAAGCTTTAGATTGATTATAGCTCAAGAGTTAATTTTTGTTATGCACATGCAAAGATAAAGTATACTTAAGTTTGTCACCAGTCTTGAGGCAGGGATGGGGTGTTTCTTTAAGGCTTTTGTAGAAACCACGATGTTGTCTCCGACCGTTGGTGCAGTCTCTATTGTACGGTCATATCAAAGAGCAGTTAGTTGGTATCTGTTTGCAGCCAAGAAGATGTCCCCTCTAACCTCTACGCGTTTCTCCGCCTCGATAACCGTGTCAGCGGCTTCCTCAGGAGTGGTATACGGTAACACAAAAGAAGCTAATAAATAAAATGGAAGCCATGGGTTTTGGTGAGAATATTTGCAGATGGGTAGGGAACTGGCTGTGTAATAGGGAACAAAGAGTGTCTTTGAACGGGGCAGTATCAGACACGACACAGGTACTAAGTGGAGTGCCACAGGGTTCAGTCTTGGGGCCCATTTTGTTTAACATTTTTTTAACGATATTGGGATAGGGTGACTCAGCAATATTTCCATCTTTGCGGACGATACAAAGCTAAGCAAGTTATCAAGTCATCGGAGGATGCTACCACACTTCAAAATGACCTAGAAAACCTAGAGGAATGGGCTGACAAGTGGAAAAGGAAGTTCAATGGAAATAAATGTAAGGTCATGCACCTGGGGAGACACAACCAGTGTGCAAGTTATACCCTTAGTGGTAAGGTACTAGGTAACTCAGAACTCGAACAGGATCTTGGAGTCCTAATAGACAACAAGTTGGGGTGTAGCGCCCATTGTAACATAGCAGCAAAAAAGGCTAACAAAATTCTAGCATGCCTCAAAAGGGGTATGGAAACTAGGGACCCAAAAGTGATTATGTCTCTGTACAAGGCATTGGTTAGACCGCACCTCGAATATGGAGTACAGTTCTGGGTGCCACACTACAAGAAGGATATCGCTGAGTTAGAAAAAATACAGTGTTCAGAAAGGGGCTTTGGCCTTGCGCCTGCGGGCCACAAAAGTAGGCGGCCAGTGCCGCATGCGGCCTTTGGGTCGACAGTTTGACATAGCTGGTCTAGACATTGGCAAGGTTACAAATAATGATTTTTATTCTAATTAATAATTTTGTCCTTCAAACTTTGCTTTCATCCAATAATTCTCCTTTTGCAACAATTACAGCATTGCAGACCTTTGGCATTCTAGCTGTTAATTTGTTGAAGTAATCTGAAGCAATTTCACCCCACGCTTCATGAATCATCTCCCACAAGTTGGATTAGCTTGTTGGGCACTTTGTGCCTACCATATGGTCAAGCTGTTCCCACAAAAGCTCAATGAGGTTGAGATCTGGTGACTGCGATGGCCACTCCAGTACAGACAGAATACCAGCTGCTTGTTTCTTCCCTAAATAGTTCTTGCATAATTTGGAGGTGTTCTTTGGGCCATTCTCGTGTTGGAGGAGGAAATTGGCTCCAATCAACCGCTGTTCACAGGGTATGACATGGGGTTGCAAAATGGAGTGATAGCCTCCTTATTCAAAATCCCTTTTACCTTGTACTAATCTCTCACTTTACCAGCACCAAAGCAGCCCTAGACCATTATAATAATAATAATAATAATAAATATTTATATAGCACTTTTCTCCCAATAGGACTCAAAGGGTGACATTCTATGGGATGAGATAATCTGACTTTGGCGATTTTTTTCGCAAAAACGGCCGAAATCGCATTTTTTCCATTTTCGCATATTTAATGAGCTGCGAAAATGTGAAAAAAGTGCGATTTTGGCCAACAAGTTGGACACACTGGAAATGCGATGGCTGCTTTCGCAGCACATCGCATCCAGATGTTTTCACATTAAAAAGTATACAAATTGCATATTTAATGGTATGCGATTTGTATAAACTGTGTCTATAATTAGCCCAAAAATCAGACCAGGTTCTGATGGGCGAATTAGCCAGAACCCTGCACAGATCGCAATGATCTGTGCAGGGTTCTGGTGTAAAAAAAAACAGTTGAAATAAAAAAAAAAACCAGCGCAGGGTCCCCCCCGCCAGAGCATAACCAGCCCCGGGCTCATTGAGCCGGAGCTGGTGACATAAAATCAGGGTCCCCGACAAATAGGGGTCCCCTTGATTTAATGAAACCAGCACCAGGCTCAAGGTCCGGCGCTGGTTCCCGAAATACGGGGGACAAAATGACATGGGGTCCCCCGTATTTTAAGAACCAGCACCAGACCCAACCAGCCAGCAGGGTAATGCCACAGCCGGGGGACACTTATTATATAAGGTCCCGCGGCCAAAGCATTATCCCCCTGGCTGGTCAGCATGGGCAGGGGTCCTGGGGAAGTGGGGACCCCCCCAATGAAGTGGTCCCCCCCCCTTCAGGACTTACCAGCCCATGCTGAAAGTCCGGGGCTGTCCCCGATGCCCCTGGGTGGTGGGCATCGGGCTGATGCAAAGGGAAAGTCGGCTCCTGATTGGCCACTAGGCGGCTAATAGAAACATCCAGAGGAAAGGCGCGGAAGATGAACATAGCCGGAAGCAAATAACACAATAAAGTCCACCTAATATGGCGCCCAAATGGAACGCAAACTTAGAGCCAGATATCACGCTGGCCGGAAACTTGTGAAAGTAATATGGCGTCCAGTTGGAACGCACTTCCGGCTTGGCGTGGAACGCAAGCCGGAAGTAAACAACGCTAAGCGACCAGGACACGCAGAGAAAACGGCGTGTACCTGGACATCGAGATCCATCCAAGCGGGCAATAATCAAAGAGGGGCTCTTTATCCCACTGCCACCAATGGATAAAATACGTTATAAACAACATTTAAAACCTAATAAAAATGCAGTTAAATTCCCTGAAGTCGGGTAATATAAGGAAGAGATGCATTATAGGTAGGAATAAGGCATTATGGGTAAATTCATAATCAGAGAATTAGACTACTTTTAACTAGTTTAAACTGATAAATAATAACTTACACTGACATAGACTTCCATAGGAAGAATATACCTTATACCCCATTTCGGAATATTAGCATATATAATAAGAAAAATAGAGACTAAGCATTCCACCAATATGGGTATCAATATGGGTATCAAATAACAGTATCTATTTGATACCCTAATATGGGTTTTTTTATATGTTTGTTTATTTTATATTAACCCCTTCCCGCCGCAGCATGTTTTTGCCTTCCTGACAGAGGCCTTTTTTTCAAATCTGACATGTATCACTTAAGTGGGGATAACTTTTTTTTGCTTTTACTTATCCCAGTGATTTTGAGATTGTTTTCCCGTGACACATTGTACTTTAAATTAGTGGTAAATTTTGGTCGATACAATTTTTTTTTTTTTGTGAAAAATACCAAAATGTCGTAAAAAAAATGGAACATTTTGCTATTTGCAAAATGTTACATTTTCTGCTTGTGAGACAAATAATCATACCACTCAAAATAGTTAATAACTAACAAAGACCATATCTATACTTTATTAAAAAATCATTATTTTAACCTCCTTTAATTTTTTTGGACACTAGGGGGCAGCAGCGTCTAATTTTTACACTACACGCAGTTTAACGCTGGTTTTGGCTGTTCATGGTTGAACAGCCAATCACAGCGATCGCCCATGACGGGGGGCATAGCTGCCCCCCCTGGGTAATGAGGGAGGATGTCTGCTGTCAGGGACAGCAGACATCATCCCTCTGGCACCGCGTCTCTGGACGCGGTGGCACTTTAAAGTCATGACGTATATATACGTCATGTGTCGGGAAGTACATCCCGGCCATGACGTATATATACGTCAAATGTCGGGAAGGGGTTAAATGTTAATGTCAAGTTGAAGTGATTCTGTTACGATCAATAGCGCCCTCTGAAAACCCCCTCCTCTTCTCATTTCTATCATCTGGGTCTCGCCTAACAGAGGACCCCTCAGGGGTGCTGCTCCAACTATTTAAGCACAGGAAGGGGAGATATATATATATATATATATATATATATATATATATATATATATATATATATATATATATATATATATATATATAGCAACTCCAATGAAAGAAGGCACTCAGGAAACAACAAAGTAAGTAAACACAAGGAACGTGTATTGATGAGCTTTCGGGGTTTGACCCCCTTCCTCAGAACACGACTACAGCACAGAAGCACAGTACAACACTGACATAAATACCTTAGAATAGCAGATCTCCCTCCCCGTGGCGTCCATTCACCAGGTGCACGCTGCAGATGCCGGGACACAGGCTGATGACGTCATGTATCCAGGTACAGGAAGCGGTGCCGCTGCCTAGCAACGCCAGCCGCTTGCGTTTCACTCCGGACTCCACTACTCACAGCCTGCTTCTCAGGACACTGTTGCCGCCCTGATAGCCGCCCACCTTGGAGGAGACAAAATAAATGACAGTTAATACAAAGATGCATTATACTGGCAGTAGTCAAATGCATATATAATACAACAAATTACAATCACAGAATAGGGACAGAAAAGACAAACATACGAATAACACATAGCAGAAAGATTAAGTAAGCGCATTCCAGCTGATCTTATCATTCAGCCCTTTAGGGGCAATGGTATTTAATCTAAAGATTCAGCGAGCCTCGGTGATTAACAGGCGTTTTGCCCTATCACCGCCACGCATGGAATCCTTAATGTGATCAATCATGAAGTACTTGAGTGAGGAGAGCGGGTGCCCCATAGATTTAAAATGGCGTGCCACAGGCTGATCCACCGACCTGCCAGCCAGGGCAAGATCGATGGCCGATCTGTGTAACGCCATTCTAGTGCGGAAGGACTGAGTGGTCTGGCCCACATAATACAGGCCACATGGGCACACTAAAATATACACAACGTACTCTGTTCTACAGGTCAGCACATGACGGATCTCGAACTGTTTATCCATATGGGGATGCTTGAAGTTTTTACATGGCATCAAATATTTGCAGGTAACGCAATTATAGCAACTATAACAGCCTGGTGGCTTGGTGTAGACATTTAGGGGCCTGGGTATATTCAGACCCGTAATGTCAGTACGCACCAGCCTATCGCGTAAATTGCGACCTCTTTTAAAGGCTGCCAGTGGACGTGTAGTTTTAAACCCAGGCAGGTCGGGGTCATGCTTGACCATAGGCCACAGGGCCATAGATGCATATTGTAGTATAGGACTTGCCACTGAATACGTACTTGTCCATGGCAGTACATTACCAGAATCAGGTTTCCTGGGCTTCAACAATTCAGAACGCGGAATTGACATCACCTGCAATTTTTGCTGGTTCAATGTAACAGGATCATAACCCCTGGTAATAAATTTACCAATGAGGTTATCCAATCTATTAGACAACAAAGATGGGTCACTGATGAGCCTCGCTAACCTCATCATCTGGGAGCGGGGCAATCCCCTTTTAAGGGCGGGGGGATGATGGCTAGATGCCAACAAGAAGGTATTTCTACCCACATCCTTATAGTAAACATCAGTGGTGATTTTGTTGTCATTCAATGAAACAGATACATCTAAGAATTGAGCACAGCTATCATTACAAGAAAATGTGAACTTGATTGCTGAATCACTATTGTTAACCTCAGCAATCAGCGACTCAAACAACTCCTGTCCACCCGTCCACAGGACAAAAATGTCATCTATGTAACGGGTGTACAGGAGCAGATGTTTGTTCACATCAGGTCTAAGCAAAAACAAACGGTCTTCTTCACAGAACATATAGATGTTAGCATACGAGGGTGCCACCGCCGATCCCATGGCGCACCCTCGCAGCTGCAGGTAGTAACTACCATCAAATAAGAAGAAGTTCCTCTCCAGAGTGAGTTGCAGTAGCCTGAGAAACAACTGGTGGTCAAAAATCGCAGTATCCAGATGTTGATTCAGGAATAATTGTACTGCTTCCAAACCCCCGGCATGGGGTATGGATGTATACAGGGAAGATACATCTAAGCAACACATCAGGGTGCCAGGCGGAACTTCAGGAATGTCCAGTAACAGATTTAAAAAGCTTGTAGTATCCTTTAGGAACGATGGTTTAGAGCATAATAGTGGCTGGAGAATATAATCAAGCAGCTGTGATACTGGCTGATAGAGGGAATTTCGAGCAGCAATGATAGGACGGCCCGGTGGATTCCTGACGTCCTTATGTAATTTTGGCAATGTATACAATACAGGAACCACCGGAACCGCCCTCAGAATCCGATCACGGACTTTGGCAGGCAATAAGCCCTCAGATACTGCAGTAGAGAGAATCATAGAGAGTTCTTTCTGGTATTTCTGGGTGGGATTACCAGGGAGCTTCTGGTATACAGCAGAATCTGCTAATTGAGAGTAGACTTCTTTACGGTAGTCTTCGATGTTTTGTATCACGATGGCCCCGCCTTTGTCGGCGGGCCTAATGGTGATATCCTCATAACTACATAATTGTTTGAGGGCCGAAGACTCCTCTACAGACAGATTCTTAGTCACCTTACCCGGAGCTGCCACAAAGCGATGGATGGAATCGTCCAATAATCTCCCAAACGTTTTGATTGATGAATTGGTCGATATCGGATCAAATTTAGATCCAGAGTTACTACGTAGAAACTCATCAAAAACACTAGTAGAATTTTGTGGGGGTTTAGACTGAAAGAACTCTTTTAAACGTAATTTCCTCATCCGCTTATGATGATCACAGCGCCAGTCGAATTCATCCAAGAAATTAGTTGGTACAAAAGAGAGTCCCATAGAGAGAACAGATATTTCAGTTGTTGATAAGGTGCGGTCTGATAGGTTAAATATCAGGGTTTCTTGTTCAATACCTGGCGAGGCGGATTTCTTCTTACCTCGCCGGTTTTGGCCACCCCTGCGGGTGGCCTGCCTCTTGGACGTCGGCTTGAAGATGTCTCCTGGCCTAAAGGGCCACCTTGCTGATCGGAGGCATCATCGGATTCCGATATGGCGATGCCTCCGATCAACAAGGTGGCCCTTTAGGCCAGGAGACATCTTCAAGCCGACGTCCAAGAGGCAGGCCACCCGCAGGGGCGGCCAAAACCGGCGAGGTAAGAAGAAATCCGCCTCGCCAGGTATTGAACAAGAAACCCTGATATTTAACCTATCAGACCGCACCTTATCAACAACTGAAATATCTGTTCTCTCTATGGGACTCTCTTTTGTACCAACTAATTTCTTGGATGAATTCGACTGGCGCTGTGATCATCATAAGCTGATGAGGAAATTACGTTTAAAAGAGTTCTTTCAGTCTAAACCCCCACAAAATTCTACTGGTGTTTTTGATGAGTTTCTACGTAGTAACTCTGGATCTAAATTTGATCCGATATCGACCAATTCATCAATCAAAACGTTTGGGAGATTATTGGACGATTCCATCCATCGCTTTGTGGCAGCTCCGGGTAAGGTGACTAAGAATCTGTCTGTAGAGGAGTCTTCGGCCCTCAAACAATTATGTAGTTATGAGGATATCACCATTAGGCCCGCCGACAAAGGCGGGGCCATCGTGATACAAAACATCGAAGACTACCGTAAAGAAGTCTACTCTCAATTAGCAGATTCTGCTGTATACCAGAAGCTCCCTGGTAATCCTACCCAGAAATACCAGAAAGAACTCTCTATGATTCTCTCTACTGCAGTATCTGAGGGCTTATTGCCTGCCAAAGTCCGTGATCGGATTCTGAGGGCGGTTCCGGTGGTTCCTGTATTGTATACATTGCCAAAATTACATAAGGACGTCAGGAATCCACCGGGCCGTCCTATCATTGCTGCTCGAAATTCCCTCTATCAGCCAGTATCACAGCTGCTTGATTATATTTTCCAGCCACTATTATGCTCTAAACCATCGTTTCTAAAGGATACTACAAGCTTTTTAAATCTGTTACTGGACATTCCTGAAGTTCCGCCTGGCACCCTGATGTGTTGCTTAGATGTATCTTCCCTGTATACATCCATACCCCATGCCGGGGGTTTGGAAGCAGTACAATTATTCCTGAATCAACATCTGGATACTGCGATTTTTGACCACCAGTTGTTTCTCAGGCTACTGCAACTCACTCTGGAGAGGAACTTCTTCTTATTTGATGGTAGTTACTACCTGCAGCTGCGAGGGTGCGCCATGGGATCGGCGGTGGCACCCTCGTATGCTAACATCTATATGTTCTGTGAAGAAGACCGTTTGTTTTTGCTTAGACCTGATGTGAACAAACATCTGCTCCTGTACACCCGTTACATAGATGACATTTTTGTCCTTTGGACGGGTGGACAGGAGTTGTTTGAGTCGCTGATTGCTGAGGTTAACAATAGTGATTCAGCAATCAAGTTCACATTTTCTTGTAATGATAGCTGTGCTCAATTCTTAGATGTATCTGTTTCATTGAATGACAACAAAATCACCACTGATGTTTACTATAAGGATGTGGGTAGAAATACCTTCTTGTTGGCATCTAGCCATCATCCCCCCGCCCTTAAAAGGGGATTGCCCTGCTCCCAGATGATGAGGTTAGCGAGGCTCATCAGTGACCCATCTTTGTTGTCTAATAGATTGGATAACCTCATTGGTAAATTTATTACCAGGGGTTATGATCCTGTTATATTGAACCAGCAAAAATTGCAGGTGATGTCAATTCCGCGTTCTGAATTGTTGAAGCCCAGGAAACCTGATTCTCGTAATGTACTGCCATGGACAAGTACGTATTCAGTGGCAAGTCCTATACTACAATATGCATCTAAGGCCCTGTGGCCTATGGTCAAGCATGACCCCGACCTGCCTGGGTTTAAAACTACACGTCCACTGGCAGCCTTTAAAAGAGGTCGCAATTTACGCGATAGGCTGGTGCGTACTGACATTACGGGTCTGAATATACCCAGGCCCCTAAATGTCTACACCAAGCCACCAGGCTGTTATAGTTGCTATAATTGCGTTACCTGCAAATATTTGATGCCATGTAAAAACTTCAAGCATCCCCATATGGATAAACAGTTAGAGATCCGTCATGTGCTGACCTGTAGAACAGAGTACGTTGTGTATATTTTAGTGTGCCCATGTGGCCTGTATTATGTGGGCCAGACCACTCAGTCCTTCCGCACTAGAATGGCGTTACACAGATCGGCCATCGATCTTGCCCTGGCTGGCAGGTCGGTGGATCAGCCTGTGGCACGCCATTTTAAATCTATGGGGCACCCGCTCTCCTCACTCAAGTACTTCATGATTGATCACATTAAGGATTCCATGCATGGCGGTGATAGGGCAAAACGCCTGTTAATCACCGAGGCTCGCTGGATCTTTAGATTAAATACCATTGCCCCTAAATGGCTGAATGATAAGATCAGCTGGAATGCGCTTACTTAATCTTTCTGCTATGTGTTATTCGTATGTTTGTCTTTTCTGTCCCTATTCTGTGATTGTAATTTGTTGTATTATATATGCATTTGACTACTGCCAGTATAATGCATCTTTGTATTAACTGTCATTTATTTTGTCTCCTCCAAGGTGGGCGGCTATCAGGGCGGCAACAGTGTCCTGAGAAGCAGGCTGTGAGTAGTGGAGTCCGGAGTGAAACGCAAGCGGCTGGCGTTGCTAGGCAGTGGCACCGCTTCCTGTACCTGGATACATGACGTCATCAGCCTGTGTCCCGGCATCTGCAGCGTGCACCTGGTGAATGGACGCCACGGGGAGGGAGATCTGCTATTCTAAGGTATTTATGTCAGTGTTGTACTGTGCTTCTGTGCTGTAGTCGTGTTCTGAGGAAGGGGGTCAAACCCCGAAAGCTCATCAATACACGTTCCTTGTGTTTACTTACTTTGTTGTTTCCTGAGTGCCTTCTTTCATTGGAGTTGCTGTATGAAGATTTGTTTATGGCACCGGGGCAAGCTGTTTATTTTCAGAGTGCCGGCAGGATTGGATCCATATATATATATATATATAAACAACGGACTGCCACTTGGTACAGCAAGGGTTAACTAGGTTGAGGTGCCTTCCACAGTGTTGATATAGGAGCGTATCTCCAGATACAGGGAAACAGGTTTCCAAATAAAGGAAGACAGGAGGCGGCACTCTCAAAAACAAGTGATCAACTGTATTCAATCCATGATAAACGTGAAACACAAAGTCAGCATGTAGGTGTCGACAAGTTTCGGAGCATTGCGCCCCTTCCTCAGGACAACTGACTAAACAAAAGGTCAAACGTGCAGTGCAGTTTTTATTTGGAAACCTGTTTCCCTGTATCTGGAGATACGTATATATATATATATATATATATATATATATATATATATATATATATATATATATATATATATATATTCATATTCCAATAGGCAGCACACCTGGTAAATAAGTCAATTGGTACTGGTGCCTTCCAAAGTAACCCAGTTGGGTCAATATGTAGTCAGTAGCGCACGGCGGCACTCATTGAATAAATGAATAACACAATGCAGGTAAATGTCCGTGGTGCCGCCGTGCGCTACTGACAATATATATATATATATATATATATATATATATATATATATATATATATATATATATATATATAGCGCCATAGAGATGAGGACACTCACCGGTCTTTCTTCAAAAGAATTTTTATTCCATACAGTATCACCACATCCAATAAAGTGCAAAGTGCATGACAGTGGGCCTAGGGCCAACGTTTCGGTCTGCAAACAGACCTTTTTCAAGGCCCCCACTATCTCCTCCTAAAATGCATAACCCACAGGACATCATGTGTGCCTTATATCTGCCCCACAGGCAGCAGTGCACTCCCCTAAAGCATATACAAAAATCTGCACCAGCCCTGGATCATATGTTAAACACACAACTATTACCTTAACATTTTTCCATAGTTTATAAGTAACAGGCGCCAAAATACTCGCCTGCCACGCTGGTAAATAGGAAGCGCCGCACACCTGGGCTAGCTTCCACAGCTCATCCATATCTCCAGCGTATAGCGCCGAACCCGGAAGTGTGTCACCGCCACGTCACTTCCTGTACGTGGAGCGCACAGCCAGGAAGCGTGCGTTCCACCAAAGTCCATACACTATAGCGTCGCGTCACTTCCTGTGTATGGAACGCACAGCTAGGAAGCTTGCGTTCCATTGCGATCTCAATAGGGCATTACAGGATCCAATCTTACACCTTATTTATCAACAAAAAACGGAGAACTGCCTAGCCTATCTTGCGCAGCCCTAACTTAGTAGTCAATGATAATATTACATCAAGGGTGCCAACTACGTACTGCTACTGCCTGAGGGACCACACAAGGCACACATAATATACTACCACCTAGTGGTAAATATAAAATACAGAAATAATGATAAACAATATAACAAAAAATTACCTAGTACACAAAAAAAGTTAAATTATACATGAAAAAGACAAATGTAGTAAATGTACAAAGGACACTGTCATTAAGGTTGCTCCTGGAGACCCCGTGATACTTGGTTTACACATTTTTTAGAAATTGCATTTGGTATATTAAGGTGCCACATCTAGCCATTTGCACACAGGCTCCTGGAGACCCCATGATACTTGGTTTACACGTTTTTTAGAAATTGCATTGATTGTGAACGGAGAGATACCCCATTTTGTATATGTGTGATTCCATTGTTGGTGTTGAAGTCCACCTTTTCACACTAAGGGCTGTATAAACACACCTGCTAGAATCTGAAGAAAACCACACTGTTACCAATTTATCTACTGATCTATGCAAATCCTGCTTTTGGTCAAAGAAGACCACATTCACTCCGAGGCGGTACAAACCTTTTTTTGTGGACAGAGCTTTTCAGCCTGAGAGACTTATTTACCGTAATAGGCAACTCTAATAAAAGCCTCTAAAAAAATACAATCCCACCCACAGATTGTGTAGGAGATTTCTCCTTATTAGATTGATTCATTGCCCCGATGAAGTCCTAAGGGACAAAACGCATTGGGCCGCGGATCTACAGTATATGTGGCACACATCTGAAAAACTCTGAACAAATGAAATTTTTACTGCTGGATGAACCTTCAATAAACGTTTACCTGTTTTTATGAAAATTACTGTTTTATTCATTGTATGCATAGCCACAAAGTGGTATATCTAGCGCACCCCTATTCTCTTTTTCTATCTTTCTCCTTCCCGTACCTTCACTGACAGCATGGTACTATAGAGGTGCTGCTCTCCAAAGCGCATTATCGGGGCCACTATCCTTTCTCTCTCTCTCTCTCTCTCTCTCTCTCTCTCTCTCTCTCTCTCTCTCTCTCTCTCTCTATCTATCTATATATATATATATATATATATATTATTTTTTCCCCATCACCAACATTAATTAGTTTACCTAATATGACATTGGTGGCCAGGGCCAGGCTGGATGCAGGGTCAGGGTAGCTGACAGGCAGTGGCAGCAAGAGGACTGCTGAGTCCAGAGAGGTACACTGCTGCAGCCGGAGGATGTAAGTGCTGGCGACACATACGCTGTGGGCGTTCGGGCGGAAGGGGGGTGGGCGTGCATGCTGAAGGGGGGCGGGCGATAAGGCGGCTGTGCGAAACTGAGACGGGGGATAGAGAGGCAGCGGCAGCCGGCGGGTTAGGAGCCTGCAGGCTTTTTTAGACACCCGAATTCCGGGAGATTCCCGGAATCCGGGAGACTGGAAAAGCCTCCGGTAGCGTTGCCACCCAAAACGGGAGAATCCCAGAAATTTCCGGGAGAGGTGGCAAACCTACCTGTATGTTGTAAAAATAAGTGGTGCTGCCCTGTGTGCTGTAAAAATAATGGGGTGCTGCCCTGTGTGCTGTAAAAATAATGGGCCACTGTCCTGTGTGCTGCCAAAATAAAGGGGAACTGTCCTGTGTGCACCATAGAAAGAATAATACAGGGTTGCTATCCTGTGTGCTGTTGCTGTAAAAGGGGCACTGCCCTGTGTGCTGTAAAAACAAAAGGAGCACTGTGTGCTGTTGCTGTAAAGGGGCTCTTCCGTGATTGCTGTAAAAAGAAAGAGGCCCTATCCTGTATGCTGTTAAAATAAAGAGGCACTGTCCTGTATGATGTAAAAATAAAGGGATGCTGTCTGGTGTGCTTTTGCTGTAAAGGGGCGCTGCCCTGTGTGCTGTAAAAATAAAGGGGCTCTGTCCTGTGCCCTGTAAAAATAAAGGGGTACTGTCCTATGTGCTGTTGCTGTAAATCACATCTGCCTTTCCTGTGTGAAATTGAAGTGAGAGATAAAACATAGCGGCTCCACCAAGTATGTAGGACTGGTGGATGGAGCCTTCCATTCGGATTCAATGATGGTCCATCTGTTGAAATCAGAACACTACATTTTGGCCACAGTCCTATGTTTAAAGCTTACATAGTTACATAGTAGGTGAAGCTGAATAAATACTTGCGTTAATCTAGTTCAACCTATGTTTATAGTAGCTAATCCCTTGTTGTATAGTATGTTCTGATATTTTAAAGGCAGATTGTTACTTATTCATACCCGTGGATGTTTTTAACCAATAAATGTTTAACCAACCTTATTTTAAACATATTTATAGTGTCTGCCGACACCACTTCTTCAGGAAGAGAGTTCCAAAGTTTGACTGTTCTGACTGTAAAGAATTTTTTTCTTCTAGATGAACAAAATCTTTTTTCTTCTAATCTAAACTCGTGCCCTCTCGTCCTAGATTCCTGTCTAGCAGAAAAAAGGGCGTTTACAGTTCCTTATATTGGTCCCTGATATATTTGTACATGTTGAGCATGTCCCCACTTAAACGTCTCTTCTCTAGTGTAAATAGTCCCAGCTTGCTTAATCTCTCCTCGTAGCTTAAAGTCTCCATTCCCCTAATAAGCTTAGTTGCTCTTCTTTGGATTTTTTCTAATTCTATTATGTCCTTTTTATAGTGTGGGGCCCAGAATTGTACTCCGTATTCAAGGTGCGGTCTAACCAATGATTTATACAGAGGCATAATTACTTTTGAATCCCTAGTTTCCATGCCCCTTTTAATACATGCTAGAGTTTTATTGGCCTTTTTAGTTGCTATATTACATTGAGCACTACAGCCTAGTTTGTTGTGTATTTGGACTCCTAGATCCTTTTCGAGTACTGAATTACCCAATTCATCCCCGCTTAGGTAATAACTAGTACACTGGTTATGTCTCCCAAGGTGCATGACCTTGCATTTGTCCACATTGAACCTCATCTTCCACTTTTTTGCCCACTCGTCTAGATTGTCAAGATCATTTTGAAGTGTGGTGACATCTGATGATTTAATAACTCTGCTCAGTTTTGTATCGTCCGCAAAGATGGATACATTGCTGAGTAACCCTATCCCAATATCGTTAATAAAAATGTTAAACAAAATGGGCCCTAGAACTGAACCCTGTGGCACTCCACTTAGTACTGGTATCATATTTGAAACTGCACTGTTCACAACCAATCTTTGTTCTCTATTAAACAGCCAATACTATTACATTGTATCTCTGTTTCTGGCAGACACAAGCCTGCAGAGGTGCAAAGATCTGCTGGTGAGAAAATTGTCAGCTGAAGTGGATTGTGACATGGCAAAAGCTCCTCCTTAATTTTCTCCTGCAACTGGGGCTGCAAGGAAAACCTGCTGGCAGTGATGCAGGGCAGTAAAGAGCAACTTTTGACATTTGGTCCGGACATGTTACTGTCACTGCAAATGATGACGTCACCAGTAAAAGAATGATGAAGAATTGTATCGTAGACAACATCCAGCTAGTCATGTTGGACAGTCTGTTTCTATACTGGCAGGAAAAAGGCAATTTTGAGGCCTTTGCAGAAACTAGCTTTATTTTACCTAAGTTGTGCAGTGCAAATATAAAGCAGCCAGTATTTACCCTGCACAGAAACAAAATAACTCACACAAATCTAACTCTCTCTGCACATGTTACATGCACATGTGCACATGTTACATCTGCCCCACCTGCAGTGCACATGGTTTTGCCCATTTTCCAAATAAATTTGTACTGCAATCAGATCTAAAAGCCAGTTGGGATGGGGCTCCTTTGCTACAAACATTCATCTGAATTCCATCCCCACCCGCTGCTCAGAAAGACTGCAAGTACAGTAGAGGCCAGCAGCTGTAGTTAATACATGCTGCTGGCTGGAGAAATACAGGTTAGGAAAAGAGGGGGTGAAGTGGAAATTAATGTCCAGGGATGGGGTTAGCAGGGACTGATGTGCTGGGGCAAGAGGGAGGGAAATGGTGACTGATGCTCTGGGTGTTATGACTGGATCTCTGGAACCCACAGCATAGGCTGGTAATTGGAGAGTTCCAGAAAAGTCTGCGGAACTGTGATCGTGTGATGCAATCACAGCAATCCTTACTCTACAGACTAAGGGCTAGATTCTCTAAGCTTCAAAAGTGATAAAATGGAGAGTGATCAACAGCCAGCCAATGAGCTCCTGCCTGCCATGTCACTGGCTGTGTTTTAGAAATATCAGACAGGAGCTGATTGGCTGGCTGTTTATCACTCTCCATTTTATCACTTTTGAAGCTTAGAGAATCTGGCCCAAACTCTTTTATCCTTCCACAGCTGTCGGTTGGTGCCTGCAAAGCTAGGCTTCACCTATAATATGTGCGTTTGAATGGGCAAATTAGGTCTGCCCAAACTCTGATGCCAACAGGTCTTACAGGAGGAAAAGGCACCAACTGAGACTGTAGAGTGGTTAATAGGACAAACTGACTAAAACTAAGATGTAAGAAACTAAAACTAAAGTACAGGGGAAATAATAACAAATTCTGAATGTCACATCCGCAGAATAAACTCGACCTCATCACATCTAAACCCCAAAACAACTAAATAAACAAATACCCACTAAGGAAACAGCAACCTAGTCCCAGAATGTGACAAGCCACACATTGCAGCAATAACAGAAATAACTGAAAAAAAGTCACAGAAAACAAAACAAAAAAGGATGCAGCACTGACTGCAATGTGCGGGGAAGCGGTACCATGAAAGCTTGAAACAGAGACACTGGAGGATCCAGGGTCACCTGAAACAAGGCCAAGAGAAACTGGCAACCAACCAGGGAATCCACTGGAGCAGAATACACAAGAGGCTGAGAAGAGGCTACAACAAGCTATTACCAGCAGGGATGGGCTCACAGCTACTAGCTGCAGCAGCAGCCGAATTCAATCTCGTGTTAACCACGCAACTGCCCGACTCCTGACACTGGAGTGAGAAGAGGAAATGGTTACTGATGTGCTGGGGTGAGAGGGTGAAGCAGGGACTGTGGTTCTTGCTCAGTGTTGGCTAACCTTGACACTCCAGCTGTTGTTAAACTACACATCCCAGCATGCCCTGCTACAGTTTTACTATTTGGCCATTCTAAAACTGATGCAGGGAATGCTGGGATGTATAGTTCAACAACAGCTGGAGTGTTAAGGTTAGCCATCACTGTGAATCTAGCTATACCCCAGCCCCCAACCCCCACCTTCCCAGGCCATATTATAAAAAGGTCTATACCCCCACTTCTAAATCAGGGTTGCCACCTGACCCTCTCCTTCAGGGAGAAAATGCTCTGTTCCTGGACTTCCCTGGTAATCTATGATTGCCATCACCTGTAGTGAAACACCTTTCTTATCAATTACCTAGCTCCACAGGTGATGGCAATCATACATTACCACGGAAGTCCAGGAACAGAGTATTTTCTCCCTGAAGGAGAGGGTCAGGTGGGCAACCCACTTAGACCACTGAACCACAGAGGGCAGTATTCAATTAACATATTCACGGCGTTCAGCGAATCCTGTTTAAGATTCACTACACAGTCGCTGTGTTCCGGAGCCTTGCTGTCCCCTGCCATCCCCCTATGACCGCGAATGTGAACCCCTGCGGCTGATGGAGATGGAAGTCTGCCTGCCCCAGAACGTATGTGGGGGGGGCAGGTGGGCTTACCGGGAGCCAGGCAGCACAGGCTGCCTCCCGGGAGAGCCAACAGGGGACCGGGTATTCACTGCAGCACCTGATCGTGCATATGTAATGATCGGGAGCAGTGAATATATGAATATCTAATGAGCGGCTCTCGGCCCCCTGCTGGCTGCTATGTGTAAATATATATATATATATATATATATATATATATATATATATATATATATATATATATATATATATAGAAAAGGGAGTCCAAACCGCGCACAGCCAAAAGTAATTAAGAGTGCGTCCTTTTCTTTCTTAGTAGTATTTGCAGCTTTCTCCAGGGAACCAGACCACGGTTCAATATCCCACAAACATGTAAAAAGAAATGGAGAGGGAGCGCACCATGAGCATAAAATTCAATACTTTACTTGAAAGTGTAATAAAGCTCACATACATGAAAGTAAACAGAGATCTGCTTGCCAGAATAAACCCCCGCACCACGCCAACATATATATATATATATATATTTTTTATTAAATATATATTCATGTGTTCACCATGAAAAGATGGCGAGTGATACACAGAGAGGCACAGAGAAATTAACCTAGAAATTTATTCTCCGTCTTCTCATTGAATACACTCATGGTGAGTGACGGCGAGAGACGGCGAATCTCAATGCAAAATCCTATTGATAAGACACGGCGATTGGCGGCGAGTATCAGATGGAGAACCATCCATTATTCACTGTTCTCCGACGGTGAAAATATCACATTGAATAGGGTTGTTTGCTTTTTGAGACCAAAATTCTCCGACCAACGCGAAAAAAGCAGAAATTTGCCATAAAACATGGCAAATTTTCCTCATTGAATACTGCCCACAGTCTTAAGTATAGAGAAAGGAAGAATTGTCACAGTGTGATGCGCCTAAATAAAATTATACACATAAAATTTTACTTTTATTGTCTTATGTTAAACATGTGAAGTATACAAGAACACACAATAGATAAGTGGAGCAAACACAGTGGGGATGTAGTTAAAAGAACTTGCGGATGTGGGCGTTCAATTGTGTTTGTTTCTTTAAACTAAATAATCACTCCTTTTTTCTCATATATTCAATCTTAAATAGATGAGATTTATTCGTGCAATATGATTGCTTCCCAGAAAAATGATTGGGAGGATTGTTGTTTAAGACAATGCCTGTAAATTATGCCAAGTTTATTGAGCTGCCTACTGTTGTATCACAAAGAATGTATTGGTGGAATTATGTTTCACTTTGGTTTGTTAAAAGGATCTTCAATTCCAGTGGATACTTCTGTCTCTGTGTGTAGCAGAATTAGCAACAATTATTGCTGATATTGTGAGACTTTCTTATGTGCAATAATTGTTGCTAAATATGCTTCACACTGAGACAGTGGATTCGGTCATTTGGTCTACAGCATGATGGTTGACAGTCATTAGGTCGACATGGGAAAGGTCGATATGGGAAAAGGTTGACATGGTTCTAGGTCGAAAGGTCGTTAGTTCGACAGGTCATTAGTTCGACAGTGTCTAGGTTGACAGTGAAAAGGTCGACTTGGGGTTTTCCCCTGTATTTTGAGCTGACATGTGCCGACAGGCGGTATTTCATGCCCTACCATACAATTGCGCGTGGTGGGAGAGCGCAGCAAGCGATGCGAGGGGACTTTAAACTGTGTCCATGTCCACTGTGTTGACATTCAGGTAAAAAAAACTGTGAAAAACCCCATGTCGACCTTTTGAATGTCGACCTAGACATTGTCGAACTAGTGACCTTTTGACCTAGAATCATGTCGACCTTTTCCCATGTCGACCTAGACCCATGTCGTCCTAATGACTGTCGACCATCATGCTGTGGACCAAATGATCCCAACCCGTTGAATTTATGAAACCTCTTTGCAAAACCAGCTTAACACATTTTGACAAAAAAAAAATTATATATATATATATATATATATATATATATATATATATATATATATATATATATATATATACATACATACATACATACATACACATATACACACATACACACAGACACACACACACACACACACACACACACACACACACACACACACGATGGAATACTTTGTTCCCTGTAAAATTATAGTCCTTAATCTGTCTTCAAGCCAGACAGGTAATGAGATGCCCCATTAAATAGTATTTTTTTACAATTTATTTTTAGTTGTAAATAAATAAAGTATGAAATGGCTGCTCACGTACACATATTCAGGTAATACTGTATGCTTTATACAGTACTTGGAGACAGGGAAAGCAGGGGTTGCAGCAGCCATGTTAAATATAGTTGCACAATTGTGAGCACATCGACTAATGCTAGTGTTTTTGTGCAATTTTTTCTGAAAAATGTATGTTATTCATATTCTTTGCAAATAAGACACAAAAACAGACTCTGTGGTTCGGAATTGTAGCAGAAGGTTAATCGTACAAGATTAAAATCTAGCAAATAAAAATATATTTGTTCAAAGTATTGGTATCTGGATTGGTCCTTTTTATAGGTTAATGGGGGTGTGCTATTACTGGACAATGATTGCATCATTAAGAATAGAGAAAGGAAGAATTGTCAGTGTGATGCGACTGAAGAAAATTATACACATAAATTTTAACTTTCATTGTCTTATGGTAAACATGTGAAGTATAAAACATGCAACAGATAAGTGGGACAAACACAGTGGGGGATGTGGTTAAAAGAATTTGCAGACGTGGGTGTGCTATGAATATTGGCAGGTT
The DNA here is from genome assembly GCF_055691185.1 of Crinia signifera. Lineage (NCBI taxonomy): Eukaryota > Metazoa > Chordata > Amphibia > Anura > Myobatrachidae > Crinia > Crinia signifera. Next base: position 66,288,323 of record NC_139226.1, read on the forward strand.
GCCAAACTGCCTTAAGCCACGCTATCAGCATAGCGACTGTTTGAATACTGGCAGCTTGCCAACTGCTTAGTGGTTTAGTTTCAGGGCGGCAGCGCTGCGGCCTAACTTCTGTCATGTATGTTATCACCGTGCTACGCTGAATCCTCCAAGGCAGCCCCGCGCTGCTACTCCTAACTTTCTGTGAAGAGAGCTCCTCACACAGCGCTTGTGCCCGCATGATATCCTCTCTCTGTGGAGAGGGCATAATGAGGGCGCTGGAGGAGCTACCTCTTTGTGATACGTAGGAGTGTCTGAGACACTCCAGCAGCAAAGCAATGATACCCTCCTGCCTCTGACCTCTGAGTAGCTATTGTTTAGATGTACAGATGTAGCGGGATTCATCTTTGCAGGTGATGGCGTCGCCATCGCCATCCCCTGCCCCGCTGCCATCTGTATGCCGGAAGGGGACGCGCGCGTCCCCTTCCGACGGTGCTGCCCTCGGTCGCCCGATGCCCACACCGGGCGTCCGCACCCCCCCCACAGTGGCCAAAGGTCCCCCCAGCCCCCTCGAGCGGGAGGCGGACAGTATTGCGTCCGCCTCGCCGTCCCGCCGCCCGGATACTGAAACACCCCCACCATCCACGCCATCGCGAAGCGTGGCGAGCGGCGTCGTTACGCGTCCTACTGACCTTTTCATACCCCCACCATCCACGTCGGCGTGAAGTTGATTTGGTACTTGTTTCCTAGCACGGCCACACCGATTCTAATCTGGGGCATCGCAGGTAAAAAAAAATCGCATCGGTCGCATCGCATGCGTGCTAAAAAATCGCATGCGATGGTCCCGACGCGATGCCCCCGATTTCCCATAGGGAACAATGTTAAATGCCTCAATTTACCCAAATCAACAGGGAACAATGTTAAATGGTCCAGAAACCCCCCAAAACACCCCTGAACAGTGAAATGGCCCCCCAAAATTAGTTAACGCCACCCCAAGATCAACGTGAACCCGAAGCGTGGCGAGCGCAGCGGTACGCGTCCTACGACCTTTTCATACCCCCACTATCCACGTCGGCGTGGAGTTGAGAATAGAATAGTGTGGCGAGCGCAGTGAGCCACCGGGCCCGAACGTGGCGAGCGGACGCGGATACCTTCACAGTTATACGCGTCCCCTCGTGGGCTTCACAAGTGTCCGTGGCGACGCGGACACCTGTGAAGCCCGCAAAGGAACGCGTTTACCTGTGAAGGTATCCGCGTGCGCTCGCCACGCTTCGGGCTCGGTGGCTCGCTGCGCTCGCCACACTATTCTATTCTCAACTCCACGCCGACGTGGATAGTGGGGGTATGAAAAGGTTGTAGCCACCGAGCACAAAGCGTGGCGAGCAGACATGGATTCCGCTGCGCTCGTCACGCTTCGGGCTCGGTGGCTCGCTGCGCTCGCCACACTATATAAAAACAACTCCACGCCACCGTGGATGGTGGGGGTATGAAAAGGTCAGTAGGACGCGTTTACGCCACCGTGCTTCGGGATGGCATGGATGTTGGGGGGTTATGAAATGAAGGCATTTGTCAGTATGTAACATGGAGCATTGGCAAATGCCTCCTTTATTGTGATTGATACGCAATTGTGTCCGCACCCACTCTTTATACAGAAGAGGCATGCGCTGCTAAGACGCAGGAGTCTCATTGCGGGAGCGTCTGAGATGCTCCTACGTATCGCATATATGGAGTGCCTCTCCGCCGGTGCCCGCATGATCCCCTCTCCACAGGAGAGAGGATTTTATGCGGGCACAAGCGCTGTGTGAGAGGCGCTCACTTCACAGGAGGTTAGGTGTAGCAGCACTGGGCTGCCTTGGAGGAGTCAGCGTACCACGCTAATAACGTACATGACAAAAGTAGGCGGCACGCGCTGCCGCCCTGAAACTAAACAACTAAGCAGCTGGCAAGCTGCCAGAATTCAAACAGTCGCTATGCTGATAGCGTAGCTGAAGGCAGTTTGGCAAGCTGCCAATATTCATAGCTTCAGCGTCCTCGCGCTGCCGCCGTGAAACTAAACAAGTACCTTATTGGATTCACTAGCGCAGTCTTTTCCTCTTTCTCTAGTTTAAGACAATGCTTGTAAATTATGCCCAGTGTATTGAGCTGCCTACTGTTGTATTGAAATGGGATCATTGGGTCGACCAAAAGATGGTCGACAGTCATTAGGTTGACACCGTCAACATACTGGAAGGTTGACAGGTGTCTAGGTCGACATGGCACAAGGTCAACAGGTGTCTAGGTCGATATGGGACAAGGTCGACAGGTGTCTAGGTCGACACAAGCAATAGGTCAACATGGGTTAGGTCAACAGTCAAAAGGTCAACAGGGACACAGTTTTAAGTGCACCGCGTCCCATCGCATGGGTCGCTGCACTCGCCATGCTTCAGGCACACTATTTTATTCTCCCCCCACACCCTAGTGGACGGTAGGGCATGAAATACCGCCTGTCGGCCCATGTTGGCTCCAAAAAAAAAAAACAGTGAAAAACTCATGTCGACCTTTCGACTGTCGACCTAACCCATGTTGACCTAATGCTTTTGTCGACCTTGTCCCATGTCAACATTTTTCCATGTCGACCTAATGGTGTCGACCTAATGCTGTAGACCGAATGATCCTGTCCCACACAAGAGATTGATTAATAAAATGGAGAACCTAGGATTGGGTGAAAATATCTGCAGATGGGTAGGGAATTGGCTATGTAATAGAGAACAAAGAGTGGTTGTGAATGGTGCCGTATCAGATATGATACCGGTACTAAGTGGAGTGCCCCAGGGTTCGGTTTTGGGGCCCATTTTGTTTACCATTTTTATTAACGATATTGGGATAGGGTTACTCAGCAATGTATCCATCTTTGCGGACGATACAAAACTTAGCAAAGTCATCAAATCATCAGAAGATGTCACCATGCTTCAAAATGATCTTGCAATTCTAGATGAGTGGGCAAAAAAATGGAAGATGAGTTTCAATGTAGATAAATGTAAGGTTATGCACCTTGGGAGACACAACCAGTGTGCAAGTTACAACCTTAGCGGAGAGGAACTGGGTAATTCCATACTTGAAAAGGATCTAGGAGTCCAAATAGACAGCAAACTAGGATGTAGTGCCCATTGTAATGTAGCTACAAAAAAGGCCAACAAAATTCTGGCATGTATTAAGAGGGGAATGGAAACTAGGGACTCGAGGGTAATTATGCCACTATATAAAGCATTGGTGAGACCTCACCTAGAGTACGGAGTACAGTTCTGGGCCCCACACTATAAAAAGGACATCATAGAATTAGAAAAAGTCCAAAGGCGAGCAACAAAGCTTATTAGGGGAATGGAGAATTTAAGCTACGGGCAGTGGCGTAACTAACGCTCAGCAGCCCAAGCCACTGCGGGGGGGAGCCAGCAATATGTGGGCGCAGTGTCACCGCACAGTACCTGTGAATGCAGGAGCTGGAGGCAGGAGGAGAATGCCGGGGGCTGAGTTTTGGCGGCTCAGCAAGGTATGCAAAGTGCTGAGATGATTTGTGGTGCCTGGCTGCAGCAGCCCTGCACCCGTCTGTGACACTCTGACAGCAGTGTACATAACGATCTCCCTCTCCTCCGTCCTGTCCCTGCCACACTTCGCTTGATTTATACAGACTGTGGCAGGCTTTACAATCAACCCAAATCCTCACAGTAAAGCATATTACAGTGAGGCTTTAGATTGATTATAAAGGCTGCCACAGTCAGAGAGTGAGATGAAAGAAGAAATGACTACAGGAACTTCGCTGTGTCCAGAGTCCGGACACCTGCTCCTGAAGCCTGCCTGCCAGGTCTGAACTACTCTGTAATGTCTGTTTAGTGGGGGAACAGGCAGATAATTGATAACTGTGATGGGAGGGACAGGAGGGTCATAGTATGTTATGGGTCATAGTAGCGATGATAGAGATGGGGGACAGTAAGTATTATGTATGAAAACAAATATAATTAATGTATGGGGGGGCGCAAAAAAAAATTCTGCAGGGGGGCGCAATATTTCTAGTTACGCCACTGGCTACGGGGAGAGATTAAGCAATTTGGGACTATTTACATTAGAAAAGAGACGTTTAAGGGGGGACATGCTCAACATGTACAAGTATATCAAGGGCCAATATAAGGAACTGTCACGCACCGTCTTTTCTACTAGAAAGGATTCTAGGACGCCAGGGCATGAGTATAGATTAGAAGAAAAAAGATTTCATTCAGCTAGTAGAAAAAATTTCTTTACGGTCAGAACAGTCAAACTCTGGAACTCTCTTCCCAGAGAGGTGGTAACGGCTGGCTCATTAAATGCGTTCAAGGCAAAGTTGGACAAACATTTACTGTAGAAAAACATCCATGGGTACAAATAAGAAATATAATTTGTCTGTAAAATACCAGAACCTACCTAATCAGCAATGGATATCTATACCAGGTTGAACTGGATGGACGCAAGTCTTTTTTCAGCCTTACCTACTATTTAACTATGTAACCCAATTCAACAATAACATGTTATTTACCAAAGGACTTAGGTCATTTCCATTATTCTCAGTATGTTTGAAGTTGGTTACACTATGCCTACATGGGACTTATGTCAGTTAAACCATTGTAACTATCTCAGTAGTAAAAGTTTAAGCATGTGCTACCACGGTAAAGCAAGCTCCTAAAAATTTTTTGGTAATGTCATAAAGGTTATTCTGGTTGATTTGCAAGGCTGCAAATTTGCAGACTTGCTAGTCCACCAAACCCTGCCTTGGAAACGGTTGGCTGCTGCCACCAATTCACAGAGTGTGTTCACATGCACTGGCTGTGAATAGATGTTTGCCACAAACATCCATTAGAAACCTGCGGGGGAACACCCGCATCATTCGATGGTCGCAGACCATTGAATGATCTGGAAGGTCCACGCACACCTAAGCTTGCTCAAGGTAACCTAAGTTGTGTGTGCACATTCCGAAGGAAGTGGGTGAGCAGCTGACAACTGGTGATGTCAGCTGCCCGCCCCCAGCGCCCATGTCACCAGGCGATTACCATGGGAATGCCCAGTGTTTTCATGGGAATGCCCATTAAAAGCTGGGCGTTCCCTTCCGCCCCCGCCCACCTTCCGCCCACCTGCCGCAAGGTTGGGTGCATGCACCCAGTGATCAATATGTTTGCCGTGGCCGCATGCACCCAGCACATGGGCAGAAATGTTGCGTGGCGCCATGGCTGTAACCAGCCCCGGGCTCAAAAAGCCAGTCCTGATTTGGGGATCTTTTAAAACCAGCACCAGGCTCAAGGGCCGGTCCTGGTTCCCAAATATGGAGGAAAAAATTACTAGGGGTCCCCTGTATTTTGAGAACCTGCACTGGATCCACCCAGCCAGAAGGGGAATGTCATAGCCAGGTGACACTTATTATATAAGTCCTGCATCCAAACATTTAACCCCCTGTTAGGTCAGCCCGGGCAGAGACCCTGGGCGAGCGGGGCCCCTAAACATGGGGCCTCCCCTTCATGAGTGGTGAATCCCCGATGCCCGCTCATGATTGTCTGGTGGACGGGCCTAACCTCTAATCTGTGGGCAGAGCCAACAATGTAAACACATCTTAGCTTGGTGTCTATGGGGTACAGTATGTGTGGAGCCAGAGAAGCACAGAAGACTTCAGGTGAGTATAATTTCTTTCCACCGGAACCGCCATTGCATTCTACATGGAGAAGAGGGAATCCATACATAATGTATGAATTATTGAATGTAGTGTGAATTTTTTTTTTACATTTTTAATGTGTCCGTGTTATATTCAACTATTTGTAAGGTTGTGGAACCAACGGGCCCTTTATTGCCCCACATGCTGTGGCTTGTGGTTCTCCAAGTCCATGCATGCGGTGCAGGCTTGCTGGTACTCATAGTTCCACAACATTACATAATAGTTTTAGTCTTTTTTTTACAATCCAATCAGCCCAGTGCCCACCACCCTGGTGCACCGAGGACAGCCCCGGGCTTCAGCCTGGGCAGGGTTATCCTGGAGGGGGGGGGGACCTATTAATTGGGTGGGCCCCACTCCCTCAGGGTCCCTGCCTGGATTGACCAATCAGGGGGTAAATGTTTCAGCCGGTAAAATGTTTCCCCGGCTGTGTCATTATCCTGCTGGCTGGTTGGGAGCGGTGCTGGTTTAAAAAAAAACGAGGGACCCCTATTAATTTTGTCCCCTGTATTTTGGGAGCAGGACCAGCCTTTGAGCTTGGTGTTGGTGTAAAAAATTCCAGGGATTCCCTACTTGTTTAGCCCAGTACATTTTTGAAACCAGGCCTGGCTCTTTGAGCCTGGGGATGGTTATGGCCATGGGGGACACCCACACTTGTTTTTTTAATGATTTACTTCTTTTCACTATTTTGACACTGAAGCCTGCACAGATCTGACTGAACCATGCAGGCTGCTGACTCATATTTGTATGAAATACAAATTCAATGGCATACGGCCGCCTACACCATTGGGCTAATACAAATTAGTAAATCTACCCTATTTACAAATTGTATTTTCCCATATAAATTTTACCTGTCATCGGTTGTATTTCATTATCTTAGTAAATGTTCACCATTGTACTACTTTTCATAAATAAAAAAGCTTGTAGAATGTAAAAAACAAAAACAAATTATACTGCCAAAATTGTTACATTGATTTAACTAACATCTATAACATGTCAGCATAGTATGTTCCCATCAGCCTTCAAACTGATTGTCAACATTGAGATTGCCAGAAAACCTTACCACTCCCATTAACTAATATTCTGCATTGCATGATAATTACCAGGGCCAGACTGGCCATATGGCACTTCCGGCAAATGCCAGAATGGCCAATGGCCTTGTGGGCCGATTCTAGGTGAAGACTGCAGTAGTGCCTTCATTGTGGGCTGCGCCGTGCTGCTCCCCCCCTGCATCATTAGCATTAGCATACCATCATAGGTGTGCGCACTGGGGGTGCACAGGCACCCCCTACAACACTGGATTCTGGAGGAGTCTGCCCAGACGTAAATGATTGCCCCCTTTCAAAAAAAAAAAAACATGGAGGGGTGCACAGGCACCCCCTACAACACTGGAATCTGGAGGACTCTGCCCAGACGTAAATGATTGCCCCCTTTAAAAAAAAAAAAAAAAAACATCAGAGATCGGTAAGTAACCTGCACGTGCGGCAACCTCGGACTCCATTACATCTAACCCTATTAATAAACAGTATGCTCCATTTTATAACAACCATCTACCTGCACATTTACTACATACAGAATTAGTTCCAGGGGCGGATTGGCCATGTAAGTCACCGGGAAGTTTCCCGGGAGGCCGGACAAAGGTGAGGCCGAAAATAGACATGGCTCCACCCACTCGCGGGTGTAACGTATAAGCATATGTCTGACAGCCTGCAGAGTAGTGGACCTGGTCGTGCGGGCAGCAGCATTATTGTAGACTCGAGCCACACACCTCTGTTGTCAGCACTCAGCAGGAGCATGATGTCAGGTTACGGTTACACAGCCGGATTGCGGAGCCTGCTGCTCCTGGCCTCCTGCAGCCAGACGCTGTTTGTTTAGTGTTCTTGTGGTTTAAAGGAGCGTGGCCACGGGTCCGTGATTAGGCCACGCCCCCAACTTTACTTAGGCACGGCTAGTCTGAGACTGAGTGCAGCAGCAGCCAGCCTGGTCCTTGGCCATTGGTCCTTCCTATTGAGGGCTCCTGCGGTCTCTGGAGCAAAAGGTAATGCTTGTGTGCAGGGACTGAGTGGAACAATCTTTGTGTATTGTGTAGGGATTAAGGGGAGCAGGCTATTTGTGTGTACTGGTGTAGGGACTGAGGGGAAAAAGGTGTGTGTGTGTATGTCTGCAAAGTGACATAGCAATGAGCTCTTCCCACCCCAGTAAACTGTTGCGCAGTTCCATCTTTAAGGGGATACTGCAACCTCATGAGCCTGGACAGCAGCATTTTAAATTTGGGGCCAACACCAAGCGAATCATCCTGATTGGCTTTGGGTCTGTGGGCTGCAGGTGGCTCACTGTTGCTCTGGGAGATTTGTTTCCTAGCTCCAGCACCCCTTTGGTGCTTGTCACCTTCAAGGCCAGCCTGCACCTTCTCTCTGCCACTCAGATTTTCCAGTTCCATCAGTAACAGACAGCAGCTTTAGTAACTCATTCCTGAACTCTCCCAGGCTAGGACCAGTGGCATCAAGCAGGGGTGCGCCTTCATCAGGGTCACACCCAAAACCTGCACCACACTCCCTCCATCAGTGTCAGCGGTACTTGTTTCCTAGCACCGTGCCCACTTATGCCATCGTATCGATCTGATCGCATCGCATGCGACGCGATCAGACCCGATTTTTAATTGTACAGCCACCCTGATGGGTGATATGTTAAATGCACCCCCAGACCCAATTTTTTATTTTACAGCCACCCTGATGGGTGATTACTATGTTAAATGCACCCCCATTGTTAAAAACACCCCCACTACGTGTCCTCCGACCTTTTCATACCCCCACTATCCACGTCGGCGTGGAGTTGATTTTAGATAGTGTGGCGAGCGCAGCGAGCCCCCGAGCCCGAAGCGTGGTGAGCGGACGCGGATTACTTCACATGTATTCCGCTGCGCTCGTCACGCTTCGGGCTCGGTGGCTCGTTGCGCTCGCCACACTATCTAAAATCAACTCCATGCCGATGTGGATAGTGGGGGTATTAAAAGGTCGGAAGACGCGTGGCTGTACAATTAAAAATCGGGTCGCATCGCATCGCATGCCATTGTAATGGCATGCGATGCGACGCGATATTGAAATTGTACAGTGCAGCTCTTAAAACCCTAAAATCGGGTCCCATCGCATCCCATCGAATACCTTAAGTAGTGGTATGCGATGGCATATGACAAGCGCCGTGCTAGGAAACAAGTACCGTGTCCGCTCCCCCCAGCTGGCCACGTCCACAACCCTCACAGCTGGGCACCATCCACTGGATGGTGGTAGTGCACACAGCAAATTACGGCTTTAATATCCCCGTAGTTGAACTCAGCTTCTCCTCCTTACAGTGCATTACAGGGCATTACAGTGTCTGGCATAATGTATTCAAGGGCATTACGATGTAGAATAATGTATCACGGGCATTACGATGTGTGACATAATGTGACACGGGCATTATGATGTGTGACATAATGTGACAGGGGCATTACAGTGTGTGGCGTAATGAATCACGGGTATTATGGTGTGTCGCATATGGTGAACTTGCGTCGGTGCTAGGGGGCACCAGACAAAACTTTGCCTAGGGCATCAACTTAGCTAGGGCCTGCTCTGCTCCCTCCTCAAACACCTCCTCCTCTGATGCGTCTGCAGCCAGGTGAGGTGACCAGTCTCCACTGAAGGCCGTGGTGTGGTAACACACTCAGCTGCTGCCCTGCCATTCGCCCGTGCATGCCCCTGTCATTTCCAGCATTTTACTGCAGTGTAAAGAAAGGTCCCGCAGCATCATTAGTTATACTGTGGGCTGTAACTTTGCTTTGCAGCTGCAGCAGAACACCCCCGCTTTCTCTATTGCCGGGACTCGATTGATGTCACTGACTGCCCCGGCTTCCAGGAACAGCAGTGGGAGAAGGTCTACGGCTGCTGGTACCTACTATGGAAGAGATGGCGGGGGCGTACAGCTGTCCTGCTGTTGCCGTGGCTGTATCAGAGGTTATTTCAAATGTCCCGCTGGCTCGCAAGCCAATTGAAACTGGCGGCAACCTATCAGGCAGTGGTGGCTCCTAAATTGGCTGCTGGACTGTGTGCTGGCAAGCCGGTGTGACATTTGAAATAGCCCCTGACCTGAGCCGCTGGGTTGCCCACCGCTCTGCGCACCTATATTCCCATTACACCACTCTGTCCAGCTGTAATGGGGACAGCAAGTGCACTGCTTTGCCCAGGGTGCACTTGCTGAAAAGATGTAATCCCCCATGACAACCAGCATTTAACTACCCCTGGCATCAAGCATGTATTCCCCATCCCCTGTGGCAATGAGCATTTTTGAGCATGAAACCCCTGGCATAATATGTAATGGGCGTTAAAGTGTGTGGTATACCATGTACTTGCCATTATGGTGTTCGGTATAATGTGTAATGGGCATTACAGTGTGTGATATAACATGTAATGGGCATTACGGTGTATGGTATAATGTGTAATTGGCATTACGGTGTGTGGTGTAATGGGCATTACGGTGCGTGGCACAATGTGTAATGGCCATTACGGTTTGTGGTATAATGTGTAATGGGCATTATGATGTGTGGAATAATGTGTAATGGGCATTACGTTGTGTGGCATAATATGTAATGGGCATTACCTGGACATAATGTGTATTGGGCACGCCATTTTCCAGGCTAGGATACACCCCTTGTAATTAGGCTCCACCCATTGTTGATTTGGTGCCGCCCACATGAGGCCACTTCCAGATATTTTCCAGGGCCACTTTTAGTCCCCAATCCGCCCCTGATTAGTTCACACATTAATGTTCAGACCACAATAACTATTCTGAATATTGCATATCTACAAGAATCTTTGTATACACAATAGGTCTGATTCATTGGTGTATGATAATGCTGCATGGTGTGTTTCATAATGTGTAATGGGCATAACGGTGTGTTCCATAATGTGTAATGGGCATAACGGTGTGTTCCATAATGTGTAATGGGCATTACGGTGTGTTCCATAATGTGTAATGCCTGCTTTTTGTGATGCCACACTTCCTTTCAATGAGATCACACCCCCTTTTCGCTGCGCAGCTTCAACGCGCAAGGGTCCAGCCTCCTGCAGGTGGGCCTGTGTGCTCAAAATGCCAGGGCCGATTTCTGGCCCTGATAATTACTGTAAATTATTGTTACCTGCAAAACTAGAAAAGTCACGTACCTGATGAACAGACCTTCTTCCAGCTTGGTGAGTTGTGTTTTAAGAGTTGTCCAGCTTTTATAGTCTGTATATGACTCGCAAGAAAAATCTGGATGTTTGACACAATAAAAATATTCTTCATCTCTCTCGTCCTTATACTCGCATAGTGTCTTCTCTTGAAGGTCATGAATGTCAAACCCGCACTTAGTCTCTACTTGCTTACTTTGGTTTGTGAATATTCCTAAGTAGTCTATATAGCCATGCCAGCTGTTTCTTGACCTCCAGAGAGCAGAGGCTGCTTCACTTGGGTGCATAACATATATTGACATCACAACATTACCTTCCCAAAATAAGGTAAAATGAATGTAATATGTGCCATTGTTACAGTCTTCAACCTTGCCGGATGCTTTTGCTCCAAGATCTGAGTTTGAAATGATTGCTCTTATATAGTCTCCTCCATGGTTTTTTTTCTTGCCCAGGTAATCGTAAGCATCAACCTGTACTGTCAGTTGTTCACCAGCACAATAGCTCTGTTTGGGGTTTCTTATGAAGACTTTACTGTTTTTAGCACTTGTTGTGTTGTCCATATGGGTAAAAGTCACTTTAGAAATAGTTTCCTCTACCTGTTCCAATATTTTATTTACCTTCATTTGAATATCTGAAACTTCAACAGTCCCCTTGGGTAGTGGGACATTTTCAGCTATAGCAAAACACTGCAGAGAAACAAACAAAAATAACAAATGATATATATTGTACATTTTGTATGTGACTAGTGAATGTTACATTTAGTATACAAATACAATTTATCAGCAGCAATAATTGTGAATTGTTATCGATGTGGGCTTGGTTTTTCCCAATGTATACTTGAAAGACAGCCCAAAAAATATATTGTTGCTTTACATCAGAGTGAAAAATAAATAGCACCACAGCAGTACCTCCAGGGTCCACTCAGCACAGGGTTGAGTTTGCATTCTCAGCTACATTTAGTCGTTTACTAGAAATTTCCTGAAGCAAACTTTGGATTGTTCTGTAGAATTTAACTATTAAACATGAGCTTTCACACAAATACAGTTCCACAACATTACATAATAGTTTTAGTCTATTTTTTAAATCCAATCAGCCCAGGGGCACCTGGGACAGCCCCGAGCCTCAGCCCAGGCAGGGTTATCCTAGAGTGGGGACCCCTTCATTGGGGGGTCCCCACTCCCCCAGGGTCGCTGCCTGGGTTGACCGATCAGGGGGTAAATGCTTCATCCGGTGGAACTTTGGTAAAAAGTTTCCCCTGGCTGTGTCATTACCCTGCTGGCTGGTTGGGCCCGGTGCTGGTTCTCAAAATACGAAAGACCCCTGGTAATTTTGTCCCCAATATTTTGGGAACCAGGACCAGCCCTTGAGCTTGGTGCTGGTTTTAAAAATTCCAGGGATCCCTTACTTGTTTAGCCAATACATTTTTTAAACCAGGCACAAATACAATCAAATACACCATTGACCAAACTCGCAAGTACTTCCATAGAACTTTACCAACCCACTATGCACTACCCAGGGAGCAGCCTTTGCTGTGTGTATGTCAGTCAAATAGAAATAAAATGGCATGGGGTTCCCCTCTGGTACTATTACTGGCAATACAGTAAACAATTGTGTAGTGAACCTTGCATTTCCAGGTAAAGCCACAACTGGGGACACACTTGACAGGGTCCACCGGCCAATTTATTCATGCTCCACAACTTATCAGCCAAGAGAATTCTTGGAAAGTGGGGATCCCCTCAATAAAAGAGGTCCCCCTCCCAAATTTTTTAGGCCTGGTGCTTAGTCTTGGGATATTTCCAGCACCCCGGTAATGAGCACTAAAAGTAAGATTTAACCGTACCGTATAAGGGGAAATGCAGATCATAGTAAGCCTCTACCAAATCAAAAGTACCAGCATGCAGGGAATTATGGGCCAACTAATATCTCTAGTACCACTGTACAAGAAATATTCCAATAAACAGAACACATACAGATGGAGCCAGCGTTGTCTTTGCAGGGGATGGCGGCCGCCATCCCCCGCCAGCCGCCATCTGCTCTGCAAAAGGGGATGCACGCGCACTAGATGTGCGCATTCCCTTCCCCCGTGTCCCCGTTGGCTTGCCGGCGATCACCCGGGGTCCCCGCCACCTCCCCTAACCCTGTCCAGAGGTGGACAGGGAGACGGACAGGGTTCCCCTCGCCCCGCCGCCCAGAAACTGAGACGCGCGTGCGCTTGAGACGCACGCCGTCTCAGTCAGATGGAGCGCCAGGCTGCTGGCGGATCGCCAGCGGAGACAGTCTGGCGATTCACCAGCAAGAGGGAGCCCGGCTCCATCTGTATATACACCAAAGATATTAACATTTTAATATATTTACTTACATATACTCATCTTGTCTATGTCACTGTGTGAGCCTATTCTAAGGTAGAATCAGCTACATGGATAATAAATCCCCTATGAGCCCATTGCAGCAGTATACAATGTATGTGATTTAAACTGGTCCGTTTCTCTACAAGTCCCAGCATTCTGCTCTGCATAAATCCCCTATGAGCCCATTGCAGCAGTATACAATGTATGTGATTTAAACTGGTCCGTTTCTCTACAAGTCCCAGCATTCTGCTCTGCATAAATCCCCTATGAGCCCATTGCAGCAGTATACAATGTATGTGATTTAAACTGGTCCGTTTCTCTACAAGTCCCAGCATTCTGCTCTGCATAAATCCCCTAGGAGCCCATTGCAGCAGTATACAATGTATGTGATTTAAACCAGTGGCGTAACTATAAATTTTGCTCCCCCCAGCCAAAAATAATTGGAGCGCCCCCCCCCACCTGAGTGCCAAAAACAGGGAAATTTAACAAATGAAATAAAAAATGAAATATAGATATCTATACATTTGAAAAAATGACACCTGGGTTTTGCATAGTTAATGGGATATACACACACACTTTGTGTGACACTCACCCCCTCTTAAACACCCGTTATGCTCCATGCTAGTGTGCTACAGGCTCCAGAGAGTCCACCCTGTAAGAAAATTCTCAGAAGTCACGCTGGAAGTAAGGGACAGTCTGCAAACTACTTGCCGCTATACAAGTGTAATCAAGAGTGTATGAATACACTTGTAAAGTGGAAAATAGTTTACAGACTATCCCTTAATCCAGTGTGTGACTGTGACTGTGTGAGCTCTAGCAGACCTGAGAGGACTCGGGAGGACGGGACTGCATACAGAAGAAATAAATCAGTGCAGCTCCGTGACCCCAGTGCCCTCTCTTATCCTGCACAGCAGCAGAGAACTGAAGGCAAGTCAGGGAGAGCACCCCGCAGACCCCCGGCTCCTCCAAGCCACTGTGGGGGTTGCTGTATGCTAATTACGCCACTGGTCCGTTTCTCTACAAGTCCCAGCATTCTGCTCTGCATAAATCCCCTAGGAGCCCATTGCAGCAGTATACAATGTATGTGATTTAAACTGGTCCGTTTCTCTACAAGTCCCAGCATTCTGCTCTGCATAAATCCCCTATGAGCCCATTGCAGCAGTATACAATGTATGTGATTTAAACTGGTATATAAAACACTATAACTGATAATCTGTATTTTTGCCCTTTGCATAAGAAATGCTGTATTATTAATGTGTTTCTAGTCTTTATAGTGGGTGTGGTATGACTCACCGACGGTCGGGATCCCGACAGTCATTATCCCAACGTCGGGATCCTGACTGCCTGGCCTCAGACAGCGTGGCCAGCGCAACAAAGCCCCTTGCGGGCACGGTGGCGAGCTACGCTGGCCACCTATTCTATTCTCCCTCTATGGGGGTCGTGGACCCCCACGAGGGAAAATAGCCGCCGGCCGTCGGGAACCCGGCCGTCGGTGTTTTAACAGTCGGGATCCCGTGGCTGATGTGCCTCCTGTCCCCCTCCTGTCCAGGGGGAGGGGGGGTTTTGATGAGCCCTCCTCACCGAGTGCTGGGTCCCGCTTGCCTGTGTGTGTGCCGGGCCCTCCCATCCATGGAGGGATCTACATGTGAACTTCCCACTTCCGGTGGGGGGTCCCCGGGTCGGTGATGCCGTCGGGGGATGGTCCCGGGGTTGCAGCGCTGCGATCCTCCAGCTGGATGCCGATGCACTCGGCGCTCACTGGTAGACACAGCAGCCTCCTCTCTCCTTCAGCCCGGCCTCTGGGTGTCATACAGGGGCCCCCGTGGCTGATGTGCCTCCTGTCCCCCTCCTGTCCGGGGGGAGGGGGGTTTTGATGAGCCCTCCTCACCGAGTGCTGGGTCCCGCTTTCCTGTGTGTGTGCCGGGCCCTCCCATCCATGGAGGGATCTACATGTGAACTTCCACCTCTGGTGGGGAGTCCCTGGGTCGGTGATGCCGCCGGGGGATGGTGCCGGGGTTGCAGCGCTGCGATCCTCCGGCTGGATGCCAATGCACTCGGTGCTCACCGGCAGACACAGCAGCCTCCTCTCTCCTTCAGCCGGGATCAGTCGGGTCGCCGCAGCAGCAGCCTCCGCTCCCTCCCCCTGCCTCTTCTCCGCCACTCCACACGCCCTCTCTTCTGCTCCGGAGGCCGGGGATAGTGGAGCTCCATGGATGGGGGATCGGAGCTACAAGTGCATGCGACCATCCCCGGCCTCCACCGGAAGTATAATGGCATACTTACCAAACTTCAACCATCCTATAATCTCCCTGACACTCACCACTCTGTACACATTGCCTTTTCCATTATTCACTCCCCTCTTCTAAACACTCATGAGCTCTTTACTTACTTCTCTACTTATACTTTTACATCCACTTCCCATCACCAATACAAAAAACTGCAAACATCCACCTATATCTATCTCTCCTTTCTAATCTTATTAGCTGGTGACATATCACCAAACCCAGGCCCCAACCACCTGACCCACCCAGATTTAATTGCTTCTAAGCCTAGCAATTCAGCTAACCTCATAAATATCACATGCCTCCCACCACACACCAAACAACTTAAATGTGCCCTATTGAATGCACGCTCTGTTTGCAATAAATTAACAACCATCCATGACCTCTTCATCTCTCACAACTTCAACCTGATGGCAATTACAGAAACCTGGCTCACACAATCAGACACGGCCTCGCCTGCAGCACTGTCACATGGTGGTTTCCACTTTACTCACACCTCCAGGCCTGGTAACTGTAAAGGAGGTGGAGTAAGTATATTACTGTCACAAGCCTTCACATACTCAGTTCTCGCACCAGTTCCTTCACTCACATTTACATCATTTGAAGTACACTCCATTAGGGTTTTTTCCCCTTTCTCTCTGCGTGTTGCTGCTATCTATCGCCCACCTGGGCTTCCCAAATCTAAATTTCTGGAAGATTTCTCTGCCTGGCTCCCCCATTTCTTATCCTCTGACATCTCCACTATCATCCTGGGTGACTTCAACATTGCTATTGACAGTCCACCATCTCTGCATGCCTCCAAACTCCTCTCTCTAACCTCCACTCTTGGCCTCTCCCAGTGGTCCGACGACGCTACTCATGAGGAAGGCAACTGCCTTGACCTCGTTTTCACCAGGCTGTGCTCAGTCTCGGATTTTACTAACACTCCCTTCCCTCTCTCTGATCACAATCTCATTACCCTCTCACTCTCCTCCATTACCTCAAGCTCACTGACACAGAAATCATGCAAGCCTACTCTAACCCGCAGAAATACTAATGCTATTAATTTTCCACAACTTTCCACCTCCCTGCAGCAACAGTTCTCACTAATTTCTACATTTACCTCTCCTGACTCTGCTGTTTCCCACCTCTACCAGACTCTTGAAACAGCCCTTGATGAAGTGGCTCAAGCTAACCATTATACCCCACGTAGGCTTAGATGCCAACCGTGGCACTCCAACTTTACGTGACTGATTTCGTAGTTGTGTTGAACGCCAATGGCGTAAATCTCGTAATATTACTGATTTCCTCACATTTCAGACTAGCTACCACTCCTACTGCAATGCTTTGGACACGGCCAAACAAACATACTACCAATCTCTCATCTCTTCTCATGCCACCAACCCTAAGCGACTTTTTAACACATTTAAGTCTCTTCTTTACCCTCCCCCTCCCCCCCGCCGGCTACCATCAGTGTACAAGAACTTGCCTCCTACTTTAAGGACAAGATTGATAACATCCAAGATAAAATGGTATGCTCCACAATCTCTAACCCTCTTTCTGCCACACCTGAACCCTCTGGCACTTTCTCTACGTTTGAGCCCACAAATGAAAAGGAAGTATCCGCACTCTTCTCATCCTCCTACTCTACTACCTCTCCTCTTGATCCTATACCTGCACAAGTCATTAAAAATCTATCTCCTGTGCTTATTCCAACCTTAACTAAAATCTGCAATCTCTCTCTTGCTACTAGTACTTTTCCGTCTCTGCTCAAACATGCAGTGATTCCTCCCATTCTGAAAACACACAATTCTGACCCTAACTCTCTCTCTAACTATCGTCCTATCTCTCAGCTCCCATGCCTCTCCAAGCTACTCGAGAGACTTGTCTACTCTCGCCTTACAAACTTTCTTAACTCCAACACCCTATTAGACCCGCTTCAGTCAGGCTTTCGCTCTCAACACTCCACTGAGACAGCACCGACTAAAGTGGTGAATGATCTGGTAACAGCTAAGTCTAAAGGCCATTACTCACTGCTTATTCTTCTAGATCTTTCGGCTGCATTTGACACTGTGGATCACACTCTCCTTTTACAAACACTACACTCCCTAGGTCTTAATGATACAGCCCTTTCCTGGTTCACATCTTGCCTATCTGATCGCTCTTTCACTGTTCGCTTCTCTGACTCTACTTCCTTTTCACTACCTCTGTCAGTCGGAGTTCCGCAAGGCTCAGTCTTAGGTCCTCTGCTTTTCTCAATCTATACCTCCTCGCTTGGCAAACTATTCAGCTCTTTCGGATTTCAGTATCACTTATATGCGGATGATACTCAAATCTATCTATCAACCCCAGAGTTGTCACCAGTGGTTTTGGGCCGAGTCTCTGAATGTCTCTCTGCCATCTCATTTTGGATGTCTTCTCGCCAACTCAAACTCAATATTTCCAAAACTGAATTACTTATATTCCCGCCAACTAAGAACAGTTACCATCCTGATATCTCCATCACTGTTGTCAACTCGACAATCTACCCTACCCCACAAGCTCATTGCTTAGGGGTCACCCTCAACTCTGACCTGTCCTTTGTTCCCCACATTCAATCTGTCTCCAAATCATGTTACATGCATCTAAAAAACATATCCAAAATATGACCGTATCTCACACAAGACACTACTAAATCTCTTATCCATGCACTCATTATATCCCGCATTGATTATTGCAATAGTCTCCTAAATGGTCTTCCCAAGAACAGACTCTCACCACTGCAATCCATTTTAAATGCTGCTGCTAGGCTGATCTTCCTTGCAAGACGCTCATCGTCTGCTGATCCGCTCTGCCAGTCCCTCCATTGGTTGCCTGTATATTACCGTATTCAATATAAAACACTTCTACTTGCATATAATGCTATTAACCATTCTGCACCAGCATATATCTCTGCAATTATCACAAAATATCTCCCATCTCGACCACTCCGCTCTGCACAAGATTTGCGTCTCTCATCTGAGCGGATCACTAGCTCCCATTCACTATTACAGGACTTTCATCGGGCTGCTCCCATCCTATGGAATGCCCTTCCACACACAATAAGACTCTCCACTAGCCTCCAAACTTTCAAGCGTTCCCTGAAAACTCACCTCTTCAGGCAAGCCTATCATATTTAAATTCTACGCGCATAACCCTCTGAGGCACTTATGTATTATATAGCTTCCCTTCTGGACTTGTAACTTGTTGGGACTGCTATGCTATTACTGATGCCTGTCCTTGTGTTTCCCTCCTATATACCTAATAGATTGTAAGCTTGCAGCAGGGCCCTCTAACCTCCAAGTCTGTCTGTTACCCAGTTTGTTTTATCACTGTCTACTATTGTAGACGGAATCTGCTGCTCTATATAAGAAACTGCAAATAAATAAATAAATAATAAAAAGAGTACATGTACCTACTCATCTTACCTTTGGTGCAGGCCAGGTCTCTTCTGCAGTAGCATCCAAGTGGTTAAAAAAACCTAAAACATTATTCATCCAAACCAGCCACACAATGCCTCACTATATATATGTGATGTATAGTACAGTATATCACTTGTAGTGTCACCAGCCAATCAGCAACTGTTACCAATGTAACAGCATGATGATGGACTCTGAGTGGCCTGTCTGTCATTCAACAGCAGCCTGACACCTGGGGGATGGTAGGATAGGTAGTGTTCGTCCCTGGCCAGCAGTGCTAGTGATGTTTAAAAGAAGGGGGAGGGGGGTTGGCAGGCTGGTATTCAGTCATTAGGGTCTAGGTCGACAGTCCAAAGGTTGACAACTATTGGTCGACAGTCAAAAGGTCAACATGGTCAAAAGACATAGACACCACAAAAAAACATCCTTTGTAAACTCTTTTCATGCCGACTTTTTGAATGTCAAACCTTTGACCATGTCGACCTTTTGACGATGGTGACCTTTTTACCATGTCAACCTTTTGACTGTCAACCAATAGTTGTCAACCTTTTGACTTTCTACATGTATTTTTAATATACCATAACCTGACAGGCTTACATGCAGCACCTCTGCCCCACCTTGGATGCATGTTGGTTTCCTGGTGAACCTCTTACTTATTTAGGGCACCTTCACCCCTGTTAGCATCTACATTGCGACTGGCAAGGGCAATATAACAAGTAGGGAGGCTAATAGGGCCTACACACAGTTTGAAGGGAGCAGTGTTGAGCAATCTAGTTAAGAAAAGATCACTTAGCACAGAACGCTCAGCACACAGCACTGCAGCCCCCCCCCCCACACACACACACACACACACACACACACACCTGGCAATAACCAGCTCCAGGCTCATTAAGCCTAGTCCTGGTTGCAGAAATAAAGGGGGGAAAAGTTGGGGTCTCCTGTATTTCTATAACCAGTACCAGGCTCCTCGGTCAGTTCTGGCTACCAAAATATGGGGACAAAACGAGTAGTGGTCCCCTGTATTTTGTAGACCAGCACTGGGCCCAAATGGCCAGCAGGCTAATTCCATAGCCAGAGGGAACACTTTTTAATACATGTTCCCCTGGCCAAAAGCATTAACCCATGCAAACATAACATAACCCATGTTAAACATAACTTCCACTTGCGGCTCCTCCGTGTGGTGTCGGGACTGCCATTTTTTTTTATGCCTACTTTGGACTGAGGACACGGTCTACACTGGAGAACATGGTGATTTTAATTTCCTTTCACAGGAACCCTATGGATTCTACAAGACAAGTGGACTGGTCTATGGGGGACCCTATAGGTAAGTACATAGGGATGATTGCAGTGTGTGTTAAACTTTTATTTTTCATAGTGTCTGTGTCATTTATTTGGCTATTGGTTATGTTGTAGAACTACAAGACCTATTGGTCACATAGGAACCTCTTTATTAGGGAGGGTACCTATTTATTAGGGACTCCCCAAACCCCCAGGGTCCTGACCTAGGTTGACCAGCCACAGGTTAATGTTTTGGCATTAGCCTGCTGCCTGTTTGGGCCCAGTGCTGGTTTACAAAATGCTTGTTTTGTCCCCTATATTTTTGGAACCAGGACTGGCTTATGAGCCTGTTGCTGGTTATAGAAATACAGTGGGACTCCATTTTTTCCCCCCTGTATTTTTGCAAACAGGACCAGGCTCCATGAGCCCAGGGCTGGTTATAGCTGGGTGGGGGGACCGCATGCCGTTTTTCTCCCATTATTTATTTATTTATTTAATTTTTTACACAGGGCCTCATCGCACGTATCTGAGTGATTCATGTGATGCTTCCACATTGTACGTATTTGACAGCCGTTAAATATGGCTGACAAATACCAACAGCTACAACATTGCAAAATATGAATCTGGAGTATACGGCAGCTTAGTAAATTTGCCATACTGTATACTCCATTCATATTTTCAGATGATTACGGCCGATCCCCATCGTATACATTCGTACCATGGATCGGCCGTAAACGGCGGTCTTAGTAAATTTCCCCCTATTTCTATGATCTTCCACCGTACTATAGAGTAAAAGCTAAATAAATTCCCAGAACCAGTTTGGAATAGATTAGCATGAGTAAAGGAGATATAATGTAAATATTTGGTGCAGTTATCTAAAATTGGTTTATCAACAAATATCAGTACGTAAGTGTAATTCTCAAACCACAAGAAAATGCTGATCACACTCTGCATTTAATTTAGTTTGAAGACAAATATTTGCTTGCCTAGATAGAAATGAGAAATAAAGAAACTAAGGGACTTCTGGTAAGCTCCCAGTTGGACAGACTTCATTAGAAAGTGGCCAAAATACGGGACAGGTTCCCACTGTTCTGTATGTGTGGGGTCCCCAGATTTTGGGGTAATTTAGGTAATTATGAACCAACCACATTCTAGGTTTAATTTCTCTATTGTATTCTAGAAAATGACAGACGGAATCTAATTGCTTACTATGGGCAATGTCACCACTTTTCACTTTTAGAAGCTTTAGTAAATTTATTCCAAAATGTGTCACTTTAAGGTGCAGCTTACTGCCACTATGGAGTCACTTCCTGCATTAACTTCAGCTTCACATATTCTCATAAAATAAAGCTTGTGTCAGTGGCATAGCATTGGTGCTGCATACTTTGCGGTGGCTTGGGGAACCCAGCACAGATGGAGTCTCTGGAGTGTGCTGGAAATACACTAGCTGCTGCAGGAGGGAGTGACACAGTGGCATGTGTCATTGCCATAATTCACTGGTATTTCAGGGGAGGGGCAATGCCACAAAGTGTCTGCCCCTATTCCCCCTAAAGATACCAGTGGCTGTGCTCAGAGTCCTTTAATTACTAGGTGTTTTTGTCTCTATCTCTCTCTCTCTCTCTCTCTCTGCCCCCCCCCTCTTTCTGACTCTCTCTCTGCCCCCCTTTTCTCTTTCTCTCTGTCTCGCTCTGCCCCCTCTATCTTTGTATCCCTCTGGCCTCCCGCCTCTCTACCCTCTTTCTTCCTTTCCTCCATCTCTACCGCCACACCCTCACTCTCTCTCCAACTTTGTCTCCTCTTTCTCTCCCTCTCTCCACATCCCAACCCACGCCCACCCTCTCTTCACCTCTGTATCTCTCTGACTCCCCACATCTCTCTCTCTCTTTCTATCTCTGGTACTTGTGTATTATTACGGCGCCCCCGATTTCCATCGCAGGCCATTGTACAACCAAAAATCGCGTCGCATCGCATGCGATATGATCGCATGCGATGCGACCGATTTTAAGTCAAACATGCACCCAGATGCCTAATTCCTATGTTAAATGCCCCCCAGATCCGATTTTAGATTGTACACCCACCCTAATGGGTAATGGCTATGTTAAATGCCCCCCCCCCATTGTTAACGCCACCCCACTATCAACGCGCATAACTTCACAATTATTACGCGTCCGTTCGCCACGCTTCGGGCTCGGTGGCTTGCTGCGCACGCCACACTATATAAAATCAACTCCACGCCGACGTGGATAGTGGGGTATGAAAAGGTCGGAGGACGCTTACCGCCGGCCCTCACAGGCTTGCTGCGCTCGCCACGCCTCGGGTTGGCGTTGATAGTGGGGTGGTGTTAACAATGGGGGGGGGGCATTTAACATACTTATTACCCATCAGGGTGGGGATACAATAAAAAAAAAAAAAAAAAAAAAAAAAAAATCGGGTCTGGCTGGGCATTTAACATTGAAATCGCGTCGCATCGCATGCCATTATAATGGCATGCGATGCGACACGATATTAAAATTGTACACTCTTCCCGGGAAAAGCATCAAATCGGTCCCATCGCATGCCATCACATACCTTAATTAGTGGTATGCGATGCGATGGGCGCCGTGATAATACACAAGTACCCACCCCCCTTTGGGGGAGATTCTCTAAGCGAAGAATGTGGTAAAAACCCCGTTATAGGGTTTTTACCGCATTTTGGGATGCTGTAAGCATCCCCCGCCGGGTTGCTGCGGCATCGCCAGAGAAATCTGGCGATGCCCCATAGAAGCCAATGGGCTTCGACCACATCCCATCGCCGCCCTGCAACGACCACCCGCCGCCCCGCACGGACCCCCGCATCGCCCCCTCACCTGTGTCCGGGCAGCACAGAGCTGTGCTGCCCGGACCTGTGACCTCCTCCCTGCACTTATCCTCTTCCGGGTGCAGGGAGGAGGAGAGCCCGGCGCAGCAGCGCCGGGTGTGTGAGGGAAGGGGGAGCCGCTGGGACCCGGTGACTCTCACCACAAAGGACAGCTCTTAACGCAAGAGCTGTCCTTTGCTATAATTATCGCATATGTTAGAACATATGCGATAATTATAAATGCGGAGAGGCGAAGGGGGGCGGAGATTCTTAGAGAATCTCCCCCTCTATCTCTGTGTTTCCCTTTGGTTTGCCTCTTTTTCTCTCTCCTGGGCTCTATTTATTGCTTTATTCATTCTATTTCAGGCACAGTCTCTCTCTTTCTCCTTGCAACTGCGCTTTGCTTTCTATCTCTTTGATGCTGCCTCTCTCTTGCCCTGACTCTCCCTCTCTCCCCTCATTCTCGATTCCCCATTTCACTCTATTTACCTCTCTTTCTTACTCCTCTCTCTCTCTGTCTCCTGCTAACATCCTCTTGGACTGTCAATCCCCTAACTCTCTTGCTTGCGCTCCTAAGGGGCATTTATAGTGACAGTAGGGGGAGAGGCTTTCAATATTTGTTATGGGGCCCATGAAGTTCTTGTTACAACCCTGGCAAAAGAGAATGTAAACCCTGGCAATAATCATGTAACCCTGGCAAAATATATGTTGGTAAAACAAATATAATTCCTGTTGGGGGGGATGCCAGAGACTTTTTTGGGGGCTGGGGAGTGCAACATTTCTAGCTACTGTACACTACTGTTTTGTGTTACAGTTGCTTCATTTCTATTTTTCATAATTAATCATGGTGATGATCATAAAATAGTTAATTGTACATTCTGTATTTTTGTATGTGTTGGCATATGGAAGTGTATTCATGTACATAGCCTACACTCAGCAATGTGGGCATCCTGTGCCCTACTCCAATCCTTTCATGCTGCAAAACTACTGTAAAAGCATAAGAAACATGCTGTAGATACAAAAGTTGATATTTTCAAAAAATAAAGCTACAACATAACAATTTAAAGTTGTTTTTCTTACAGATTTGTTAATAAATCAATACTTCACTGTTATGTTTTTCTCTTGATCTTCTCAACGTTCATGTAATATAAGCATTAGAAACCCTTAGACAGCAGTTACAATAAAGTAATAGTTTTACCTTTTTTAAATTGCGATGACCAATGAAGCTGAAGAGTAGACAAAAGGAAAACGCTATGATCAAATAATATTTATATTTTAGTACGAAGTTCATTTTGCCTGCAGGAAAGACAGAGATAAAGTAATTCGATTTTAGTATCTCTGGAGAGGAAGGAATGAGATTTTAAGTATCTCTGCATACTAATAAACATAGTTTTCGCAAAACAAATTAATTATTTTTTGTAAAATATAATATAAATTTCAGAATCACACTCACCACACTGCTGTTTACAGTTATCAATAAAGTTCAGAACTGAACAAAGTACAGAACAGGTAGGGAACCTGTTTAGTTCAGATGCTAGACTGGTTTGACTGGTTGGAAAAAGAAAATGCACTCTAAAAGCCAGTATTTCACAAACTTGGTGTCACGCCTGTGGTCAGATACTGACTGGAGGTAATTACAGGCATAGCCAACTGGCTGGTACTGGAATCATGGAGCTTTCATGAGGGAACTGTGCATTCCAGAGATACCCCAGACAGTAGCTTAGTCGTGACCATGGAAGTAAAAAATAGTCTTTATTGACCACACAGGTGTGGCAGGTATTCACAGATAGTAGAATATACGGTACTTGTGTTTTATCACGGCGCCGCCTTGCGCTAAGATGTCAGCGTAGTCCAACGGCAGCCTAGTGCAGTCAGCGTAGTGTCCCTCCAGGCAGCGTAGTCACTGTAATGTCCAGAGAGCTGTGAGCTGCAGCTCTGTACCTGGCAAGTATCTGAGTGATTCATGTGATGCTTCCGCATTGTACGTATTTGACAGCCGTTAAATATTGCTGACAAATACCAACAGCTACAACATTGCAAAATATGAATCTGGAGTATACGGCAGCTTAGTAAATTTGCCATACTGTATACTCCATTCATATTTTCAGACGATTACGGCCAATCCCCATCGTATACATTCGTACCATGGATCGGCCGTAAACGGCGGTCTTAGTAAATTTCCCCCTATTTCTATGATCTTCCACCGTACTATAGAGTAAAAGCTAAATAAATTCCCAGAACCAGTTTGGAATAGATTAGCATGAGTAAAGGAGATATAATGTAAATATTTGGTGCAGTTATCTGAAATTGGTTTATCAACAAATATCAGTACGTAAGTGTCATTTTCAAACCACAAGCAAATGCTGATCACACTGATAGAAATGAGAAAGAAAGAAACTAAGGAGTACATTTACTAAAGCTTCTAAAAGTAAAAAGTAATGATGTTGCCAATAGCAACCAGTCCATACTTACCTACTAAAATATTTTCCTCCTTGGGCATCTAACAGAGAAGAAGGTGGGAGGCGATTGGGGAGGTCCGGGCTAATGGGGATATTAAGGCCTGTCCCTCTTGAGGAAAATGGCCAGACTTCTGGTAAGCTCCCAGTTGGACAGACTTCACTAGAAAGTGGCCAGAATATGGGACGGGTTCCCGCTGTTCTGTATGTGTGGGGGTCTCCTGTTTTTGGGGTAATTTAGGTAATTATGAACCAACCACATTCTAGGTATAATTTCTCTATTGTATTCTAGAAAATTACAGACAGAATCTAATTGCTTGCTATGGGCAATGTCACCACATTTCATTTTTAGAAGCTTTAGTAAATTTATTCCAAAATGTGTCACTTTAAGGTGCAGCATACTGCCACTATGGAGTCACTTCCTGCATTAACTTCAGCTTCACATATTCTCATAAAATACAGCTTGTGTCAATGGCATAGCATTGGTGCTGCATACTTTGCGGTGGCTTGGGGAACCCAGGACAGATGGAGTCTCTGGAGTGTGCTGGAAATACACTTTCTGCTGCAGGAGGGAGTAACACGGTGGCATGTGTCATTGCCATAATTCACTGGTATTTCAGGGGAGGGGCAATGCCACAAAGTGTCTGCCCCAATTCCCCCTTAAGATACCAGTGGCTGTGCTCAGAGTCCTTTAATTACTAGGTGTTTTTGTCTCTCTCTGGCTCCGCCCCCCTCTTTCTGACTCTCTCTCTCTCTCTCTCTCTCTGTCCCCCATTTCTCTTTCTCTCTGTCTCGCTCTGCCCCCTCTCTCTTCCCTCTTTCTCCCTCTCCTCCATCTCTACCTCCACACCCTCACTCTCTTTCTCTCAGCATCCCAAGCCTCGCCCACCCTCTCTTCACCTCTCTATCTCTCTGACTCCCCCCAAATCTGTCTCTTTCTATCTATCTATCTATCTGTTTCCCTTTTTCTTGCCTCTTTTTCTCTCCCCTGGGCTGACTCTCCCTCTCTCCCCTCATTCTCGATCCCCCATTTCACTCTATTTACCTCTCTTTCTTACTCTTATTCAGGGTTGCCGACTCTCCCGGAATGGCCGGGAGTCTCCCGAAAATCGGGACCCCCTCCGGCCCCCTGGAAGGGTGGGCAACCCTCCCGGATTCAGGGGGGTCTCAGAGGAGGGGGTGGAGCTAAAATGACACAATTGCATCATTTTAGCCCCGCCCCCTCCACGGAGATCCGTGAATTCGGCAGTTTGCCATCATGGGGGCGGGGCTTAGTGGTGTCACACTTAAGCCCCGCCCCCTGAGCGGCTGCTGGAACTCTCCTCTCCGGGCTTCTCCAGGAGAGGAGAATTATAAAGTCGGCAACCCTCCTCTTATTTTTTGGGGCTGGGGAGTGCAACATTTCTAGCTACTGTACACTACTGTTTTGTGTTACAGTTGCTTCATTTCTATTTTTCATAATTAATCATGGTGATGATCATAAAATACTCAATTGTACATTCTGTATTTTTGTATGTGATGACATAAGGAAGTGTATTCATGTACATAGCCTACACTCAGCAATGTGGGCATCCTGTGCCCTACTCCAATCCTTTCATGCTGCAAAACTACTGTAAAAGCATAAGACACATGTTGTAGATACAAAAGTTTATATTTTCAAAAAATAAAGCTACAACATAACAAATTTAAAGTTGTTTTTCTAACAGATTTGTTAATAAATCAATACTCCACTATTATGTTTTTTCTTTTGATCTTCTCAACGTTCATGTAATATAAGCATTAGAAACCCTTAGACAACAGTTACAAAAAAGTAATAGTTTTACATTTTTTAAATTGCGATGACCAATGAAGCTGAAGAGTAGACAAAAGGAAAACACTATGATCAAATAATATTTATATTTTAGTACGAAGTTCATTTTTGCCTGCAGACAGAGATAAAGTAATTCGATTTTAGTATCTCTGGAGAGGAAGGGATGAGATTGTAAGTATCTCTGCATACTATTAAACGGATTCGGTATGAAATCCCGATGGTCAAAATCCCTAAAGGGTCAAAATCCCAAATGGGTCATAATACCGATAAGGACAAAATACAGACAAGGACAAAATCCCGATATTTAAAATCCCGACATGGTCAAAATACAGACATATAGAATGTGCAGGTGAAACTGTCAACATGACTTTGGGTCGACAGGTCGCGAGGTCGACATGGGTTTTTTCACTGTTTTTTTTACCCGAATGTCGACATGGACACAGTTGGAGGTGAACCGCAGCCCCTCGCATCACTCTCTTCGCTCGCAATGCTTCGGGCACACTATTATATTCTCCCACCACGCCCTTGTGGATGGTAGGGCATGAAATACTGCCTGTCGGCACATGTAGGGTCAAAAAACAGTGAAAAAACCCATGTCGACCTTGCGGCCTGTCGACCCAAAGTCATGTTAACAGTTTCACCTGCACATTCTATATGTCGGTATTTTGACCTTGTCAGGATTTTAAATGTCGGTATTTTGTCCTTGTCGGTATTTTAAATGTCGGGATTTTGTCCTTGTCGGTATTATGACCCATTCAGGATTTTGACCCTGTCTGGATTTTGACTGCATCCCCTAATAAACATAGTTTTCACAAAACAAATAAATTCTTTTTTGTAAAATATAATATTAATTTCAGAATCACACTCACCACACTGCTGTTTTGGTACTTATGTAGTATCTGGGTTGCCGATTTTTTGATTGTATGCCTTAAGTTAAGGCATACAATCAGATGCGATGCGATGCGATGCGATGACCCGATTTTTCCATAGGATTCAATGTTAAAATGGACTGAGTCCATTTTAACATGGAATTCAATGGGAAAAAGGGGTCCTTTTCATACCCCTACTATCCAAGTGGGCATGGAGTTGGATATAAACCTGTGGCGAGCGTAGCGAGCCACCGAGCCCGAAGCGTGGCGAGCGAAGCGAGCCCCGCGAGGGGACGGTATTCTGTGTCCGCTCGCCACGCTTCGGGCTCGGTGGCTCGCTACGCTCGCCACAGGTTTATATCCAACTCCATGCCCACTTGGATAGTAGGGGTATGAAAAGGACCCCTTTTCCCATTGAATTCTATGTTAAAATGGACTCAGTCCATTTTAACATTGAATCCTATGGAAAAATCGGGTCCATCGCATCGCATCGCATCGCATGCGATATGGTCGGGTGCGATGCGATGCGATGGACCCGATTTCAAAATCGGCAGCCCAGTTACTACATAAGTACCGCTGTTTTCAGTTATCAAAAAAGTTTACAACTGAACAAAGTACAGAACAAGTAGGGAACCTACTGTATTTAGTTCATATGTTAGACTGGTTTGACTGGTTGGAAAAAGAAAATGCACTCTAAAAGCCAGTATTTCACAAACTTGGTGTCACGCCTGTGGTCAGATACTGACTGGAGGTAATCACAGGCGTAGGGACTGGCTGGTACTGGAATCATGGAGCTTTGATGAGGGAACTGTGCATACCAGAGATACGCAAAACTGAGGGGGTTTGCAGGTGCACTAAGCAATCATTACTGCTAACATATATTCCTTTTATAATTCATTTCTGAGGATGTTAGCATACATTTGGCCAAATATATCTACCTGCTCACCACGTTAAGGTCTCCTCAATAGAGCAGGTCCCTAGCACTATGGGGTTCATGCCTGGGGTGCAGGGCACCCCCAAGACAGCCCAGCAAAACCACCCCAGGGCATCACATAAATAAAATATAGCGTGAAGTGTAATGGAGTGTAAGGTGTCATAGAATGTAGGGTATGTGTAAGCAACTAATAGTGATAAAGGGTGTGTCAAAAAAGAAAAAAAATGTGAAAGAATACATATAAAAAAAGACATACATAGAAAAATGATATGTTTATGTGAGACTATGTGTAAAGTAGTGATGCCCTGGAGTGGTCCAGCCAGACAAGCTCAAGGGGACCCCGCACCCAGACAACTACCCCAAGAAAACTGACATTTATAGATTATTAGGACTTACTTGGAATTATGCCTTCATCACAGTTGTGCAGTCATTGCTAGTCACTGCTTAAAAACATTTGAGGGTGGTGGGGGAGGGGAGCTAATCTAGGCAGAAGCAATCTCAGGCTTCAGGTGTGTACGGATACACAATATAGACTATGGAAAGAGGGGGGCCCTAGACTGCACACCCTGAAATGAGAGGTGCTACAGTACCTTGCTAAGATTTTTAGTTATATGCAAAACAGAGGGAATTTGCAGGTGCACTAAGCAATCATTACTGCTAACATATATTCCTTTTATAATTATTTCTGAGGATGTTAGCATACATTTGGCCAAATATATCTACCTGCTCACCACGTTAAGGTCTCCTCAATAGAGCAGGTCCCTAGCACTATGGGGTTCATGCCTGGGGTGCAGGGCACCCCCAAGACAGCCCAGCAAAACCACCCCAGGGCATCACATAAATAAAATATAGCGTGAAGTGTAATGGAGTGTAAGGTGTCATAGAATTTAGGGTATGTGTAAGCAACTAATAGTGATAAAGGGTGTGTCAAAAAAGAAAAAATGTAAAAAAATGTGAAAGAATTAGAGATGTGCGGCGGGCACTTTTTCGGGTTTTGGTTTTGGTTTTGGATCTGGATCTCCCTTCGAGTTTTGGATCTGGATTGGTTTTGGCAAAACCACCCTTGCGGGTTTTGGTTTTGGATCTGGATTTTTTTGGAAAAATGCTAAAAATTGCTAAAATAATAGTTTTCGGCCTGTTTTTGCCCCTAAAGTGTTATTAAGCTCAATAACATTAGTTTACACTCATTTCTTGACAATTTTGATCACTTCACAGCTCACAAAATCGTTTTCATTTACTGTAGTAGGGCCATAAGGTTATCCCGAGGTAGCTGGATGACTAAGCTAGGCGACAGCAGTGGGCATCACATACATGTGGACCTTACACTTCCAACCTGGCACATGTTGGAAGCAGAGCAGCACTACAGGGGCAGACAGGGTGGCAGTTTAATAAACCCCCCCCCCAAAAAAGAGCAAAGAATACAAAGATGTGCAAGTTGAAATTGTCCTTGTAGCTGCGCTCCTCTGTTAGAACCTCCACACAAGTACCAAGAGCCCAATGTGGATTGATTTTGCAGTTTGGCATGTGCAGCCAAGGAGCAGTGGGTGTTTGGTGCAGCATTGACTGTGTCTGCAAGGTAGTATCTGATTGGATCAGTTTAATATCTAACAAGACCCCTATCTGGCGTGAGGTCACGTGGTTTGTGAAGTTACCTCCTTATCAAACTTGATCAGACTGGCTATGCGTGCGTTCCATTTCCTCCCTCACCACTTCACCACTTTACATGTGTTCCTCCCGAAGCCACGCACTTGGTCTAGTACGCTGACCATCAGCAGCTGTTGGGACTTCTTCTTCCCAAACATTTATCAATCCATCCATACTATCCCAAAAGGAGGATAAATACTCTGGATGTCACTGATGACATATATTCTTCCCCAATAGAGAAGGACCGATCTTCGTTCAAAGCTATACTAGTAGCTGCGCTCCTCTGGTAGAAGATCCAATTAAGTACCAAAACCCCTGGCTTGATTGTGCACTCTTCCTCATGTTTAGCCAAGGAGCAGTGGGCGTTTCGTGCAGCACTTATTTAGTCTGCAAGGTAGTATCTGATTAGATCAGTTTAATATCTAACAAGACCCCTATCTGGCGTGAGGTCACGTGGTTTCTGAACGCTGGGAGCATTACCAGTTGCCTCCTCATCCATCACCTAATGGGTGGAGGGGGGTGGGGTAATTGGTGGCAGGGGTGGGGTAATTGGTGGCCTCAACCTCACTAGGACCCCAGGTTAGGAGATCCCTATATAGTCTACCCTTATAGACCGCTATCTATGTAGTAGGGTCAATTAGTCTGCGACATCTGTCACACAATTCACCGCTAAGGTTAATTTGTTTGAGCTGGCTGGCTAGGTGTGTTTTCCCTTACCTCCCTCACCACTTCACCAAATCACGTGTGTTCCTCCCGAAGCCACGCACTCGGTCTAGGAATGGATGAGACCATGGATGTCCATGAGGACATATTTTCATCCATAATGGATGATGTGGAGAGAGAAACCACCCATCTCCCCACCATTCATCCATCAAAGATTTAAAAATTTAGGACGCTACAAAGAGCCAACAAATGACGCAGAAAGAGGTGCAAGAAAAAGATTTGCTGGGGCCCTGCCACCCAGCCAATGCCACCCAACTGGACAATGGATATATGTCGTCACAGTGGACACAGGATATATGTCGTCACACTGGAGACTGGATATATGTCGTCACAGTGGACACAGGATATATGTCGTCACACTGGACACTGGATATATGTCGTCACATTGGACAAAGGATATATGTCGTCACACTGGACAATGGATATTTGTCACGCTGGACACAGGATATATGCCGGCACACATTACATGTCACACTGGACACAGGATATATGTTGTGACTTGTGACACTGGACACAGGATATATTGTCGTCACACTGGCCACAGGATATATGTCGTCACACTGGACACAGGATATATGTCGTCACACTGGAGACTGGATATATGTCGTCACACTGGAGACTGGATATATGTCGTCACACTGGAGACTGGATATATGTCGTCACACTGGACACAGGTATTGAAGTACATTTATTTATATATGCAAAGTCTATCTAATTTATTTATTTCGCACGCAACCAAATAATTAAATGTCCAGATTTATAACCAATGAATATTATTTATGAATGTAAACTGATGAAACTGTATCATGGATTACAAAATATAACAATACAGGTATTTATACATAATAACGATTATTGCTCCAGCATCCTTAAATAAAGCTAACCTCAGTTATATGTGTATGCGAATTACAGTGCTGGGGGCGTGGCTATGAAGCAGCAGCCATTTTGTGATACTAAGTCTTTGTGTCCGCCATTTTAGATACTGCCACATGGCATTCAGCCATCTTATGATAACTGTCGGCCATCTTAGATTCCACTACATGGCACACAAAGGAAACCTTAACAAAAGACTAATAACTTCCGCCTGGCAATCACATATACTGACTGTATGTTCATAATTCCTTTCCACAACATTTATTCCAAATTACCTCTAGCTTGCATCATACGATACGCTCAATCCTTACAATAACTCGCACATTCAGCAAACACACTTTACCTGCAGCATACACAATTGAATATCATTTAAGCTACAATGTACTTCTCTGTACAGAACACCTAACAGGCGCTATACCATCTATGGCCTTGCTATATCATACTCACATCCCATGCCGTTACACACACACCATCTGAGCATCATGCTATACAACACACACAAAGCATTCACACGCTTCAATACAAAGAGTCTATACTTGCTCACGCATAGCCTTACACATGCGTTCAGATTCCTGCGTCCCTTTGAGAACACCTCACTGCCTTTCATACAATATAGTCCATACAATATACTACAAAACTCCTTTGCAATCAAAACTAGGACACACAAGGGCCAGTCCACACATCAATGTTAACCGATTAACTACACAAAAGCCACACTGCAGGCCTGAGCCTGAGCACATGTCTACAATTGATTCTAGGCCTACACTTTGTCCACATGTAAACGTACACAGCTATCTCTACCAATTTAAACATATCCTTGCTCACAAATCATAACAGCTACACATACCCATATGTATATCTACCGACTGCTGCTGCTATATAGCTATTGTGAACCACAATACAATCCATGAACTACAGGCTAGCTATACCTCATTCACACAGATCATTCTTAACTACAGACAGAAGCTTTCTTTGTCCAAACCATCGGTAAACATACGCTGGGCCTATGCACATGTGTTTATCTCTATGGACAACTAAAAATGGAAGTTAACTATTATATAACTCTCTAGCATAATCCAGATTACATAACCGGGGTCCTAGTACACAATTCAGTTAGATGATACATAATACTTATCAAATCCATATGTTATGGAAGGAGCCTCCCGGTGAAGCGAGCCCCATCCTCTCTGTGTCTTTCGAACAGCAAGTGGCAAAGTTTCTCTCTTGCTTAAGCAAGAGAAGTCTCGAGGGAGGGGAGAATCTATTCATTCAACAGGTTTCACTTGCCTTTGTTTACAGTATCCTATGACTGGCTTAGCTGCTTTCCAGAGAACCATTCATTCATTAGCCTACAGACACGCCCCCTGATACTGTATTTCCTGGCTGACTTACTGGTGTAAGGGAATGCTAATGACTTCATTTCTAATGCTGGTTTAAGAATATGCTACTACTAACAATATCCACTGTAATATTTCTCTGCAATGTGATATGGAATTCTAATAACTGTCATCTGACAGTTATTATAATTTCGCACATTTTGAGTCCAAACATGACATTATGTTATATCTAAAAATATGTAAATTAATATTCGATCTTTTCCTTACTTATGAGATATGAATAATATTTATCTCAGACTATATTAATTTAGTGGGCATGATTATAATTATGATTTATGGAAATTATATGCTGGGAGAAATTAGGTATTGACAGTCGCCCATTTGACAGATTATAATAACTGTCACATTAATAATGCATAATTTCCGCATTAATTTTCATAATTCATAAAATTTCAATATTTTTCATTGATAAAAAAAAGATTTTTAAAGGGTGGAACTTATGTGTATGTGTAGAAAGAAGGGGATGTATCATTTTTGCGCAATGGCTTAATCCGAGATTAATAATAAATGGGGGAGGGCATTTACTTAACGCCGGCATGTCCAGACTATGACCTCACAATAGTTGTAGGGCCACAGCCCAGACACACACGACTGAATGATACATTTGGGGAGTGTATGTGTAGTCTATGTGGGTGTAGTGTTCCTGCATAGGTGTTGTGTAACCTACCGCAGGGTGTACAGGGTTGTACAACCTTCATATGTCCTACAAAGGATGCTGGGGAAACATTGATGAACAACATAACAAAAAACAATTTAACAGAGTATTATAAAGATTTCCTGAAAGAGTGGAGAACAGTCATTTCTCCTTGGGCAGTAGGGGATTAAAAAACCTGAATAGGGTCCCAGGATAAAAAACCTTCTACGCCTTTTGGGTCATTCCTAGTGTCTCTTGACATTAAACTAAGTGCCAAAGAAAGTCTCTAGTGGGTCTTCTGCTCATCACGACGTGGGGTCGTCATTCTCTTGGTCGGCTTGTGTAGTTCGTCGGCTCTTGGGGCTTTCTAGCTGGGTTCCTGTCTAGTCATCTGTCGGTATCCAAGTCGTCATCTCGAGGACCATCATCTGTCTACAGCTGGGCTCATCTCTCCCTCTCCATTGCATCTGTAGGAAAAAGAAGTATCAATATCTTTGCATTTTCACCTATTTTCCCTACCATCCTTGGCTTCTTGTATTCCATCCGATCCACTTGTAGACTTCCGATAGTTCTGTCGTCGACTTGTTTCCCTGCAGAGACATCAACAGAAAAAAAACTTCCCAAGCGTTAGAAAAACCCATCCCGCCTCCCACATCTGCGAAGCTTCTACACTCTAGAGTGCTACAGTTTAACCCTCGCCTTACTGTCTTTTGACACTAGGTGGCGCTCTAATTTATTTAAGGGTATTTCTACCCTGTACTACCAAACCTCTTTCAGTTTAACCTCTATACCACTCCATATATTTACAAATACAGTTGTCTGAGCCAAATAATCTGTGTTCTTCTTCGGAAAAATGTGACTAGAGGAAATCTGAGATATTCAGAATATTCAATCTCTCATTTTCCTCTTCTCTGTCTAATCACTAGGGACTATCAGTTACTTGACATCTGGACCTAACACTATCAATATCTGGAGATTTATAAATCTCATTTAAAAAAACACTAATATATATATCTCGTTGTCTAGGGGATGAAACTTTTTCAATGTTAGGTCCATACGCTCTCCATGCAATTAGGAGCAATAGGGGTTTCCAAATCCAATGCGTCACATTTGACCGGGTCCAATCACAGCTCTTTCCGGCTTACTAAACAACACAAAGAAAAACAAATCATTAGACACCTTACATGACATATGTCTGATTCTGAGAACCATCAAAACAAACAATAACAATCAAACAAACAAAAGAGAGTACGTATAAACTAACTTCCATTTCTCCTTATCTCCTTACCTGATTCCTAAGAACCTGGACTGACAGTTACATCACATACAAGTCACCACTAGGTGGCTATTAACCTTTAACCACTTCCCTATATCTATGTGTTTACATACATATGTGTCATGGGAACTATATGTCATGTAATGAACAAGCATGTTTCAAAACAAATTTCCTTATACGTCATTACCCTGGTACCGAGGGCGGATCGTATGCAGTACTCCTTTGAGTAGAACATGTTATCTTGTTCTCTACCTTTCCTCGTGTTCTATACCTGTATGTCTTACCATAGTTTAAACCTTCATGTGTACGCTGTAATATTGTGTTCTATTCTTAAATCTTTAATCTACTTGCAAAAAAAAGGGGAGAAAGAAAGTTTTGGGAGTCTTGCTGGTTATCGTTCTTCTTGTGCGACATCTCTGCTTCTCTATACCTACAGCAGTTATTAACCTGGGGATGTAATTAACTTCAAATACAATTTGGCATTCTCAATTTATCTTGTTACCTTAATACTTATTACCTGAGTCAGTGTGAAACCAGTATACCTACTTCTCCAGCTGTGTCAATTTGGCATTGACTGTACCGTCTCTTACCACTTGGGGAAAAACACCATCTTCTCTGGCTGTTTGACTCCGCCTTACATTTGACTTCTCTCGTCTCGGAGTTGACAGCTGTCTTGAATATTACGTTGACACTTACTAATCCTTAACAAGGAGTTGACACAGGGTATAGGTTAGTCAGTTTCACAATTACATCAGACACTTTAGAATAACTGGTCCCATTATATATATGAATGGGGGAGTATTGCTATTCCGCATTAACAGTCTAATTGCATCTGTGTCATCACTTTTCCTATTGCCACTTCCTATACCACAGTTTTAAACAAACACTATGCCTCTTCTCACCTCGCGTTGATGAGAGCAGACATTATTTTCAATTCTTATTGTGTAATTCATCCGGTTCGAAGCTATCAACACTGGGAAATTCTAAAACTTGCTGATTCCTTTTTCATTTCTTTTGGCAAACCACTGCTCGTTCACCGTGCTCACAGCACTTGATAAAAGCAGCCAATCCTTTTGGCTGGCTTGCTTCCTTCCCTAACATGCACGTTATCACAGCGTGACCCTTTATTACCCATAATTACAGGAATAAACGTTCACAGCTTAATAGATATCGGTGGGTTATTACTTATCTGAGAGCTCCCCAAACACTCACTTCTACAGCTTCCTAGAACATCCCACAGTCAAGCAGGTGCGAAGGATACGAGGCATTGATACTCAATCACCAAGCTCTCAACTAGCAGCGAACTTCTAGTTGACCTACAAGGCGCGGCCAGTCTCTCCAGGGCACAACAAACTTGTTTTCCTGTGACCCCCAGAGACCGGAGGAGCTCAACGGAATTCGAAGTTCCGATTTTCGCTCCTGTTCCCTTCCGGTAGACCAAAATAGGTAGGTCGACGGAAGGGGCAGTAAAATGGGTACGTCGACTCGTACGTCATCGCGTATCCCCCGTGTGTCCTATTTCAACACACAATCCTTAGCGCTAAGGGCAATCCTTTCACCTTCCAGGAATTTCTACATCTGGGTACCATTCACTTTAACATTACTATCTATATTTCTGTACAGAAAATATTCCTAGGCTGGTAGCTCTCTTACTGGATGTCACACGAGTGTTCCCTTGTCTATCAATGGGAATTTAATCAATACTATTTGAATTTCTTGAATTTTGAACAATAATAAAAGAATCCTGTTTGTAACTCAACAGGAGTCTTACTCAATATGTATGAATTTATAATTATCACTCAATTAAGTATCACTACCCATCCTTGGGCACTTACCTGTACAGCGTACCTAGGCAATCACATGCGCCCGCACATGTGTCCTTTACGCAAACAGTGTCTCTATGAGCGGCAGCCGTTGACACCCATGTGTCCGAGTCCCGCCTTCTTTTGCATACTTCGCAACATATTTGCCTCCTTATATAGGCACTTCACTTCTACTTAACTTAACTATTCAAGAAATCCCAATAGCACACTCTTTCTATAACATTTGTGGTTAGCACGGATATGGCACTATGAATTTAACACCTCTTACAATACTGTAGATATCTCACATTCACAGGGGAAAACAAATGCAATTTTACTCTTAACAGGTACAAACTCCACACAGTACAATACCTCTTACCAGTTTTTCCATGCACTTATGCATTTGGGGTAACAGATCATAACAGGAAAAAAAAAAAACTTCTGTTTCTATTGTGAACTATTTAAACTGCAGTCTCTGGTGGGAGAGAAAGCAACTGAATGAACCATTCCTATTCAAATTTTGCCTTTCTAAGTGGAGTTGCTTTGTCTAAGTTTCCAGGTTAAGAATCTATTGTCTCAACACCTTAATTTACATCTAAATACCCTCTGGCTGTCCCTTTTAAAAGTTAAGAATCTTTTTCTTTGCTGTATTATATGCTTAGGAGAAAATCTGTCTTTTAGCCTGAAATAAAAAAAAGAAAAATGTTATATATCATAACTTGATAATAATTACTTTCAGTTTCAGGTTTAATACTTTAGAGTAACATTCAAATTTCATACTGCTTGGACATATGTTGATTTTAACTGTACCTGATTTTTCTATTGACTGGTATTTTATCTCTCTCTGCTTTTATCTTTCTAAAGCTAAAATACTTTAGACTCAATCCTATCAATTATGGGAATGAAAGTTTACTATTCTCATTACCATATGTTGAAAGGTATACTAAAAATAAAATAAATTTATTTAGTAGAAAATAGCATTCTTACCCAGAATTCTTTGCAACATACAATTATACATATGGCTTTCTCAGGTTGAGATGGTCTGCAGTAAAATACCTGCAATTTATGGCTATACATTATTCCCTTATAATCCGCTTCTGCTGCAATTATAAAAAAAAATGTGCATTTATTTAAAATTTTGCACTGCTTATAAAACAATTCAAATTAAAAAAAAAACAATTCAACCTGAAACAGCCCTTGCCAATCATATCTGACTATTATTTAAAAGATAAACATCAAAAGGAGATACCATCACATGAGAAAAAAAACAAATTATTAAAACATATTTACTTATAGAATCGCATCTTGGTATTTAAATATAAATAAATGTTTTTCCTTTTGTCCCAAAGTCCAAAATTAGTATCTTACAGATTATGCATATGCAGGCCCGGACTATCAGCACTAGAAAAACCCAAAACAAAACCGAAAAATTTAAAATAATTATTTCTATTTTATATGTGATCCCTCCCTTGCTGATCGGCTCAAATCTGCATAATATTGCATATCTTTAAGTATATAATATCCCGGACGAGCCCCCATCTATTGAAGTACATTTATTTATATATGCAAAGTCTATCTAATTTATTTATTTCGCACGCAACCAAATAATTAAATGTCCAGATTTATAACCAATGAATATTATTTATGAATGTAAACTGATGAAACTGTATCATGGATTACAAAATATAACAATACAGGTATTTATACATAATAACGATTATTGCTCCAGCATCCTTAAATAAAGCTAACCTCAGTTATATGTGTATGCGAATTACAGTGCTGGGGGCGTGGCTATGAAGCAGCAGCCATTTTGTGATACTAAGTCTTTGTGTCCGCCATTTTAGATACTGCCACATGGCATTCAGCCATCTTATGATAACTGTCGGCCATCTTAGATTCCACTACATGGCACACAAAGGAAACCTTAACAAAAGACTAATAACTTCCGCCTGGCAATCACATATACTGACTGTATGTTCATAATTCCTTTCCACAACATTTATTCCAAATTACCTCTAGCTTGCATCATACGATACGCTCAATCCTTACAATAACTCGCACATTCAGCAAACACACTTTACCTGCAGCATACACAATTGAATATCATTTAAGCTACAATGTACTTCTCTGTACAGAACACCTAACAGGCGCTATACCATCTATGGCCTTGCTATATCATACTCACATCCCATGCCGTTACACACACACCATCTGAGCATCATGCTATACAACACACACAAAGCATTCACACGCTTCAATACAAAGAGTCTATACTTGCTCACGCATAGCCTTACACATGCGTTCAGATTCCTGCGTCCCTTTGAGAACACCTCACTGCCTTTCATACAATATAGTCCATACAATATACTACAAAACTCCTTTGCAATCAAAACTAGGACACACAAGGGCCAGTCCACACATCAATGTTAACCGATTAACTACACAAAAGCCACACTGCAGGCCTGAGCCTGAGCACATGTCTACAATTGATTCTAGGCCTACACTTTGTCCACATGTAAACGTACACAGCTATCTCTACCAATTTAAACATATCCTTGCTCACAAATCATAACAGCTACACATACCCATATGTATATCTACCGACTGCTGCTGCTATATAGCTATTGTGAACCACAATACAATCCATGAACTACAGGCTAGCTATACCTCATTCACACAGATCATTCTTAACTACAGACAGAAGCTTTCTTTGTCCAAACCATCGGTAAACATACGCTGGGCCTATGCACATGTGTTTATCTCTATGGACAACTAAAAATGGAAGTTAACTATTATATAACTCTCTAGCATAATCCAGATTACATAACCGGGGTCCTAGTACACAATTCAGTTAGATGATACATAATACTTATCAAATCCATATGTTATGGAAGGAGCCTCCCGGTGAAGCGAGCCCCATCCTCTCTGTGTCTTTCGAACAGCAAGTGGCAAAGTTTCTCTCTTGCTTAAGCAAGAGAAGTCTCGGGGGAGGGGAGAATCTATTCATTCAACAGGTTTCACTTGCCTTTGTTTACAGTATCCTATGACTGGCTTAGCTGCTTTCCAGAGAACCATTCATTCATTAGCCTACAGACACGCCCCCTGATACTGTATTTCCTGGCTGACTTACTGGTGTAAGGGAATGCTAATGACTTCATTTCTAATGCTGGTTTAAGAATATGCTACTACTAACAATATCCACTGTAATATTTCTCTGCAATGTGATATGGAATTCTAATAACTGTCATCTGACAGTTATTATAATTTCGCACATTTTGAGTCCAAACATGACATTATGTTATATCTAAAAATATGTAAATTAATATTCGATCTTTTCCTTACTTATGAGATATGAATAATATTTATCTCAGACTATATTAATTTAGTGTGCATGATTATAATTATGATTTATGGAAATTATATGCTGGGAGAAATTAGGTATTGACACAGGATATATGTCGTCACACTGGACACTGGATATATGTCGTCACACTGGACACTGGATATATGTCATCACACTGGACACTGGATATATGTCACGCTGGACACAGGATATATACCGGCACACATTACATGTCACACTGGGCACAGGATATATGTTGTGACTTGTGACACTGGACACAGGATATATTGTCGTCACACTGGCCACTGTATATACTGTATGTCGTCACACTGGACACAGGATATATGTCGTCACACTGGACACAGGATATATGTCGTCACACTGGACACAGGATATATGTCGTCAGTCGTCACACAGGACAGGACACAGGATATATGTCATGAGTGACTCGTGACACTGGACAATGGATAAGATATAGGCCGTCACACTGGACACAGCCCCTTGTATTACTGCAGCCCCTGTACACAGTGTACTACTCAGCAGCACTGCAGCCCCTGCGTGTGAGCACTGCGGCACTGACTTAGTTAAATCACAAAAAACACAGGGTTCAGGGCTAAATAAATCACAACACAGGGCTTAGGGCTAAATAAATCACAACAGGGCATGGGCCACAGTACAGCCCCTGGACAGTGGACACTGCAGCCCCTGCGTGTGAGCACTGCAGCACCTAGTTAGTTAAATCACACTACAGGGGCTCAGGCATAGGCGTGCGCAGCCCATTTCCTTAGGGGGTGCACCATTGCAACTTAGTGAACGATCCTGAATCAGGCCCCTTGTTCCCCTCACTGCATTCTCACACACAGCGCACTACTCCCTCACAGTATATGTCACACACAACCTTATTCACTTGTCCCCAGTCTCTGCACACATTACCTGCAGGCTTCAGCCAGGAGCCAGCCTGCCACAGTTCACTAGGTAGGCTGCAGCTTCACTAGTCCGTCTCCACTCGAGCACAGGACATGTCAGGGGCGTGGCCTAATCACGGACCTCCGTGGCCACGCCCCCTTTAAAAAACCTTGTGCTGAAGGAGCCCAGCCACTGCAGCCAGGCCAGCGCAGGTACTGCTAGCCAGCCGGGGGAGGGGGCACTGTCGCTGACAGTCATTAGAGGTGCTGCAATTGTGCGGGGGGTGCCGGTCATTAGGAGGTGCCTGTGCACCCCTGGCACCCCCTGTGCGCACGCCTATGGGCTCAGGCCTAAAACAGTCACTGACTCTCAAGTCTACAACACAGGGCAGTGAGGGCACAGGGCAGGTCACGGAGCACAGCACAGGGCAGTGAGGGCACAGGGCAGGTCACGGAGCACAGCACAGCACAGGGCAGTGAGGGCACAGGGCAGGTCACGGAGCACAGCACAGCACAGGGCAGTGAGAGCACAGGGCAGGTCACGGAGCACAGCACAGGGCAGAGGGCAGGTCACGGAGCACAGCACGGAGCACATGGCACAGAGCACAGCACAGGGCAGTGAGGGCACAGGGCAGGTCACGGAGCACAGCACGGAGCCCATGGCACAGAGCACACACGGAGCTTTCCAACCACCCTCTTCCCTCTCCAAGATTGAAGATGGCGGGGCGCGCGTGCGTCTTTTATAAGATCCCGCTCCCGCGAGAATCCGACAGCGCGATGATGACGTTGGGCCTCGTTATTGGTCCGGAATTCAGGCGGGAACTCCCGAGCCGGCTCGGATCTGGCCCGGATCCCCGATATTCGGATCTGTCGGATCTCGGGGATCCGGACCCGCTCTTGAGGAGACCTTAACGTGGTGAGCAGGTAGATATATTTGGCCAAATGTATGCTAACATCCTCAGAAATGAATTATAAAAGGAATATATGTTAGCAATAATGAGTGCATAGTGCACCTGCAAACCCCCTCTGTTTTGCATATAACTAAAAATCTCAGCAAGGTAGCACCTCTCATTACAGGGTGTGCAGTCTAGGGCCCCCCTCTTTCCATAGTCTATATTGTGTATCCGTACACACCTGAAGCCTGAGATTGCTTCTGCCTAGATTAGCACCCCTCCCCCACCACCCTCAAATGTTTTTAAGCAGGGACTAGCAATGACTGCACAACTGTGATGAAGGCATAATTCCAAGTAAGTCCTAATAATCTATAAATTTCAGTTTTTTGGGGGTTGTTGTCTGGGTGCGGGGTCCCCTTGAGCTTGTCTGGCTGGACCACTCCAGGGCATCACTACTTTACACATAGTCTCACATAAACATATCATTTTTCTATGTATGTCTTTTTTTATATGTATTCTTTCACATTTTTTCACATTTTTTCTTTTTTGACACACCCTTTATCACTATTAGTTGCTTACACATGCCCTACATTCTATGACACCTTACACTACATTACACTTCACGCTATATTTTATTTATGTGATGCCCTGGGGTGGTTTTGCTGGGCTGTCTTGGGGGTGCCCTGCACCCCAGGCATGAACCCCATAGTGCTAGGGACCTGCTCTATTGAGGAGACCTTAACGTGGTGAGCAGGTAGATATATTTGGCCAAATGTATGCTAACATCCTCAGAAATGAATTATAAAAGGAATATATGTTAGCAGTAATGATTGCTTAGTGCACCTGCAAACCCCCTCTGTTTTGCATATAACTAAAAATCTCAGCAAGGTAGCACCTCTCATTACAGGGTGTGCAGTCTAGGGCCCCCCACTTTCCATACCAGAGATAC
The DNA here is from genome assembly GCF_055691185.1 of Crinia signifera. NCBI lineage: Eukaryota > Metazoa > Chordata > Amphibia > Anura > Myobatrachidae > Crinia > Crinia signifera. The sequence goes on from NC_139226.1 coordinate 66,331,872, forward strand.
CCCAGACAGTAGCTTAGTGACCATGGAAGTAAAAAATAGTCTTTATTGACCACACAGGTGTGGCAGGTATTCACAGATAGTAGAATATATGGTACTTGTGTTTTATCACGGCGCCACCTTGCGCTAAGATGTCAGCGTAGCCCAACGGCAGCCTAGTGCAGTCAGCATAGTGTCCCCGTCAGACAGCGTAGTCACCATAATGTCCAGCGAGCTGTGAGCTGTAGCTCTGTCCCTGTCGGACGCCGGAGAGCCAATCATGCAGGCACCGGCGGAGAGGTGCTCCATTTGCCTGAGATGCACAAGCATCTCATATGCTTGCAGGTATTAGTAATTCTTGCGGCAGGGTACGGCAACCCTGCCCATGTCCACTTCAGAGAGACAGACAGAGTCAGGGGCAAACGCAGGATTTTCAGAAGGGGGTTTCCAGAGGGGCAGAGCAAAGCACGGAGATGGACACTTAGGTGACCCAGTATATGCCGGGTCAGTTAAAGTATTATATGCTGCTTTCCCACTGCCTACACGGGTAAAGACCCGTTTTTTTTAAACGGGTCTTTAAACGGGTAAGAGTCATAAGACTCTTTCCCACTGCAGCTTTTAAACGGTAAATTACCGTTTAAAAGCTGTTTTTGTCACATTCACACTTACCCGTTTAAAAACCCGTTTAAGCAGTGTAAAGATAGGGGGGGGGGGGAGAATTTAAAAAAAAAAAACGGCGTGGGGTCCCCCCCACTGCCGTAACCAGCACCAGGCTGAAAGAGCCGGGGCTGGTAATAAAAAATCAGGAAACCCGACAAATAGGGGTTCCCTGATTTTTTACAACCAGCCCCAGGCTCCAGGTCCGGGGCTGGTTCCCAAAATACGGGGGACAAAATGACTAGGGGTCCCCCGTATTTTAAGAACCAGCCCCAGGCACAACCAGCCAGCAGGGTAATGCCACAGCCGGGGGACACTTATGATATAAGTTCCCGCGGCCAAAGCATTAACCCTACCGACCAGTCAGCCTGGCCAGGGGCCCTGGGGGAGTGGGGACCCCCCCAATAAAGGGGTCCCCCCCCTCCAGGACTTACCTGACCAGGCTGAAGCCTGGTGCTGTCCCCGGTGACCCTGGAGCGGTGGTCACCGGGCTGATGGTATTGTGTAAAAAAATAGAATAAAAACCATTGTCTTTTACTGGTGAACTATGAGTCCCAGCAAGCCTCCCCCGCAAGCTGGGACTTGGAGAACCACAAGTCCCAGCCTGCGGGGCATTAAAGGGCCCGCTGGGTCTTGTAGTTCCACAGTAAAAGAAAGAGTTAAATAAACACACTGACACACGTGAAAAATAAAAGTTTAATACATACATAACACATACATACTGATACTTACCTATCTTGAGCCCGTAGGTAGCCCTGGTCCTGATGTCCTGGTCCGTGTCGGCGTCTGTATCCAGTCGGCATCCCTGTCGGCGACGGCGTCGGCGGTCCGGAGTCCGAAGAAATCCATTTGGGAAGCTGTGGAAGGAAATCCTACTCACCTGTCCCAGCGCGACGTAGTCCAGGTAAGGTCTTTGCAAAAAAAACAAACCGACACCCGAACCAGACCGGACTGACGGAGACACACGTGTGTTTGTTTACATCGTGCGGCTCCGCCTCCCGAATGCCGCTATTGGCCGCCTTGCGGCCTAGCGGCTCCTGATTGGCCGCTAGGCCGCAAGGCGGCCAATAGCGGCATTCGGGGGCGGAGCCGCACGATGTAAACACACCGTGTGTCTCCGTCAGTCCGGTCTGGTTCGGGTGTCGGTTTGTTTTTTTTGCAAAGACCTTACCTGGACTACGTCGCGCTGGGACAGGTGAGTAGGATTTCCTTCCACAGCTTCCCAAATGGATTTCTTCGGACTCCGGACCGCCGACGCCGTCGCCGACAGGGATGCCGACTGGATACAGACGCCGACACGGACCAGGACATCAGGACCAGGGCTACCTACGGGCTCAAGATAGGTAAGTATCAGTATGTATGTGTTATGTATGTATTAAACTTTTATTTTTCACGTGTGTCAGTGTGTTTATTTAACTCTTTCTTTTACTGTGGAACTACAAGACCCAGCGGGCCCTTTAATGCCCCGCAGGCTGGGACTTGTGGTTCTCCAAGTCCCAGCTTGCGGGGGAGGCTTGCTGGGACTCATAGTTCACCAGTAAAAGACAATGGTTTTTATTCTATTTTTTACACAATACCATCAGCCCGGTGACCACCGCTCCAGGGTCACCGGGGACAGCACCAGGCTTCAGCCTGGTCAGGTAAGTCCTGGAGGGGGGGGACCCCTTTATTGGGGGGGTCCCCACTCCCCCAGGGCCCCTGGCCAGGCTGACTGGTCGGTAGGGTTAATGCTTTGGCCGCGGGAACTTATATCATAAGTGTCCCCCGGCTGTGGCATTACCCTGCTGGCTGGTTGTGCCTGGGGCTGGTTCTTAAAATACGGGGGACCCCTAGTCATTTTGTCCCCCGTATTTTGGGAACCAGCCCCGGACCTGGAGCCTGGGGCTGGTTGTAAAAAATCAGGGAACCCCTATTTGTCGGGTTTCCTGATTTTTTATTACCAGCCCCGGCTCCTTCAGCCTGGTGCTGGTTTCGGCAGTGGGGGGGGACCCCATGCCGGTTTTTTTTTTAACGGGTAAAGGGCTACCCCTTTCCCACTGCCGAAAAAACGGCTATAACACGGTAAAAACACTGCTTTTTACACGGGTAACAAAAACCGGTATTTGTTACCCGTGTAAAGCAACCTGGAGCTTTCCCACTGCAGCTCTAGCCGTTTAAAAAGGCTAAAAAAACGGCATTTACACGTGTAAAGCCTGCAGTGGGAAAGGGGTAATAGATAGACCAAATGTATATAAATAATAATAAATAAAAAAAAAATATATATATTATATACACACACACAGGGGCATCAACAGCAGTGTAGACCCCTGGGCATAGCAATGTATTGGGGCCCTTACTGATCCTCCAGCGGTAGGGGTGGGGGGTGCTATGAGCGGAAGCTTTGATGTCCCGCAGGTGGTAGGGGGTATTATATCAACCGCTCAGCATGTAGGGCCTGGATCAGTAATTTCCACTAATTACCCCTTTACTGCACAGATGGTGGGAGATGGGGTGGGAGAAGGGGGCATTGGGCTGAATGAAGGGGCCCTGATACATAACTTCCGGGGTGGGAGAGGGAGAGGATGTTTAATATGCAGAGGAGGGGTGTATAGTGGAGTGGGCTTATTATCCATAATTTTCTGGTGGGAGGACAGCTTGCTTGACTGCAGATATCTCCAGTTCCCAGAAATAGATTTCTTAGATTTTAATGGAATTAAAAACTAGACCAAATGGTACTGGGGACTAGGGGATCAGATTTCAGGAGGCAGAGCAATCTGCCAACCAGTATATAAAACTACATACCAGGTGTGTAGAGCTGGAGCAGTGGGAACAGTAGAGACAAGCTTCTAGTGTCTTTCAAAGGGGGAGAGTCCCAGCTTTTGGAATCTACCCTCAGAAAAACTCTAAGTTAGACAGAACCTGAAATATCTGACTGGGAAAAGTAATTAACAGGCTTGGATGGGGACCACTGCTTTGAAGTCAGATATCTCCGGTTCCCAAGGTCCGATTTAAAAAATTCTTGTACTCATGGAAAGAGGGGACCCTCAGCTTTCAGCCTAGGGCCCTTAGACTCCTGGGGGGGTTTCTGGGTACTCGAAAACCGCCCCTGCGTGCGCTACTGAGAGTTAGGGATTCGGTAGCGCATGCATCTCTGTACAAAGGGGGGGGGTGCACAAAGGCATCTCATGCACAATAAAGGATGCATTTGCCAGTGCTACATGTTACATACTGGCAAATGCTTTAATTTCAAACCCCCATTATACACGCCAGCCCAAAGAGTGGCGAGTGCAGAGAGCCTCACGCGGGGACACAGTATGCGTCCTCCCGACCTGTTCATACCCCCACTATCCACGTCGGTGTGGAATTGATTTGATAAAGTGTGGCGAGCGCAGCGAGCCCCCGAGACCGTAGCGTGGCGAGCATAGTGGAATACACATCAAGTAATATGCGTGACCTCGAAGGGTGCACTGCGCTCTCCACACTTTATAGAAAACTCCATGCCAATGTGGATAGTGGGGGTATGAACAGGTCGGAAGGAGGCGTACCGCATCCCCTCGTGGGGCTCGTCCCGTTTCTGGCTGACGTGGATAGTAGGGGTGTTTTAGGAATACATTCCCACCTGTCATGTTAGGCAGGTTAAAAATTGGCAATGGTTTCCACTAGAGATGTGCGGGCTCGGATTTCAGAGATCCGAGCCCCCACGGACGTCATCATTCCGAGCCCGATTCCGAGCAGCGCTCGGAGATTCCCGCCTGACTCGGTCCGTCCGCGTGATTAGAACGCCATCTCCCGGCGTCGGATTTCGCGAGGCTTTATAAGCGGCTGCCGCGCCCGCCATCTTCACTCCAGTCAAGTAGTGGGTTGGGAGAGGGTGTGTTGGTGCTGCTGCTGGGGCTTAAACTTGAGCTTGACCTTGAGCTTTTGCAATCGCTGGTGCTGTCTCTCAGTGCTGCTGTGTAGTAGTCTAACTGTGTACTTGTAGTACTACTGTCTCCTCTGTGCGGTCTACCTCTGGTGTGCTGTGCTGCCTGTAATTGATTATTTTATTTGCTGGGGCTGTCTCCCTCAGTGCTGCTGTGTACTCTGTTCTCAGCTTAGGACAACAGTCTAACTGTGTACTTGTAGTACTACTGTCTCCTCTGTGCGGTCTACCTCTGGTGAGCTGTGCTGTAATTAATTATTTTATTTGCTAGGGCTGTCTCCCTCAGTGCTGCTGTGTACTATGTTCTCCTCTGCTTAGGAGAACAGTCTAACTGTGTACCTGCCTGTAGTACTACTGTCTCCTCTGTGCTGGGGCATACCTCTGGTGCTGTGCTGTGCCATTTATTATATATATTAATAATTAATTAATTAATTATATTAAATAAATATATATAGTCCACTGGTGCTGCACTGCTGCCTGCACTGAATCTGCCAGTCTGGTGGTCTGTGGTCTGGGGCTCACTGGCTAATAAATAATTAAATACTGCCTGCCTAATAAATAATTAAATACTGCCGTATATCTCTACCTTTGTGGTCTGGGGCTCACTGGCTATACTGCCTTATGTACTATCTGGTCTGGGGCTCACTGGCTAATAAATAATTAAATACTGCCGTATATCTCTACCTTTGTGGTCTGGGGCTCACTGGCTATACTGCCATATGTACCGTCTGGTCTGGGGCTCACTGGCTAATAAATAATTAAATACTGCCGTATATCTCTACCTTTGTGGTCTGGGGCTCACTGGCTATACTGCCGTATGTACCGTCTGGTCTGGGGCTCACTGGCTAATAAATAATTAAATACTGCCGTATATCTCTACCTTTGTGGTCTGGGGCTCACTGGCTATACTGCCGTATGTACCGTCTGGTCTGGGGCTCACTGGCTAATAAATAATTAAATACTGCCGTATATCTCTACCTTTGTGGTCTGGGGCTCACTGCCTAATACTGCCGTACCTGTCTGGTCTGGGGCTCTCTGCCTAATACTGCCGTACCTGTGTGGTCTGTGGCTCACTGCCCAATACTGCCGTATCTACCCTCTGGTCTGGGGCTCACTGCCTAAATACTGCCGTATATCATTATCTACCTGTCTGGTCTGGGGCTCTCTGCCTAATACTGCCGTACCTGTCTGGTGTGTGGCTCACTGCCTAATACTGCTGTATCTGTATAACTGCCTGCTGGTGCATACTCACTGACATATATAATTGCACTCCAAGGGCGCTGTTCTGTGACATAACTCCACAATAATAATGGAGATCCAAAATATGGAGGTTAACAAACAAAGGAAAGATGAAGATGCACTTCCTCATAGTTCTGAAGCTGCTGCCACTAGTCATGACATAGACGATGAAATGCCAACAACGTCGTCTGCCACGGCCGATGCCCAGTGTGAAAGCAGAGGGCATGTACAATTGAAACCAAACTTCCGTAAAAGGAATAAAAATATGAAATGTAAATCGTTGGAAGAGAAACTTAAACTTGGCAATATGCCATTTACGACACGGAGTGGCAAGAAACGGCTAAGGCCATGGCCTAACTTCATGACTAGTGGTGCAGCTTCAGATGACGAGGAAAGTCCTCCTCCTCCTCTCTCCCCGCCCAATAGGAAATCAAAGAGAGTTAGGCTGACACCGACTCAAAAAAGTCTGAAAAAATTTCAGAAAAAAAAACCAGAAAAAAATTCAGAAAATAAATCTGGAAAAAACTCATCCTTCTAAAGACATATCCCAAATCCCCACGGAGAGTCCGAGGGTGGCGGTGGTTGTGATGCCGGACCTTCCCATCACTGTACGTGAAGAGGTGGCTCCTTCCACCATTTGCAGTACGCCCTCTGCATACAGTATGCTGGAAGGATCACCCACAGTCTAGTTCCAGATTTTATTAGTGAAGGTGATGTTGTACACCAGAAGGAGGATATTGATGTAGCTGGCACTGAGGAGGAAGTTGTCGAGGAGGATGGAGACTTGGTTTGCTTAAATGACGCACCAGGGGGAAATGAGGCACCTGTGGGGGAAAAAGGACCAATAAATCCACCTCTGCGGTCTGGAATTTTTTTTATCCGCATCCGGACAACAAAAGTATTGCCATTTGTAGCTTATGTAAAACTCCAATAAGCAGGGGTAAGGATCTTGCCCACCTAGGGACAACCTCCCTTCAACGTCACCTAAAGACGCGTCATGGTTCAGTGTTTAGTCCAGAAAGTGCGGCTAGCAGTCCAGCAACACCTAAATCACTTGGTCCTCCTTTTGGAGCCAAATGCCTGAAAAGCACACCACCAACTCCCTCCTCGACAAATTCCTCCTCGATCCGGATAGGGGGGAGTCCTGCAGTCCATCTCACCTGCATGAATGACTCCATAGATTCCTCCGGAGGATCCTGCAGCACTACGCCTACTACTACTACTACTGCCGCTGCTGCTGCTGCTCCTGGAAGTCAGTCATCATCCCAGAGGGGAAGTCAGTCATCATCCCAGAGGGGAAGTCGTAAGACCGCTACGTCTTTCACTAAGCAATTGACCGTCCAACAGTCATTTTCCATGAGGATGAAATACGACAGCAGTCATCCTATGGCAAAGCGGATAACTGCGGCCTTGACAGCTATGTTGGTGTTAGACGTGCGTCCGGTGTCCGCCATCAATGGAGTGGGATTTAAACGGTTGATGCAGGTATTGTGTCCCCGGTACCAAATCCCGTCTAGATTCCACTTCACTAGGCAGGCGATACCCGCGATGTACAGGGAGGTCAGAAAAAGTGTCCTCAGTGCCCTGAAAAATGCGGCTGTACCCACTGTACACTTAACTACAGACATGTGGATCAGGGCAAACTAAGGACTATATGACTGTGACAGCCCACTGGGTAGATGCATCACCGTCCGCAGCAGCAGCAGCAGCATCTCCTGCATGCCAGCTCCTTCTTAGGCAGGCTACGCTGTGTATCACCGGTTTCAAGAAGAGGCACAACGCCGACAACCTCTTAGAGAAACTGAGGGAAATCATCTCCCTGTGGCTTACCCCCCTTAGACTCTCCTGGGGATTTGTGGTGTCGGACAACGCCAGTAACATTGTGCGGGCATTAAACATGGGCAATTTCCAGCACGTGCCATGTTTTGCCCACACAATAAATTTGGTGGGGCAGCATTTCATAAAAAATGACAGGAGTGTGCAGGAGATGCTTGCGGTGGCACGCAAAATTTGCGGACACTTTCGGCATTCTGCCACAGCCTGCCGAAGGCTGGAGCGGGAGCAAAAACTCCGCAACCTGCCCTGCCATCAGCTGAAACAAGAGGTGGTGACGCGCTGGAACTCCACCCTCTATATGGTGCAGAGGATGGAGGAGCAGCAAAAGGCCATTCAAGCCTACACAGCCACCTATGACATAGGCAGAGGAGCGGGGCTGCACCTGACTCAAGCGCAGTGGAGGCTGATTTCCGTGTTGTGCAAGGTTCTCCAGCCGTTTGAAGTAGCCACACGTGAAGTCAGTTCCGACACTGCCTGCATTAGTCAGGTGATTCCCCTGATCAGGCTGTTACAAAAGCAGCTGGAGAAAGTGAAGGAGGAGCTAAAGCGGAGCGATTCCGCAAAGCATGTCGCTATTGTGGATGAAGCCCTCCATACGCTTTGCCAGGATATGAGGGTGGTCAGTCTGTTAACGTCAGAGGAATACATTTTGGCCACAGTGCTCGATCCTCGGTTTAAAGCGTATGTTGTGTCTCTGTTTCCGGCAGACACAAGTCTACAAAGGTGCAAAGACCTGCTGGTCAGGAGATTGTCATCTGAAGGGCACCGTGACACGGCCCCAGCTCCTCTCTCATTTTCTCCCACACCTGTGCCTGTGAGGAAACAGCTGCGATTTCCCACACAACCCACTGGCGGGAATGCAGGGCAGGCAGGAGGGAGTTTGGACATCTGGTCCGGACTCAAGGACCTGCCAACGATTGCTGACATGTCTACTGTCGGTGCATTGGATGCTGTCAACATTGAAAAAATGGTGGATGATTACTTTTGTGACAGCATCCAAGTAGACATTTCAGACAGTCCTTACCTGTACTGGCAGGAAAAAAAGGCAGTTTGGAAACCCCTGTACAAACTTGCTCTATTTTACCTGAGTTGTCCCCCCTCCAGTGTGTACTCCGAAAGAGTATTCAGTGCAGCGGGGAACCTGGTCAGTGAGCGGCGAAGGAGGTTGCTCCCGAAAAATGTTGAGAAAATGATGTTTATAAAAATGAATTATCACTTATTCAATGAAGACCAGGAATTGCCTCCAGAGATTATAACTGGACCTGTGATTGTGGAGTCCAGCGGGGACGAATTGATAATCTCTGAGAATGAGGAAGTACACACTGAAGGGGGCGAGGAATCAGAGGAGGAGGAGGAGGAGGAGGATGATGATGATGAGTGACTATGACATCTTGTTGCTGTAGAGCCAGTTTATACAGGGAGATATTATGAATTGGTTTATTTTTTGTGGGGGCCCAAACAAACCAATCATTTCAGCCACAGTTTTTTAGGCCCTGTCGCTGAAATGTTTGGTTTGTTAAAGTGTGCATGTCCTATTTTCGCAACATAAGGGTGGGTGGGAGGGCCCAAGGACAATTCCATCTTGCATCACCATTCATTATTCCTACTGCTGAGAGTCATTCATATGAGGGACTTGTCTTTTCAATGCATACAACTGTTTGCATTCCACTTGATTGCTGCACCTTCATGGGTGAGAATGTGATCTCCCTGACCTGGGGGAGTCAGGGTTGGGGCAGGAAGGCTACAATTACACTTCTTTTTGGGCGGCTAAACTTTTTTTTACCTGTCTGGTCTGGTGCCCACTGCTGAGAGTCATTTTTAATGCACATCAGGGTCAGGATCAGGCACATCATAATTATTAATCATAATCAATCAATCAATCATAATCAGAATCAAGCCTGGGCGGCTGCAATTAAAGTTCTTTGGGGGCGGCTAAAGTTTTTTTTTAGTTTTCCAGTTACAGCAGTTTTATACATAGCTTGGTTTTTGTAAGTTGAAGACTTGTCAGTGCAATTTTCTTTTACAATATCCTTTATCTTTGCATGGACTTTGTGTATTTGGTTAGCATTCTGAGGTGTACACTGACTGCCTTCACCTTGAGCACTATCAGTTTCTGAAGCGGCAAAAATGCTTTAGTTTTGAAGATAGTCACTTTCTTTGCCGTTAGTTGTACAGGCTGACATACTAAAAGACACAGTTGATTCGGAACAAGTTGTTGGAATTTTTTTTAGGAGATAAAGCTGTACAAACCTTCTCGACCCCCTTTTCAATTTTTAATTGATTTGCAAACATTGTGTAGTATTTGTCATATGTGCATAGCCTTTTAGAGAGAACTGCTTTTTCCTCATCAGATAACCTTTGTAATGATTTGACCTTCACATCTCTCTCCTTTTTATTTAATGACAAGAACGATGAATACTTCTTTAATTTCTTCATCAACTGTTCTTTATTCATGAAATGGTCCGATAAACGCCTTTCCTCAAAACTTAAGTAAAGTGATGTTTCCTTGATAATACTTTTACAGCTTACAAAATTCTCATCACTGGCTTCCTTTTCTTTGCCACTTGATACCTTGTTTTCACAATAAAGATTGGTTTCTGTTTGATGACCAGTTGGGTACTGATCAGCTGATATTGGTGCTTCATGATCATATCTCTTTAAGAGTCTTGGGTCTTTCATAGATTTTGATGTAATCACCATAGACGAAGTCAGTAAATTCTCTAGAGTAATAAGATTGTTTTGATGGAATGTACTTATTTCTGGAACAGTAACTTGCTCCTGAAACACAGTTGGTGCCATTGGGATAATATAACCTGGATAAATAGCCTGTGCTATTTCTTCTGGGCATTTTGGGGGGCAATTCTGTTGCTCGGGTTTCTGAACCTTTGGACGAACACTTTTATAAATAATAGTGGCATATTTTCCTTTTCCTATACGTTGAGCCACTGTATGGCCTGGTAATGAATCATTTCCGGATGAAAATTTGGGTTGGAGTCGTACTTGTCCTGAAGATGTAGCCGCTTTTTGCCCTATATAAGTGGCATCTACTAAAGCAATCGGAAGACAATGTCTCGGTGTTTCCACAGGCCTAAAGTTGCTGTCATATTCATACACGTATATCAAGGAATTTGTAATCTGCTCATCTAAAGGATCATTCCATTGTGGTGCTTTTTTTGATATGTGACTGTCAAAATTCGGCGTTGGATCCAAGGCTACTTTCATTGCAGTATTAGTGTTAATTTTCTTGACTTTACCACACAACACCTTTTTTCAAAAAAGTTTTGCTCCAAATCATTATTAATGACAAGCTTCAGGTCAAAAAAAGTCCACGATGACTTCAACTCGCAGCCCATATTTAGCAGTTCCTTATCGAGAGTATCCATGATTTCACCAAATTCTCTTCGGTTTGGTGTGCAATGGACAAAACAAACTTTTTAACTATCTATCTTTATCTTAGGGATGGTAAAGTTATGTAGAGGCTTATTTTCCGCAAGTTTCGCTCTAAAGGGAGCCTTTGCATGTTCATCCATGTTATCTATATTTACTGTAACGTCAAAATTGTCTTCACTGTGGTGTGATCATAGGCTGGATATTAACTCATGGCTGCTTAAACATGTCTCTCACAGGTGTCCGGTAGCGGCGATGGCGGCGCCGGGGTTCCCGCACAGCATCACGCACAGCCGCAGTCTCCAAGAAAGTAGTGCACTCTGACTCCGGCAACTGGTTGCGGCTAAAGTTTTTTTTACCTGTCTGGTCAGGTGCCCACTGCTGAGAGTCATTTTTAATGTGGGACTTGTCTCTTTTCAATGCATATAACTGTTTGCATTCCACCTCATTGCTGCACCTTCATGGGTGAGAATGTGATCTCCCTGACCTGGGGGAGTCAGGGCTGGGGCAGGAAGGCTGCAATTACACTTCTTTTTGGGCGGCTGCAATTACACTTCTTTGGGGGCGGCTGCAATTACACTTGTTTTTGGGCGGCTAAACTTTTTTTGTGGGCGGCTGCAATTACACGTCTTTGTGGGCGGCTGCAATTACAGTTCTTTTTGGGCGGCTGCAATTAAACTTCTTTGTGGGCGGCTGCAATTAAACTTCTTTGTGGGCGGCTGCAATTACACTTCTTTTTGGCCGGCTGCAATTACACTTCTTTTTGGGCGGCTAAATTTTTTTTTACCTGTCTGGTCTGGTGCCCACTGCTGAAAGTCATTTGTATGAGGGACTTGTCTTTGAAATGCATATAACTCTTTGCATTCCACTGATTGCTGCACCAATCGCCCACTGCTCCTCGGCTGCACTGTGTAAACAGTGCACAATCAAGCCAGATAGGGGTCTTGGTGCTTGTTTTGAGGTTGTAGCAGGGGAGTGCAGCTACGAGTCGTAACACCTTGAGAGAAGATCAGTACTTCTCTACCGGAAAAGGACATCCTCCTCGACAGAGTGCGCAACTTCACGAGGGACGCATGTGAAGCAGTGAGCAAAGGGAACACCCGCCTAGCGAGCCAGATCACCTGAATCCACCCTAGCGATCAATAGAGTTACAGAAGTCGCAGCCAGATAGAACTCTTCCAGCTGCCACCTAGTCATTGATTAGCCCCCTCCCCTCCACCCATTAGGCAATGATTGACGAGACGAATGGTAATAATAAATAATAAATGAATAATATTACTAATCACCAAATTAAAAATCAGATGAAATTAATTATAAATAATCATAATCACAATCAAGACAGATAGGGGTCTTATGAAATATTAAACTGACCAAAACAGATACACACTCTGCACCATCGAGCAGGTGATCACTGACATGCCAGGTGCAACGGTCTTTAGCACCCTGAATGCCATGTGTGGGTTTTGGAAGATCCCTCTGGACAGAGCCTCTTCCATGCTTACTGCCTTCATGACCCCTATTGGGTGCTATGTCTTCCTACGCATGCCCTATGGCATCACCACGGGCAGCGAAGTTTTCCAGCGCTGCATGGAGCAACAGTTCGCTGGCTCTCCCTTTGACATCATCGCTGTCAGCATCCTCCTTATCTGCACAGCCGGGTCCATCAGTTACTGCCACTGCTGCAACCAATGCTAGTGATGGTTACGCATGCCCTATGGCATCACCACGGGCAGCGAAGTTTTCCAGCGCTGCATGGAGCAACAGTTCGCTGGCTCTCCCTTTGACATCATCGCTGTCAGCATCCTCCCTATCTGCACAGCCGGGTCCATCAGTTACTGCCACTGCTGCAACCAATGCTAGTGATGGTTTACATTACATTACATCTTCCATCTGCCACCTTAAAATTGATTAGCCCACTCCCCTACACCCATTAGGCAATGATTTAAGAGACGACTGGTAATAATAAATGAATAATAATCACAAAATTAAACAATCAGATTACATTATCACACAATCAAGCCAGATAGGGGTCTTGTTGGATGTTAAAGTGATCAAAACAGTTACACACTTGCAGACAAACTCTGTGCTGCACAAAATGCCCACCGCTCCTTGGCTGCACATGGTAAACAGTGCATGATCAAGCCAGATAGGTATCTTTTATGGGCCTATTTTTTTAAACTGCCATCATGTCTGCCGCTGCAGTGCCACTCTTACATGAGCCACGTGTTTGTGCCGCACACTTGTGTGGCTTAGCATAGTTATCCAGCTACCTCAGTGCAAACTTTGGCAATAAAAACAATATTGTGAGGTGTCAGGTGTTCAGAATACACTGGAAATGAGTGTAAATGAATGTTATTGAGGTCAATATAGCGTAGGAGCAAAAAAACACACCAAATTCTGCGATTTTAGCTGTTTTTATGCATTTTTAACAAAAAAATCAGAACCCAAAACCCAAAAAAATCCAAACACAAAACACTTAGGAGGTGTTTTGCCAAAACCCATTAGAACCCAAAACCTCAAGGTAATCAGAACCCAAAACCCGAAAAGTGGCCGGTGCACATCTCTAGTTTCCACACAATGTAATAAGCGCTGACACAACGCTGACTGACTACGTAACGCTGACTGACTACGCTAACTATGTAAGCTCCGGGTAGCCGCGAACTTACTGACTATGCTGGCTGAGGGAACATGACGCTGATACTGACTGGGCCATTGACTACGCTGACTATGCTAACTAGGCTGGCTGCAGGAACACAACGCTGATACTGACAGGGACGCTGACTACGCTGACTATAATGGCCGCGGGTACAATACAGTGATTCTGACAGGGACACTACGCTGACTACGTAACTGGCGCCATGATGATAATACACAAGTACCGAATATATGCATTACTAAAAAAGGCAGAATAATAGTAGCTGCAGTGTAGGGACACTGACGAAGTCAAGTAGTATATAGTAAATGTAAAGGTTGCAGATGTAGTACAAATGTACTGATGGAGTCCAGAAAATATACAGATACTGGTCAAATTGGTGCACTACAACTGTCCAGAGCATATCAGAATCAACTTTATTGGCCATGTGTGCTTGTGCACACTAGGAATTTTTTGTGGATTACAGTGCAGTATCGAGCAGGGATGGTGGGGGGGCATTACATCCATTTGTTAAGACATTACATGCGGGGAACACATTCATGCCGAGCTTCCCAGCACCTAGGCAGCCATCAGCGGCGCCACTGGTCGTTACATCAGCCAGGTAGGTAACAATATTCAGTGGGAAGATTTACACAACGCTTAGAGATAACCCTTAGCGGCCTACACTCCTGGGGGAAAAGTCCCTGTCCCCCTGGTACTGAACAAAAACAATAGAAGTGGGGAGTGTTGACATCTGGGGTTGGTATGTGATCGATGGGTTGAAGTTAATTGTTTTATAATAGAGGTGATCTGATGATGGGGAGCTGGGAGCAATAACTGCAGGGAAAAGGATTCTAGAGATGGTGTGTGAAATGGGAGCAATAATTACAAGGAAAAGGATTCTAGAGAGCGCACATGTAACACTAATACTTTCCAAAATTGAAAAAGGTACTTGTTTCCTAGCACGGCGCCCATCGCATACCATCGCATGCCTTAATTAGTGGTATGCGTTGGTATGCGATGGGACCCGATTTTCCGGTCCTAAGAGCCGCACTGTACAATTTTAATATCACATCGCATCGCATGCCATTACAATGGCATGCAATGCGATGCGATGCGATTTCTAATTGTACAGGCACTCTAATGGGTGATTACTATGTAAAATGCATCCTCATTGTTAACGCCACCCCCACTATCAACGCAAATCCGTTTTACTATGTAAAATAGTAAAACGGTGATTACTATGTAAAATGCACCCTCATTGTTAACGCCACCCCCACTATCAACGCAAATCCGTTTTACTATGTAAAATAGTAAAACGGTGATTACTATGTAAAATGCACCTCCATTGTTAACGCCACCCCCACTATCAACGTCAACCCGAAATGTCGCAAACGCAGCAAGCCCACGAGGGTAGGTGTTACGAGTCCTCCGACCTTTTCATACAGCGACTATCCACGTCGGCGTGGAGTTGGTTCTATATAGTGTGGCGAGCCCGCGCGGAATACATGTGAAGTTATCCGCGACCGCTCGCTACGCTTTGGGCTCTGTGCCTCGCTGCGCTTGCCACACTATATAAAATCAACTCCACGCCGATATTGCGATCGATGCGATCAAAACGATGTAATAAGATTAAAATCGTGGGCGCCATGCTAGGAAACAAGTACCTTGAAAAATGTATTACAATATTTTTCACACATAAAAAACACAATCAAATTTAAATATATGCATATACATCAAAAGATGTTAGTAAAAAGCATTAAAAAAAACTGTGGACAATAATCAACCCTTCTTTATGATTGCAAGTCCCATAGGCTTTTTCCACTGTGTATAGACACTGGATATAGACTGGTTAATTTTTATATTCCAGTGTAGCCACAATTAGGTTGTTTTAAGCTTAGGAAATCTCTGAATCTGTTTCACCCTGAGGGCGATTGGTTGTACAGTTGTGAGACCAATGTCCAGACCATATCCCATGGAATTAAAGGGTTTACGCTTGGGATAATACATTTCAGTAGCTCAGACCAATCTGCAGTACCGGCATAGGTAGTAGAGCCGGGGTGTAGGGTCAATTGCGGCTGCTGCTCACATACAGCTAACTGTAGCTAGGAACCAGTCACTACGGCAGTGAGCCGTCAACACTCCTTCAGCTAGGGGCGGACATGTAGCACGCCGGTAAGTATGGAGTTAGGGTGTGGATATACTTTCGTTAGGATCCAGCGGCTTTTGGTGTTCTGTTCCCGTAACTGCTGTAATTACTTGACTTATGAATCACAATGCAACACATTATACAATGAAATACAAGGTCACAGTAACAGTTAGATTTATTAAACTGGAACGCTTCTTCACTGTTCTGGAATGAGCAAAAGGTGAATGGCAATTTGCCAACAACAAGAATAAACAATTCAGAAAAACCACATCAATACATAAGGGAATCACAACACATCACCTTATATAATAACATTCACATTAACAGGCGCCACTTCTAAAATATAGTGATATTTTAACTATCTAAGGCTGCAGCCCTGCTTTTAACTTTAACGCTATTTCTTTTCTTAGTATTACTTTTAAAACATTTCGCTTTTCTTATTATACTTAACAGACTACAATCGTATATGAAGTCCCTGAAAATAAGACAAAACAAAGTCCACACTGTGGATGTCACGGTAAGGCAATTCCTTTGGAGGAATGAGCAAAACTATGTAAAGTTTGTGACTGTCTATTTGAATTCAGATTTAACTACCTTGGTCCGTAACTTTTCCTGTATGTCCTTTAGTAGTAGCTATGGAGATGTTTTCCGGAGGAAATATTTTCCTGAAGTTTAGAACTGACTGTCACTGAAACATACACTTTCACTGCATGTCAGTAGTGGGAGCGTCCTCCCATTAATTTAGTGTACACTTTAGCATAGAGTTGAAGTGAATATGATTTATTCCCGACAGAACGGAGAATCAGTTATATTCCTCAGTGTGGTGTCTGTATCATGAATTAGCTTTGATCTTACTGCTTTTTTTCTGTCTCTAGCTAATATTACGGCAATCATTTCACTACAACTCTCTCTGCAATGCAATGCAATAGCTAGGTGTTTTACTCTAGCTGTCAGTCTACTTTTGAAGGGTGTATTATTACAGGTTATAACGGTACAATTGCAAAGTGCTGAATATAAACCATAAATGCAGCTCCTTAGTTAACTTTTAGAACTGGACACATTGTAGACAAAGCTTCTGAATGTTCTGTAGTTACAATTGTTATAGTTTGTTCTTGAAAACTAGGGATGTCATGGGATAAGTAAGGATCCCTGTCATACTGGAGGATTGATGACTTTCCTCTTCTCTCTGTAGCAGCAACTGTAACTTCCCTGTAACTTTACACAGTCCATGCACACTAAATAGCTAGTGTCTCTTTATGTGATGGATCACTGGTCTCGACCTCTACTAAAGACCCGAGCAAGGTTTAATGTGCACATAATCATTACACTAGGCTCTGTCCCTCGCTGTAATGCTGCTGCTAAGAGATGTTTATATAGGATCTGACAGTCTGCCCCTGGCTGAGCTTTTCTGTGTAATGCTGCTGCTGGGAGGCGTGATATGGTACCTGTCAATCTACCTCTGGCTGTGCTTTTCTGTGTAGCTATGGGCTAGGCTGGGGGCTGGGCCACACTCACCACTCCCCGTTCGTGTTGTCATTCAGGTCTCTGCCTTATCTCCGCCCTGTTGCCGCCTCTTATGACCAAACGACCAGCCTCCAGGACCTCCCTGTTGGGAACTGCACGTCGTGCTTGGATGAAGCTGCTATGATGTCACTGCTGATAAGGAGGACCCACGGAGCTTCCTGAACCTCTGGTAAGTCCTTATCTTTTCTCCACAGGGTTATAAATCACCATATAGGACTGTGCACCTTTGCTCTCCGTAACTCCTGGAGGAAACTGCGCAACAGCTCTCAACGGCTGACACTTTTATAACAGGTCCCGCGTGTCCAGACCTGTCCTCACTGCCCACGGGCTTAACAACTTTATTGAAGTGTGACAAACGTCCCCTGTAGGTGTCTAGGTGTCCACCCCTGCAACCCAGCAATTAGTTCCATCTGTGTACAGGGTGGAAGAGTCCAACTTTGCAGAAAAGGGGAAAACTTCTCTTTACACTTTCAATGTCCTCCATGAGGAATTTGCAACCTGACACTGTGTTCATACATAAATAATCACTGACACTGTCTTCTAAGAAAGTTCTAAAGAACTGTCCCCTATAGGGATCAATTTATTTACCACAATAGGTACTCTCTATGAGACATATGCAGTATGACAAAATGTGTCTATTCTCACTATTTACAACTATATACATATTGGTTAACCCACTGTAGTACCCTTTTAGTGCCATCAATATTTTAGGGTGTTACATATTCCCCCGCTGAAGTTGCGTGCCCACAAGCAACCATTCCCTGACCCTTAACCTTAACATTGATATCGTACAGGGAGAACCCCTTTGTTGGTTCTGCTAGACCTTCTCAAGAGCACTGAGTCATTTATTACTTCATCATCTGATTCCACTGGTAGATCAAATGTGAGGGCAGCTGGTGAGCCGGCATATGACTCATCTCCATCAAGGCATGGTCCAGGTTTACCCAATACTGGACCTGAACGGACAGGGATAGATATCAACATATTACCATGCATAGGCCAAAACATATCCCACATGTCAGAACTCTTTTGGCTATTATCTACGGATTCAGCATCGATACTCCTTTCGACTCTGCATGGTGGGGTCAACAGTTCATCCCCAGCCGGAATTACGCAAGGTTTCAATTGATTTCTGTGTACAGTCATTTTTGTTTCTTCGCCGACCTTGGAAATCTGGTAGACGTCCAGATCGGCCCTTGAAATGTCTGTTACAATACACGGCTGCTTTTCCCAGTGAGCATCCAATTTGCTACTTCGCACATTTTTTCTTTTCCAAACGAGGTCTCCCAAGTTCAGAGGTTTTGCCTGAGCAGACTTGTCATAATATTCAATTTGTTTCTGATGTTTAGACTTCATCTGTCGATCCACGATCTGGTATGCTTCTTGGAGTCTTTTTTGATGATTTCTCACCCATTCATGGTGAGGAAGGTCTTCACAAGGGCCGTACGGTAGCACATACAACTTCTCATCCACAGGCAATCTTCCCTCACGACCAAATAACAAATAGTAGGGGGTGAATCCAGTCGAGCTATGTACGGTGTTATTATACACAAATATCACTTCTGGTAGGAGCAGGGGCCATTCAATTCTCTCTACTTCTGGGATGGTTCGAAGAATATTGATCACCGTACGATTCAATCTTTCACAGACGCCATTGCCTTGGGGGTGATAAGCAGTAGTATGAATTTTCTTACAGCCGTATAGTGTGCATAGTTCGTGAAAGAGTTTGGATTCAAAGGCGGCCCCCTGATCGGTAAGTATCTGTTTGGGATAATTATACGGCCGGACAAATGCTCGCCAGAATATTTCAGCTGTGGTTTGTGCGGACAAGTCTTTAACCGGCAGAGCAACAGCAAATTTCGAGAAGTGATCAATGATCGTCACGGCATATTGATAACCAGTCCGACTATTTTCCAGCTTCACGTGATCGATAGAGACCAGTTGTAACGGATGACTGCTTACAATTGGATGGAGAGGTGCCCTTTGGGTATATGATGGCTTTCCTTTCCTAGCAAAGCCAGAACAATTTCTGCACCACTCTTCTATATCTTTTCTTAGATCGACCCAATAGAAGCGTCGTCGTACTGTGTTCTCCAATCTGTCCATTCCCATATGCCCAGACTGATCATGATAGGCGTGTAAAATCTTACTCCGTTGCTGGCGTGGAATAACAATCTGAGAGACAGAGCAGTGAGTTTTCGGATCGATCATAGAGCGTATCAACAGTCCCTTCTGTATGTACAATCGGTTCCTTTGTCTCCACAACTTGACTAGTTCTGGTTCTGCTTCGAGTTCCCCTTCTTTCTCCCAAGACTCACTGGACGTTAACAGGTTTTTTAATTTCTTGAGGATCGGACTGTCAGTTTGGATCTGTCTCCAATTTACATTGGTCTCAGCCTCATCGAACTCGTTGTTATGGTGTATAGACTCCCTTTGTTGTCCAAGGACATTTAAGTGTTGTCTCACGAATTGCGCATGGAAATTCGGCATTTCAACTTCTTCCCAAGCGTCTTCCTCATCATCTGCCAGGAGTTCACCAGGGATGCGAGAAAAAGCGTCTGCATTGCTGTTACTTCGGCCCGTGCGATATTTAATGGTAAACTGATAATTGGCTAACCGGGAGCACCAGCGCTGTTCGAGTGCCCCAAGTTGTGCAGAGGACAAGTGGGCCACCGGGTTATTGTCTGTGTAAGCTGTAAATGGGGTCGCTAAAAGATAGTCTTTGAACTTTTCGGTGACTGCCCACACCAGAGCCAGTAATTCGAGTTTAAAAGCACTATAGTTCGTGTCATTTCGTTCGGTTCTTTTTAAACTTCTGCTCGCGTAAGCTACTATACGCTCTTGTCCGAACTGTTTTTGCGCGAGGACAGCACCGAGTCCCTGATAGCTAGCATCTGTGTACAGGTTAAACGGCTGACTGTAATTGGGGTAGGCAAGGATGGGAGTCTCGGTCATCATGTGCTTGAGTTTCTCAAAGGCATCCTGTTGGTCCTTGCTCCAGACAATGGCCCTTATTCTGGTCTGTGCGGCCGGAGCCGCATACGTTGCTCCGGCCGCACAAACCAAACCCCGCCTACAAGACGGATCGCCACGGCCGTCCGTACGCGGATGGCTGGCGATCCGCATGAAAATGGTGGGGCGTACGCCTCCACCATGGTGGGAGCTGCCCCCTGCATTCGATGGTCGACGACCATCGAAGGCAGGGCCGCACGCTCCCCCCGCTCACGCAAGCTTAGACCACACGGACAATCGTCCGTGTGAAAGCTTGTATTTGGGCGGAGAGCTGACATCCGGCGATGTCAGCTTTCCGCCCCCATCACTGGCGTCATAGCCTCATTACCATGCATACGCCCCGCGTTTGCATGGGAACGCCCATGAAACGCGGGGCGTATACATAGGTAAATGAGGCTATCAAGCCCCTCACGCCCCTATACGCCCCCTTTGCGGCGTATAATTTTTGTGTGCGGCGAATTCGCCTGCACATGCGCAGAGTGACCTCTGCGCATGTGCAGAGTGAAAACATCGGCGGTACGGCCGCACGCGGGCCGTACCGCACAGATTAGAATAAGGGCCAATATGAACATTTTTACTTTGGTGATGTTTGTCTATCCCACGGAGTAGAGCATGGATTGGGTTTACAACTTGGGCAAAGTTTTTAATAAATCTTCTATAATAGCCGACAAAGCCTAAGAAACTGCGTACTTCTTTAACGGTCGTTGGTACGGGCCAATCTTTGATGACAGAGATTTTGTCAGGATCGGGCACAATCCCTTCTGCACTCACAATGTGACCGAGGAATTTGAAACTTTCTTTAAGTAAATGGCATTTAGACGGCTTTGCTTTCAACCCATAATCGGCTAGTCGTTTGAAGACCTCATCTAAATGTTTCAAGTGCTCGTGGTAGGTCTGAGAGTAGATGATAATGTCGTCTAAATATATCAGCACCATGTCGAAATTACGGTGACCCAAGCAATGCTCCATGGCTCTTTGGAAGGTACTGGGGTCATTGCATAAGCCAAAGGGCATGCGATCGAACTCATATAAGCCCATCGGAGTCGTGAAGGCCGTTTTCTCTCGATCCTCTGGAGCCATTTCAATCTGCCAATGTCCTGAAGTTAAGTCTAAGGTCGAGAAATAGGTAGCTGATTTCAGAGCGGTGAGTGCTTCTTCAATGCGGGGTAACGGATACGCGTCCTTGTGTGTAATCTGATTCAACTTGCGGTAATCTACACAGAATCTCAAATTACCATCTTTCTTCTGCACGATGACAATTGGGGCTGCCCAAGGGCTGTAACTCTCATGGATGACACCGGATGTCTGCATTTCTTCCAGCATTTTTCGTACAGGTTGGTATAATGCTTGCGCCAAGGGTCTATAACGTTCTTTAATAGGGGCAGCATTTTCCGTGGGAATGTAATGTCTTATGGTTTCCACTTTACCGAAATCAGCTTCGTATTGGCTAAAAGTGGCCGAATTTTTCTTCACGATCTCCAGAACTCCCTCTCTGAGCTCGCTAGGAGTCGTTTCTTCTCCAATATGAATTTTCTCCCACCATTGGACCGGTTGTTCTTCTTTCACTTGGGCAGAATCAACAGTCTTCATATTCATGGTTAGGATATCATGGATATGTTGGAAATCTGTCCACAATAATTTGGCCATAGTTTGGTTGCGATGTATAGAATAGAATCTTTATTTATCATAAAATGTCCACATACAATGAACATTAAACGAAAATAATTTGTGAACAATA
The DNA here is from genome assembly GCF_055691185.1 of Crinia signifera. Classification (NCBI taxonomy): domain Eukaryota; kingdom Metazoa; phylum Chordata; class Amphibia; order Anura; family Myobatrachidae; genus Crinia; species Crinia signifera. Next base: position 66,353,923 of record NC_139226.1, read on the forward strand.
CAGATATACAAGCAAAGGTATTAAAAAAACAGTACATATGACTACAAGATTCATACATAGATCACGGCATATGTAGACAAACAACATGATCGTGTGGGTTCAGGATGCGTACTGGCAGACGACCATTTTTTACGGTGACTAAGGCTCTTGCAACAACGATGTCCTTCTGATGAAATAAACGACACGGTTCCACCAGGGCGTCATATGCCTTTCCAGCCAGCCCGCACCTCGCCTTTCCCCAGATGATGGTTTCTGAGTTGGGTTGTAATACAATCGCTCTTTTGTCCGCCACCTTCACTTTTCCAACTTCTCCGTAAGAGTTGACAAACCGTTGTTGATTTTGCAGGATTCTAATGGTCTTTTGTAAAGCTTGCTGAACTTTCGGGGAAGCATGTGTTAATTCCTCTTTCAATGCTCCAATCAATTCTTCTGGGCAATGTTGTAGTATATTCATGCCGATGATTATGGCAGGGATATTCTGGTTCACTCCTGGAGTGACAAGGAACCCCTGAACCGGCAATAAAGTTTTATTCAGGCGAATGTCCATTTCACAGTACCCTTCACAGACGATATCTAAACCATTGCTGGCTAACAGTCGTAACCAGGAGGGAGGAGGAGACAAGTGGTTTCTTTTGTCCCAATAATGTTGTAATACATCAATTTGTATCGTTGAAACCTGTGATCCTGTGTCTAACGTGGCCATAAGCTTTACCCCATCCAAGACAATTGGTAGGACAGGGCACGGCCCCACGAACTTGGGGCACCAGTCTTCCTGAGTTGGACCTATTGCATCTGGTTTCCCCGAGGACCGGTCTCCGTCCCCGGGGCATGTGGGTTTAAATTGTCTTCCTGTCTGCAAACTCGTTCTATGTGTCCGCTTCGTCCACACCTGCGGCATATGGGTCTCCCCTGGGAATCGAAATTGGTCCGTAGATCTACGTCCTCGCCCTGGCGTGTTCGACCTCCATTCATTTCGGGGAGGTCGACGGCTATAATTCCAGTCTCTATCATCTCTTCCCGACGCTCCCTGTCTTGCCAATTTTCGAAGTTCTCGCTTAATTTCCTCCATTCCAGTTGTTAAGTCTTCGACTTGCCCTTTCAAGGTTAGAGACGGATCCGATGAAGATGCTTGGGACCTTTGTACCGCAATCTGAGGCTTCCCTCCTAACTCTTCCAACGCAGTAAAGCCTGCCTGCCGCGACGGGTGCTCCTGGTAACCAGGCAACTCGGGAAACGTTACTTCATCGGACGTGACGGTCCCGACTAGTTTCACGGCCGCGTCCTTGAAATCCAGAAAAGGACATCCCACTTTTTGTAGCCTCAAAAGTTTCAGTTGTGCTTTCACGTTTCTGTCATTTACCCCTTCTATTAATCGATTGGTTAGCGTGTCATTTACTTCCGGTATTGCCTCCTGATCAAGCTCTTGAATTGCTCGGAGTAATTCTAGCAAACCTAGAGCAAAATCTCTCAAACTTTCTCCAGCGATTTGCTTCCTGGCATAAAACTGAGACTTTAGCTCTGATAATGTTGCGATGTCAAAGGTGGTGGCCAACCTTTTGAAGACTTGTTCTACTGTCTTTTTCTCTTCTTCTGGCCAGGATAACACTTCTCTTAAAGCCGATCCCTTTAGTTGTCCCGCCAGAATTTCTACTTTTTGTTCATCATCCAATGTGCACAACTTAAACATAGAGTATAATGCTCTCTCAAATTGACGTAAAGTGCTGGTATCTTTCCTCGGAATTTCTCCAGAAAACATAGGTAGCCAAGGTGTTCCGAAGAAATAGGGTAATGTGATGGCGTTCCCTCTTGCCATAGTTGGCAGTGTATAAGACACATTGGCCTCTTCCGGTGGTGTTCTAGTCTTGGTTGGTGGTATTTTTACCGGGCTTCCCGGATTTGATTCTCCTGAAGAGGCTTTATCCCCCGACGACATTTTGTATGGATCCTGTTCGTCAGACGCCAAAGTTTTGTAGCACGCCGGTAAGTATGGAGTTAGGGTGTGGATATACTTTCGTTAGGATCCAGCGGCTTTTGGTGTTCTGTTCCCGTAACTGCTGTAATTACTTGACTTATGAATCACAATGCAACACTTTATACAATGAAATACAAGGTCACAGTAACAGTAAGATTTATTAAACTGGAACGCTTCTTCACTGTTCTGGAATGAGCAAAAGGTGAATGGCAATTTGCCAACAACAAGAATAAACAATTCAGAAAAACCACATCAATACATAAGGGAATCACAACATATCACCTTATATAATAACATTCACATTAATAGGCACCACTTCTAAAATATAGTGATATTTTAACTATCTAAGGCTGCAGCCCTGCTTTTAACTCTAACGCTATTTCTTTTCTTAGTATTACTTTTAAAACATTTCGCTTTTCTTATTATACTTTACAGACTACAATCGTATATGAAGTCCCTGAAAATAAGACAAAACAAAGTCCACACTGTGGATGTCACGGTAAGGCAATTCCTTTGGAGGAATGAGCAAAACTATGTAAAGTTTGTGACTGTCTATTTGAATTCAGATTTAACTACCTTGGTCCGTAACTTTTCCTGTATGTCCTTTAGTAGTAGCTATGGAGATGTTTTCCGGAGGAAATATTTTCCTGAAGTTTAGAACTGACTGTCACTGAAACATACACTTTCACTGCATGTCAGTAGTGGGAGCGTCCTCCCATTAATTTAGTGTACACTTTAGCATAGAGTTGAAGTGAATATGATTTATTCCCGACAGAACGGAGAATCAGTTATATTCCTCAGTGTGGTGTCTGTATCATGAATTAGCTTTGATCTTACTGCTTTTTTTCTGTCTCAGTCTCTAGCTAATATTATGGCAGCAATCTCTTCACTACAACTCTCTCTGCAATGCAATAGCTAGGTGTTTTACTCTAGCTGTCAGTCTACTTTTAAAGGGTGTATTATTACAGGTTATAACGGTACAATTGCAAAGTGCTGATTATAAACCATAAATGCAGCTCCTTAGTTAACTTTTAGAACTGGACACATTGTAGACAAAGCTTCTGAATGTTCTGTAGTTACAATTGTTATAGTTTGTTCTTGAAAACTAGGGATGTCATGGGTTAAGTAAGGATCCCTGTCATACTGGAGGATTGATGACTTTCCTCTTCTCTCTGTAGCAGCAACTGTAACTTCCCTGTAACTTTACACAGTCAGTGCACACTAAATAGCTAGTGTCTCTTTATGTGATGGATCACTGGTCTCGACCTCTACTGAAGACCTGAGCAAGGTTTAATGTGCACATAATCATTACACTAGGCTCTGTCCCTCGCTGTAATGCTGCTGCTAAGAGATGTTTATATAGGATCTGACAGTCTGCCTCTGGCTGAGCTTTTCTGTGTAATGCTGCTGCTGGGAGGCGTGATATGGTACCTGTCAATCTACCTCTGGCTGTGCTTTTCTGTGTAGCTATGGGCTAGGCTGGGGGCTGGGCCACACTCACCACTCCCCGTTCGTGTTGTCATTCAGGTCTCTGCCTTATCTCCGCCCTGTTGCCGCCTCTTATGACCAAACGACCAGCCTCCAGGACCTCCCTGCTGGGAACTGCACGTCGTGCTTGGGTGAAGCTGCTATGATGTCACTGCTGATAAGGAGGACCCACGGAGCTTCCTGAACCTCTGGTTAGTCCTTATCTTTTCTCCACAGGGTTATAAATCACCATATGATGGACTGTGCACCTTTGCTCTCCGTAACTCCTGGAGGAAACTGCGCAACAGCTCTCAACGGCTGACACTTTTATAACAGGTCCCGCGTGTCCAGACCTGTCCTCACTGCCCACGGGCTTAACAACTTTATTGAAGTGTGACAAACGTCCCCTGTAGGTGTCTAGGTGTCCACCCCTGCAACCCAGCAATTAGTTCCATCTGTGTACAGGGTGGAAGAGTCCAACTTTGCAGAAAAGGGGAAAACTTCTCTTTACACTTTCAATGTCCTCCATGAGGAATTTGCAACCTGACACTGTGTTCATACATAAATAATCACTGACACTGTCTTCTAAGAAAGTTCTAAAGAACTGTCCCCTATGGGGATCAATTTATTTACCACAATAGGTACTCTCTATGAGACATATGCAGTATGACAAAATGTGTCTATTCTCACTATTTACAACTATATACATATTGGTTAACCCACTGTAGTACCCTTTTAGTGCCATCAATATTTTAGGGTGTTACAGACACTCTGGGACCACTCGCTACAGCAGCGAGCTGTCAGCACTCACTCAGCTGGGGGCAGACACTCGTAGGAGAGGCAAACTTACGCCCGAGTGGAGTCACTGGCTTGTTTGCAGGTGTTTAGAGAAAGAAAAAGTACTCTCTTTTGCCGGGGGCACTGCTTTTGAGAATAGATTTTAAAACTTAGCTTTTATTATTTTAAGTTTATTAAGAATAAAATGGACACACGTTGACGCTAACATACAATAAACATACAGTGAAAGTACACAGCACTATCACAGTGCTTGCACTAGCACTCACTTATACAGCAAGTATTGTCTAAATCAATTGTATAGTGTGTGCAATAATTCAATGTTCACACTAAATACTTCTGAAATAAGAGGGTGGCACAGTTAATTTTTTTAATGGATATCTCTGGATATCCAGAAGCAACTGCGATGTATTTGAAAAGTCACAATGTTTCCAAAAGAGAGCAAGTTATGACGTTTACTTAAAAATTTTCTGTTTGCGGCAGAGTTTAGTCAGAAATTGCACATACTGTCTAATCAATTAATTACATAGTATAATATACCAAAATTGGTGACAGTGTGGATATTCGAAGTGACAATTAGGTTAAGATATCACAATCTACAGTAATACTCTGTAACAAGAATATATCACTTCATGCCGGTTTTCCAGGTCCACGATTGGCTGATGGGCGGGCCTAAGTCCCGGTCGGGGGGCGGAGCCTCAGATGTCAACAGAACACCGGACCGTGGGAAGAATGCTGCTGGGCACCCGGAGAAGCGCTGAAGATGTCTGTGGTGAGTATGATTTCTCTCCACAGCCTCCCCTCTGGATTCTACTGGACAAGGGGACCGAAGCTTCGTGTCAACATAGGTGAGTTGGATGAATGGGCTTGGTGTGTATTAAACTTGTACTGTCAGTGTGTTTGTGTACTTTTTTAACTATTTGTAGTACTGTGGGACTACTAGTCCCAGCGGGCCCTTTATTGCCCCACATGCTGGGACTTGTGGTTCTCCAAGTCCCTGCATGTGGTGCAGGCTTGCTGGGACTCATAGTTCCACAGCAATACACAATAGGATTTTCTCTATTTTTTTACACAATTAATCAGCTCGATGCCCACAGCCCAGGGGCATCGAGGACAGCCCCGGGCTTCAGCATGGGCTGGTAAGTTCTGGAGGGGGGGGACCCCTTCTTTGGGGGGGTCCCCACTCCCCCAGGACCCCTGCCCATGCTGACTGGTCAGAGGGCTGAATGCTTTGGCCGGGGGGACTTGTATAAAAAGTCTCCCCCCGGCTGTGGCATTACCCTGCTGGCTGGTTGGGCCCGGTGCTGGTTCTTGAAATACGGGGGACCCCTAGTCATTTTGTCCCCCGTATTTTGGGAACCAGGACTGGCCCTTGAGCCTGGTGCTGGTTTTATAAAATGCACGGAACCCCAACTTGTTTGTTCCTGTGATTTTATGAAACCAGGACCGGCTCTTTCAGCCCGGGGCTGGTTATGCTCTGGAGGGGGGACCCCACGCCGTTTTTTTTTTTACTTTAACTTTTAGCCTTTTTTTGGACAGAACCATGCACAGATCACACAGATTTGTGCATGGTTCTGTAAAAATCGACAGCAAGAAGCTGGTCTATTTTTTTTGCGTTTTTTGGTAAGGTCCCATATGCGACTTTAGAACTCGCATCCTATTACATATGCGAGTTCTATAGTTTACAATGGGAAAACATCTGGATGCGATTTTCAGTGTGACTGAAAATCGCATCTTTAAAATGTGCGATTTCGCGGTAAAAAGTGCGCTTTTTACAGCGATTTTTAACCTATTAAATGTGCGATTTTCAGAAAAGGTACTCTTTACCTAGAAGGGCGCCCATCGCGACCATCGAATGCACTAAAAATCGGGTGCGACGCGATGGCCGCGATTTCCCATAGGGACCAATGTTAAAAATCAGATTGGACCCAATTTTAGTGTTCAATGCCTCAATGCCCGCGATTTTTACATAGGAAACAATGTTAAATGGGCCACAGAGCCCTAATAGTCACCGTGAACTCTGAAATGGCCCCCACAATTGTTAACGTCACCCCACGATCAACGTCAACCCGAAGCGTGGCGAGCGCAGCGAGCCCGCGAGGGGCGGCGGTACGCGTCCTCCGACCTTTTCATGCCCTACTATCCACGTCGGCGTGGAGTTGAGAATAGAATAGTGTGGCGAGCGCAGGGATCCACCAAGGCCCGAAGCGTGGCGAGCGCAGCGAGCCCCGCGAGGGGACGCGGATACCTTCACAGTTATACGCGTCCCCTCGCGGGCTTCACAGGTGTCCGTGGCGAAAAGCGGACACCTGTGAAGCCCGCGAGGGGACGCGTTTACCTGTGAAGGTATCCGCGTCCCCTCGCGGGGCTCGCTGCGCTCGCCACACTATTCTATTCTCAACTCCACGCTGACGTGGATAGTAGGGTATGAAAAGGTCGGAGGACGCGTACCGCCGCCCCTCGCGGGCTCGCTGCGCTCGCCACGCTTCGGGTTGACGTTGATCGTGGGGTGGCGTTAACAATTGTGGGGGCCATTTCAGAGTTCACGGTGACTATTAGGGCTCTGTGGCCCATTTAACATTGATTCCTATGGCCAAATCGCGGGCATTGAGGCATTTAACATTAAAATCGCGGTCAATCACCGTTTTTAACATTGATCCCTATGGGAAAATCGCGGTCATCGCGGGTACCCGATTTTAATGTACCCGCGATTTACCCGCGATAGCCGCGATTTTTTACCCCCGATGCCCGCGATTTCAATCGCTGGCGCCCTTCTAGGTAAAGAGTACCTCGGAAAATGTGCGATTTCGGCCGTTTTTGACCAAAAATCGCACATGTCCAAAAATCACACCCTATTACATTTCGCCCTGTAACTCTTTGTTTCAATGAAGATTGTTTAACAAATAATTGCTCAGTTTGACTCCTTAAGGGGATAATACAGGATAATTACTATGATATTATTAGAGGACAGTATAGATTGCTGTCCATTCAATTTAATTCATACATCTGTATTAACCACTCGGATCGGTGACAATATGAATATGTGATGTGACAAGAGAAGTATAAATAATTGATGAAATAGGCTGTGCTTTAATTCACACCATTGAGAACAGTCTATTTCAACAAAGGTTAGGTACATTCATATTGGTACTCTATTAAATCACACACATGAAAGCTCTTCACATTTGTCATAAACAAAATTGTTGTATGTGGTACTGCAGACTCTATATAGAGAGAAAAATATTTTTATAATATATTGTTTGCAGGTGTGACTGGAGCCGGCAGATCACAGACATGTATCTGACATCCCAAGGCGCAGGAATTCAGAAACCAGCAATGTTGTTCTTGTGCATGCAGGCAGTGGAAGGGTGGCAGAGTCCACAGTTTCAACAGGTCACTGGGAGCGGTACTTTACGCGTTTCTCCGACGTTAAAGTGTGTCGGTGTCCTCAGATGATACCATCCCATCATTGCATGATCACTTTTAAGATTAAGTTAATTAGCTCACATAAAAAAGCATGACAACGTGAATTTTCAGACCCATATGTTTGCAATGGCAAGGTTCATTTTTTCTATAAAGCCAACGATACACATAATAAAGCAATAAATGATATAATAAAAAATAATAAAAATGATAAATAATAATCCACAAGGGATGAAAGATAAGCAGATAGAGTGCGGACTGTGACATTGTACATAGATACTACAAAAGTCTCTACTATAGTATAATATAAACAAATAGAATCAGTACTATAAATACAGGGCCTGCGCTACCCATTCAGCAGCTCCTGCAAAGCAGGGAGTCGCCATGCTGAAAAGGGGCAGTCTCCCTCCCTGCTCTGCTAAAGCTGCTCAGCCCTCACTGTCACTGCCTCCTACACTCCACCCACGGGCGAGTGGCAGTATAAAGATTTGCTCCCTGCACCACAAGTGTACACAGCCTGCATGCCGCCCACAGGCCTGTCTGACAGCGGGCGGCAGTATGGAGAAGATGAGCAGCTCCCTGCACCTTGCACACACTGTCTTCCTTCTGCGACCTGCCCCCTCTTCCTCACGGACACTTGCGCTGAGGCATGTAGCGCTGTCTGGGAATGCCTGGATGACATATCATGTCCGGATCCGCCCCTTACCCATTGCTCCCTGTGCCTGTCAGTTGTCAATCAAATGATGAACAGGCAGCTGCGCCGCCTCCACTTCCTTCCCTCTTCTCAGTGTGCTGTGCCAGTGCCACTGCCAGTCCTCAACACTCCGGCCCCTCTATCTCCTCCCCTCTTCTTCCATCTGCTCCTTCTCTCCCCTCCTTTCCGCCTCAGACATGAGAGAGGTGTAATGGCATCCTCAGCGTCCTGCCTACGCAGATATAGGAGGAGGGACTGCACAAGAGTTAAACAGCAAAAGAACAGTGAGTCTTTTATTATACATGTTTATAACAATTTTTTTTAATAAATGTACATTTTTTTATATTAATTTAGACACTTTTTAACCCCTTCCCGACATATGACGTACATTTACGTCATATGTCGGTTGCGGGGGAATCAAGCCAGCTCACGGAGTGAGCTGGCTTGAAAGAGAGCAGGTAATGGCTGTATATTACAGCCAGGTACCTGCTCTCACGGCCACGAGCGGCGAGTTCGCCGATTGTGGCCGTTTAACCCTTTAAGCACCGCGGGCAAAGCGCCCGCAGTGCTTAAATAGCTGATCGGAGGGGGGGCGCCCCCCTCCGGCGCCGATCGGGGCCCCCCGCGGCGAGATCGGAGGGTGCCGATCGGTTGCCATGGTAGCCAGGGGTCTAATGTAGACCCCTGTGCTGGCCGTGTCAGTATTCCTATTACATCCTGCCTGAGGCAGGATGTAATAGAAAGTGCTGAAAATCACTATGTTCAGCCATAGAGCTCTATGGCTGAACCTAGTACAGGCGATCGCGCCCCCTAGTGGTCAAGTACACTAGGGGGCCTTGTAGTAAAAGTAAAAAAAAAAAAAAAAAATAAGTTTAAAAATAAAAAAAAAATAAAAAAATATTAAAAGTTCAAATCACCCCCCTTTCCCCATTTCACAAATAAAAATAAATAAAAAATAAAAAAAATAAACATATTTGGTATCGCCGCGTTCCTAAAAGTCCGATCTATTAAAATATAACATTAGTTATCCCGCACGGTTAAAGGCGTAAACGGAAAATAATTCCCAACGCCAAAACTACGTTTTTTGGTCGCATCGCCTACCCAAAAAAAAATAACTAAAAGAGATCAGAAAGTCGCCCATATCCCATAATGGTATTAATTAAAAAGTACACTTCAGCCCGCAAAAAATGAGCCCTCACCCAGGTCCGTAGGTGGAAAAATAAAAAAGTTATAAGCCGCAGAACATGGCGACGCGACGCAAATTAGAAAAAACGTAAAAGTTGCTATTTTTTTTTTTAGTGGTAAAACATAACGAAAACTATATAAGTTTGGTATCACCAGAATCGTAACGACCCATAGAATAAAGATAACCCATCATTTTAAACGAACTATGAACTCCAAAAAAACCGTAACCAGCGCAAAATTGTGGAATGGCGTTTTTTTTTTTTTTTACCCCACATTGAATTATTTCCTGATTCCCCAGAATATTATACGGTATAGTAAATGGTACCATTAAAAAGTACAACTTGTCCCGCAAAAAAAAAGCCCTCATGTGTCTATATAGCCGGAAAATTAAAAAAGTTACGCTTATTTGAACGCAAGGAGGAAAAAAAAAAATTAACAAAAAAGGCCTGGTCGGGAAGGGGTTAAATAATGGGCTGGGTTATGTGTCTAAAGGTGGCCATACACGCTGCAATAGCAGCGTGCAATGCGATTTGCACTCCCGCGGGCATCGCATCGTACAGTACTGCTTTCGGATCGCATCGCACACACATTGCATGCAGAGCCAGATTAAGGTCTAAATGGGCCTGGAGCTGAAAATGATCAAGGGCCTATTATGCGCAATAATAGGGGTTGTGGCCAGCACCTTATAATGTGGGGGGCGTGACCAGTGTTCTGGTTGGGTGGTCTACTCATGGGTGTGTCTGTATTTGTGTAAATACTTTCAACTAATTATATATGCCTGGAAAAGGCATGGGGCTGGCATAGGAAAAATGCAGGGAGATATATTGGTGGGTGCCCTCCAAAGGTGCACCCGCAGGATGCCGATGTCCTAAGATACATGCGGGGTGAGTCGGCACTCCAGTCATAAAAAAAAAAAATGAATGCCGAAAACTTGGTAGACAATTTTTCAGCACCTTTTATTTGGTCACCTAAGTTTACCACACCATATACCCCTTATACAAATCATGCAACACAATAGTAACCCCCTTATACTGTACTTGCCTCTTATACATTATGCCACATGGAATGAGCCAAAATTCACACTATGGCACATGGATTGAGTCAAAATTCACGTTATTGCCACACAGATTAAGGCAAAATTCACATTTTACCAAATGGATTGAGCCAAAATACACTCTATACCAGGCATGTCCAAACAGTGGCCCTCCAGCTGTTGTTAAACTACATGTCCCAGCATGCCTTGACATAGTTTTAGCATTCCCTAATAGCAAAACTGTGGCAATGCATGATGGGACTTGTAGTTTCACAACAGCTGGAGGGCCATAGTTTGGACATGCCTGCACTATACCAAACAGATTGAGCAATAATTCACAATATGCTTCATAAACAGGGACATTGCGCGCCAAAGGTGCACATTAAAAATTTACACCATAATGCCCATTACATGTTAAGCCACACACCATAATGTTCATTACGTATTATGCCAAACACCATTATGCCTATTAAAAATTATGCTACATAAGTGCTGCTTACCTACATGCTCATTGCCAGGGGTTCCATGCTTATTGCCATGTGGGATTACATGCTCATTTCCAAAGGGGAATATATGCTCGTAGTAACTGGAGGACAGCCGCCACCAGGCAGAAATGACAGCCATTGAGAGCCATTGACAGCCGGGCAGAGAGCAGGGGGCTGCTCGGCTGTATTCAGAGCACTGCATGTCCCGGCTATTTGAAATAATACCCCTTTTATACCAGAAAATGCAGGCACTTATCCAGGAATTTGGTCCCAGGATCATGCAGGGACATTCCCGGACTGGCCCCTTTTAAACCAGCCTAGTACCTGCATTTTCTGGTGTGAGGGCAGAGAAAACCACCCCGCCCCCCTTTAAACAACCAGCTATATCTTTGGAACCAACTGACCCATTTACATGTAGGCTTTGAATGATTTTGGTCCCGTGAAACTGGGCCGTTTGGTTCCAGAGAAATCTGTCCTCAAACAACATGAACAGCCATGAAATTACAAAAAATTGGTTTACCCGCAATATCTTTAGAACCAATTAACCCATATGGACCAGGTATCAGATTGAAGGCCCAGCGATTTGGGTTTGACTGAGATCAACCTCGAGCTTCTGGGATGCCAGCGGGCCATTGGAACTGGATGGAGATCGGAATTAGCGGGTCCCATGTTATCCTATGGGAAAAAAGTTCCAGGTTTGCCTGTCGGTATCTCCGGTTCCTGGGGGGCAAGCGATGCGGGGCTGGGCTCGTTGGAAAGCACTGGCCCTCAGCTACAAAATGGGCATATTTTGAGAGTGGGTCTGGAGCTTTAGCTCCATCAGGCCCATTGTTAATCCGGCCCTGATTGCATGCATGCCATGCGATGGGATCTAGCCCATAATGTATGCGATTCTCGCAGCGTGTATGGGCACCTTTAGTGCCTGCAACATTTTGCGAACACAGCACTGAGATGGTGTATGTATGCATTAGGGATGTGCACCAGCCACTTTTTCGGGTTTTGGGTTCTGATTACCTTGAGGTTTTGGGTTCTAATGGGTTTTGCCAAAACACCTCCTAAGTGTTTTGTGTTTGGATTTCTTGGGTTTTGGGTTCTGATTTTTTGTTAAAAAAGCATTAAAAACTGCTAAAATCGCACAATTTCTGTGTTTTTTTTTTTGCTCCTATGCTATATTAACCTCAATAACATTCATTTCCACTCATTTCCAGTCTATTCTGAACACCTCACACCTCACAATATTGTTTTTAGGGCAAAAGGTTGCACTGAGGTAGCTGGATAACTATGCTAAGCCACACAAGTGTGCGGCACAAACACGTGGCTCATGTAAGAATGGCACTGCAGCGGCAGACAGGATGGCAGTTTAAAAAACTAGGCCCCAAAAAGACCCCTATCTGGGTAGATACAGCAGTATTAGGCAGTGGGCCCCAGACCAGACAGGTAGATACGGCAGTATTAGGCAGTGAGCCCCAGACCAGACGGTAGATATGCCAGTATTAGGCAGTGAGCCCCCAAAACAGACTGTAGATACGGCAGTATTAGGCAGTAAGAATTTATAATAATTCATTTTATTATTAAGTACTGCTTGGCAGTGGCACTCAGTGGCACACGTCAGTGCACCAGCAGCATGGAATAATGTTTTACAGTTCCACACAGCACAAGTATTATTTTTTAATTAAATTAGATATAGCAACTTAGTATGTAGTTGTACTACTAGGTAGGTACACTTAGGCAGTAACACTGCCAGTGGCAACAGTGGACTGAGTAAATAATACTGGCAACCTCTATTCACAGTATTCAGTGCAGGCAGCACCAGTGGACTATATATAATTCAATTAATTAAGTATTAATAATATAGCAGCCTAGTAGGTAGAGAAAATAAACTACTAGGTAGGTAGGCAGGCAGGCAGTAGCACTGCCAGTGGTCACCACAAAAGGTAGTTATATTACACATCACCAGTAGCTTTATGCAGTGCACCAGCAGAATTTATAATAATTAATTTTATTATTAGGTACTGCTTGGCAGTGACACTCAGTGGCACACGTCAGTGCACCAGCAGCATGGCATTATTTTTTACAGTCCCACACAGCACAAGTATTATTTTTTAATTAAATTAGATATAGCAGCCTAGTATGTACTAGGTAGGTACACTAGGTAGGCAGTAGCACTGCCAGTGGCAACAGTGGACTGAGTAACTAAATAATACTGGCAGATTCAGTGCAGGCAGCACCAGTGGAATATATATATATATATATATATATATATATATATATATATATATTAATTAATTATTAATATATAATATTACAGGCACAGCACATCACCAGAGGTAGGCCCCAGCACAGAGGAGACAGTAGTACTACAGGTACACAGTTAGACTGTTCTCCTAAGCAGAGAGGAGAACAGAGTACACAGCAACACTGAGGGAGACAGCCTCAGCGAATAAAATAATTAATTACAGCACAGCACACCAGAGGTAGACCACACAGAGGAGACAGTAGTACTACAAGTACACAGTTAGACTACACAGCAGCACTGAGAGACAGCCCCAGCGATTAAAAAATATTGCGTTTAAGGTCAATCTCAAGCTCAAGTTTAAGCCCCAGCAGCAGCACCAACACACCCTCTCCCAACCCACTACTAGACTGGAGTGAAGATGGCGGGCGCAGCAGCCGCTTTTAAAGCCTCGCGAAATCCAGGAAATTACGTTCTGACCACGCGGACGGACCCGAGTCAGGCGGGAATCTCGGAGCGCTGCTCGGAACCGGGCTCGGAATGATGACATCCGTGGGGGCTCGGATCTCCGGAATCCGAGTCTGCACATCTCTAGTATGCATACATGTACATGCACCCGAGATCCTCCATAGGATCGCATGTTGCATACGCTCCCACAATCGGGCTGCAGCTTATGGCAAATGTCAAAGGGCGCAAAATGTATGGTTTGCAGGAGAGCGCAGGACACCCTAGCACCGGCCCTGTATATATATATTAAAAACTGGTATGTAATTCCCAGTCATCTGTGTGGCGCAGCTCATAGAGCCACCACAGCACAGTGCCGGAGGACCAGGATCTAATCCCTTCATATTTTAATTTTTTACTTTTTATTTTACATATATATATATATGCTTGGCAGTGACACTCAGTGGCACACGTCAGTGCACCAGCAGCATGGCATTATTTTTTACAGTCCCACACAGCACAAGTATTATTTTTTAATTAAATTAGATATAGCAGCCTAGTATGTACTAGGTAGGTACACTAGGTAGGCAGTAGCACTGCCAGTGGCAACAGTGGACTGAGTAACTAAATAATACTGGCAGATTCAGTGCAGGCAGCACCAGTGGAATATATATATATATATATATATATATATATATTAATTAATTATTAATATATAATATTACAGGCACAGCACATCACCAGAGGTAGGCCCCAGCACAGAGGAGACAGTAGTACTACAGGTACACAGTTAGACTGTTCTCCTAAGCAGAGAGGAGAACAGAGTACACAGCAACACTGAGGGAGACAGCCTCAGCGAATAAAATAATTAATTACAGCACAGCACACCAGAGGTAGACCACACAGAGGAGACAGTAGTACTACAAGTACACAGTTAGACTACACAGCAGCACTGAGAGACAGCCCCAGCGATTAAAAAATATTGCGTTTAAGGTCAATCTCAAGCTCAAGTTTAAGCCCCAGCAGCAGCACCAACACACCCTCTCCCAACCCACTACTAGACTGGAGTGAAGATGGCGGGCGCAGCAGCCGCTTTTAAAGCCTCGCGAAATCCAGGAAATTACGTTCTGACCACGCGGACGGACCCGAGTCAGGCGGGAATCTCGGAGCGCTGCTCGGAACCGGGCTCGGAATGATGACATCCGTGGGGGCTCGGATCTCCGGAATCCGAGTCTGCACATCTCTAGTATGCATACATGTACATGCACCCGAGATCCTCCATAGGATCGCATGTTGCATACGCTCCCACAATCGGGCTGCAGCTTATGGCAAATGTCAAAGGGCGCAAAATGTATGGTTTGCAGGAGAGCGCAGGACACCCTAGCACCGGCCCTGTATATATATATTAAAAACTGGTATGTAATTCCCAGTCATCTGTGTGGCGCAGCTCATAGAGCCACCACAGCACAGTGCCGGAGGACCAGGATCTAATCCCTTCATATTTTAATTTTTTACTTTTTATTTTACATATATATATATATATATATATATATATATATATATATTCCAAAGACAAAAAACCTTGCGGTTTCACATGTCCCATTAAGGCTTCTTACACATGATCTGGCATTTCTGAAACCTGTTGTAACTCTTCCACTCAAACGCCAAAAAGCAATGAAATTACGATCATTAAGGCTGACGCCTTAATGGACGTGTTCCTTGCGCAATACAGATATGGTACGCCATCACAGCCTGTGGGTAAGTGCAGATTCAGCACTCTCACAGAGTGAGATTGCTGTCACTCACACAATGGTGGAGCTGCTAATTCACAGATTTGTGTGCTCATTGGAATACACACATGCAGTCTATGCAACTGAAGGTCTGAGCAGTAAACAGAGCCGAGAGGATGGGGTAAAAGTGGTGTTGACTGGGTTAGGAGGCCGTGTGGTGCGGTAGACTAAATGCTCAATTTATAGAAAGGAATAGAAATGCGTAGATGGTAGGAAGGCTAATCAGCACTGATGGGGGACTAACAAAGCAGATGGGTGGAAAAGAGTGGCACAGATTGGGGAAGGCAAGACAGAGTGATGCGATTGGGTGGGAAACAGAGGAGCAGTTGGAGGAAAGACAGCACTGATGGGGGAGGGGGTTCGGAGCAAAGGGGATAAAGGGAAAACAGCAGTACAGATGGAGAGGGGAGACAGCAGTACAGATGGAAGGAAACTGTGTCATGGATGAGGCGGGCAGAGCAGCATGGATGGAGGGGGAGACAGAATATCACCAATGTGCCTCCTCCCTAGATCCTCCCTGCAAAGGACCGTGGGAGGAGATATACATGACTGTGCATGCTCAGCAGCCCTCCCAGGGCCATTTTGGTTTTGTGCAATGATCAAATTTGTTTTTTGGGTACGATCAAATTCTGCTAAGAGAAATGTGACCTATTTCAGTCTAAACAAAAAGGGAGGGAGGTAATGAGTCACACCATACCTCTGGTGCTACAGTATATTGAATAAAAATAATAACAGGCAAGGAAAGCCGCATATGACAACAAGCAAACCAGCTTGTAAGAAATAAAAGATAACAATTGGAAAGCACACACAGCATTAGCAATTAACCTTTTATTAAAGTTAAAAATTTAATGTAATATAGTTCGCCCTTTTCAATAATGGCACAAGACTCAGTTCAATTGAAATATCAAAAATATTTTATAAACACATAATAAAGTCATATACAAAAATCACATGTAATTAGTTGTAAAATAATGTAACTTAAGGTGCTGGCGTACCATATAATTAAAAGAAATGAACGTAGCAGCAGCAGACCTCACTTGAAGCTCAGGCAGGATGGTGATGGAGCCGTTGGAAAAGAGTTGGGTCATGGTCAGAGCCCACAGCGGGTGCCCGCCGGCAGGGGAATCAGCACTGGTGCATCGTCGGGGGTGTGGGTGTAGGAGGGGGGGTTTAGTTGAGGTCTGACAGAGCAGGCAGTACTAGGGAGGAAGCCACAGCGAGAGACCGAGGCCTAGCCAGTTTGTGTTTATGCAGGACTGAGAGGGGAGAAGCCCCAGAGCAGATGAAAGCCATCGGTCACTGGTCGGCCGGGTGAGAGGTGCGGGCAGGGGGTGTGGGGGGAGAAGGCCGCAAGGGCCAGTGAGACACAATGGGCCAGTGAGTGGGGGACACATGGGGTCACTGAGGGGAGGGGGCGACAGCGTACACATAGGGGCACTGAGGGGGTTATAGGCTGGGGGGTGTATGGTTAGGGTTGTAGGCTGCGGGGTGTGCATGGTTAGGGTTATAGGCTGCGGCGTGTGCATGGTTAGGGCAATAGGCTGCGGGGGGGAGGTGTATGGTTAGGGTTATAGGCTGCGAGGTGTGTATGGTTAGGGTTACAGGCTGCGGGGTGTGTGTATGGTTGGGGTTATAGGCTGCGGGGTGTGTGTGGTTACGGTTATAGGCTGCAGGGTGTGCGTATGGTTAGGGTTAAAGGCTGCGGTAGGTGTGTATGGTTAGGGTAATAGGCTGCAGGGTGTGTGTATGGTTAGTGTTATAGGCTGCGGGGTGTATGTATGGTTAGGGTTATAGGCTGTGCGGTGTGTGTCTATGGTTAGGGTTATAGGCTGCAGGGTATGTGTATGGTTAGGGTTATAGACTGCGGGGTGTGCGTATGGTTAGGGTTATAGGCTGCAGGGTGTGCATGGTTAGGGTTATAGACTGCGAGGTGTGCGTATGGTTAGGGTTAAAGGCTGCGGTAGGTGTGTATGGTTAGGGTTAAAGGCTGCGGTAGGTGTCTATGGTTAGGGTTATAGGCTGCAGGGTGTGTGTGGTTAGGGTTACAGGCTGTGGGGTGTGTGTGTGTGGTTATTGTTATAGGCTGCAGTGTGTGTGTGGGGGGGGTAGTGTTATAGGCTGTGGGGTGTGTGGAAAAATGGGGGGTAATGCACTGGGTGCCGGACAGGTTTCCGACAGTCGGGATCCCAACTGTCAAAACGCCGACAGCCGGGTGCCCGACGACCACCCGCTATTTTCCCTCGTGGGAGTCCACGACCCCCATAGAGGGAGAATAGAATAGGTGGCTTGCGTAGCGAGCCACCGTGCCCACAGCGTGGCGAACGCAGCGAGCCCGCAAGGGGCTTTTTTGCGCCCGCCATGCTGTCTGACTCCGGGCAGACGGGATACCGACGTCGGGATAATGACTGTCGGGATAATGACTGTCGGGATCCCGACTGTCGAAGTCCCATACCACACCGATGCACTGCGCTCGCTGGTTTTGTTGTGTTGGTCAGGCGCTGCCAAGCTTTTAAGGTTTCCCGGTCCCTTATTGAATAATAATGTTACATTTGGTTATGCTTTAGCGCTGCCTTTATGCTGTTGTATCTGTTAGTGTAGGGTGTATAGAAAAGTGAATCTGAAAGAAAGAAAATCTACAGTATAAAGTAAATTGTAGATTTTATTGTTCATAAACTGGTGGTGTAGGAGGAAGGAATTGTGTGAAGGGCTTGGGTAAATAATCTTTTGTTGGTGTTTCAATCACACCTATATGGGGTCCCCTTTGGCTGAGAAATTTCCACTGCCGTGTCACAGAAGTGCGATTCCCGAAAGGGATTCAGGTGTTCCTTTTTGGGATACCTTTAGCCTCCATAGGTTCACTTCTGATGCGATCTACAGTCTCACTTTGTGATGTGCAGTGGAAATCTGGTCAGTGTCAGGTCAAAGTTTATGCGGGGAGGAAAGGAGCCTGTGTGGGCTTGAGGCAGTTCTGTGAACTCCTGTACAATCCCATAGGTTATGTAACCTATATCCTTTCCAGCCTCCACTTTAGTGTAAATGCGGTGGTTCTGTATGTCTTAAGCTGGGTACACATCTATACAATCCCTATTTCTTGCAACCGTTTGGCCGACCGTACTCAGGTCGGACCGTCCACAAACAACAGCCGATCACGCGTGTACACACCTGTACAATTTTACTTGCGACATCCGATGTACTCCCGTCCAAACAGTCGCAAGAAAAAGATTGTACCACCGTACACACTGTCTTTATTTGGGCTATTGACACGTCACATGTGACCAAAATTATCATAATGGGCTGGGTTAGGGCATAAATATAGCAGTCACCCTTTTACCTATTAAAAAAAAACGGCGTGGGGTCCCCCCCACAGCCGTAACCAGCACCAGGCTGAAAGAGCCGGGGCTGGTATTAAAAAATCAGGAAACGTGACAAATAGGGCTTCGCTGATTTTTTAAAACCAGCCCCAGGCTCCAGGTCCGGGGCTGGTTCCCAAAATACGGGGGACAAAATGACCAGGGGTCCCCCGTATTTTAAGAACCAGCCCCAGGCCAAACCAGCCAGCAGGGTAATGCCACAGCCGGGGGACACTTATTATATAAGGTCCCGCGGCCAAAGCATTCAGCCCTCTGACCGGTCAGCCTGGCCAGGAGTCCTGGGGAAGTGGGGACCCCCCCCCCCAATAAAGGGGTCCCCCCCCTCCAGGACTTACCTGACCAGGCTGAAGCCTGGTGCTGTCCCCGGTAGCCCTGTGCGGTGGTCACCGGGCTGATTCAGTGTAAAAAAATAGAATTAAAAACTATTGTCTTTTCTTGTGGAACTATGAGTCCCAGCAAGCCTCCCCCGCATGCTGGGACTTGGAGAACCACAAGTCCCAGCCTGCGGGGCATTAAAGGGCCCGCTGGGTCTTGTAGTTCCACAGTAAAAAAAATAGTTAAATAAAAAAACACACTGACACATTAGAAAAATAAAAGTTTAATACATACATTACACAAACACACTGATACTTACCTATCTTGAGCCCGTCGGTAGGTCCCAGGGTCCGGTCCGGTGGCTTGGTTCCGGGGCCTTGGTTCCGGGGCTCCAGGGCTGAAGAGTCCGGGGTCCAGGATCCGTAGTAATCCAAAGGGGTACCTGGGGAAGGAAATCCTACTCACCTGCTCCTGTGGCGACCACCCCGGCATCTTCTGTTCAAGTAGCGCTGCTCCCGGCTGCTGGTACCCGCTCCGCCTCCGCTGGACACTGGAGAGACGCAGAGATCCTTCTACCTCTGCGTCTCTACTCAGAATGATTTCTGGCCACTCAGGAGCCAACTTTCTCGGCTCCTGATTGGCCAGAAATCATTCTGAGTAGAGTTGCAGAGGAAGAAGGATCTCTGCGTCTCTCCAGTGTCCAGCGGAGCGGGTCCCAGCAGCCGGGAGCAGTGCGACTTGAAGAGAAGATGCCAGGGTGGTCGCCACAGGACCAGGTGAGTAGGATTTCCTTCCCCAGGTACCCCTTTGGATGACTACGGATCCAGGACCCCGGACTCTTCAGCCCTGGAGCCCCGGAACCAAGCCACCGGACCGGACCCTGGGACCTACCTACGGGATCAAGATAGGTAAGTATCAGTGTGTTTGTGTAATGTATGTATTATTTTATTTTTCTAATGTGTCAGTGTGTATTTATTTAACTATTTTTTTTCTGTGGAACTACAAGACCCAGCGGGCCCTTTAATGCCCCGCAGGCTGGGACTTGTGGTTCTCCAAGTCCCAGCATGCGGCGGAGGCTTGCTGGGACTCATAGTTCCACAGGAAAAGACAATAGTTTTTAATTCTATTTTTTTTACACTGAATCAGCCCGGTGGCCACCGCACAGGGCCACCGGGGACAGCACCAGGCTTCAGCCTGGTCAGGTAAGTCCTGGAGGGGGGTCCCCTTTATTGGGGGGGTCCCCACTTCCCCAGGACCCCTGGCCAGGCTGACCGGTCAGAGGGCTGAATGCTTTGGCCGCGGGACCTTATATAATAAGTGTCCCCCGGCTGTGGCATTACCCTGCTGGCTGGTTTGGCCTGGGGCTGGTTCTTAAAATACGGGGGACCCCTGGTCATTTTGTCCCCCGTATTTTGGGAACCAGCCCCGGACCTGGAGCCTGGTTTTAAAAAATCAGCGAAGCCCTATTTGTCAGGTTTCCTGATTTTTTAATACCAGCCCCAGCTCTGGTTACGGCTGTGGGGGAGACCCCACGCCGTTTTTTTTTTTTTAGTCACCCTGCCAGAGATGATGCAGCTATGGAACGCCCGCATGGGCGTTCCAGCTTTGGCAGTATAGTCGCAAGCACGGGAGCATATCGGTCGAACGTGCGTACACACTGCACTTTTGTACCGATATGGGGCCGTCCTGTCGGTTGAAAATTAAACAGCAAAGAACCGTCGACCGACCGAGTATGGACGGTCAAGACAGTTTTTTGCCGTTTATCACTCGTACAGGACAGCGTACACACATATACAATTGAACGTCCGTCCGACCCAGAACGGAAGAACGGCCCGACAATTGTACATATGTGTACCCAGCTTTATTGTCTGCTTCTCTTAATACGATTATCTGTCTGTGTGGGGGCAAGCCTCAATGGCTTCAGGCGATCTTCCCAGACCCCTTTACAATCTCATAGGCTCTTAGCCTATGTCATGGGTCTTCAAACTGTGGCCCTCCAGATGTTGTGAAACTACATGTTCCAACATGCATTGCCACATTTTTTCCTATAAGAGCATGCCAAAACTGTCAGGGCATGCTGGGACATGTAGTTCCACAACATCTGGAGGGCCACAGTTTGAAGAACCATGGCCTATTCCTTCCCACAGAAATAGGTGTCAGTGTTATTGAGCCTTCCTGTGGCTCTCCTCCGTCTGAGTGTGGTGTAGATGTGTTACGTTGCCCTGGCCTGGGTACCAGGGACAATACGGGTTCCAGACGGTGAGATGATAAGGCGTGAGCCACAGCCGGGACCGCCGGTTAGGACGGCCACAGCGGGTCCTACACTCTCTCTGTTGAGTCCCCGAGGCAGATGGCAAACCCCTGCGGAGCTAGGCTTCACCTGTGGCCGCCGCGTTCGAAGGAGCGAGTTAAGCCCGCTCCGACCCCGATGCAGCCAGGTCTTATGTGATGACAAGGGGTAAGCGATCGCCACGGGGAACACTCAAGAGGACAAGCTGACTACTGGACCTAACTGGAAACTGGCCCCTAACTGCCGGCACCAGGCCAAGACGGGGAGTGCGACCTAGTCGCAGACACCAGCGGATAGAAGGGAGTCCCCAAGAATACTCAAAAGGGACTGTGACTCCCAAAGCAGGGACCAGGAACAACGGTGACACTCCTGCCTAAACAGAACACTAATGACAGACGGGGGCCAGGGAACACATACAAGAAGACGGGGACAAGAATATAAAAGAAGATAACCAAGGACAGGCCCGCGGAGGGGCTTAGCCACGGAGGGCCAGAGAACCGAAGGAGATAAAGACCAGAGCTCCACTGGAGCACTTACGTGACCCACGGAAGATGGAGATAGTGGGTCCACTGCAGGCTCACAGGCTGACGATGAAATACAGCAGAGGAGTCTGGTGAAGAACTGGAAACAAGGGATCCACAGGCAAACACAGCTGACAGGCTGGGAGACCAGGCAGGCTGCAATGGAGATCTGCAGCCGGGAAAACTGGGACCAAGGACCCAGTTGACCGGAGAGTGACAGCAAATAGCATAAAATGCATAAAGCTATAACCGGCGTCTGTGCCCAGCAGACGCCGGCTATTTATTCAAATCTCGCGCCGCCTGACTGACGTCAGGCGCGCGCGTTGCTGGCTGCCGGGCGGAAGCTCGGGGACGTTGCCTAGCAACGCCCCGACGCTTAGCCTCCGAGCGAGGCTTGGGACGCTGCTCGGCAGCGTCCCCCGCCGTGTCAGATGACGCTGCGTCTGCAGCGTCAGATGACGCTGTGCTCGCCGTCCGTCCGGGTGCAGGGACACCCGGACGGCGTGCAACAGTACCCCCCCCCCTTGAGGAAGGGTTAACAACCCTTTCCCACCAGGTTTATCGGGGAATTGCCGAAAAAAGGCCCTCCTAAGATTGGGTGAATGCAAATCTACATCGGAAACCCAGGACCTCTCTTCGGGACCAAATCCCCTCCAGTGTACCAGAAACTGCAAGGAACCTCTCACAAGTCTAGAATCGAGGATCTTTTCCACGCGGAACTCCTGTTGCCCCTGCACCATCACTGGGGCGGAGCCATTCCTCAGTCTGCGAGGAAATCTCTGTGAAAACACCACCGGCTTAAGAAGCGAAGCATGAAAGGTACTCGAAATCCTGAGGGACTTAGGTAAAGCAAGACGGAATGCTACCGGATTAACCCTCCTGACAATCCGAAAAGGCCCAATGAACCGAGGCCCTAACCTTGCTGATGGTTGGTGAAGCTTTATATTACGGGTGGATAGCCACACCCAGTCACCAACTTTGAAAGAGCAAGGCCGTCTGGATTTGTCAGAGAATACCTTCTCTCTGAAAGCAGCTTCTTTAAGGGCCAAGTGGACTTTCCTCCATACGACTTTGAGGCGAGAGGCAGCTGACGAAGAAGAGCCAGAGGCATTCGGTCCCAGAGAATTAGCCCGTGGATGGAATCCGTAGACTGCAAAAAAGGGCGACGTCTTAGAGGCCGAATGATGTGCGTTATTATACGCAAATTCGGCCAACGGCAAAAAACTAACCCAGTCATTTTGAAGTTTGGAAGCAAAAATCCTCAGATATTGTTTAAGAGACTGATTAAGGCGTTCTGTTTGTCCATTGGCCTGTGGATGGAATGCGGAAGTTAGGCTGATCTTCACCTTTAAGGCAGCACAGAACATTCTCCAAAACTGAGCCACAAACTGTGGACCCCGGTCGGACACAATATCACTGGGAAA
This sequence comes from Crinia signifera, assembly GCF_055691185.1. Taxonomy (NCBI): domain Eukaryota; kingdom Metazoa; phylum Chordata; class Amphibia; order Anura; family Myobatrachidae; genus Crinia; species Crinia signifera. The sequence goes on from NC_139226.1 coordinate 66,377,365, forward strand.
TCCGCGCAGGCGAAAAATGTGTTGAAGGAATAGCGTGGCCAACTCTTTAGCCGAGGGCAACTGCCTTAAAGCCACGAAGTGCGCCATCTTAGAAAATCTATCGATGACGACCCAAATGACTTGACAGTGTGATGAGACTGGAAGACCCACAATAAAATCCATGGCCAGATGGGACCAAGGCCTGCCTGGGACGGACAAAGGCAACAACTCTCCCAATGGTCGAGAACGTGGAACTTTATGTCGGGCACACTCAGGACAAGACAAGACAAAGTCCTTGCTGTCCCTGGCCATCCCTGGCCACCAGACCACTCGGGATAATAAAGCAAGGGTTTTATACACTCCTGGGTGACCCGAAATCTTAGTATCATGGCATTCTGCCAACACTCTGCGTCTCAATGAAGGAGGAACAAACAGTTTATTCTCCGGAGTTTGGGCTGGAGCTTGCCCTTGAGCTTGCCGGAGAAGACCCTCCAAGGTCTGGCTAACTCCGGCATGGATACAGGATGAAGGAATGATGGACCCAGACTTGATCCCACCTTCTTGTTGAGGAACAAAACATCTGGAAAGGGCATCTGCCTTAATGTTTTTTGATCCAGGGACATAAGAAATAATGAACTTAAATCTCATAAAGAAGAGTGCCCACCGGGCTTGGCGAGCGTTCAGTCTTTTGGCTGATTCAATGTATTGTAGATTCTTATGATCGGTTAAGACCAGAATCTGATGAACAGCTCCTTCCAGCCACTGACGCCATTCATCAAAGGCCCACTTGATGGCAAGTAACTCCCTGTTGCCCACATCATAATTGGACTCAGCTTGAGAAAATTTTCTGGACATATATGCACAAGGGTGGAACTGTAGTGTTTCTGGATCTCTCTGCGAGAGGACCGCCCCGGCCCCTACTTCAGAGGCGTCAACTTCTACCACAAATGGTAGATCGGGGTTGGGGTGTTTAAGAACTGGAGCAGAAACGAAGGCCTGCTTCAACGTCTCAAAGGCCTGTTCTACTTGAGGACTCCACAATGATGGATCCGCCCCTTTTTTGGTCAGAGCCACCAAGGGTGCCACAATGGACGAAAAGGCGTGAATGAAACGCCTATAATAATTTGCGAACCCAAGGAACCGCTGGATAGCTTTTAAATTAGTGGGCCGAACCCAATCCACAATGGCTTGTAATTTCTTGGGGTCCATTTGGAACCCACGAGAAGAAATTATATACCCCAAAAAAGAAACCTGGGTCACCTCAAATTCGCATTTTTCAAGCTTAGCGAATAGCTGATTTTCCCGCAACTTCTGCAAAACCTGGCGTACTTGTGTCCTATGTGAGTCCAAGTCTCGGGAAAAAATTAAAATATCGTCCAAATAGACCACTATAAATTTCCCCAAGAATTCCCGAAGGACGTCGTTGATAAAATCCTGAAAAACGGCTGGGGCATTGGAGAGGCCGAACGGCATTACCAGGTACTCATAGTGCCCCGTCTGAGTACTGAACGCCGTTTTCCACTCGTCCCCTTCCTTGATTCTAATGAGGTTATAAGCCCCCCTAAGATCGATTTTGGAAAAGATGGTAGCAGATCGAAGTTGGTCAAAAAGGACTGTAATCAAAGGAAGGGGATAGGTGTTTTTCACCGTAATCTTGCTGAGAGCACGGAAATCTATGCATGGCCGCAGGGAACCGTCTTTTTTTTCTACAAAAAAGAAACCGGCACTGAGAGGTGATTTAGAGGGCCGAATAAAACCCTTTGAAAGACTCTCTCTGATGTACTCATCCATAGCCTTAGTCTCCGGGACTGATAAGGCATAAAGCCTGCACTTGGGTAATGAAGCGTTGGGAACCAACTGGATGGCACAGTCGTATGGACGGTGTGGCGGCAAACTGTCGGCCTTGCCCTTAGAAAAAACGTCTAAAAAATCTTGGTAAGGGACAGGGACCCCTGCTAAAGAGGTGGATCTTACAGGGAGTGCAATCTGAAGGCACTGTTGCTGGCAAGTGGGACTCCAATGGGTAATTTCCCCCAGATGCCAATCAATGGTGGGATTGTGTTTTCTCAACCAGGGAAAGCCCAACACGATGGGCACAGAAGGACAAGAAGTTATCAGGAAAGTAATCTCCTCCTGGTGAAAAATACCAATGGTCAACTGCAGAGGAGGAGTCTGGAATAAAATAGCCCCATTGGAGAGCACCCCCCCCATCTAAACCCTGTAGGGTAATGGGCACAGGAAGCCGAAGTTGGGGAATCCCCAAACTCTGGGCGGTGGCAGCATCCAGAAAGTTACCAGCCGCACCACTATCAATGAAAACTGACCCAGCCCAATTGCATCCTTGAAAGGATATGTAGCCAGGAACTAGTAACGAATCTAGAGAGGAAAATAGCTGAAGGCCGAAGTGAACCCTCTCTTCGTTCACTTGGCCCGGCCTTTTACTGGCCTATTGGGGCAATTTTTTAGAATATGACCCTTGCACCCACAGTATAGGCAAAGTCCTGAACTCAGTCGGCGAGCTCTTTCCTCCGGGGAAATGCGAGCTGCCCCAAGTTGCATTGGCTCCTCACTTTCCTCAGGGGTTACCGATACAAAAGGAACCACCCGGGTGAGAGAGCCCCGTTCAGACCTCCGCTCACGGAGGCGACGATCAATTTTAATGGCTAATTCCATTAATTTGTCCAGAGTTTTAGGAGCGGGGTATTGAATGAGACAATCCTTAATTTCGTCAGCCAGACCACAACGAAATTGGCTGCGTAACGCGGGATCATTCCATCCGCAGTCATTTGCCCATCGGCGGAACTCAGTACAATAAGCCTCAGCTGGGTCTTTCCCTTGTTTAAGGGCCCTGAGATGAGTCTCTGCTGAGGCTTCCCGGTCGGGGTCATCATATAACAACCCAAGGGAACTAAAAAAACTGTCAAGCGAAGACAAAGCTGGGCTGTCAGAAGGCAGTCCAAAGGCCCAGGTCTGGGGGTCACCCTGCAGTAAAGATATTACTAAACCGATACGCTGGGCCTCGGACGAGAAAGAGCGCGGTTTGAGCTTAAAATACAATTTGCAGCTCTCCCTGAAGTTAAAGAAAGTTTTGCGATCCCCAGAGAACCGATCAGGAAGGTTCATCTTGGGGTCTGAACCTCCAGTTTCTGGGGGCCTCATCCTTTGCTCTTGTGAAGCCACCTTTAACGACAATTCCCGCACCATCTGGGTAAGCCCCTGGAGCTGATCCGAGAAAGTCTGGGGAGTGGTACTCATAATACGAAATCACCCAAAAAACAACAGGAGGACTGATAAGACCAAATATAGTCTGTCTTTTAATTTTATGGCCGGTTATAATGTTACGTTGCCCTGGCCTGGGTACCAGGGATAATACGGGTTCCAGACGGTGAGATGATAAGGCGTGAGCCACAGCCGGGACCGCCGGTTAGGACGGCCACAGCGGGTCCTACACTCTCTCTGTTGAGTCCCCGAGGCAGATGGCAAACCCCTGCGGAGCTAGGCTTCACCTGTGGCCGCCGCGTTCGAAGGAGCGAGTTAAGCCCGCTCCGACCCCGATGCAGCCAGGTCTTATGTGATGACAAGGGGTAAGCGATCGCCACGGGGAACACTCAAGAGGACAAGCTGACTACTGGACCTAACTGGAAACTGGCCCCTAACTGCCGGCACCAGGCCAAGACGGGGAGTGCGACCTAGTCGCAGACACCAGCGGATAGAAGGGAGTCCCCAAGAATACTCAAAAGGGACTGTGACTCCCAAAGCAGGGACCAGGAACAACGGTGACACTCCTGCCTAAACAGAACACTAATGACAGACGGGGGCCAGGGAACACATACAAGAAGAGGGGGACAAGAATATAAAAGAAGATAACCAAGGACAGGCCCGCGGAGGGGCTTAGCCACGGAGGGCCAGAGAACCGAAGGAGATAAAGACCAGAGCTCCACTGGAGCACTTACGTGACCCACGGAAGATGGAGATAGTGGGTCCACTGCAGGCTCACAGGCTGACGATGAAATACAGCAGAGGAGTCTGGTGAAGAACTGGAAACAAGGGATCCACAGGCAAACACAGCTGACAGGCTGGGAGACCAGGCAGGCTGCAATGGAGATCTGCAGCCGGGAAAACTGGGACCAAGGACCCAGTTGACCGGAGAGTGACAGCAAATAGCATAAAATGCATAAAGCTATAACCGGCGTCTGTGCCCAGCAGACGCCGGCTATTTATTCAAATCTCGCGCCGCCTGACTGACGTCAGGCGCGCGCGTTGCTGGCTGCCGGGCGGAAGCTCGGGGACGTTGCCTAGCAACGCCCCGACGCTTAGCCTCCGAGCGAGGCTTGGGACGCTGCTCGGCAGCGTCCCCCGCCGTGTCAGATGACGCTGCGTCTGCAGCGTCAGATGACGCTGTGCTCGCCGTCCGTCCGGGTGCAGGGACACCCGGACGGCGTGCAACAAGATGAGGTTAACACTCACGGTTTGACGGGTTCGTTATGCAGTGCTTCAGGCTCTTGTTGTTGTGCAGAACTATAGTGTCTTCACAGCCGGCGCTTCTCCATCTCAGCGTCCAGCTGCCCGGCGTGCGCTGCCTGATGACGTCACCTGGACTCCGGCGCTGTGCACGGAGCTCCTTCTCCGGTGGCGTTTGTTGCAGATCTTCTTCCTATGCTGGCGGGAGTGATTTGGTTAGTGTTTAGAGGTGATCTCCTACGCGTTTCGTCTTCTTAAAGCCTTTTTCAAGGATGCTGACTGGGATGCTTAGGCTGCTGACACCCTCCTCTGTCTCCCAGATGTATTGTCCCTTTCTCCCCGGCGCTGTCCGCGGCTCACAGCTGCTTCTTCTGGGGTGTGTGTAGGGTTAGGGTTATAGGCTGCGCGTTGTGTATGGTTAGGGTTATAGGCTGCAGGGTGTGTGTGTATGGTTAGGGTTATAGGCTGCAAGGTGTGTGTGTGTGTATAGTTAGGGTTATAGGCTGCAGGGTTTGTATATGGTTAGTGTTATAGGCTGCGGGGTGTGTGTATGGTTAGGGTTATAGGCTGCGGGGTGAGTATGGTTAGGTTTATATGCTGCGGGGTGTGTGTATGGTTAGGGTTATATGCTGCGGGGTGTGTATGGTTAGGGTTATAGGCTGCGGAGTGTGTGTGTATGGTTAGGGTTATATGCTGCAGGGTGTGTGTATGGTTAGGGTTATAGGCTGAAGCAGGATGTATGGTTAGGCTGCGGAGGGGAGTGTATGTTAGGTTTAGGCGATGGGGATGAGTCGGGTTAGGCTGCAGGTGGGAGGAGAATGGTTGGCTGAGGAGACAGGGCTAGAAGGGGAGAGGCGAGAGTGGGTGAGAAGTGAGGGCTAGAAGGGTAGAGGTGAGTGGGTGAGGAGTCAGGGCTAGAAAGGGAGAGGTGAGGAGTCAGGGCTAGAAAGGGAGAGGTGAGTGGGTGAGGAGACAGGGCTAGAAAGGGAGAGGTGAGTGGGTGAGGAGACAGGGCTAGAAGGGGCAAGGCGAGAGTGGGTGAGGAGACAGGGCTAGAAGGGGCGAGGCGAGAGTGGGTGAGGAGACAGGGCTAGAAGGGGCGAGGCGAGAGTGGGTGAGGCTGACAGGGAGTGAGGCTGATGGGGCTAAAGGGAGTGAGGGTGACGGGGCGAGAAGGGTTGAGGTGAGAGAGTGGATGAGGAGACAGGGCTAGAAGAGGTGAGGCGAGAGAGGGTGAGATGATGGGGTGAGCAAGAGGGGGTGAGGTGACTATAGAAAAGGGTGGGAAAACCAAAACAAAAGGGAAAGAGATGGTGGGGTGACGCTAGAGGGGGATATACCAATTTTAATCAAGCAAACTATTTGATCTGAATGACAGGCATAATACTGTCATATGATAGCACATACATTCTACACACAGTAAGTGCAACATTTGGGGTCACTTTGTAGCACTGATCCTCCTGCACCCCCACCCAAACTAATTGCAAGAAACTGCTCTCTCACACATGCACACAAGACTCTCCTCCCCACACTCAGACTGCCCATAGACACATGCATACAGACATATGATACTGCCCAAACTCACACATGGATTGTAACCTGCTCTCTCAACACAAACACTAATGGATGCCACCTCCCCCACACTCAGACTGCCCATAGACACATGTATACAGACAAACATACTGGCCAAACACACACATGGATTGTAACATGCTCTCTCTCTACACACACACACACACACACACACACACACACATACACTAATGGACTGTCTACTCCCCACACTCAGACTGCAGATTGCCCATACATACAAACACTAGAATTACAGAGTGCTGCCTCCCCAAATCAAACACACAACCACGGACTAATGACTGTTACCTCTCCATACACAAACACATTGAAACTACTGATTTCCCATACAGACAATGAGCTGCTTCCATCCCAAACACACACTTGAAGTGCAGCCTGTCTTCTCTCCCACACCCCAAACACATATTCTTCCCCACCTTGTTGAATGAATCTGCCGACTGTGGCTGAGTCCGAGAAGGCAGAGGAGGCGGGGACTGGATGTTGTGCAGTGCAATTGCAGGAGAGGAGCTGCTGAATAGATGTGCACACTAGCAGCTCTCTCCCAAGTTCCTTGCCTCCTTCCTGCATAAAGTGCACGCTGTGCTGTGCCCTGCCTCTGTCAGTGTGACACTGCCGCCGGTCCGGAGCCCTGCTCCTACTGACAGGTACAGCAGGGGAAGGAAGAGAGAGGAGATCGCTGCTGCTTTCAGTGACATAGTCTATGAACTGACAAGGCTGTGGCAGTCGTAGTGCACAGCAGGGTATGAGAACAGGGAGAGTCTCCCTGCACTGCATACCTCGCTGAGAGAGTAGTGCTGGCCCTGGAGCCTATAATCGGTGGTATGTGTAATGGGTGGTCCGGTGCACCCCCGGACCACCCCGATTCGCCTGAGGAGACATGGGGCGGAACTAGACTAGGAGAGGTGATCGCCGCCCCTCCCCGCTGTATTCGTCCCTGCCAGTGCCTGCACACATCTCCCTGAGTCCCCGGCGCCTGCTAGCTCTCCGTTTACAGGCATATACACTGCCCAGCCCACTGACTCGTCACAGGCAGCCGCAAGCCTGCTGCTCTGATCATCTGATGCCTATACTACTCACCCCCGCGCTGGCTAGCTAGCTACTGTACACAAGCCGTCTGCCGCTGAGCAGCCCCCCAGTATGTCAGTGTGCGCATGTGCAACTTTCAGCGGCAGCAGCGGTCTCACTACTGTCGGCCTCCCAGGAAAGTTCCCGGTACATATAATGGCCAAATCCGCCCCTGCACACGGGGTGAAGGGGGATGAGAAGCTAATGGGGCGGAGGTGGAAAGCGCACATACCTACTGGAGGTTCTGGCCGCAGCAGTTCCCATCGCTTCACTGTCGGCCATCTTGGCATACCTAAGTGAAGCCTCTCCGTGTACTCCCCCTGGTGGTGGCTTTTGCGCATGCGCAACAAGTTAAGCTCTCCTATCTTTATAATGGGGGACGTTTCACTAAATTATAAAAAAACTGCACCTATCTGAAAATCCTCAACCCCAAAAGGCACTCCACTGGGACAATATCTACCTAATAAAACAAACCCCAAGTCTCAATTGTTCCCCTACCCCGAGTTATGCCTTCCCAAAAAAACCCTCATAGACTAACATGGGTGACAAAGTGTCATTTCGCGAGTCTCAGGAAAAAACTGGCAGTTGGAAGTTTAGATCGCTCCCAATTGGTCAATTTTTTATATTTCGACCTGAAATTTGGCACGCAGCACCGGTTGACGATTCTACGCGTACATGCCAAATTTCAGCTCAGTACGCCCAGTCACTTTTGAGGTGCAGTCCCTCAAACACCATGCCCCCATCCGAAAAGTTCCCTATGGGAAAAATCCGTTCGTTGGATTCAGCCTTAATATAAGGGCACGACCGTGCCATTATAATTTATTTTCTATATATTTTATATTGTTATGATATTCATTTAATTGTTTGTTTATTTGTATGTTTAATCATGTGTTAAGAGTTGCTATTAACTAATTCTTTCAGTCCGCATTTATCTGCCTACCTACTAACAACAATATTCTGCACTCCATTTAAATTTACAAAAAAAGTGGGGGATAAACAATAATTAAAAAATAGATAGATCTAGGCATCGCAAGCATAATTTGTACAAATGATGAATATAAACCCTATTAATTTGATTGGACTAATAAAACAACAATACTTCATTACCCATAGTATATTTATGGAGGAATTCTATATAAAGGGATATATACATATCAATAGTAATATTAATGTGTAATGTAAATACGGGAAACTGGCACACCAAAAAATGCAAAAGTAGAAAAAAGATTTATTCAAAAGATTCCAATGAATCAACAAAGTTCAAAAAAGTTTTCAAAGTCCATGCAGTGGAAAAAGACAATTCAAAGAGATACTTAACAAAATCCCCTGCAGGTCTGCCATGCTGGACAGCTGTTTCGGTCTGCTACCGTCGTCAGGAGCATGCTAAACTGGCAGAAAAAACAGATATATATAGCAGTAGAGATTGACTCAAACATGCTCACCTGTGCATCAATCAGACTGGGTGCAAGAGGGGTCAGGCCACTGTGGATCAAAACGCTGTAACAGCGTGCAGGCAGAGAAGCCGGAAGTGACGTCACTCAGGACCGGGCGGAAGCCCGTCACCAAGCGCGTCACTATGGCAACCCGCCGAAGCGTTGTGTGGAGTCAGGGAGAAGCCGCATCTGGGTTGGCCGGACACCGCCCCCCTCTCCATAGCAACACTCAACAACATAACATCGCTGACCTGGCACCATAGAGCCGCATCTAGCGGCACATAGCGCCAGTCAGAGATGCAACTGCACAAAGTAAAATGAAAAGTGGCTCAGCCCGATGATAAGAATAATTAGCACAGGAAATGAGCGATAATACTCAGTCAACTCAATTTTAATACATCTGTTGTACAATAACTGATGATATATCCAAGATATATAGGCAGTACAGTTGAAATACAGAAAGACAAAAATATCACATAAAAATATGAACAGTAAATACAGTAATACAGTATATACATCCAAGATCATAAGAAACAGTTGAAGGAATGATCCTAATTTAGGCCCTTATTCTGATCGGTGCGTACTTTCCCGAATTCTTTCGGATCGCGTTTTGTAGCCGTCTGCGCATGCGTGGGGAACGCCATGCGCATGTGCCACGCATGGTCTCCGTACTTGTTCTCACTAATACCGTACAGAAATGTGCACCGCAATCAGTCGGCCAATATGGGTGTGTTATGGGCGTCATGCGGAATGACACAGGGGCGTGGGCTAAACTGGGCGGAAACATGGGCGGACACGGGGGAGTACACATATTTTGGTAGGTGTGCATTCGGACAGCACGCCGAATGCACGCGAACAAAAAGGGAAGAAATGTGCGGTGTCCAAAAGGCTAGTATTGCTTAGCGGACACCACTCGGTCATGCGCTAGGCAATCGGAACGCCTAATGAGGACGGACGCACCTCAACCAATGTCAGCTGAACACAATACAATCACCTACTTTACTCATTACTTGTTAATTACACGCTTCTCACTGCTTCAATTGGAACCATTGCAGCTTAAAGGGAACATTACATGCTGCACTTGTCACACACTTTTACACTGCAAATAATGAACACAACTTAATATTAATAATACTAATACACATGTCACTTCTGCATGTATCAATTAATACAGACATTTGTGGGGCCAAAATAACATTTATTAAAGAAACTTAGAAAATAATTTCGAAACCATCACAAAATAAATGGTACCATAACAGGACTAAAAGTAAATAATATATAATAAATAGCCACAGCAGAATCATTAGGAACACATCAGGTGGCTTCACAACAAAAGTAGAGCACCAACACTTCAAGTACAGCACACAGTAATGCTAGCCGAAACTGGGCAACAGGGGAACCAAACATGACATTTGAACCGCGGGCAAATGTGGTGACCCTCGGCACGGATTTTGACACAGGATGCTGACACACACAGCTCAATGGAAGATTTGGGAAGACATAACGGTGGAGATTAATGGGGACACAAGTTCATTTGCGGGCACGTTTGCCCCTGGCAGGCTCCTTGCCACGTGCAGCAGCTCTTCGGCCTCGCCCACGGCCAGAGTCAGATGGTGGGTCACGTGGAGCACATGCTGGGGAGGGGGTGGATCTTCTTCCCCCTCTGGCAGCAGGGAGTGATGATGGTGGTAATGCACCAGAAGCGGTTGACATTAGGACCCTATTGGTGGTAACTAGCTCCACCATAAGTTCATTATGGCGGAGGAGGAGGTCATTTTGCCGCAGGGCTTGATCAGCCAGCACCTGCAGGCTAGCAGCAATAGCCTGCATGCTCGCAGCAATACTCTGCTGGCTGGTGGTCAAACCCTGCAGCACTTCCTCGGCCCTACGCACCCGCTCTGATGCCGAGTCTCCCTGCTGCACAATACTTTCTAGCACATGCCCCCACGTGGCCAATTCAGCCGCGGATATTGCCGGCTGCTGCTGCACGGGCCTGCTACTGGGGCCAGGTGGCACAGACTCCACAACCTCCTCAAGAGATTCTTGACCAAGCGGTGGGGATGCTGTTGAAGGAGAAAATACCAATTACCACACATTCCATGCAAAATTCAAAACATCTACTTATGGCCTGGCAAATAATTACCTTCAAGCGTAGAAGCCATCACTTCCGCTGGGGACTCGCTGTCTATGGTGCTCACCCCCCGGACCTCCTCCACTGCAATGCAGCACTGTGCCATCTCTTCCAGGGGGGTGAGCTGCAGCTTTGATGGCATGGGGCCAGCCCCAGAGGTGTGGCTGTGTTCCCAACGCTGGGTCAATTTCTTCTTGAGGTTCCCTTTGAAGTCATGCCACCTGCAATCAAAGTGTACATATTAATACATGTCACTCCTCATGTTTGCTGTAGCACCCATTGCAATCTGAAACATAATACAACATGTGCCTACTGACACCAAACTTCGATTATATTCATTTTTAAAAACAACCCTTAGAAGATACAATCACAGTCACCCTCCAATAACTATCAATTCAATGTCATGGCAAACATGTCTGTGCCTCCAAGCAACGTGCCCACCCATTGACCAACTCCATCTAATATCGAATGTAAACATTACTGGACTTGTACTGCTCAAATGTAACACACATGTACTTGCCTCTTCTTAACGTGCTCCGCCTCACGAACTTGTGAAGCCACTGCATTAATCTCCGCCGTTATCTCCTCCCAGATCTTCCATCTCCTTGTCTGTGTCAACTTTACCGCTGGGCACTCTATCAAATCACGTGCCCGGGTCACCAGGATGTCAAGCTCCTGCGGTTCATATGCCATGTTTCTTGTGGTTGGTTCCTCTGTTGCCCGACTGCGGCCACGGGCACGGCCACTGGCACCGCCACTGCCACTGGCACTGCCACGGCCACGGCCACCGGTTGCTGTACTTGAAGTGCTGGCCTGGCTACTCTGTTGGCAAGCCACCTGCTGTGTTCCCAATGATTCTGCTGATGCTGAGGATGGGCCAGCTGCTGATTGGCCTGATGTTGATAGCCCATCTGGCTGCTCTGGGTTGAGGGGGACATAGGTGGTGTTGGACTCCATGCGGGACAAGAGGTTCTGCACCACCTGTTCTTCCTCTGACTCTGAGCCAGCCATGTTTGCAACAACTGTTTGCCTTTCTAGGACCACTTTAAATACTATTTCTGTAATTGGCGTTCATCAGCTACAACCTGCGCTCCGTACGGCCGCGTTCCGTACGGCAGCGTCAACCATGCGGCGCATACGGCACGCCCCTTGGTGTGGATAAATATTTCACAAAAACCTGGCAAACTGAGTAAGTCTGATTTAGTAGCTAAATGCAGATTTGAACACCAAAGACCAAATAAAACTGAGGTCACACATGAAATGTATATTTGAATGTACATCTGTACTGTGCACTTGTTTGGTATGTAGTACAACTGACACTACCCATTCCATATGTAAATCCAGTCCACCACTTAGCCACAAGTAATCAGTGCTAGCATCCAAATCACATGTGAAAGCACTCCAAATTCAGGCTGGATGCTAGCTACTTTTCATTCCACCTCTGTAGTATGGGCCAGTAGAAGGTAAGTGTACACATGGCAGCATGGCCTTATTTTGGCTAAAGGTTTGCCACTATTTGCTTTGTTTCTGCTGCATAGCTTTCATTATAAAATAGCTGTTTAGTACCTTGTTGAGTTATGTGTAAGTGTCTAGTGATGCAGACTATTTCACCTGTTGCTTATACCCATGTTTGGTGAATGTTAGAGATTATATATAATGTGTTTCCATCTTATTTTACACTGTCTGTTTAGGATGGGTGTGCGATGCAATGGGTTAGCCGTCTGTTCGGGCGCATACACGCTGTTAGTGTTAAAATGAACAATAAAGTTAATACCAAATATCACTCTGATCAACCAATGACAGGACATGATGGTTTGATTTGTGCCATTGCTAAGATGGCGTCCTATGGCAGAGCAGCCCCTTTTCCCCCTGCAGAGCTAAGGACACTGGTCGCCGTTATGGAGACCAGGCTGGGCCGTGCAGGGCCATTCATTACTAACAGGCAGAAACGTAATGCCTATGCGGTGGCCCGCCGGCGCATATACGCCCGTACGCAGGTGCGGCGGACCATCGCACAGCTGGAGCGGCGGTGGTCCGACTTGAGACGACGCCAGCCGGATTTGCTCCAGCAAATCAGGGCCAGCATAGCGAGATGTGAGTGTTTATACATGAAATGGCCATTTGTACATGATAGCTTACATGACCTTATTTAAGGCAATAAGGCCACCAGCCTGATCATGAGTGAAACATGGCATACACTATATGTGTGCTACTTCCTGGTTGACACCCTGTAATGGTGATAAAATATGTCTTTGAGTAGGATTAATGTTTGTGATGCTTACAATGGGCCAAATGTCACAGCATACCTGCCATGTTACAGGCTGTGTTTTGTAAAGGCCACAAAGGAGCTGTTTGCCTGTACAATTATCTGTACTTATAACCTTTGCATTTCTAGCTTGATAAGGCTTAATACAAATGACCCCTAATCAGCACTTTTTTGTTTTTTCCCAAACACAGCACGGGATCGAGCAAGACAGGCCCGGGAGGAGCCAGAGGTGGGCCAGGAGGAGGTTGGCCAACCAAGGGCCCAGGAGGTGCCACAGGAGGAAGGGATGGTGGAGGAGGTGGCACATGAAGTGTAAGAGGAGGAGGAGGATGGGTGGGCGGTGAAGGCGCTGGCAACAGAGGAGGAGGTGCCAGCAGTGGAGGCCCCTCATGAAGAGGATGAGGACGATTTTGAGGCCTGTGAGGTCGTCCAGGCGCCAGAAATTGGTATGTATACATAAGGATTAATTTTTCCTTTTGTCATCTACTATTTGCTATGTAGCACTGGTGATTCAATTGTGTTTTTCAATACTATAAAGTGATTAAACAAACTGGGTAGCAACAGACACACGTAGGGGTTAGATAGGGTGGGCAAACCATCCCTTTCATCCAGGACACATATTAATGACACAGGTTGTGGGGATGGCTTTCAGGTCGATTTTAAGTGTCAATGAACCAGTGTAGTTAATCTGTATCCTGGAAGAAAGGGATGACGTGCTCATGTAAGGGTTACATGTCCCTGCTGCAAGCGTACAATCTGTAGCCTCATATAGGTGAGTATAGTTTACAGGTGCTTAATTTGACCAAACTAGATTCAGTATGGCATAAATGGAGTATGGACAGGCGTGGCTTAGACTGGAGTAACAAGTGGTCAGTGGCCCTGGGCCCTCCTGTAGCTAACCACCCCCTGCGGTCTGCATGTATGTTTGTCACCATAATTGTTAGATGATTTGATCTTTGTAATGATTTTGTGCATGGGAGTGGGTTAGTGCTGCAGCTTCACCTAACTGGCATTATGACAATGATTTCTGGAGCAGACCATCAGCAGGCAAGCCATGCTTGATTGCACCAATGTACTGTGCATTCCTGAGAGTTGTGTAACTCCCCTGCCAGGCTCCATCATATAACAGACACTGAACTTTGTTTGCAGAATTGTGATTGGTGCAGCGCGTGACATGCTTCTCAGAGCTTAGTCATGGGTGGGTTTGGATTGAGAAGGAGCAGTATGACTGTGAGGTGTTCTACAGAGTAAAGGGTAGAGGGCCAAAATCAGGCTTTACATGTAGTATGTATGCATGTATGTATAGGTATATGTGTCATATATATAGTTATATATGTGTCTATATATATATATATATATATATATATATATATATACATATACACACACACCTGTCACGGTGCATGTTTAAAATGTAGGTTTGACTATGTTAAATGTATGCATGAATATCATTATTCATTTTTCTATTTGTATTTCCTCCACAGATGAGCCTGCCCAAGCAGAGGAGGGTCGCCGTGGGGCCCTCCTAAGAATTCGAGGCCTGATGCGGCAGATGTTGTCCGAAATGGACCGCCTCATTGATGCGGAAAATTAATTTATGGCCCTTTTTTTTCTCATTTGTATAATAATAAATAGTTATTTAAAGTTCTAAGTTGTCAGTGTTTTTTTCTAACATGCAAAAGTATATGTGTAACTTGTTTAAAATCTTTTAAATAAGCAAAATGTAAATAGTGTATATAGATGTATGTTAGGGTCACATGCTGTAAGGGTTAATGTGTGTCATGAATGTAGTAGGAATGTGGGTCAGTATAGATGAGCATTTAATTGATTGAAATTGATAACAATCCCTTTTTCAGGAGGTTGCCTAATTGCCTAAGTGGGTCATGTGATCACTGTGTGTACTCAGTAAAAAAGTGTGGGATTAAGCGTAAATACTCCGCATCGGGGCGTACGGACAGCTTCCCGTACGTTCTGACGCGGTAAGACCGTGCTTGTGCGGGAAGACCGTGCAGAATCTGTACGTTTCCACCGCACACGCACGGTTTGTATGTCGTCCGTACACACGCCCTGTTCTTAAAGAGTGAGTCCGTCCGAATGCGGAGAACACGTGGGCGTTTCTACGGACGTTAGCTGTACGCCACCGCACAGCGTGGCGTGCGGACCGCACCGAAAAAATTCGGGAAAGTACGCACCGATCAGAATAAGGGCCTTAGTCCGTTAGGTGAAACTGAATTAAGATGGCTGATCCAGTAACATTCTTTTTGAAGCAATAACTTGCCCCTATCACCTCCTCTCCTCAGAGGTGGAACATGGTCTATCGGTTGAAACAACAAGTCCTTGTTGTGCATGACAAAGTGCTTAGCAACAGGGGGAGTATTGGAGTCCATCACGGTAAAAGCTTTTTTATTCGATGACCGATGTAGAGTGATTCTTTCTTTCAGAGTCCTGATTGTCTTCCCAATATATATCAGTTTGCATGGGCACACAATTGCATAAACGATGAATCAGGTGTCACAATCCAGGTGAAACTTAATATCATGAATCTCACCCGTTTTGGGATCTGTTAAAGAGGAACTGGTGATAGCAAATTTGCAATTAACACATTTTAAGCACTTAAAACTCCCTGTCTTTGGAGTAAGCCAATTGCTCTTTTTTATAGGCATACCATCAGACTTTGCGATAATGTCCCTAATACTGTTGCTTTTTTTTGTAACAAAACATAGGTGTTAAATGACATATGTTGCCAATAGTGGCATCAGCCTGCAATACATGCCAGTACAATGTTTCTTATGCGCTTAGAAGCAATCGAGTAAGTAGAGACAAAAGTCAACCTATCTCTAGTTTTATCCCTCACAACAGGGTGTAATAATTAATTTTGGGTCATAGACAAACAACGTTCAATGGCTTCATCAATCTCGCCCTGTGGATATCCCCTATCAATGAACCTGCTACCTATCTCAATCAAGGAGTCTTGTCGTTGTACAGTATCCAAGGTAATCCGCACTACCCTCATTAACTGTGACAACGGCAATCCCCGTTTCAATGGCTGGGGGTGAAAGCTGTCAGCAAATAAAAGGGTGTTTTTATCTGTGGGTTTTCTATATATTAGTGTACTAATTAAACCCTTATCCAATTTAACATTTACATCAAGGAAACTTAATGTAGACTCACTATAGGCTGTAGTAAATCTAATGGAGGTGAATAGAGAATTGAGGTGGGCAAACTGATATATATTGGGAAGACAATCAGGACTCTGAAAGAAAGAATCGCTCTACATCGGGCATCGATTAAAAAAGCTTTTACCGTGATGGACTCCAATACTCCCCCTGTTGCTAAGCACTTT
Organism: Crinia signifera; assembly: GCF_055691185.1. NCBI lineage: Eukaryota > Metazoa > Chordata > Amphibia > Anura > Myobatrachidae > Crinia > Crinia signifera. Next base: position 66,393,633 of record NC_139226.1, read on the forward strand.
GTCATGCACAAACATTCCATCAAGGACTTGTTGTTTCAACCGATAGACCATGTTCCACCTCTGAGGAGAGGAAGTGATAGGGGCAAGTTACTGGATCAACCATCTTAATTCAGTTTCACCTAACGGACTAAATGAGGATCATTCCTTCAACTGTTTCTTATGATCTTGGATGTATATATTACTGTATTTACTGTTCATATTTTTATGTGATATTTTTGTCTTTCTGTATTTCCACTGTACTGCCTATATATCTTGGATATATCATCAGTTATTGTACAACAGATGTATTACAATTGAGTTGACTGAGTATTATCGCTCATTTCCTGTGCTAATTATTCTTATCATTGGGCTGAGCCACTTTTCATTTTACTTTGTGCATTTGCATCTCTGACTGGCGCTATGTGCCGCTAGATGCGGCTCTATGGTGCCAGGTCAGCGATGTTATGTTGTTGAGTGTTTCTATGGAGAGGGGGGCGGTGTCCGGCCAACCCAGATGCGGCTTCTCCCTGACTCCACACAATGCTACGGCAGGTTGCCATAGTGACGCGCTTGGTGACGGGCTTCCGCTTGGTCCTGAGTGACATCACTTCCGGCTTCTCTGCCTGCACGCTGTTACAACATCTTGATCCACAGTGGCCTGACCCCTCTTGCACCCAGTCTGATTGATGCACAGATGAGCACGTTTGAGTCAATCTCTACTGCTATATATATCTGTTTTTTCTGCCAGTCTAGCATGCTCCTGACGACGGTAGCAGACCGAAACAGCTGTCGAGCATGGCAGACCTGCAGGGGCTCTTGTTAAGTATCTCTTTGAATTGTCTTCTCCCACTGCATGGACTTTGAAAACTTTTTTGAACTTTGTTGATTCATTGGATTCTTTTAAATAAATCTTTTTTCTACTTTTGCATTTTTTGGTGTGCCAGTTTCCCGTATTTACATTACAGTTACCCTTATGTGACTGTGCACCCGCATCTTCTCTCCATACAAGTGTGCAGATTGTTTTTGACTGAATATTAATGTGTAGATACCCTCATAATCCATATAATACTCAACTAGAAAAAAGTGACCCTATGGCCACGAAGGAGCGCTTGAGTACTACACTGGTAAATTCAATCACATATAATGGCTTTGTATACCAGGCAAGACTGCTGCTGCTTTAAAAAAGAGGATGTGTGGCCTTAGATAAAACCAAAAAAAGAACAAGATAGTGACTTTGGCCCAATCTGGGTCACTGTCACTTTAAGAAGCGCAGTCTTGCCGGGACCAAGGAATGGATAAATCGATCTGATGAAATTTAGTATATTTATAAAAAAAATACTATTACATATATGAGAAGTGCACTTCACAATTACAATATTAAATATAAAACCACATACTAGACAAACAACATGAAACATATAAGGCTGGCTATTATCCAGAGGCTTATTGTGGGCTTGGAATTAAGTAGGAATGCGTTTCTCTGCCTCAGATAATGGTCGCGGCTTCCTCAACTGAGGAAGCCGCCGACCATTATCTGAGGCGGAGAAACGCGTTTTTAGGCTCCACAAGATGCCAGTTCCTGCAAGGCATCATCAGCGCCTGGGTTTTCTAATACTTGGCAGCAATAAGAGATGTGTCCAGTTATATCACTGGTAAAGGAAGGAAAGGGAGTACCACCCACAGAGTAAGCACTCACCCGAGGGGACTATACTCGCTTCATTACAGCTGCAGGTGACCATTGACTGTACAGGACTGGTAACTATCTTTGGATTACAAAATGCCTTAACAAAATGAACTGTTATATTACTAAATTCCAAGCCCACAATAAGCCTCTGGATAATAGCCAGCCTTATATGTTTCATGTTGTTTGTCTAGTATGTGGTTTTATATTTAATATTGTAATTGTGAAGTGCACTTCTCATATATGTAATAGTATTTTTTAATAAATATACTGAATTTCATCAGATCAATTTATCAATTTATCCATTCATTGGTCCCGACAAGACTGCACTTCTTAAAGTGACAGTGACCCAGATTGGGCCAAAGTCACTGTTATCTTGTTATCTTTTTTATACTCAACTAGACCATAGAGACTAGTACCTATACATAAAGATAATTGGTATATATTAAAAATAAGAATCGCACATAGCTAGAGAACCTATTTTATAAAATAATCAATTGTGCCCCACACTCACAGGTGATTCAATATATCACATAGGTTGAGGCACAATTCAAGAAACTTTTTTTGTGTGTGTAGAATGGTTAGAAGAGGACGTGAAACATATACTTTTGTCTAGCAGGAATCTGCAGGTAATACATTTGTTCCTGCCACACTTGTGGCAGCCAACAATTTGAGAAATAGTACTAGGGACATCCAATGTCTGTTTGAAATGGCTGGGGGCTAGTGCATTTTTTAGATGATAGTTTTTCTTAAATAATATTTTAGGTTTATCTTCCAACACTGAAGCTTGTTGTTTGTCTGTTACAATAAGAATGAGAGAAAGAAAAGTAGTCGTGGCGGATGCACACCATATCAGTATAGAAATTTTTTTATTATCTTAATGATTTATTATTTATGTTATATCTTGAGTGGGGAATCCTTTTAATCTTTATTAAGGTTGGGATTTAGGATATACCCACTATAGTTTGGCGAAATAGAAGAGGTTAAAAGGATTTTTTACACATAACAAATACATACATTGAGTGACAAAAAGATAGAAATGGGTGTATATAGTTATTTAAAAATATAGGCAGACCGGATTGGATGGTGTGGTGCCTGTTTGTGAGCTAGAGATATATGTCACCAGGATACACGATATATTGGAATTTAAACCCTGTGGGTATTAGTTATTGCCAACGTTGGCTTATTAATACTCCATTTCGTGTATCTGTACTGGACCTCAAATGACCCTTTGTTCGTAGGGATTACTCTAAACTATGTCGGTCTATGAGATATATTGTTCACCTTTATACATATATAGAATTTCTCCTGTGGGATGATATTTTTGTGTTTTTTGTGTTGATTTTATTACACATGTGATCCGTGTTCATTCAGGGTGGGTGATGGCCCCTATCCCAATTTTGACGTTGGAACCTGTATTTTGATTATACGGTTTAATTTGCCACAGGATGATGCTATATCTTTGTACAAGATGGACTATGTTGCAACAATCATATTTTCCAGGTGTAGCCTGGATACATGGACTGCTGATTTTAGCTTTAGTGTCCAATTAATTTTCTAGGTTCCAGTATGCAGTGTGACAGTGACGCCTGCTGGTGTAGGAACCAATTTGAAGAGAGTTTATTGTGACCAGGCTAGATCCCAGGATATGTTGCAACAGTAGCATTTTTTTATATATATAACATAGATTGATGGACTATTTGTTTCACTTTAGTGTCCACTTAATACTCTTGGGTTGCCATACACAGTATAATACTGCCACCTACTGGTGTCGGAACCAATTGAAGAGTATTAGTGACAGAGCTGGGTCATAGAGTACAAGCTTTAAAAAGAAGAATCTTTTAAACAGTATAACGAGGGCATAATTCCTCCTCCACACACATACAATCCACTGTCTGGCACTATATAAACATGTCAGAACACGTGTTTTGCACTGGCTTCTTGTTTGTCTGTTAGCAAGATCTTATAATTTTTATTTATAATTTTCTTAATCTCCTTCAAGTGGGAATTGTATTTAGAAATTAACAGAGGTTTAAGATTGAAATAGTCATTTTCATTAGTTGCACTTTTTTGTCTTTTTTGGGGGGGAATCTTGGTGAAAAGAGAATTCTTATCAACTTCTTTTACCTCCTCAAGTGCAGACATTAATATCTCAATGTCATTCCGTGAGCTGGCTGAAGCACCAGCCATAGTATAACGGAGGCTGGGTGCTTTAATGTAGGGCTGTTGCATGAACGACAGACTGGAGTGAAGCAATTAAATAATATTAAACCTTTTTTAATGAAGATACTGCGGTACAAAAATATGAATGATGGCACAATGAAATACTGTAGATATTGGTTATAATGTAAGAAGACAATAATAAATAATAATTATTGAAGAAGCTTTGAAGATCATTGGAAGATTGGATGATTTGAAGATTGGATGATTGGATGATTTGAAGATTGGATGATTAGATGATTTGAGGATTGGATGATTGGATGATTGGAAGATTGCACAACACTTTTATTGGTAAGCTGCTCAATCAGAGGTCTGTCATTCAGGTGCCAACAGGGAGGGGTAAATCTGGTTAGGAAAAGATATATGCAACCAAGATCTCTGTATTATCTGATTATTATATGTATATTTCTCATTCAGTGTGCAATAGGGATACAAACTGTTTTTTTCCTATCCAGATTTACCCCTCCCTGTTGGCACCTGAATGACAGACCTCTGATTGAGCAGCTTACCAATAAAAGTGTTGTGCAGTTGAGAGGCATAGATGGGTCAGCATTAGGAGGGATTGCTGACACCTGAGTGCCATTGGAGAAGCCAGGGGTATCTCCAGGTAAGCTGGCTCTCAGATGTTGTAAGCCATTATCATGTGGCCTTACACTGGGCTATTAGGCCCATAAATTTGTTATTGTGCATGGGATGGGTTTGGGAGTGTGATTCCCCCTTTGTTGGTATGGCTGGTCTGCTCCAGGGTAGCACACCCTAACACTTTATTAACATTTATGTTTTTCCCTATCACATTGTATGTATTATTTTAATCACACCTTCACCTCCCTACATAGCACTTATGTGCTTCTTATTTAACACCTACTAACTTTCATTTGTGTGCTGCCCTGGAGTAGTCAGCCTGTGTCGGCATGTTGGGGGCCCACACCCCAGACCCATACCCAGTGTTAGGGACCCCCAGTGACAGAGACGCCTTGACGTACGGCCTGGGGGCTTAACCCTATATCTGCAGATATATGCAACCAAGATCTCTGTATTATCTGATTATTATATGTATATTTCTCATTCAGTGTGCAATAGGGATACAAACTGTTTTTTTTCCTAACCAGATTTACCCCTCCCTGTTGGCACCTGAATGACAGACCTCTGATTGAGCAGCTTACCAATAAAAGTGTTGTGCAGTTGAGAGGCATAGATGGGTCAGCATTAGGAGGGATTGCTGACACCTGAGTGCCATTGGAGAAGCCAGGGGTATCTCCAGGTAAGCTGGCTCTCAGATGTTGTAAGCCATTATCATGTGGCCTTACACTGGGCTATTAGGCCCATAAATTTGTTATTGTGCATGGGATGGGTTTGGGAGTGTGATTCCCCCTTTGTTGGTATGGCTGGTCTGCTCCAGGGTAGCACACCCTAACACTTTATTAACATTTATGTTTTTCCCTATCACATTGTATGTATTATTTTAATCACACCTTCACCTCCCTACATAGCACTTATGTGCTTCTTATTTAACACCTACTAACTTTCATTTGTGTGCTGCCCTGGAGTAGTCAGCCTGTGTCGGCATGTTGGGGGCCCACACCCCAGACCCATACCCAGTGTTAGGGACCCCCAGTGACAGAGACGCCTTGACGTACGGCCTGGGGGCTTAACCCTATATCTGCAGATATATGCAACCAAGATCTCTGTATTATCTGATTATTATATGTATATTTCTCATTCAGTGTGATTGGAAGATTGGATGATTGCATAAAGAAGGAATGGAAATGGGATGAAGTCCAGTTGGAATCTTGCTCTGAATGAGGTCGTAGCTGCCAGGACCAGGGATGCTGGCCATGAATTGTAACCATCAGGAAGCTGGGAGGAAGAGGACACCCTTTGGGGGGTTAACCTAGTCCTTGTCCTAATTGGCGGCAGAGGATCTCCGTGGACGGATATGGTGAAGCAACACTTTCTCGGGCCTCCTTATGAACTGGGGGAAATCCAGCATTCTCCCCCTTTTGGGTACAATCCCGAATGAATTAACCTCCTCATCCCCCCTCCAATGGGTCCTTAAGTTTAAATACTTGGGAGTTTAAATTACCCCTAGAGTAACTGAGTTTAGATCACTTAATATTGATTCGGTCACTACTGAGCTGAAGGGGCGTATTTATCAGTGGAGGAAACTCCCTATCATTGTTATGGACCGAATCAATCTTATCAAAATGACAATACTTCCTAAATACTTACTTCAACACTCTCCAGTCTATGGAGGTTATTCTGGTTGGTGCGGCCAAACGTGCGTACGTTCTATATTAGCGTACGCTCTCTGTACGCGGCCGTTGGGGTTAAGTCCACCCACAAATCAGCCGCATACGTACGGGCATAAACAACGTCGAAGGGGAGTGGCGTACAATTGAGCGTACGCCAACGTACACGGACGGATCAGCCCTTAGACTCTGACAACTGGCGTACAACAGAGCGTACGCCACCGTTTACGGACGTCTCTCGTCCGTCTTCCCGCCGACTTCTTGCGGAAATCTGAGCGTACGCCAGCTTGCACGGACGGGTCGCTATTGTTTTCAATGGAAAACTCAGCTTATGTCACCGCTCGTTAGAGTGAGCGTACGTCCGTGTACGCTGGCATACCCTTCACATATATGGACCTGCAAATCTTGCCTTTCAACTATAATTCAGACAATTAATTAATTATTCTAATTGTTATTCAATTATTGTTTTCTATTAACTCAATTGTCTACCTTAATAAAGACCCTAATAAAACAACATTTTAACCCTCATTACATGTATATTTGTTATGTTCTAATGTGGCATTTTAATCACTATCTATGTGTCCCCACATTGCTTTTACTTGTAAATAAATTTATGTTGGTGTTTGTGTGTATGTACTAAATTATGTCCCTAATTAGTTTGATCTGATTTTTTTAACATGTATACCTACCCTGATGTTATGTGTGATGTTTTCATCTAACAACAATAAAAAATCATGCCTTTTCACTATGTGTTATTTCACCCCAAAACACACACATTCACACATCATTCATTACCCCTCACCTCAAATTACCAATATAACTTACATGACACATCTGTATGTACCTGCCCTTACAAACCCTCTCACATATTTATGATTAAAAACACAGCCAACTTCTAACTGAACATCAACTTTTTTTATTAATAATAGAAATTAACAATATGAAAAAAAATTAAAGAAGGGCCTGCAGTTGGGCGAAAAGAATATTTAGGTAGAGGATGGTCAGGAACATTTCCACTAGTATATGGGCCACCTCCTCCTGGTGCTGTTCAGTGTCTGTAGTGAAGGGGAAAAACACATTATAATTAATATATCATATACATAAATGTTTATTGCATTGTAACATAATATGAATTTGTGAGTTAAGTGTGAAGGCCACATACATTTTTCCACTACATTGAAGATGGGTATGCTGTAAACATGGTCCAAAATACTATTCTGTTGACACACACATACTGTACATATTACATAAAAATATAAAAATTACTCCTTATTGGATGAATGTATGCTGTATCCCAATTGGTAGTTTGGTTTTGGGGGACTCACCTCTAACCTCACAATTAGGCTGTGCTATTTAAGGGTTATGACATTGTTGCGGCTTAAGCACTCCTTACTTAGTAAAATGTTGACCATTGCTGTACTAATTATAGGCCTAAATGTTTGTAAAGCATGCATCCGCATGGCCTCACACACTATTAACAAAACAATCTATAAATTAATGTTGCACATCATGCTGGGAAGTGGAGTTACACAACACCTGGACCCACATAACCTCCACACCACTAATGTTGGATATGTCATTGGATGTACTGTTATGTCAATTATTCAAGGGCCACACTCCAAAAAACCACCAAGGGGACCCTTGTTCCTGGAGAAGGACAGGCCACACCTCATGGTCGCCCTGCAGTGATATGTTGCAACTAATGTTGATGTTGGATACACATATGTGGTTGTTGTGATTGTTTATGTGTAGAAATGTGTATGTAAACATTAGACACATTAAATACTTACGGCTAGTTGAGCCATCCTGCTCGCCGCTGGTTGGGTGTCCGGTGGTTGGGGGTCAGGAGCAAGGGGGATGGGATAGGACTTGGGATACAGGTAGTGGGTTGGAGTGGGGATTGGAGAGGTTTGGGGGTGGGTGGTGGGGAGGTGTAGGGGGGTTGGAAATGGGGTGGGTAGGGGGTGGGGGTAGGGGAGGGGGTGGGGGTAGGGGTGGGGGTAGGGGTGGGGGTAGGGGAGGGGGTGGGGGTAGGGGTGTGGGTGGGGGTAGGGGTAGGGGTGGGGGTGGGGGTAGGGGAGGGGGTGGGGGTAGGGGAGTGGCTGGTGGAAGGGGATGTGGAAATTTGGTGGTCACCAGCAGGACCCATAGTCTCCTCCTCTTCCTCCTCCTCTTCCTCCTCCTCTTCCTCCTCCTGGGCTGCCTGCTCCCGGGCTGCCTCCTCCCGGGCTTCCATGCGTGCCCTTGCCGGTGCTGAAATGTTAATGTTGATGGCATAGAAATCGAAGGTTGGGTTTCATAAAAATGGGGGAAAGAAAAATTCGCATTAGTCATGCTCATAACCTTACAAATTTTCATTTCTGTTATATTTCAGACATTTATCATGCTAAATAATTGATATGCTACACCCAAAAACAGAGCGACTACTTATACCCCCCATATACACCCCATATACCCCCATATACACCCCATATACCCCCATATACACCCCCCTATACACCCCCTATACACCCCATATACACCCCATATACCCCCATATACACCCCATATACACCCCATATACACCCCATATACCCCCATATACACCCCATATACACCCCATATACCCCCATATAAACCCCATATACCCCCATATACACCCCATATACACCCCCTATACACCCCATATACACCCCCTATACACCCCATATACCCCCATATACACCCCCTATACACCCCATATACACCCCATATACACCCCCCTATACACCCCATATACACCCCATATACACCCACATACTCATGAACATATTTATAAAAAGTACACAAATCATTGCAAAAAAACGCAGACATACTAGTTAATAAAAACTTACATCGGGCAATATGGCGGCGAATCGAACACAGCATCACTGGCTGGCGCCGGCGCAGGTCAGACCAGCGCCGCTCTACTTGTGCCAGGCTTCTCTGGATGCCGGTCCGGGCGTATATTAGCCGGCGGGCAGCATTATATGCCCACCGCTTGTCCATGTTGGACACATATGGGCCCCTGGGCCATGACCTCAACCAAGGCCACCAGCTCCTGGGTAGAAAACGCGTTAGCCCTGGTTGAAGTCATATTGGCAATGGCACAGTTATTAATTGCAGGTACATATATCACTTTTGGTGCTTGCTGATTGGTCTAAAAACTTGTTTGTTTAGTATTAACTTTATTAATCCTTCTTACATTAACAAACTGGATGCGAATATAAACTTACGCGGACCGTTCTGATATACACACACCATAACCAACAGCATGCTTTCAATGTATAGAGAGACGTACTGTATATACAGTGTGCTGAAAATAATACACGCAACCGTCTACTAATAAATACGCTGCTAAAAAAGGCACAATGCAACATGTTGGTGTATGACAATTTCATACTCATTACATATGTAAGGAAAGCATTATAACGTGATGTTTTGAAATGTGATTCAGAAAGCATACACAAACTCCAACAGATACCAGCTGACAACACTCATCATTGGAATGACAGGTGCACACATTTCACCATGTAGCACACAATGCTCCACAACCTGTGTATGTGCATATACAGGTGAATGTTCAGGTGCGTTGAGACCTGCGTAATTTAAGCGGGAATTATCGCCGGGAAATATCGGAGTAAATTAGCTACTACATTGCGGGGAAAAATATACGCCCCCTTGTTCATGGCGGGAGATTACCATATAAATATTCAGTCAGATGCAGGCCTGAATTGCTGCAAACATGTCTAGCTCAGATGATTCCGCAGCTGAGGACGCTCTACAGAGAGCTACAGCAGAATCCCTGCTTGAAGCTTTGACCAAGAGGGAACAGGAGCGGAGAAGGAGGGCCCAAGAGAGGAGTAGCCTGCAAGACCAAGCGGGCCCCTCACTAACAGGCCCTGTTCAAACTCCACCTGCTCCACAAGGGCCAAGCAACAAGCCAGAACAAGAGGTTGCATCTCTCCAAACAGGTGTGACCCAGCAGGTGCATGGTGAGAGAACTGGGGCCACCAGAAAATGAGCTGCAACATCTAGGGTGAGGACTGAGCAGGATACCACCACCAAAAAGAGAAACCCTGCATTTGTAGAGGCAGAATTGAGAATTTTAGTGCCCAGGGCACGCAAATGGATCGAATTGCCAACCAGGAAGCCGGGTGCCAGTGCAAGGAGAAACCTTTGGGACAAGATCACAGAGGAAGTGAACCAGGTGTCACCAGTGGTCAGAGATTGGCTAGCGGTGAAGAAAAGGCAAGTGTGTTTCTCCCCCTGATAATGTCATATGTGTGTACATATGTTACATGTATGTTTTGAGAATAATAGAAAGGTGTGTTTGTAGATAGTGCTACACTTCAATGTCACATGTGAACACAACCATGTCTAATAACCCACATTTATATATGAAACATGCACCATTGGTGTGATGTGAGGTTATGGGCACAGTTCTGCTCATGTGAAGTATGTGATGGGACAAGAGAAAGTGTGTTTTTGAAAAAGAGTTGTTGTAACATGTTCCATATGATGCTACTGAAACAAGAATGACCAAACTGTGCAAATGTAGCTGGTGAGAAACTACACATCCCAGTATGCCTTCCCATAGTTAAATTACTCCATAATAACCACACTGTCAAGCTATGGTGGAATGTGTAGTTTCACAACAGGTGGAGGTGCATAATTTGGCCATGGATGATGTCATTTCTGCATAGTGATCTATGTATGTGCATTTACTGGCCTAATGAATGAGATGAGACACTGAAATGCCTCATAATGGAGACATTAATGTGTGTGTAGGACACATATGGCTAAAAAACATAAGATCACCCACACTAGGAAATGTAACGTAGTCATGATGTTCACTAGCACAGTGGTGCACATATCTCATGGTGATATTTGTATTTTTAAACTTGTAGGTGGACAGACTTCAAAACGACACTGAAGAGGAAGATGACTGACCGGTACAACCACAGCATGTCCACCGGGAGGGGGCCTATGCCAGAGAGCTTGGAATATACCCCCTGGAGCAGGAGGCCTTGGATGTAATTGATGTGGCCGAGGTCAGGGGGATATCCAATATGGATAGTGAGCTCCCGGTGGAGGTCTTTGCTGCTGCTTTTGATGGTAAGTCACAGTAATGCATTGTATTTTGAAAGATATTTTTTAGTGCGTATGTGATGGTGACATTGTTTTCAATTATTATCCTAGAAGAAGCAGAAACACAGGATGAACCGGCAGCATCTTCCTCTGCAGAGCCACAGGTGGAGCAAGTGGTCCAGCCTCCACCAACACGACACCCCCAGCCACAGGACACATGGGATGCCAGGTGGAAGGTGATACTGGAGAGGATGGACCAGCGAGCGGAGGAGTCTGCGGTCTGTCAGCAGAAGGTGTTGGAATTTCTCGGAGATTGGAAGTCCACAAAGAGCCAGCAGTGTGAGGCCTTAAACCGCATCAATGACACTCTGGCGGCTGGCATGCAAAGCATTGACCAGCAACTCAGCCGCCAGAATGTCATTCTTGCGGAGCTGCTGACCACCGCCAGGTCCCTAAGGGACAATCCCCCATCTGCTGGCCCACCCCAAGCTGCTCCCCAACCTTCCACCTCTGCTGACCCTCCTGTGTCCACTAGGGGAAGACGGCGCAAGCCATCTGAGCCAAAGGCCCCTGTCCCCAAGGCCCCATCTAAAAAGGGGAAAAAAGGGCCCAAATAATGAGACCTGGTTCACTTCCTCTGTGGTTGGACCCCAAATGTTTAAATTGCACTGGACATCCACTTCCTGAGTTGGCCATCGATCCATTTTCGTGCCATGGGCATTAAAGTTCTTATTTTGACCTCTACAAATGCAGGATAAATTTTTGGTGGTGTGTATCTTGCTTAGTATTCACCCTGGTTGTTGCAGTACGTATTCTGGTGTCCCCATTTCTTTCACCATTGCATTTGCAGGGTAACACATGTTTGGAGATATGCAACCTCTTGTTCTGGCTGATTTTTTTATTTTTGTGTCTATTTTATTTGTTTATTTGATTTATGACATTAAAGTGTCAAATAAGCTGTGATGCTGAACAGCAAATAAATTTATTTTACCAATTAAAACACAATTGTTGTATGTGTAATTTTTTGTGTGAAACAAATACTACATTTATGTGTACTTACTGACCAGGGTATTTTTGAGCATTTCTTGAAGTGTGGTAGAAGTTTCCCATGTGTAACCCTCTCCATGGCCATTCACATGTTCCTATCCAACTTCTCCCTGCTAATTAGTTTGTGTCAGCACATGTGCAGAGCAACTTAATAGGTGAGAAAGCAGTTTGTGTGCAGGTGAGGTAGCTCCTACATTAGTAGGTAAAAGCAGGTCCAGAACAATGCTTTCCTCATGGAGTGGGTGAGGTAGACAAACAAGGGTCAAATGGGACATTTGTGTAGGAATGCATATGTGTCCTCCCTAAAAAAAGATGTGTGAATCGGCCAAACATGATAAAATTGCTTGTGGACAAACATGTTTAACTTTGTACATATATATGATTTTACAGTGTCATAAGCAGATGTAGGAATCCTTTGTTAGAGAGATGTGAGTGCAATAATGTGATTGGTGGCATCTTACATCCAGAGTGTAGTAAAATCCAATTCATAGCAGATCAGATAGTGGTACAGGTCTGTATTTTGGGTACTATACAAAGATTGTGTGCAAAATAGTGGGCATGGGCTTAAAACATTGCTGAAACATCCTTTGTAGGTGTTAGATGTGGTTTATGTTATTGTATCATAAATACAAAACCTATGTTTGTATTAGAGTGAACACGTTGACACATGTCGACTTGTGTAGATTGAGTGTGCTACTGTGTAAAGTCTATGAAAGCACGTAGTGAATGTGTATAACTGTTTAACAAATACCTACCTTAGCATATATAAGCAGGTCTTAAAAAGATTCTTACCTTAAATTAAACAAACCTTTAAATGTAGAGAAGTATAGAAAGATAAGCTTCCAATGTGTTTGAGTGCTGTGTGTAGGCTTGCAGGTAGTAAAATCATGGTTTGGACTTAATAGACTGCAGCATTGCTTATTACATTCAGGTGTATGTGTTTGAGTAGTAATCAGCATAAATTAGCAAACCCAGGCGCACGCTGGCATGCGGTATCTGTAGGGGTGGTCTGAGGTGGCGGTTGGCGGCCGCCTGTTTTGTGTCCGAAATGAACGGTGCTTTAGCCGATCGTGCGGTAGTAGCACCGTTCATTTTTGGTGCACACCCCCGTGTACGCCCATATTTACGCCCATTTTCCCTCATTATTTCGGCCGCTCCCCTCATCACGCCCCTATGCCGCCCCCAATGCCCGTACTCTCGCGTACAGGTTTTTTCGCACGGAGAGACCCGTCCGTAAGCGTTGTGGAGTGTTCGCGCCTGCGCATTGGAGATGGTACGCATGCGCAGATCATTAAAAACCCCGGAACGTACGCGTACGGGCCGGCCGCACCAACCAGAATAAGGCCCTATATACCTAAGCATGTCTTTACTGGCATCAATAGCTTAATTTCATCCTTTATCTGGGGGAACAGACCACCTAGAGTTGCCCTGAAAACACTAACTAAATATAGAGTAGATGGGGGTCTGGGCCTCCCGAACTTCCGAGCCTACTATTTACCTGCTCAACTGATGCACATCTCGGAATGGCTTTTGGGCCGCTGTGGGTCTACCTTTGAATGCTCCTATGCCGAGTGTGTGGGGTCCCGTCTTTCTCCCATTCAATTTCTTCTTTCCTTTCTATTTACTCCTATTATCTCCCCTCTGTTTAGGCAGGCGCTCCTTGTGTGGCATCAAGCCCATAAACTATGTAGTTGGAGTGGTACTGATGCTGAGACCCCCTTATGGTACAATAGGACTTTCCCTGAATTTAGACAACTGTCATCCAACGGTTTCTGGTTGGGGGTGGGCCTTGCATCTGTCTCCCAGCTGTTCATGGAGGGGTCCATGAAAACATTCCAGCAGCTGTCTGAAGAATTCCAACTGTCAAATAGGCTCTTTTTCTGATACTTAGAGCTCCGGCATGCTGCTCAAACTCAGTTTGCTAACACCCCCCCCCTCCACTTCTGTATCTCCGATTAAAACTGTCCTTGTTAACTTAACTACGAAGGGCCAAATTTCTACTATATATAGCCACCTCATTGGTCAGATAGATGGGAATAGCCTCGACTCTCTTAAAGACAAGTGGGAGCCTAATATAGGGTCCTTGGACAGAGAACAATGGCTGCAGATCTTGAGCTCTGTCAAAAAAACATCCCCGTGTATGAAGTACCAACAGGTTTCTTTCTATATATTACATAGAGCCTACCACTCCCCTGTGTCCTTGTATAGGGCAGGGCTTAGAATGGATGACACATGCCCTAGATGTGCCTCACCTGATGCTGATTTTTGGCATATGCTGTGGTCTTGCCCACAGATCCGAGCATTTTGGGCACGGTCTGGTCTGATATAGCTATTACTGAGCCCTCCGTCCCGGCCATTGAACCCAAGTATTGTATGTTTGCCCTTGACTTTGAAGAAACCCTGTCACCCTCAATATATAAATATGTTCTGTGTTTGACATCTCTGGCCAAGGTCCTTATTGCTAGGAAATGGTTCGATGTCGCATACCCAAACATTTACAATTGGAGAGCCCTGGTGAACGAGGTTTCGGGTCATGAAAGATTCACATATAGATCCAGAGGCTCGCTCACTCCTTACCTGAATAAGTGGAGTAGATGGGCCTCCTCTAGATTTGCCTCGGCCATTGACATCCAACAAAATCTAAACAGTCATTAAGACACCTGCTGCCTGTGGTTACAAATACGCTGTCCATTATTGAGAAGTAATATGCTCGCTTGCCTTCCTCTTAACGCATGCTCTGGCTCTGTTTACGTATGAATAATAGGTACCTTAAGTTCTTTTTTCTTTTCTTTATTTAGTTTCTTTCTTGGGGGGGGGGGGGTAATAAGTGTTTTTCATGTAGTTGAAAGTTTAAAAAAAAGTTTATTGTATGCATTTTCATATGCACAGCACAAGGTATGCAGGTCTACAACCCGCCTATCTGTTGTCAGGTCCTACTGAACAAATTTGACTCAAACACTGATGAAGAGAATTTAGCTCTGTTTATTGTTATTGATATGTACTGCTGCTATTACATTACTTTCTGTACTGTATGGTTGTGCTCCAATTCCATTCTTTGAAATAAAAATTACACAATTAAAAAAAAAAAAGGTGTTCCCAATCAACGAGGTCGAAGGCCTTCTCCGCATCCAGCGAGACCAGTACTGGGTTTTTATTGACCGAGTTTCCTGGTGAAGTAGAGGCGAGTATTATGTTGAGTGTCTTGCGGGTTTTATTCTGTCTGCAATAAGTTTGGTGAACAACTTATAATCTAAGTTAAGGAGGGATATTTTGTGCGATAGGAGCTAGGTAGTGCAGGGTCTCGGCCTGGTTTTGGGAGAACCCTCAGTATCGCCGTATTAAAATGTTGAGGGGGAAGTTGTGCTGATAGAATTTGGTTAAAGAAAGCCATCAGTGCTTGAATGAAAGTGTTCTTCGTGCGTAGGAGTTTATAGAAATCCCCGCTGAAGCCATCAGGCCCTGGGGCCTTGTCGCTTTTTAGGGAGGCTATTGCTCTAAGCACTTCATCCTCGTTATTAGGGCCATCAGGGCTTGCGCTTCCGCAGTGATGATTTGAGGGCATTGGATAGAATCCCAGTCAATCTGGCTTTCTAATTGCGTTGTGGGTTGTGGGGTGGGGTTTGGGGAGGTGTGGGAGTATAAGTTGTGTAGAACAGACGGAGAGTATCAGCAATTTCTGAATTTGACTTTGTAAGGTCTCCTCGAGCATTCCTGAGAGGTTGTACCACCATTGAAGGTCTAGCACCTTGTAGAAGTCTCAAGAGGAGCTTACCAGTTTTGTTTCCGAATTTATGGAATCTATAATTCGTAGAGAAAAGGTGTCTTTCTCCTAGGTTCTGTAAGTAAGCATCAAAGTTTGTTTTGGCTGTTAGGTAAGCTAGTTTAGATGGGGCATCAGGGTTGGATTTATAGTGTTGGAAGGTGGTAGTGAGGTGAGTTTGTAGATCTAGATATTTGGCGGTGTATGACTTGTTGTTGTTTGCAATATATGAGAGTATTTCCCCTCTAATGACAGCATTAGCCGTCATCCAAAATAAGGGTGGGTTGGTTTGTAAGTGATGGGTATTGTTATTACAGAAATCTTCCCAAATGTTTTCAAGTCTGGTCTGAAATTTGAGTGATTTTGCAAGGTATGTAGGGAATTTCCACAGGCGAGATTTGGGGTCAGAAGGGGGGAGCCCTAATGAAAGTGTGATAAGTGCATGGTCTGACAGGGAAATAGCGTCGATTTCTGAACTGCGTACGAGTGGGAATAAAGAATGGGATATAAAGATGTAATCGATCCTAGAAAAAGTATTATGGGCTGCCGATAGGCAAGTGTAATCTCTCTCGGTTGGATGTAGTGCCCTCCATACATCCACTACCTGCAGGGATTCCGCTAAAGCTGGGATGCATAATTTCGGGAGTTTAGGGGGGTTGTTTCTCTGAGAGGAGCGATCTAAGACATTGGATGAGATGAGGTTGAAGTCACCTGCTAATATAAGGGGGTGTGGGTGAAGTGGGTTATTGCCGCTGTTTTGCATGAATAGTCTACAGCAGGGGTGTCAAACTCAAATTCATCGGGGGCCGCATCAGCAGTTTGGTCACCCTCAAAGAGCCGGTTGTATCTGTAGGACTATGTGTCCACTCTTTATTATCATAAATTATTGTCACTGCATTCAATTATTGTATACTCAGCAGTAGCATTTCCCTCCTGCTATTGCTGTGAACTGCAGTGCATTAGGGCACACGCTGCCTGCACAGGGGGGCAGCACTCAGTCTTAGGGCATATGTCCTGCTTATTATCATGACACAGCAATTAATGATGGGCTGCAATGTGCCAGTGCACACACACACACATAGGCAAGAGTTTGACACTTACCCGCTCTGATGCGTCCACTCCAGTATGAGCTGCTCCACCACCAAGGACACAGCTGCGCTCTCACACAGGCGCATTTCCCCCTCCCTCCTGTGAGTAGCGCTCCTCGCACTATCTATCCAGGAGTGGGGGGCAGCATGCTCCTGGTCACTGTGCAGTGCACACTCAGCAGTAAGTGACCTGGAGCGCACAGCAGCAGCAGCACAATTCACCACGACGGACCTGCTCTTTCCTCTCTCTGGCTCCTATACAGCAGGTGGGAGCGGAGGAGGGGTTGATGAACGGCAGCACTGCGCTAGAGCGCAGACGTTCTCTGGCTTGTAGGCTGCCGCGCATGCGCTGAAGAGGCGGCTTTCTTGTTTAAAAAAAAATCGAGAATAAAAAGTGAAGGCTGGCGGCGGCTGCGCGGGCCACATGAAGAGGTCTGGCGGGCCGGATTTGGCCCGCGGGCCTTGTGTTTGACACCCCTGGTCTAGAGTATACGTTGGGGGCATAGACGCTACATAGTGTGTAGGGCTAAGATTGAATTGTTAGTGAGACGATAAGAAATCTGCCTTCCGGGTCGGTGACCAGCTTTTCTACTTCGTGGGTGATATTTGATTGAATCAGTATTACTACTCCTCTTGCTCTAGATTTGTATGGACTAGATCCAACAACCCTCCATCCAAGCATATTTAATTATAGTATCTCGGGGGGTGGGTGTCAGGTGGGTTTCCTGCAGATAAGCAAGATGGACCTTTTGTTTGTTAAGGTTGATGAATATCTTACGTCTCTTCATAGGGGAGTTGAAGCCTCCTATGTTCCAAGAGCCAACAGTCAGGTCAGACATCTCTTCTTCAATGGGGAGTGAGTTACCTGCAGAGTTTGGGGTGAGGACCTGTGGGTCCCAGTGCATGGAAAACAAGAGGGTTGAGAGGGAGGGCAGACATAACAGGGGGGACAAGGCAAAGACATAAAAACCACACAAAAACAGAAAACATAATACAAAATATACCAACAAACATTTGTCATCGATATCAAATAATGTGTAACACAAAGAATGAGAATATTCTTCATCGATGAAAGACTTCCTAAGCTAACTATTATAGGATGTGAATTCGAAAAAAATGGGATATAAAACCAGTGGCGCAATAAATAATACTTAAAGTTTCTGTGTGTCCAGACTTTTCCCGATGAGGCGATGGTGGTCCTCAGGTAAGTTGGATATTTCAAGTGATGAAGATCAACGTGAAAAAAAGTGAAAAAAATAAGAAATAAAAAACAAAAATTAGATCAATGTGTCTGTGTCTATTTCTTATAAACGCTTAGTGGCGTAATATTCTTTATTTATGTGGAGATCGTTGAGATGCCCCCTAGGCGTACCAGAACTCACGTGGGTTTGAGATGGTACTCCTCATATAAAGGTTTCTTTACTGGGTTCACCGAGGGGGGATGTAACTTCTCCAACTCAAATGTGAATAGATCTCAATGAATCCGTGATAATATGAAGAAAAAGAAGAAGGTGTCTGAGATCTATGGTCTCATCATATATAGGACAATGGGTGATGTGAGAGCTGTATAAGTACAGAAGAGCTTAAACAGCATACCTCACTTACTGAGTAAAAATGGAAGGTACACGTATAAAGGTATCTTTGTATATTTGAGTGATATCGTACCCCTACTCACGATGTTTTGTGCGATTTTCAAGCCTGTAAAGGTTTCTTTTTCTTGTATAGTGTTCCACTGATTTGGTATCACCAATGGATGGATGAATCCCAGTGTTTCCGCAGTTCAATCCGGAGGTGTGGCTGCTCACTTGTCTCTGGCACGTCAAAAATGTATATACAGTGATTCCTCATGCTCAAGCACTATCAGCCATGCAAACTTTTTTGTTCAGAGTAAACTTCAAAGAACTGGACATACCACTATTTTTAGTACTTCTGGAGCTGACATTAACCAGGAATTATTTTTTACACAATGGTTTATATTATTTACAGCTAACAGGATGTTCCATGGGTTCAAATGTATCTCCGTCACTAGCCAATATTTTTATGTTTGAGCAAGAAAACTATTTTTTCTTTACAGATACAAACATCAGCTCCAATATCATCATGTACACAAGGTACATAGATGATTTATTGTTACTATGGTCAGGACCGACCCAGACATTGGAGAATGTTATTTCAAGTATTAACGAATCAGATAGCCCCATTAAATTAACTTTCACCATTGACAAACAGACAATAAACTATTTGGATGTAACTATCTCTTTAAGAAACCCGACCATTGCAACAACTGTATACCATAAAAATACAGATAGAAACACCCTGCTGAAAAACAGCAGCCACCATGCCCCGGCATTGAAGAGGGGTTTGCCTAAATCGCAAATGATTCGAGTAGCCCGGATCACCAGCGATGTATCAGCTCTAGAATCAAATCTAGATACCATGGTGAATAGATTCATCCAGCGAGGTTATGACCCCACTCAGCTAAACAAACAAAAAACTGAAGTAATGAAAATACCCCGAAACCAACTTCTAAAAAATAAAGAACAACAAAAAAAATCCATGCCCAGAAAAATTCCCTTTGTGACCAGTTTTTCATCAGCAAGCCAGGTCTTGCCCAGAGCAGTTAACACAGTTTGGCCCTTGATAACCAGTGACAAAACTTTACCCTGTTTTAAACAGACATCCGTCATGCCCAGTTATAGAAGAGGGAAAAACCTACGGGACATGCTGGTCAAAACCAATTTGACCCCTAAGACCCATGAACCCCTCTTTAACATACAAAACCAGGGTGCTATAGGTGCCCGTCATGCACAACATGCAGCATGATGTTAACAGGCCCCGATTTTGTACATCTAGTCACTGGTCAAAAGTTTAAAATAAATCATGTTCTATCCTGCAAATCCCAATTCATAGTATATATCATAATTTGCCCTTGTGGCAAATACTATGTTGGACAAACAATTAGAACCTTCCGAGAACGCATGGCGTTACATCGTTCTGCAATTAAAGCCTGCTTGGCAGGAGAAAAAATAGAACAACCGGTGGCAAAACATTTTAAAACCTGCGGCCACTCTCTGGATAGTTTAAAAAGCAAAATAATAGATCACATCCCACTCCCCCCGAGAGGAGGAGATAGACAAAAAATGCTTACACAAAGGGAATCCGAATGGATTTTCAGTTTAAATGCTCTAGCGCCAGTAGGCCTAAATGAAAAAATAGCCTGGAACGCCTTCATCTAAAATAGAGGGACAGCATTGTCCATTAACAGACTAGCCAGCCTGCCCTAGCCCCCCTGTCTATTTTTACCCCGTTGTATGTATATGCATATATTATGTATAAGCACAAATGAAAGGTTAACTGTATATGTAAAAATAATATATGTAAAACTTTTACCAATGTGGACAGTACAGGAAAGGTGCAATGAGATGCTGTTCAAAAGGAGCCCATACATTTAAGCCTTATAATACATAAGCGATCCCTTTTTTTATTGATTTTAACTTCCTAAACACTTAGCTATTAGAAACAAGCAGCCCACGCACGTTTGATTTATTTTGACATTTAACACTTTGCACTTTGTTACAGCAGCGTGACGCTGGTCTTCCACATCTCCGAACTCCGGGGACGCAGGGAATGAGCGAGCTGCAGCGTCCAAAGGTTACCTAGCAACCGCCACGTCACACTGAGGCGGCACAGAGCACCCGGAAGTGCGGCTGCCGGTCCCAGCACCCGGAGGAGGACACACACACAGGCTGCACATTTAAAAGGTAGGAGAGCTTACAGCTCTGTTTTCTTCTTTCCTTTCTCACAGCACATTGCACTTTCTTTAAAGCGTCCTGAGGAAAAGACTAACTAGTCTTGAAACGTTGACGATGTTTGCTATCGATATTTAATCGATGTTTGTATATTGCACCATAAAAATGCTTTAAATAGCTCAGCCAATTGAGTGCCGCCTCCTTCCTTGGGACCCCCAAAAAGGCCACAAGGTACCTCCACTTCTATATATATATATATATATATATATATATATATATATATATATATATATATATATATATATATATATATATATATATATATATATATATATATATATATTCTTCGTATAGCTGGCACTCGCATATCGTTGTGGTCAAAATAGCTAGGGTGCCATTCCATAGAGGGCCAAATTGTAGGTCCAATAGTCATATATAGATTGTGTAGGAGACACTCACCAGTCTTATAGCAGAGTCACATATAGATTTAATCAGGCAGCATGGCAATCACATGTGATTGCCATGCTGCCTGATTAAATCTATGGGTGACATTCTATGATATGCGATTAGCGCTATTTTGCGGTAATTAGACCACAAAATGGCGCTATCGCATTTTCCCATTAAATCGCCGATTTAATGGGATGCGCACAGGGGCTGAAATCGCATATTTTGTGCGTAAATGTCTGGTGAATAAAAATGCGAGATTAATTCGCATTTTTATCGCATCCAGATGTTTGCGCACAGAAAAGTATACAAGTCGCTTATTTAATGCTATGCGCATTTGCACATCGCATTATTTAAGTGACTAATTATCGCACTTATTTCAGACCTGGGTCTGTTAGGCGAATTAGGCAGAACCCTGCACAGATCGCAATGTTCCGTGCAGGGTTCTGCTGTAAAAAATAAAATAAATGGTTAAATAAAAAAAAAAACGAGCGCGGGGTCCCCCGCCCGAGTCTAACCAGCCCCGGGCTCACTGAGCCGGTGCTGGTGACATAAAATCAGGGTCCCCGACAAATAGGGGTCCCCTTGATTTTATGAAACCAGCACCAGACTCAAGGTCCGGCGCTGGTTCCCAAAATACGGGGGACAAAGTGACTAGGGGTCCCCCGTATTTTAAGAACCAGCACCGGACACAACCAGCCAGCAGGCTAATGCTACAGCCGGGGGGAGACTTTTTATACAAGTCCCCCCGGCCAAAGCATTAACCCCCTGGCTGGTCAGCATGGGCAGGGGTCCTGGGGAAGTGGGGACCCCCCCAATGAAGGGGTCCCCCCCCTCCAGGACTTACCAGCCCATGCTGATAGTCCGGGGCTGTCCTCCATGCCCCTGGGCTGTGGGCATGGAGCTGATGCTTTGTGTAAAAAAAAGAATGTCAACTATTGTTTTACACTGGCGAACTATCAGTCCCAGCAAGCCTACCCCGCATGCTGGGACTTGGGGAACCACAAGTCCCAGCATGCGGGGCATTAAAGTGCCCGCTGGCACTTGTAGTTCTGCAGTGTAAAAAATAGTGCACAAAATCACACTGACGCCCTGAAAAATAAAACTTTAATACACACAAAACACACTGATACTTACCTACCTTGAGCCCGTAGGTCGGTCCCTGGATCCTGGATTCGTCCTCCGGGGCTCCAGGGCAGAAGAGTCCGGTTCCGGGGCCTTGGTCCTGGTTCCGGGGCTGGTCCTGGGGTTCCGGGGCTCCTGGCGTGAAGAATCCGGGGTCCGGGATCCGTGGTAGTCCAGAGGGGTACCTAAGGAGGAAAATCCAACTCACCTGCTCCCCGGCGGCGACCTCCGCTGACAGCGCTGCTCCCGACTGGTACCCGGCTTCAAGGAGTTGGTCCGGCGCTGAGATGTTGCTCCCTCGACGTCTCTGAACAGAATGATTTCTCGGCCAATCAGGAGCCGAGAAAGTCGGCTCCTGATTGGCCAGAAATCATTCTGAATATAGACGCCGACGGAGTAACATCTCTGCTCTGGATGCGCTGAGATGTTACTCCGTCGGCGTCTATATTCAGAATGATTTCTGGCCAATCAGGAGCCGACTTTCTCGGCTCCTGATTGGCCGAGAAATCATTCTGTTCAGAGCCGTCGAGGGAGCAACATCTCAGCGCCGGACCAACTCCTTGAAGCCGGGTACCAGTCGGGAGCAGCGCTGTCAGCGGAGGTCGCCGCCGGGGAGCAGGTGAGTTGGATTTTCCTCCTTAGGTACCCCTCTGGACTACCACGGATCCCGGACCCTGGATTCTTCACGCCAGGAGCCCCGGAACCCCAGGACCAGCCCCGGAACCAGGACCAAGGCCCCGGAACCGGACTCTTCTGCCCTGGAGCCCCGGAGGACGAATCCAG
Source organism: Crinia signifera (assembly GCF_055691185.1). Lineage (NCBI taxonomy): Eukaryota > Metazoa > Chordata > Amphibia > Anura > Myobatrachidae > Crinia > Crinia signifera. Next base: position 66,416,846 of record NC_139226.1, read on the forward strand.
GATCCAGGGACCGACCTACGGGCTCAAGGTAGGTAAGTATCAGTGTGTTTTGTGTGTATTAAAGTTTTATTTTTCAGGGTGTCAGTGTGATTTTGTGCACTATTTTTTACACTGCAGAACTACAAGTGCCAGCGGGCACTTTAATGCCCCGCATGCTGGGACTTGTGGTTCCCCAAGTCCCAGCATGCGGGGTAGGCTTGCTGGGACTGATAGTTCGCCAGTGTAAAACAATAGTTGACATTCTTTTTTTTACACAAAGCATCAGCTCCATGCCCACAGCCCAGGGGCATGGAGGACAGCCCCGGACTATCAGCATGGGCTGGTAAGTCCTGGAGGGGGGGGACCCCTTCATTGGGGGGGTCCCCACTTCCCCAGGACCCCTGCCCATGCTGACCAGCCAGGGGGTTAATGCTTTGGCCGGGGGGACTTGTATAAAAAGTCTCCCCCCGGCTGTGGCATTAGCCTGCTGGCTGGTTGTGTCCGGTGCTGGTTCTTAAAATACGGGGGACCCCTAGTCACTTTGTCCCCCGTATTTTGGGAACCAGCGCCGGACCTTGAGTCTGGTGCTGGTTTCATAAAATCAAGGGGACCCCTATTTGTCGGGGACCCTGATTTTATGTTACCAGCACCGGCTCAGTGAGCCCGGGGCTGGTTACACTCGGGCGGGGGACCCCGCGCTCGGTTCTTTTTTTTACACCTTGCGCTGTCCTGCAAATGTGCGATTTTCACACATGAAAATCGCACATTTTCAGGACTAAAACCAGCGCACCACATCGCCGCAAATCGCCCCTATTCGCACTTTTCAGCCTCCAATGCGCATCACATTAAATATGCGCATTTAGGCTGAAAAATGCGATTTGAAAATAGGCGATTTGCGGCGATATGGTGTGCGAATTAAACATGCGCATTTAGCGCATAGCATAGAATGTCACCCCAAATGTGACTCTGCTATAAGACTGGTGAGTGTCTCCTACACAATATATATATATATATATACTAGGTGATTCATCGCGCCCTACGGGCGCTCTTCACACCGTCGTAAGGGGCTGCGCCCCTTAATTTGTGAACGTTTGTATATGAGAAATATGGTTTGAATTGTATGAAAGATGCCCTGTATTGCAACTTAGGTGTCCGCGAATCGCGGGAGGGGGGGTCGCGGAGGTTGCCGCGAATTGCGGGAGGGGGGGTCGCGGGGGGTGCCGCGAATTACAGGAGGGGGGGTTGTGGGGGGGTGGATGCTGCGAATCGCGGGAGGGGAGGGATTGCAGAGAATCGCGGGAGGGGGGTCGCGGGGTGGGTTGCCGCAAATCGCGGGAGGGGGGTTACAGGGGGGGGGTTGCGGCGAATCATGGTAAGGGGGGGTCGCGGGGGGTGTGCCGTGAATCACGGGAGGGGGGGTCACGGGGTGGGGTGCCGAGAATCGCGGGGGGGGGTGTGTGTGTGCCGTGAATCGCGGGAGTGGGGGTTGCGGGGGGGGGTGGGGGGGTGTGACGCGAATCGCCACAAGAAAAAATCAACACAGAAAGGTCAACACATGTAAATGTTGACATAAGTGTGGCACTTTATTGGTGTCCATGTCGACACATGAGAATGAATATGAAAACATTCAAAAAATGAAAAAAAAAAAACTTCAAAAACTCATGTCAACCTTTTTCATTGTCGACCATAGCCATGTCAGTGTTTTCCATGTGCAATTTAATTCTGGAGCTGCCGCGAATAGCGGGGGGGTGCCGCGAATTGCGGGAGGGGGGGTCGCGGGGGTGGGTGCCGCGAATCGCGGGAGGGGGGGTTACGGGGCGGGGGGTGCGGCGAATCATGGGAGGGGGGGTCGCGGGGGTGTGCCGTGAATCACGGGAGGGGGAGTCACGGGGTGGGGTGCCGAGAATCGCGGGGGAGGTGTGTGTGCCGTGAATCGCGGGAGTGGGGGTTGTGGGGGGGGGGGTGTGACGCAAATCGCCACAAGAAAAAATCAACACAGAAAGGTCAACACATGTAAATGTTGACATAAGTGTGCCACTTCATTGGTGTCCATGTTGACACATGACAATGAATATGAAAACATTAAAAAAATGAAATAAATCTTCAAAAACTCATGTCAACCTTTTTCATTGTCGACCATAGCCGTGCCAGTGTTTTGCATGTGCCATTTAATCCTGGGGCTGCCGCGAATCGCGGGGGGTGCCGCGATTTGCGGGGAGGGGGGGGGTTGCGGGGGGGTGGGTGCCGCGAATCGCGGGAGAGCGGGTTCATGGGGGTTCCGGTGGGGGGTTGCACGAATTGCGGGAGGGGGGAGGGTCGCAGGGGGGTGCCGGGGTGCCGCGAATCGCCGGAGGGGGGGTGCGGGGGGTGTGACGCAAATCGCCACAAGAAAAAAATCAACACAGAAAGGTCAACACATGTAAATGTTGACATAAGTGTGGCACTTCATTGGTGTCCATGTCGACACATGAGAATGAATATGAAATATTCAAAAAATGACAAAAAAACTTCAAAAACTCATGTCAACCTTTTTCATTGTCGACCATAGCCATGTCAGTGTTTTCCATGTGCAATTTAATTCTGGAGCTGCCGCGAATCACAGGGGGGTGCCGCGAATTGCGGGAGGGGGGGGTCGCGGGGGTGGGTGCCGCGAATCGCGGGAGGGCGGGGTTCACAGGGGTTCAGGTGGGGGGTTGCCGTGAATTGCGGAAGGTGGGGGGTCACGGGAGGTGCCGCGAATCGCGGAGGGGGGGGGGTTGCGGGGGGGTGTGACGCGAATCGCCACAAGAAAAAATCAACACAGAAAGGTCAACACATGTAAATGTTGACATAAGTGTGCCACTTCATTGGTGTCCATGTCGACACATGACAATGAATATGAAAAATTAAAAAAATTAAAAATAAATCTTCAAAAACTCATGTCAACCTTTTTCATTGTCGACCATAGCCATGTCAGTGTTTTGCATGTGCCATTTAATCCTGGGCTGCCTGCGAATTGCGGGGGGGGGGGGGGTGCCGCGAATCGCGGGAGGGGGGTCGCAGGGGGGGTGCCGCCAATCGTGCAAGGGGGGTCGCGGGGGGGGTCTTTTTGCCGCGAATCGCGGGAGGGAGGTCGCGGGGGAGGGTGTTTTTTCCGCAAATCGGGGGGGGAGTCACGGGGGAGGGTTTGCCGCGATTCGCGGGAGGGGGGGTCGCGGGGTGGTGGTTATGCCGCGAATTGCGGGAGGGGTCGTGGGGGGGTTCTTTTTGCAGCGAATCGCGGGAGGGGGGGTCGCGGGGGTGTTTTTGCTGCGAATCGCGGTAGGGGGGTCGCGGGGGAGCGGGTGTTTTTGCCGCAAATCGCGGGAGGGGGGGGTTTCTTTTTGCAGCGAATCGCGGGAGGGGGGTCGCGGGGTGTTTTTGCTGCGAATCGCGGTAGGGGGGGCGCGGGGGGGGTTTTTGCCGCAAATCGCGGGAGGGGGGCGCTCACCTGGTGGCTGTGGAGTAGCAGTGCTGGGCAACATGGGAAGGCAGTGGGTGTCTGGCACTGTCTGTGGGCTCACTGGGCTGGTTCTCTGTCACATACCTCCCAACATGACCCTCTCCAGGAGGGACACAATGCTCTGTTTCTAGACTTCCCCTTAATGTATGATTGCCATCACCTGTTTTAAACAGGTTAATTTCTCAGAAAGGTGTTCAGCACAGATGAAGGCAATCACACATTAAGACGAAAGTCCAGGAACAGAGCGTTATAGACACAGACACCCACTTTGAGTGACAGATGTAGCCAAATATATAGGAGATATATATATATATATACTTGGTAATTACAGGCAGGCACACCATTGCGATAAAAAATAGATTTTTTATAGTGGAAAAAATTCAAAAAGTTCAATTTCTGCAATGGAACAGTGATATATACATCAATCCATACTTAGCACACTTGGTGGTACATGGAATACAGGGCACATCACTGCAGAATCAGTCCGGCTCAACAGCTGTTTCGGCACATGGTACGCCGTCGTCAGGAGCACAATTGACTGAACCTCAGTGCGCGTATATATAGCGTCACTAAGTGTGTCTTGTTAGAAATCATATAGCCCACCTGTGTAAAGAGAAAACAACTCACCTGTCCCAGTTGCCGGCATTGACGCGGCGCCATTTCCGGTATGACCCGGTAATGGCGTCCGTCTCCCGGACAACAAGGGATGACGTCATCGGAAGTGATGTGACGCGGGGTGTCGGAGTTATCCGCCTACCGCGTCCGTCACTATGGTAACTTGAAAGGTCCCATCATCAGTACACAGCGCTACGACCTGACACTAAGCCAAATCATGCCGCTGATCACACGACTGTGAGACCAAACAAGACGGAATCACCATATGTCATGGAGATAACCTTTGTGTAAGTCACCATCCACTGACATTATATCTCCTATATATTTGGCTACATCTGTCACTCAAAGTGGGTTGTCTGTGTCTATAACGCTCTGTTCCTGGACTTTCGTCTTAATGTGTGATTGCCTTCATCTGTGCTGAACACCTTTCTGAGAAATTAACCTGTTTAAAACAGGTGATGGCAATCATACATTAAGGGGAAGTCTAGAAACAGAGCATTGTGTCCCTCCTGGAGAGGGTCATGTTGGGAGGTATGTGACAGAGAACCAGCCCAGTGAGCCCACAGACAGTGCCAGACACCCACTGCCTTCCCATGTTGCCCAGCACTGCTACTCCACAGCCACCAGGTGAGCGCCCCCCTCCCGCGATTTGCGGCAAAAACCCACCCCCGCGCGCCCCCCTACCGCGATTCGCAGCAAAAACACCCCCGCGACCCCCCCTCCCACGATTCGCTGCAAAAAGAACCCCCCCCCTCCCGCGATTCGCGGCAAAAACACCCGCTCCCCCGCGACCCCCCTACCGCGATTCGCAGCAAAAACACCCCCGCGACCCCCCCTCCCGCGATTCGCTGCAAAAGAACCCCCCCACGACCCCTCCCGCAATTCGCGGCATAACCACCACCCCGCGACCCCCCCTCCCGCGAATCGCGGCAAACCCTCCCCCGTGACTCCCCCCCCCCGATTTGCGGAAAAAACACCCTCCCCCGCGACCTCCCTCCCGCGATTCGCGGCAAAAAGAACCCCCCCGCGACCCCCCCATGCACGATTGGCGGCACCCCCCTGCGACCCCCCTCCCGCGATTA